>NC_064633.1:285540600-286166767 GCF_023864275.1 Schistocerca cancellata | reverse complement strand
ACGAAAAATTGTTACGACTTCATTTGACTTCCCAGTGTTGCAGAAGTGTTGCCCTAGAAAATTCGCAAAATTTGTTTCAGTAATTATGAAGCACATCAAGAGTGTATGACAGGATACTATTCTTCCTGGCTGATTAAAACTGTACCAGACCGTGACTCTAACCTGGGGCCATTGAACGTTCAAGTTCCGATTCGGCACACAGTTTTAATCGGCCAGGAAGTTTCAAGTCAGCGCACACAGTGCTTTAGAGTGAAAATTCGCTCTGGATGACAAGTTACGTTATATTAAAATGCGGTCATTAGTGACGTTCACGTTCTTAGTCAATGGATTGTAAATTACGAAGTCCAGCAGCAGGAGACGAAACTTTAGGCCAAGCGCTAGTATAGTGTCAGGGCTCCGGTGTACTGACCACATTATAATGAAAATTTTAATGTCGGTAAGAGGGGTGTGGTGGTGTGGATGCAGATAGCATTTCTCTTATCTGTAAAGACCTCAACTCGTAGCATGCCTAGTAGCACGAGAGCCTACGACCAAAACTTTTGACTTGTACCAATACGACAAAAACATATCAAGTCGATAGATTCGATTACACTAAACCAAAAGATACTAATTTTAGAAATTTTTCGAGTCACATCTGATCGGACGGCACTTTCAAAAATGTCAACAAATTTTACCTGGTGTGTCATAGCAGCATGTCTGATTTTTCAGACGCTTAGAGCGTAGCGTAATCCTGGGAAACCGTTTGAACAAATAAAAGATGCAACCGAAAAGACAAATCACAGAAAACCATCTAAAAATCTCTTTTATTATCAGATTTGGGTCAATTAATAAGTAGAAACAATTTTGCAGAAGAAAATATGAGCACCTTCCATTCTGAGACTGTTACAAAACGGTTAAAAAATTTTACCGGTCGGCAACAAAACATTATGTCAGAAAAATTTTGGATATGATAAAATAAGTAGCTCAGACGCAGAAAAAAAATCGAATTTACTGCAGCACCTTCCTAATCACAGCCTTTCACAATTTCGTATGAAAGTCTATGTTGCAAGTAAATGAACAATCTGCAACCCTCAAATTCTGACGTGATTAATATAGAGCTTACTCGAAACCATCGTACTGCAGGATTTCTGAAATAAATTACACAAAAAGAAAGTGGATAAACTTAGAAAAATACAGTTCATTTAAAGAGAAAAATGTGAATGTTTTTAATCACTGTCGGACTCATCAACATTGTCGTCCTCATCAAAATCACCCTACAGGTCACACTACCAATTTCTTCAGTGACTTCTTCTGGAAAACGGATATAATCAGACAAAATCACTCATTTATTTATAAAAAATATTATGGTGAAATTCACGTCGGCTATCCGTTTTGTGGATGTTGATTCTTCGTCTAAAATAACGTCGCTCATTTCTGGTAATTGATGAGTAATTGGAGAGTCATGAAAAATAGTTAAAGCCCCTCGTTGTCATACCATACGAAATCTGTGGGGTTCCGACATGTTAGGTTTGCTCCATATTTGCGAAATGTATTTTCTTTTCAATATTTGCTGTTCCATTTCCTTTTTACACGGCGGTAGAATCCTGGTGTCAAAATTAGATAAAAACAAATTTAGAACTTTACACGAATATTCACGTTTCATGTTATATGTTGGTATAAAAAACGTTTAATCTAACCGAATCGGCATCATTAACTTTTTTTCTTTGATCTGCACTTTAATTCTTCTAAGACGTTAAATATATTCCCAATATCAGAAGCACATCTGCAAAATCTGTGAAAGCCTTTTGGTACTGCGTTGGATTTTTCAACATTTTTATGTCCTTTTTTTCCTTGTGATAGAAAGCAGGATTGCAATCACAGGCGGTCACAGCATGAAGAGCAGGCGTAGATTTAGCTAGCGCAATCCGATTGTTTCACGCAGACGGATAACATCAATTTAATGCGGGAAGTATCGATACCAACATCCATTTATCCATTTTCCCTAGCATTATGCGAGTAATTCAAATGTCAGTGTTGAATACTGAATAGATACTCAGCCTCGTTAACTAATTTGACAAACTTGGTAACAATCTAAGTATGTGCGTCCTCGTGTTCTTGACAAGTTATATCTTCATTAATCGTTTGATTAATAGTATTATATTCAATACAATATTCATAACACATGACGTGATTTATGTGGACGGTTTTGTTTGCGATGATTTTCGCCATGTCCTATTGTGACCAATTATTATTCAAAAATTCGATCAGAGCTGGTTTAAATTTTACATTTTATTCAATTATTTTGCGAAATCCAAAGGTCTAGCTTGTGGTGTTCGTGAGCTGTGAATCGAGGGACAAGAGCGTAACAAGTAAATAGCAATCTCAAAGTAGGAGGGTAACAAACGCTGGGATGTTCTTTTCATCATTGGAAGTATGGGTGACACCTGAAATGTCTGAAAACAATCATTTTGTTAGTAAAATGACAGAATCTATGTGCATTTTTAACATGAAACATATTGTGATAATATCGTCTACCTTTTTTGACTTAGCAGAAAAGGACCCCGTGAACCTGTGACGTATTTGACCGTTACTGCCCATCTACTCTTGATTCAGGATCATCTAATCTAACGATTTTGTACAGTTTTGGCCATTAAATGATGAGACATGGTGGTTCATGATCCGTAGCAAATACGTTAAGTGCTCGTCTAGATTGTTCGACTCCAAGGTTCCCCGCAGGGGTGGTATTCATGTTCATTAAAGTATATTAAGACTCGTGCTACTGATAGAACGTCATCGTGTGTCTTCATTGTTGTTTACTATGACGTATTTCTGTAAGTCACGACAGGCAGGACAGTTGCCTCGAAAAACATTATCTGCTATCTTGTTCCATCTTGGCATCGGGACATTTTGAATAATCATTTTTTAAATGTTGTAGAGAAAATAGGATCTAAATGTTCATTAGAAGAAGCAAAGCAGTTAATGGAAGAGACCTTACCCACACCATTTGATACAACTGAAATTCCACCCACCTCTACTGCTGAAATTAGGAAGATAATAAACTCTCTCAAGAATAAAAGCTCACATGGAATTGATGGCATTTCCAGCAGGATAATAAAAGCTTGTTCCCAAGAAATAAGTGGGATTCTTAGCCACATATGTAATAGCTCTCTGAAGCAGGGCATTTTCCCAGATAGACTGAAGTATGCCATTGTTAAACCACTGCACAAAAAAGGGGATTCGACTGATGTCAACAACTACCGACCAATCTCTCTTCTGACTGCCTTATCCAAAATTCTTGAAAGAGTAATGTATTGTAGAGTAGCTTCACACCTTTGTAAAAATAAAGTTTTAACAAAATGTCAGTTTGGTTTCCAGAAGGGTTATTCAACGGAAAATACTATATATACTTTCACTAATGAAATATTAAATGCTCTGAGTAACCGGAAGTCACCCGTTGGGATTTTTTGTGATCTGTCAAAGGCTTTTGATTGTGTAAATCATGGAATACTTCTAAATAAGCTCAAGTACTGTGGTATGAATGGGACAGTGCTCAAATGGTTTAAATCACACCTAACGGGAAGAGTGCAGGAAGTTGAAATAAACAGTTCACATAATATGCAAAAAACTGGTGATTTCTCAAACTGGGGAGCAATCAAGAATGGGGTGCCGCAAGATTCGGTCTTGGGTCCTCTGCTGTTCTTAATATACAGGATGTTACAAAAAGGTACGGCCAAACTTTCAGGAAACATTCCTCACACACAAAGAAAGAAAATATGTTATGTGGACATGTGTTCGGAAACGCTTACTTTCCATGTTAGAGCTCATTTTATTACTTCTCTTCAAATCACATTAATCATGGAATGGAAACACACAGCAACAGAACGTACCAGCGTGACTTCAAACACTTTGTTACAGGAAATGTTTAAAATGTCCTCCGTTAGCGAGGATACATTCATCCACCCTCCGTCGCATGGAATCCCTGATGCGCTGATGCAGCCCTGGAGTATGGCGTATTGTATCACAGCCGTCCACAATACGAGCACGAAGAGTATCTACATTTGATACCGGGGATGCGTAGACAAAAGCTTTCAAATGCCCCCATAAATGAAAGTCAAGAGGGTTGAGGTCAGGAGAGCGTGAAAGCCATGGAATTGGTCCGCCTCTACCAATCCATCGGTCACCGAATCTGTTGTTGAGAAGCATACGAATACTTCGACTGAAATGTGCAGGAGCTCCATCGTGCATGAACCAAATGTTGTGTCGTACTTGTAAAGGCACATGTTCTAGCAGCACAGGTAGAGTATCCCGTATGAAATCATGATAACGTGCTCCATTGAGCGTAGGTGGAAGAACATGGGG
Source organism: Schistocerca cancellata (assembly GCF_023864275.1). NCBI lineage: Eukaryota > Metazoa > Arthropoda > Insecta > Orthoptera > Acrididae > Schistocerca > Schistocerca cancellata. The sequence continues at coordinate 286,162,429 of NC_064633.1, read as the reverse complement.
CCCAATCAAGACATCACTAACAATGCCTGACCAAACGTTCACAGAAAATCTGTGTTGATGACATGATTGCACAATTGTATGCGGATTCTCGTCAGCCCACACATGTTGATTGTGAAAATTTACAATTTGATCACGTTGTACAGTACATACTGACGAAACTAAAATGAGCCCTAACATGGAAATTAAGCGTTTCCGGACACATGTCCACATAACATCTTTTCTTTATTTGTGTGTGAGGAATGTTTCCTGAAAGTTTGGCCGTACCTTTTTGTAACACCCTTTATATTAATGACTTGCCATTCTGTATTCACGAAGATGCAAAGCTGGTACTTTTTGCCGATGATACAAGTATAGCTATCACACCCAACAGACAAGAATTAACTGGTGAAATTGTAAATGATGTTTTTCAGAAAATCATTAAGTGGTTCTCTGCAAATGGGCTCTCATTAAACTTTGACAAAACACAGTATACACAGTTCCACACAGTAAATGGAATGACCCCATTAATAAATATAGACTTCGATCAGAAATCGGTAGCTAAGGTAGAATATTCAAAGTTTCTAGGTGTATGCATTGATGAGGGGTTGAACTGGAAAAACACACTGAGGATCTGCTGAAACGTTTGAGTTCAGCTACTTATGCTATTAGGTTCATTGCAAATTTTGGCGATATACATCTGAGTAAATTAGCTTACCACGCCTATTTTCATTCTCTGTTTTCGTATGGCATCATATTCTGGGGTAACTCATCATTGAGTAAAAAAGCGTTCATTGCACAAAAACGTGTAATCAGAATAATTGCTGGAGCTCATCCAAGATCATCCTGCAGACACTTATTTAAAGAGCTAGAAATCTTCACTGTAGCCTCACAGTATATATATTCACTTACGAAATTTGTTATTAACAATCCGAACGAATTCAAAAGTAATAGCCTTGTACATGGCTACAACACTAGGAGAGAGGATGATTTCACTACTCAAGGTTAAATCTGACTTTGGTTCAGAAGGGGGTAAATTATGCTGCCACAAAAGTCTTTGGTCACTTACCTAATAGCATCAAAAGTCTGACAGATAGCCATATAGCATTTAAAAGGAAATTAAAAGAATTTCTTACTCGTTAGATGCATTTTTGATATAGTACGTGCGTAATTCCCCAACCTCGAAAAAAAAAGTATTGAGTGGCATGTAATATTTTGTCTAATGTAATATCTTGTATAGACACCTTTTATTAACCTGACACGTTCCACATCATTATGAAGTGTCGTATTCATGATCTATGGATTAAGTACTAATCTAATCTAAACTAACCTCTGCTGCAACTGGTTCCCCAGCGGATATGTAAACTCGTGTCTTTGCCGGATACCCAGGCGGTGGACACCGAAATGTCGCCTCACTAAGGCGACAACTGACGGAAACGTCGGTCATGCAAGCCTCAACTGGTGCTTTTACAACACGACTTTCTAAAACCCATGGATCACGGCAACCATGTCAGTACAGTACTTCTTGGCTTCCGAAAAGCATTTCACTCATGCCACCGCCTGTTAATGAGTTGTAGGAACGAGTCACCACTCCTGCAATCTAGACTTCTCTTAAACAGCCCATGTTACACAGGACAGCAGACTCGCCAGGCGAAGCGAGTCCACCAGCAAATGTATGACGGCCTCTTGAAGTTGAGAATTTGTCTAAATTTATATTTGTGAAACAGAGTTCTATTCATTTCAGTAATTGTGTAATATGTGAGCCTGGCGTTCGTCTGGGAGTAGCGCCCCTGATTACATCGACATCAGTGGTACCTTGGTCTTTGTTATCAACGTACGCACTGACGACAAAGACTACTACAACAATATCAAACGATATTTGTGACTGGACTGGGAATTTCTTGATAGGTAGAGCACAAGCTCATATATCTCAGATGAAGAGTCATCAACAGATGTAGATGTAACACCAGGTATGTCCCAAGGAAGTCTGTTGAGACGATTAATGTTCATGTTAAATATTAATGATCAGTCAGACAACATTAATAGTAACCTCAGACTGCGCAAATATCCAGTCATATCTTGATAAGATTTCAAGATGAAGAAAAGATGGACAGCTTACTTTAAACCTCTACAAATGTAAAGTTGTGCACTTAACGGATGCAAAAATGTAATATCCAATATGTACGACGCCTGAATTACAATCGGAATCAGTCAACCCACACAAATACCAGGAAGTAGACTAAACCCCCCACCCCCTCCCCCTCCCTCCTCAAACGACGTGTGTGACCTCATGCGCTAAACTTAGTCAACAAGCTCTCAAACGAATCAAGACTTGTTCTAAATTTAGGAATCATGATCATGCAACGAAGGCCTGCGCTAAGATGTGTGCGTATGTTTAAATGGTTCAAATGGCTCTGAGCACTATGGGACTTAACGTCTGTGGTCATCAGTCCCCTAGAACTTAGAACCACTTAAACCGAACTAACCTAAGGACATCACACACATCCATGCCCGAGGCAGGATTCGAACCTGCGTATGTTTAGTCAGCAAGGTCTCAGACAAGTAAAGACATGTCGACGTATTCAAACTTACACTTGTCTTATTTCTCATCTTATACAGATATGGGTTGCACATGTATCAGGTTGCTATCAGAAGGGGAGCAACTTTGTACTTGCGGACTGCCAAAACCAATTGGAGAAGAGATTGTCTGTGATGTAAAAGGAGTAAAACTATGGTGTATTTAAAAGTTTTCTACGTGTTAAAGCCTCCACGATGAGCTGCTGCCTGCAATACTGCAGCGACTTCGTGTAGACGGCTTTTACCTTTGGACCTGGATTTAGCGCAAAATTTTGCTGGGATTTTTAAGAAAATTGAAATATATGATTGCCTAACATAAAAACATGACTTCATTGTGCAAGAAGACTACTAAGAAAACAGCAAGACGATTTTTAAAAACGATAAGAAGGTTGGAATAAACAGTTTAATGTGGAAGAGTTCCAAGTGTTGAATAAAGATATACTCTGCGTTAAATTTATAAGTCAAATCACAAGCCCAGGAGTGAATCATCACATCGGTAGCCATCTTACCTATTTTATGAAGTGTCCCTAATGATTTTCTACGAGAAAATTTCACATCTTCCTTGGCTAAACAACATGGTTTCATCAAACTGGAAGCTATGATTTATAACTAGTGCTCGACCCTGTGAAATAATTTCTAAGTGTATTAAAGATCGACTTCCACTGCTTGACAGTATAAGTTAGAATTACCAACAGAAGATGGTAAGTGTTTTGTACAGCAGGAAAAAGCTAATAATGTTTGGCTGACATTGAAAAGTATTGGAAGGTGGATAGGTGAAAGCATAGCAATTCTAATTTCTTACCTTTACGAATGTGTATTAAATTCAGATGTTTAAATTACTATTAAGCATGTTATCTTATTGATTTGTCATGTTGTTTACCACTGCTGTGACAGCATAACTTGGGATGATCACCAGAGAATGGCACACGTTTTGTACTGAAAAAAGTAACTATCCTAGCTAAGCCACTATAATATATGGTTAATACTGAAAAACAGTTCAAAGTGGATAGTTGATAGCACAACAACCTTCGTTTTTTACCTGTACGTATGTGTATTAAATCCAGATGTTAGAACTACTAATCAGAATGTTAATTCATTGAAGTCTCATGCAGTAACATGAGTTAGTCAGTTATCACCAAGTGTGTCTCAACCTGTAAGTTAGATAGGTAGTGCCAGTAAATGACCCTCATGTGTTTTGTACTCTTATAGAAAAAGTCTTTATGTGTTTCCACAAATAACACAGTTTTAAATTATGTTTTACTTGGGTGTGAAGATCGAATTTTTGTACACAATGAGAAATTGAAATGTCCTCTATCTGGAACGTTGTTTATCCTTGTCTTTGACAGAAGCAAACCGAATAGCTATCATGCGTATCTTAGTGTTTACGATGCTAGCATATCGCGTTTGATGCTTTTCGTAGATATACTTGCCTATTACGAAAATATACGATTTAAGTGATATAACACATTAAACAGTTGTCTAAATCACACCATGCTTTGTTATGTGAAAGTCCTGGAAAGCGTGACGTCGGTCGATAAACTTCCTATTGATCTTGGTATTATTTGGCAGTTTATTATGGAAAGGAAAGGAGCTACAGTTCAAAAACTTTTTAGAAAGCCTCAATAAGAGAGCCACGTGAATTCTGGACCGTTGTAGATCAATAATAACATTGTGACACTGAATTTGAGGGCCCTTTGTGCCTTGCAACAAGTGGAGTACAAATATCGAACGTGAGGCGTTGTTAAGTGGAATACAGAGAATAAGACGGTCGACTCTAGAGGATACGGACTGGATGTTTGTTTTTAATGGATGGTAAAATGGTGGTAAAATAATGTTATTGGGAGAGCAAAATGTACGCGTGTGTGTGTGCGTGTGTGTCAGATTGCTGAGAATGCTGACGAATTATGTCAGGAAATGTATCCGCAATTTATGAGTACGATTATGCATCAGCCGTGCCGTTTACTCGAAAGCACGGAAATTTGTACCAGACAAGGTCTCGAATCTGGTTTGACCCATTATCGTGAGCAGTTGCCTTAACCACTCCTGCTATCCGAGCATGTCTCCAGGACATGCAGGCACGTCTGGGGAACATTTGCATCTAACTACACAGACACTGTAATATACAGACACTATAATAACTGATTCTGTGCCAGGTTGTTGTGAAGTCAACAAGGCCTCTGACAAGTGTAGACTTGATAAAGCTGTGTCTGTGTTCCGTGCTCTGCTGATGAAGCTATGTCAGGTTGCCCTAAATCTGACAAGACGGCGCCTCTAGGTTGTTTAATTTTAATGGCTAGTAAAACAAAGGGCTGTGTCTGCTCAACAAAAGTTTGGAATTCTATTGCAAAATGTAGTCCATGATACTAGAGGTCTCATCGACCTAGGTACTTCATGCATTGTCTAATTAGAGCCCATAAACTGGACGGCGTTTACTACTGGCACGCTTCGTGGCCGTTTCCAAGTTATGTAAACATAACGCTGCCACAGCGTCACATCGCGAGCAATGCAGTATCAACAACAGCTTCGTTCAGTTTGTGTTCAGCACTGCATTACCATGCCACTTAGAGGTGTACAGCACTTTGATAGCGTCAGGATAGTTGCTTTACTTTCAGCAGGTCATACACAGCAAGATAGACCTCCCAGTGGTCGTCCTTGTATGATAACACCAAAGCAGGATCTTTTCCTCCAACGGTCGCCTTGCAGGCGCCCAACATCTACTGCTAGACATATTGGAAAGACTTCTCCCGGTAACGGGGTTTCGTATCTCAGACAAAACAGTGCTAAGAGATTGCGTTAGGGTGATCTCCATTCCAGAAGACGAACGAGAAGTTTTGCACTGAACCAATGGAGCCAACGCATAAGAAGGACCTGTGCAATGGCCATCAACATTGGACCATTGTAGGATGGGGTAATGTGATGTTCGTTGACGAGACCAGGATTAGCTGGCGACTGGACACTAGAAGTGTTAGGGTTTGGAGAAGCGCTAGATGACACCAGGAACGCTGATACGTTCATGAACTCCATACATTTGCAAGTGGATGTGTAATATCCTGGACGGGATTAATGATGGGATGGCAGGCCCCTCTAATCCCCATCTATAGCAATTTGACTGGTCCCCGATACTTCCAAGACGTCCTACAAACTATTGTAAGCCCCTACAGACGTGAAGTCGGTGGCAAATTCATCCTAGCCGAAGACAATGCAAGACCGCACCTTACTCCAGCAATGTCTCTGTATCTTCAAACATGCACCATCAACCGAATGCATTGGCCAGCGCAGTCACAAGATATGAATGTAACTGAGCATGCATGGGACCTGTTGAAGGTGACCATCGTATTGCGTCCGAATTCACTTGACAATCTTCAGGACCTCACTGAAGCTGCCAATGAGGAGCGGGAACTCAGGTAAACTTGGGGTATGAGTCCATCAAACTCATCCAGACCATGCCTCGCAGAGTGGAACAACTCACTACTAAAGACTGATAATCATCATCATCATCATCATGAGATAAAGATTTTCACTGTTTTTGTTTTCACGATATACACTTAGGAGAGAGCTTGCGTTGTTCTGTAATTGTTTTTTCTAACTAACCAAAATAGTTCTTGTTTTCAGGAGGAATTATGTTTATTTTGTTAATAAGGTGTTATACAAATGTCAGTGGGTGTACTATAAGAAGTCATTGTTGTAAACTCTGTGATATTCCAATCTTTCGTTGAGGTGTGTTTGTATAAGTCCAGTTACAAACTCTCTGACTGATTTATTTCCAAGAAAGGGGCATGGATTAAAGGAGTAAAGAAATGTGATTAGGATATCTAATGCGCATATGTTGCCTGAGAAGCTCTCTAATTTGCCTATTTGAAAGAAAGGGACTTGACTTAGGAGAGGGAAGGGCATGATGATGCCATCTCGTCGGCGCTGCCACAGCCGTGCCCCTGCATGTAAGCAATCTGTGAGAGACAATTAAATCATTTTTGATCCATAAAACATGTTGCTCTCCTACTCCAACATTAAACATAACCCATATTTCTCTAGTATTTGTGCCACCTCCGACTACGGTATGTTAGTTTGCATGCCACTTTATTCTCCAAAAGTTGTCTGAGTAATTTTGAAATCGATATACGTAAAAATATGAACACTTTTAGAAAAATTCACATTGGGGGAGAGAAGTCATGACACCGATAACCCCCTCCTTGGATCTGGTCTTGAAATACTGGGAATATTAAGTGTACAACGGAATTTAACTACAAAGCTCATGTGGCACATGTTATATTACTGGTCAACTGTACGGGACCCATACCGAGTAATGCAAACAGGTACACAAAATAGGACAGCCTAGTAGTCACAGATTCGTTTGACAAAGCGTCAGGGAAATATGAAAATCCTGAATTGGCAGATGCTAGAAGGTAGATGCCAACTATCACAGAGCCACAGTTTATTCCCGCCTAATATTTAGTGCTCTGTGTGACCAGGTCATGGTGGTGTGTATGTCTGACCGACGTGGACCGAATGAATTATTCGTGACTCGGAAGATCATGCGTTGGTGGGAGGCTCAGTAGCTGGGAGTGAGGGATAATAAGTTGCGAGCGGTGAAGGATTCTGTCCGACCGTGGCATACCTCCTTCCGACCACGACGAGCTGACGAAGTAGCCCTTACACGGCTTCGAATAGGACATTGTCCATTCACACATGGTTTTCTGTTACTCGTGAGGAGCCACCAACGCGTCAGACATGTGGGACATAGCTGTCGATACGACATATTTTACCTGAGTGTGTTTTATATGCGGGTTTGAGGGAAGATTTAAGTTTCCCACCAGATCTGTCCCCTATTTTAACTAATAATGAGGCGAGCGTGGCTAGAGTTTTACGTTTTTGTGTGATGTCTGGACTTCTTCCCAAAATATTGTGATTGAGATCTTAATGTGCTGTAAAGTGGTTTGGTCACCCATTATTTGTAAGTGGTCACCCAGCCACAGTTACTTATTTTTACCTGTTTCGTACTGGTATTTTATTTCTAGTTTTATCTACCTGTTTTGATGTGCTGTGTCCAGTCTGGAAATTTGAGCATTTACAATTCTCGCAAAGATCGGCTCTGAATTGATCCTTGTTTAAAAAATCTTGGCTGCACTCGTCAACATTTATTTTGGGGACGGGTGCTGATAACCTCGTTATTGTGCGCCCTAACACACCAATAATCAATCAATCAACCGAATGAATTCACAGACTTTTACAGTGGAGTATTTGTTCTGAGCGAGCTCCTGCATTCCGAAGTGTTATTTACGTAGCACCACTAATGGCTGGAGTGATTTAGATGCGGTCTTCGGCTGCACGAGGTTTCGCGATGTTACCGGCAAATGAACTACTTGTTGGAGACAAACGGAGCTCCTCTTCAGAGCCACTATGGCATTCGCTGTGTTAATTTTCAGTAGTTTTGGTCGCCCTATGTGGGAACATTAGTGCTGGCCGAAGCATGATGGCGGCATGTAAGAAACGTCAAACAGGTGCGTAATGTACTGCGTGCTTGAATATAAAAACGATTAGCGTTTCTGTGTGGCAGCACAGCTTAGGTAAGAGCAACATCAACCACATTCTGTATGTAAAGAAAGATTACGCAGAGGGTTTTTTCATTGAGAAAACGCATTTGATTGTTAGAAGATAGCGTTATGCTTTGTATAAAGATGGTGAAACGTTTACCAGTAGTTTTGCAGCCTAGCGGGACTACGAGCTGTCGGTCCATGATACTGCTGCTCGCGTTGATCAATATCTTACGACTGTCATGCCAATATGGAATCGATTTGTTCAGAATTGTCATACTCAGCGCCATGCAAGGTCTCAGTGGCACTAGCGCCCGAGAGGATGGAAATATTATTTGCTCTGCCATGCAGGATAATAGAGCACGTCAGGAAATGCACTGGTTCGCATAAAGAGAAGTATCCACTTTCTTTCAATTTTATTAGTATCTTCTGAACTTTACATAGTTAATTCAGTATCAAAAATCTGATCAACGGAAATATTTTTATTTCTGACACAGTAATAACATAAAATTATTAATGAAATAGATAACAGAAACATACAAATTAGTAATTTACAAAAAAATGTATTTCGGTTTCATTCATGAAACGGCTTTCAACTCCCATTCCATGATCCCTGTCCATTCCCGTAATTCGCAGCTGGAAGTTCATTGTGACTGGGTGTTCCTAGGAAGCCGACTGTGTGTAGAGGCATGCCTCGTTCGACAAACTGCAGCAGCTTTCTTCCAGGTCTTGACACGCCATTTTAGTGCGTCTTTCTATTGATATGAACGCGTCGGTTTGGTGCTGTTGTTATACAGCTTGCTGTCCAGCCTTGTTACTGACATTAGTCACAACCATTCAAAGGCTGTATCTAATGCAATGTCTAGGAACATAAGGATTTCCTTTAACGTGAAGTTTTCCTTGTTTTTCAATGTTGTTCCCACATGTAAGTTAGAATTGTAATTTTATGATGTGCCGCAGCTGAAAGATGGAGTGCGCTGTTCATTTGGATCGTTTGTTGGTTTACCTATACGGGTATAAGTTTTTTTGTCTGTTTTTACCGTCATTCGCCTGAGTAGTTTACGGCAAAGGTTAAAATGTGGTACGCCCATAGCAATCAAGCCTGTGGAGCTAGCGAGAAAAGATTGAGAATATTAATTTTCTTGTGTTATCGGATGTTTCATCGATCTTGCACGATCTGTCTTTTCCCGTCTGTGATAGAGAGAGGACGTGAATTTCTGTTTAGTTCACCAATAGTGCGAAATATATCACTTCGTACGGTACAAAGGCAGCATCACTACTAGTTTCTTATTTCACCTGGTCTATCTGCGTTACTGGCATCAGAGAAGCAAAAAAGCTGGACACCGTAATTTTGTTTTCAAAGAAGAAGAGGAGCTTAATAACTTCAAGGCTCGAAGAACTATCGTCTAATAATCCGATATTGTATGTTACAGATTTTTCGTGTATACGAAAAATCATAAGCATGACTGTATGGAGTGCGTGTGTGTAAGTTACCTGAGACACATGCTGACGAGCGTACTGGCTTGTCGCACCTATTGTGTGGCGCCAAAAAATTTCCATTGTAATTATTATTCTTAAACTTACTAATTAATCAGTAGACTGTGTAGGTGACCATCCATTTGGTGGCTGAGCTTTGTGTGCATGGAATGCCTTGAAGGATGGTACGGGTGATTGCTGTTGCGTTAAAATGGTTCGGCACGGTTCTGTCGACCAGGCTGAGTATTTGTTTACCAGTCTGCCAAATGGGTGCGACCTTTTGGCATAAGATCCTGTGCTCCACAATATGTAGTTTACTGCGTGTGTCGTAGTCCTCTGTTCGGAGCAAGTGAATGGCTGCAATTTTTTCATTGGCCGGTATCGCCCTGTTAACAACTTTGAACCACGCACTGTGGGTTTCTGGTGATAAACGCACTGAGACATTTTGCCATACGATGTTTCATCAGTACTGCGCAAATTCTGACAGTGATATTCCTGACGACGTTGACAGCTTCAGGTATTTTCTTTTCTGCGTTGCAGATCTTCTGCATCTAATACTGTCCCATGTCGACGAGGGCAGTTGGAAACTTTGTGTATTCGATCGTTGCTGTTGCGGACTCTGGTCTGTGTCTGGCGAATGAGGGCGCTGTCGTACTGGCCGGGTCATTGTCTATGACTTTCGATGTCCTGTGTGTCAGCAGAGACCGCTTTCTCGTTTGAGGGCATTGCTGCAGCATATAAGCAACGTAGATCGACTACAATGCGGGTAGACAAGCACCGACATGTTAGCATGGATTAGTGTTGCATTCGTCCATTTCCGACATGTGCGCGATAAATGTGGAAACACGAAGTATGGCGACGTTATTTCCAAATGCGTCTAAAAATGGTTCAAATGGCTCTGAGCACTATGGGACTTAACTTCTGAGGTCATCAGTCTCCTAGAATTTAGAACTACTTAAACCTCACTAACCTAAGGACATCACACACATCCATGCCCGAGGCAGGATTCGAACCTGCGACCGTAGCGGTTGGACGGTTCCAGACTGTAGCGCCTAGAACTGCTCAGCCACCCCGGTCGGCAAATGCGTCTAAACAGGGCCAATGTGCCGTTCTTCTTTTCTAGGCTGCCGAAGGGAAAACACCGGTAAAAATCCATCGGAGAATGAGGGATGTGTGTGGGATAGCATATCTGTCGAAAACCACCGTTGTGCAATAGTGTACGAAGTTCCGTGCTGGTTGCTATTCGACACAAGACGGCAGTCGATCTGGGAGTCCAACCTCATCCACTATAGACCAAATCAAGTGGAGGACACTCCAGAGTCCTGATCCCGGCTCATGCCGTAATCACGCCTTCAGTCCCTTAACTAAGGTGTTGAAGGTTCGACGATTCCTGTCGGACGCGGATGTGTAGTAGTCAGTTAGAGTCTCCTTCACGCAATAGGACACGGTGCTTTACGAAACGGGTATCTTCAACCTGATGCGTCGGTTGGATTATTTGCTCAATGTTCAGGATGGCGTCGCCTCAGTTCGTGCCGATTCTGGACGTACAGCCTTCGAACAGAGCATTTTGATCTCCCCTTATAATTCGTCCCAGATCACTGGGCAGATGCGGAATTCGAGATATGTAACAAGCCATTAACAGTAAGAATTTGTTTATTTACTTCACCTTTTTTGTCAATGTCATGTTTCTTGTTGCATTTGCTTTAGTTATTTCCCTGTTATAATATAGTATTGCTTACTAGTTACAAGCTGCCATTTATCGAATACTGGCCGGGGCACGTACTCCGAGGATTTTGTGTTTCTTTTTTATTACGTAACAAAGCCGCTGGAATTGCCTTGTACTTGTCCCTTAGCTACGAGCATAGTTTTTGTAGGGTTTATCGTTAAACACGATGCCCTTTCGTGTAATTTAAACCTTGCTTTAGCTTGTACGAGTTTTAGACATTTGTAATAAATACCACCAGGTTATCCGCTTAAGAATTACAAAATGTGCTTGAGTTTCCAAATGTCACACCCGTGCAGGATGACTAGATTTTGCGTAGTAATGGGTTGAGCTATATGACAACCTGTGGTGTAGATAATATGCGCATCCTTGTTTTACTGCGCACTTGACAGAGAACGGATCTGCTGCATCTTCATTTACGAATATTCAAGAAATTGAATTTCTCAGTAGATTAAAGATTGTTGCCCATAAATTATTCTTAAATCCAAGGGTGTTCATGGCTGAATCTGTTCGAAGATTTTCTGAAGTTCGTTTTTATGTAGTGCCACTATCTAATCTTTGAGGAAAACTTGTAAGTCTTCAGCAAATGTATTGGCAAGTAGTGCGGAAGATGCCCTACTGTGTAACAGCCGCAAGCCGGTAGCTGCCAGTGTGGTAACGTGTGGTCACAACAACAGACATGCAAGGTGGATTGCGAAGCCAGGATACCTGAGTGCATTATTAAATTGTACTGCACAGCAGTAACTGGGCTGCTGACGTCAATAGCGGTGACCTCTAAAGGCTGTAAGCTGACCACAGGCCTTCCGTCAGCAATGCAGAGTCCCGGGTCAGTAGGCGAAATTCGACGCCCACTCATCGGCACTGGAGAGGGAAAACAGTTAGAGGAGGGCTCGCCTCACCACGTCATGTATTAAAATCAATAAAAGCCGTTCTCAACTATCAACAGTATTTCCACTGGTTCCTCGACCCCACGACTCTCCCGCACCCTTGAAATATTTCTTATGTGGAAGTGAGGGTGGTTGTTGCTCATCCAATACAGTCGCGGTACGTCACAAGTGCATCCAGTTTTGATAATCCTGGTATGCCGCACGGTTTTTTGGTGTTAATAAGTTTGTACATCATTTCCTTTGGGCGTCCGAAAAAGCATCGCGCTCTGGTTTTACAGTCACAGCTTAGAACACTGATGTGCTGAAGATTTTCGATGCAGTATTTCTTTTGACCTTCTGGGATTAGAGCACTTGGACCTTCAAGGAACTATGGTGGGACGTACTCTCCACATGCACTTTCATTGGCGATATAAAGGTACATACCTTTCACGATGTCGACAATGACAGTGCGGTGACATCTGGTGCACCAAGGAGTGTAAACACAGGGGTGATTAACACGGCTCCCCTTGACAAGGCGGCAGGGAAAGGTGTGCCGATGGTCGTATGCCCAGTAAAACTGAATGCAGAGGTTGTACGCCCTTGTCTTTTCAGACGAGTCCCGGTTCTACATTGACCAGCAAGAACATTATGATCACGGATCTACTGTAGGTATAAATCAATACAGGCGATAGCAGCGTCACCTGGTGAGGAATCATTGCTAGTCAGAAGCACGCAAAGTGCGTGTAGTATCACTGAGCACGCTGTCCGTACGTAGAATGGAGAAGGCGCGCGATCTACCTGACTTTGACGGAAGGCAGATTGTGATGGTGCGGAGGCTCGGCACGAGCGTTTCGGAAACTGGACAACTTCTTGAGTATTCGAGAAGTGCTGCATGAATGTCTTCAACACGTGGCGAAATCAAGGTGAAGCCACATCCAGATATCGTGGTGTTGGGCGACCAACCCTCATTACAGATGTCGGACATCAGAAGTTGGCCAGATTACTAAAATAAGATAGACAGGGGTCTGTGGTGGACTGTGGCGGAACTAACATCAGACTTTAATTCTGGGCATAATAGAAATGTGTCTGAACACGCAGTGAAGCGAAAACTCAGAACGATGGGCCTTCGCAGCACACGACCCATGCATGTGCCAATGTTAACACCACGACATCGGCAACTATGACTGAAATGGGCATGTGACGATCGGCACTGGACGTTGATGCAGTGGCAGAGCGTTGCATGGTATGATGAATCCTGATACGTTCTTCGTCACGTCAAAGGGAGGGCGCAAATCCGTCGTCTTCCAGGGTAACAACTCCTTGTCACCTGTACTCTGGTGGACTGCGATAAGCTGGTGCCGGTTCCATTAAGCTCTGGGAAGGATTCATATGGGCATCCCCGGGTCCAATGGAGCTCGTAATGAACACTGGTTGCAGACCACGAAAACAGCTTCATGACGATCAAGTTACCTGAAGCCAGTGGCATTTTTCAGCAAGATAATGCCCTCTGTCACAAGGCCAGGAATGTGGTGGAGTGGTTCGAGGAACACCGTGGCGATTTCCAGTTGATGTGCTGGCTCCCCAGCTCGCCAGACTGAACCCAATAGAATGCATCTAGGATGTGACTGAACGTGGTGTCGAAGCTCATCGCCCCTCTCCCTGGATTTTACGGAAATTAGGTGACTTGTGTGCAGATGTGATGCCAACTCCCTCCAGCAACCTACCATCGACTGCTTCCATGCCCCGACGCATCGCCGTTGTTATCCGTGCCGAAGGTGGTCACAAAATTCTTTCTGATCAATGTAAGTGCAGCCTGACGATGAACATAGCCGTATGTGAAGGTTTTCAAGCAGCATGAACTTTGCCAATTTCGTTCATGATCACCATACAGGCCTGCCCCACAGTGTGTGGTGTGCAATGCAGTTGGGAACTCAACACGATAGCCTCTGATTTGCAAAGCCAGTAATGTGCACAGCAGCCCTTACATACTTGATGTTTTAATCCTGATGGCTGTGCGCTGTGCCAAAGTCTCCGTGACGTTATCTTCAAGGAGACCACAAGCTGCGTGACCCCCCTCGATGTAGAGGGTGTTCGAATCTTGCATGCGCCAGCACATTCTCCATCTCTCTCATCCACTGAAAACTTCTTTCATGGCTTGCCAACAGCTTGGCTTGCCTCCATTCGCCAGCCACAACCGCTAATGAAATCTGTCATAGCACTCAAGCAACTTGGAAAGACATACCCGTCCCTGCCATCCCTGTACGTCCTCCAGTCATCTAAAATGTAATCGTGTATTGCTCATATTATAGACTATTAGCGACAGGGTCAAGGATCGCATGGGTAGGACTAAGTATGTACGGCGTGGCGTATTTTGTTTGTGGATCACGACTAACATTATTCAGAGGACAACGTGAACCATGTGAGTATTATCAATTTCACATAAGCCATGCAATGTAAGTACTGCACGGCGGGCAAGTTATCTGGAGACAAAAATGTTACGTATTCCATACAGAATTGACGCTTGGAGTGATATTTCATGGCAATAATGGGAGCACATCGTGATGTAAGTAATATGTTTACACCAAAAGTAAATACTGTATGCGAATCACGGGTGTATATGTGTGTTAGTGATTCAATACGTGTCGGAGGCTGGCTAAGGGGTCATAAATAAAAGAACAATTAAGAAAGAGATCGCGTGATGTACGTGTTTAGGTCCTGTCACAGTACAAATTCTTGTGGACTTTAGTACATGAGGCGCTGTTTAAACTCATTGCCGAAGTTTTTGTCGTGGACTTTTTATAACAGACTTCTTTGCGGTGCCACGCAAAGAATAGTGTCCACATCTAGGTTTGATTCAAGAAGCTCTGAAATCTGAAAGTTGAAATGTGAAAGGACGTACTGCATGTAAACGTAGTGAAGCTGCCAATGTTGCGATTGCTAACTTGAGGGAGGCAGACATTTTTTGTCCGAACTTGTCGTCATAATTGCTGCTCGCCAGTGGGGATACCTTTACCAGTCTTCTGCACAATCTGGAAGTGCACAAACGAATAATATATTTCGTCTTGTAACACCATAGCTCCAATGCTGTACTGATTTATTTTGCTTTTGTTTTATTTAATATTATATCGTTGAGCTTCTGTAAATGTGTTTGATTGAATCGATAACACAGAATTGTATACTCCTTTCTTTGTACAATCTTTGAAGTCATGACTTGATTCTGTGCAAAGTAGTGTATCTGTAATTTAAAATCTTTGTCCCATTTGGAGGGAACAAAACTTACTGTATATAATTGTAATTTTGTGTGAATAATTTTTTGTATAAGTGTCAATATGTGAAAATGTTCTGTTTTATTTAATGTATTTGGTTGCTGTTATGTAAATTGCTGATCCTCACTTAGGGCTCTTAGTTATTCTGTATATAAAAGATGTAGTGGTTCCCCTCAGGAACGGAACTGTGTAGCGCGCGCAAATGGTGGTTGGCCTAGGTAGAAAAGGTGGAACTCATAGTCAGTCGGGGACAAGCTACGAGTCAGCGACGAGCTAAGAGTCGGAGACGAGCTACCAAACTGTGCACTGTCATGTAAATGTTGCATATCGTGCTGGTTCCGAGAGAGGCTTTTCCTGCCGCTTTCCTATGCCTCGGAAGAATGGATAAATAGCTGGAAATATTCTGGGACTGGTATCAATCATCGCCACCAAGAAATGACAGAGTCCAGCAATTCTACCTGCAATTCCACCTAACAACATGCAGTTGCCACCACATTGCGCAATCTTTACATCGGAATACTACAATGATGTACAGTGAAGGATCAGCTTAATGGATGTGCTAATGTGCTGAAATATAAGGTAATTTATATCTGAATTTATGTACCTACCTTGATTTTTTTCCTCATCATAACACCTCTCAGGGTCCTTTCCGTTTGAACTAAAGTGCTATCCGAGTGTCCTTACTAAAAGAACATTAAAGCCCAGTATTTTGCTCATTAATGCCTCTTCAACATAGTAAAAAGAAAGTTAAAGTTAATGTGGCAAGAGAGTGAGTTAAAGTAAATGTTGTTTGCTGAAAATAATTTTCCTATTAAAACTGCTTATTAAAGTGCTGTTGCCAAATTCAAAATTAAAAGTTATTAAGACTGAGGCTTATAAAGTAAATGATCACATTGTTGTCTGTAGTAAATTCTAAAAGTGTGAGTCAGTTTCTTGCAATTTTGTCAATATTGTGTTTCGCTGTAATAAAAGTGGGAAACTGCAATAGTAGAAAACTATATGTTCATGATTGCTAAGTGTTTGTCTCTCTTGTGTATTAGAAGTGCATATTAATAGTAATGTTATAAAGACCATTCACTTTGTGTAAGCCCTGAAAATAATAGTGTGTTTCGGTATAAGTTATAATTTTGCAAATAGTTTGTGCTGCTCTAACTGTTAGCTTCAATCTTAAAACATATGTGTGTGTCAGAGTTCATTGCACTCGCGTGTGGCTAAGTCTAGGTTGTGTTTGTCCGTTATAGTTACTTATACCTACTTTCGTAAACGAGAACGTTAATCTTTCTCTTGCCTAATTAGGCTGGCGACCGTTTCCCGTATTCTATAAACAGTATAGCTAGGCAAAATTTTGTTTGTTACTATTCAAATATTTACGTAATTATGACTTTCATTTCCGATAAGCCACCTCCGTTAGGAACAACATGGTCAACCTAGCAAAATTCCTCTCAGAGGGTAACACTGCTCTGTTGCTTTATACCATTATTAATCCAACAAAATAATTATGTTTTGCAAATTGCCTCCAGTTTTGAGGTTATGGTATAACAGTAGCAAACAGGAGTGTTATAGTCTCAGGATGAAGATAATTATGTTAGTTTCTATGCTTGACTCAAGGAAAGGAGAAAGCTGAACGCCGGCCAGGGTGGCCGAGTGCTTCTAGGCGCTACAATCTGGAACCGCGCGACCGCTACGGTCGCAGGTTCGAATCCTGCCACGGGCATGGATGTGTGTGATGTCCTTAGGTTAGTTAGGTTTAAGTAGTTCTAAGTTCTAGGGGACTGATGACCTCAGAACTTGAGTCCCATACCGCTCAGAGCCATTTGAACCATTTGAGAAAGCTGAATGTTGAGTCATAAGTTGCGTTGCTGTAAAGCTTTCTTTAAATAAACAAAGTAAAGATGCACCCCACGCTGCGTTTTACATTATATATAAAGAACTGAAAACCGTAGGTTTTGAATTCGCACGTTATTTGCGATATGCAGTTGTTTCAAAACGACCGCAATCAAGTGAATGGTACTTAGGCGGCGTGCATGTTCCTAGCCAGTTATCCAACCGGGAAAAGAGGAGCTACACTATAACGTGGACTCTGAGCCACGTTTCGCTTCTGGCGAGAGGTGAACACTACTGTAAAAGGCAAAGTGAAAGAAAATGTGACCCAGCCGTGATCTGATAGTACAACCTTTCGGTTTCTAGCCAGAATCCTTAACGCGTCACTATCACGCCAGAAGCAAACTGCGTCACGCTTTCCAGTCTCTCAAGTAACTGCTCCTCTGTAGAATTACGGTGGTTGCTCGCTAGCTGGCACTGGCTTCGCTTTCGCACTAAACTTTAATTGTTGGTAATTTTTACGAAATATTTATGAACTGCGTACAGAGACCACACTTGTGGGTCGGTGTATCCATTATTCAGAACGAATATATATATATATATATATATATATATATATATATATATATAGAGAGAGAGAGAGAGAGAGAGAGATGCAGATTAAATAAAATTTCTTTATTTCCTACCCTTCCTGTTGTGGAAGTTTAAACGGTCAGCAGCGTAAAACGCCCTCTACAGAAATATGTAGACATATATATATATATATATATATATATATATATATATATATATATATATATATATATATATGTGTGTGTGTGTGTGTGTGTGTGTGTGTGTGTGTGTGTTTTCATGGATAGTTCTGCAATGGGACGCCAGGAGCAGGTCCAACCAAATGAGACAAAAATATGACCTACTGTCTGGGAAAAAGTACTGGAGAAAGGTGTGTAATATCGCTAGCATGAATAGAGGCGCGGTGACATGAGATGGGGGATTGGAGGGGGGAACGTGATGGCAAGGATGAGAAGCATTTAGCCTTGTAAAATAACTGGAAACGATCGATATTATTGTCATACCTTCAGAATTCGGTTTCGCAAGGGTGTGGTGATGGAGATATGGTGAAATAAAAATGGACGACAATGATTAGTATACGCGTGATATCTATAGTATTTGGGTTCTCTAGATTCAATAATAATAATAGTCCTGATAATAAGGTTGTGGTAAATGACTACAGATATTATAAGTAATATTTTTTTTTTATGTATGAAATTATTTGTAGTTAGTAAGAGTGATAAGACACAATTTGCAGACTATGACAGAAGTCAACATGAAATGTATAACTCTCAGGATGGAGATGCGGGGACAAATCTGTAAAACAAAAGCATTGTAAGGGTCCAATGATAAGTCCTGGTCATAAGGCTTTGATAGATGACTATGGGTGTTACAAGTAATGTTAAAAAAGGTAGGAAATTATGTTTACTTAATAAGAATGATAGGACAAAAATTTCAGAGTATTTAAGTAGTCGACATAAAATATTCAGCTCTCGGCATAGAGATGTGGGGACAAATAGATGAAACTCAAAAGAACGGTATGGGTTTAATGGTAAGTCTTGATAATAAAGCTGTGATAGATCACTACAGGTGCTACAGGTGTTAGATGACCCATGAATTGTCACTCATGGAGTATGAAAAGATACATCAGAATGACAGTAGATTTGTTTATTTAACTTATATATTCCGGCCCTCGGCCCTAGTACATCAGAAACAGCTTGGTGGAGGTGTCCAGTTGTCTCTCATGTGAAACAATTGATGTCTGACTTTGCTGACAGTGTAAAGAGTGGGGAAAATGATGGCATCACTCGAATATCGCTGTCAGGGACGTCTCCAGATGTGACCATGACAGCAGCCCAGCTGACCATACCACGGAGTCAGCCACCACCTCTCTCCACTAAGCAGGCGGCTCTCTGCTCCAGAGGCGGTTGCTTTCGTGGCCCAGGGCGGGATGCCCCATCCCTTGGTCAAACAGCAGACCGCGTGCTGCATTCAGGGACGTCACTGCAGGTGTCACAGGCTTGTGGCGTAGGCTGTGATACTGAGACGAGAATATTTTTGTACCGGAATAGCGGAGTACTTATATGCTCCAGATTATGTTCGTTTAGGGCTTAAGGCACATACTCTAAATACTTCTGTGGTGCCAAGTAAGGAAAGGCTTCCGTCCTTCCACTACCATATTGCAGCGTTGGCTATTGCTATACCACACTCATCGGCCGTGTTTTCCTTCACAACGCATGACACTCTTGTCTGCCTGCAGCTGGTTCTGTTGCAACTCACTTCGTTTTGGTGTACTCTTTGGCAAAATACGGCCGATGCTCTACATTGTCCTCCTTTTCATCATGACCCGGTCCCTAAGGTCGACCAAATTAGAATAACCTTTACACTAGAGTTCCTGGCGACTGGTCCTTCTAACCCTGTTTCGCCTCTTAAAAATAATTCTAACAATTGATTTCCTTAGCCCATCACTTCATCTTACACTTTTATACAGGACCCCTTGCCCTGCTCCTTAACCAAACACTGTGTAACTTACTTTATTACTAGTCTTCTTGCACAATAACTTCTAACCCTGTACTCCAAATTTATAAGCTAAAAAGAATAAATTATCCGTAATAATATTCCCTTGTTCCTTCATCTTCCTTCTGCTACTTTTATGTTCAGGGTTTCTAATCCACAGGAATCTAAATGATGGTTGGGCCCTTGTTAATTAATAATCTTTGTACACCTAAATGCTCATGAATAATATTAGACAAAATAATCCAGAAGAACACAAACCATGCCCAACTTTTAAAGAAAGTGAACTCAGTCATGTGCTTCGTTTTCTGCATACCAAAACAAGGATTACACTCAGCAGAACAAGTGTCTTTGTGGTAGTTAGTGTGACAATAGTCAGTGTTGTCTCCTTGCGGCACTCATTTTCCCGATATAAATTTACATGCCGCACTAAAGTTTTCAGTGCGACTCGTCGCTCCTGCTGGTTCAGAAGTGTATTTATATACTGCATTAATTCCGGTGCTAGAGCTTGATTTATCGTTGTTAGATATGCGGGAGGTAGCAGTTCCATGGGTTACTCTGGCTAATACATATGAGGCTGCGAAACTTTCAGGTGAGTTACCCTCGAAATCCCGGCGGGCAGGTGGAAATTAGGCCCCATTATCCCGCACACTGTTCCGTTTAATAAAAAACCACTCCGTTCAATTTTAGCCTCTTTGCTGACGTAAGCTTCCCCTGCTCGAAACAACTAGCTGTAACTGAACCCGCCCATCCCACGTGTGACCGATTCACCTTTGCATTTTAAATGTCTGAATCGCGTGTAATAGAACCGTTTCTAATGTTACATAGCAGAGAAAGAAATGCTTTTGAATTATGATCGTGGCAATATTTAGCTGTATTACCCTCTAATGTTGCTTAAAAAGGAATTAGTAGTGCGCAGAATAATTTTTGTATTTGTCCAAAACTGAAAATATGGCGTTGGCGCGCTACGGAGAATGAACCCGGTTGGCGGTCTAATTTACGACAGCATACGCTAGCTGTCGGGACTGCTTCATAAAAAACAACATTCTTCCTTCCCAAGCTGCCTATGTACTGCTTCTCAGAAAAATACTGGTTTTAGTTTGCCTAGTAAGGTATTTTGACTGCAAGTGCACAACATTACACCGTTTTTATAACATTAACAACAATCTCAAACAAAAGTTTTGTGTTACCTAAAAGAATACAATTATTAGCAAGGCCTCTATTTATAATTTGAACTTCGTTCCAAAGCGAGGTGTAGATGATGGGGTCCGATTTTCAAGAGTGGTACACCATACAAGTTATTACACGCAAAACAATTGATATGGCCTACCTGGATTTGGTCTTATCCGTACCCCCATAGCAAACAGTTTGCAGCTACTGTTTGGCCACAATAATAGATAATTTCACTAGTGATGCCAGAAGCGGAGAAAACCGGCACTACTTGAAAGATACTCATTTGTCTCCGAGCGCTGCCAACGTCAAGCTGTCCTAGACGCGAAGTATTACAAAACACTTGCGTCCACTAGCAAACAACTCCTGTAAGTACTTGCTGATGTGTTTACATTAAAACAAAAACCGACTCAAGTTTACTTCTTCATGCCACTGGGGCAAGTTTATTTCAGGAACTCGCCGCAAGTACTTGTCACAGAAGAGCAGTTATTCTTTAAAGCCAGACCAGTCGCCACTATTGCTGCTTTATTATTAATGATTAAAAACCATGACGAAACACAAAAATAAACTATTGGTGGAGTACATATTGATGTTACCAAGAAACACTATCCAATTAACTGAAATTAGAGGATTTCTCGTGTCTATTGTATAATCAAGTGCTCGATAATAGGAAACAAAAATGCGGCGTGGTATCTCTACAACAGTCAAACTTTTAATTACTCATCGATTTTTGCAAGCAGTTTTACTACTTTTATCAGAAATGTAATGCATTTTTGTTAACGGTAACATTTAAAAAAATCAGTTAAAATTTAAAGACGTCTGTACTGGCGTTCTACTTTGCCTTTTGGTGAAACAAATTGATTGGTAAACTAGTTTACAGTTCCTTGACTGATGCTGCCAATTATGTGTGTTTAGGGATTCCAACGGTACATTTGTTTCAGCCCATCTGTCTTTGTGCCACTCTCCTTTTCGACAATGATACTTTCACACCGGTACTGAACACACAACTTCTGTAAGTTTGAGAACTTCCAAGGAAAGGCAGATTTGGTGAGTACTTGCAGCAAGCTGCAAGAAAGCAGAAAAATTTCTCCCTG
The DNA here is from genome assembly GCF_023864275.1 of Schistocerca cancellata. Taxonomy (NCBI): domain Eukaryota; kingdom Metazoa; phylum Arthropoda; class Insecta; order Orthoptera; family Acrididae; genus Schistocerca; species Schistocerca cancellata. Next base: position 286,140,364 of record NC_064633.1, on the reverse strand, counting down.
CAGCGGAGTGTACGCTGATATGGACTGTCCTTACAACTTAGAACTGTGTGTCGGTCAGAGACTCGAAGCTGGGAGCCCAATTAGGCACACGGTTTTAATATGTCAGGAAATTTAAATCAAGAAACAGTTTCCACTAACTTGCGAACTCCTTGAGTCTGACGAAACTAGAGGACCGGACATAGATGAGAGCGGGTGGAGCTTTGCAGATATGGTCGTTCGTAATATTCCACCCAATTGTTTGGTTGTATAGGTAACGCGTCATGCCACAGCAGAACGTTCGACAGAATAAATATGATTTCAGGATTACGACGACAGGCCGGCCGCCTTGACAGAGCGGTTCTAGGCGCTTCAGTCCAGAACCGCGCGACTGCTATGGTCGAAAGCTCGAGTCCTCGGGCATGGATGTGCGTGATGTCCTTAGGTTAGTTAGGTTTAAGTAGTTCTAAGTTCTAGGGGACTGATGACCTCAGATGTTAAGTCTCATAGTGCTCAGAGCCATTTGAACCATTTGATTACGACGTTAGAGTGGTTGCAAGATGAGCAAAGAAAGTGCAACGACTCAATGAGTAAAACTGAACTGTTATCCACAGTAAAGGAAAACAAACCCGCCTTCAAAGTGTTCGTTGTGGATAAAATCGCTGAGAGCAGAGGGCACGAAGTAGTGCGTTTACCGCCCTACAATTGAGATCTAAATTCGGCATAGGCCAAAACAGAACTCAATTCCAGGGACAACAATGTCTCTGGTGACATGTCGAAGCAAAGATTGCAGAATCTTGTTAATGTTGCTTTCCTTTCAGTTAGTGCACGGGACTTGCAAGGTTACTGCAGGAATGTGCAGCAGCTGTAGCAAGAGTACTGGACACGAGATAGAATAATGGAAATGGCCATCGGTGAAATTATCATCAATGTCATGCCCTCAAGCGGCGATGATAATGATAAATGCACTGTGAAAACTGATCCCAAAAATCCATCTATACTCATTTTTCATTGTTTTAGATACATAAATAATGCACACGTATACGTATACGTATACGTAAGACTCTCGATCACGAATATGTCAACAAATTAGGTGATTTAGACCCGACGGAAGTTTGACTCAAGTGGGTAATATTTCCGCGAGTGCCGCCTGCGATTTCGTGCCGAGCAGCCGATTATCCCTTCGCCTCACTGATCCCCTCCTTTCGGCAGCCGTAATGGGGGGCACGGCCGTTCCCGACACCCACAATGCCAATCGTCAACTTATCGTGGACAAACATTATGTAGCCATACCTGTCGACAGATTCAGTGAAAGAAAAACTATATCTATGAAGATTCTTTTGGTCGCCAGCTCTGATGGAGCGGTTTAAATACCTTCCTTCAGTTTATGTTTTTTAATATGCTAGAGGTAAATGTACGTTAATGACTTTTGTGGCTACAATTTTACTTGGAAACAAGATGGAGGCAGACAGAGATACTCTTATATAGCTTAATGGTTGCCATCTTTACTTTGAGTAATTACGTAAAGATACTATTCTGATAAAGCAAATTTAAAGGTAAGAAATCTCATCAAATTTAACTTTACAATGATATATTGAGGCGACCATACTTATTATCTCTTCAAAATGAGATTAAATGGTTCAAATGGCTCTGAGCACTATGGGACTTAACATCTATGGTCATCAGTCCCCTAGTACTCAGAACTACTTAAACTTAACTAACCGAAGGACATCACACAACACCCAGGCATCACGAGGCAGAGAAAATCCCTGACCCCGCCGGGAATCGAACCCGGGAAACCGGGCGTGGGAAGCGAGAACGCTACCGCAAGACCACGATCTGCGGACAAAGTGAGATTAATCAACTGTTCTTGGAAATTACTTTTATACAACACTGAAAGATTGTTGTAACACCAAGATTAATTAATTACCATCTTTTGACCGTCCAGGATGTCGTGTTGGCCGAAGAGCCAACACCTTGTTACTAGGGGAGGCCGAAATGCACGCGTTTTAGCTCACGCAGACTGGCGTGAGGAGGGAAGGACTATACTGACGTGAGGTCTGGAACATGACAAGGAATTAGAATTCAGAAAAAGGACGTAATTACTTTGATACTTAACTTTAATCCATTTATGATGAACGTCGCTCTTGACGGTACATGATTCACAATATTATCTGTTCAGAATAGTAACTGAATATGACGCCTTGCTAGGTCGTAGAAAATGACGTAGCTGAAGGCTATGCTAAACTATCGTCTCTGCAAATGACAGCGTACGTAGATAGTGAATCATCGCTAGCAAAGTCGGCTGTACAACTAGAGCGAGTGCTAGGCTGTCTCTGTAGACCTGCGGTATGGCGGCGCTCGGTCTGCAATCACTGATAGTGGCGACACGCGGGTCCGACGTATACTAACGGACCGCGGCCGATTTAAAGGCTACCTGCCTAGCAAGTGTGGTGTCTGGCGGTGACACCACACAGGATGACACAAAATTTACATTTAACAAAATGGACAGGAAACTTTGGTTCGGTATTTGACTTTGGGACAATGATTCTGTTGTTGTTGTTGTGGTCTTCAGTCCTGAGACTGGTTTGATGCAGCTCTCCATGCTACTCTATCCTGTGCAAGCTTCTTCATCTCCCAGTACTTACTACAACCAACATCCTTCTGAATCTGCTTAGTGTATTCATCTCTTGGTCTCCCCCTACGATTTTTACCCTCCACGCTGCCCTCCAATACTAAATTGGTGATCCCTTGATGCCTCAGAATATGTCCTACCAACCGATCCCTTCTTCTGATCAAGTTGTGCCACAAACTTCACTTCTCCCCAATCCTATTCAATACTTCCTCATTAGTTATGTGATCTACCCATCTAATCTTCAGCATTCTTCTGTAGCACCACATTTCGAAAGCTTCTATTCTCTTCTTGTCCAAACTATTTACCGTCCATGTTTCACTTCCATACATGGCTACACTCCATACAAATACTTTCAGAAATGACTTCCTGACACTTAAATCTTTACTCGATGTTAACAAGTTTCTCTTCTTCAGAAATGCTTTCCTTGCCAGTGCCAGTCTACATTTTATATCCTCTCTACTTCGACCATCATCAGTTATTTTGCTCCCCAAATAGCAAAACTCCTTTACTACTTTAAGTGTCTCATTTCCTAATCTAATTCCCTCAGCATCACCCGACTTAATTCGACTACATTCCATTATCCTCGTTTTGCTTTTGTTGATTTTCATCTTATATCCTCCTTTCAAGACGCTATCCATTCCATTCAACTGCTTTTCCAAGTCCTTTGCTGCCTCTGACAGAATTACAATGTCATCGGCAAACCTCAACGTTTTTATTTCTTCTCCATGGATTTTAATACCTACTCCGAATTTTTCTTTTGTTTCCTTTACTGCTTGCTCAATATACAGATTGAATAACATCGGGGAGAGGCTACAAACCTGTCTTACTCCCTTCCCAACCACTGCTTCCCTTTCATGTCCCTCGACTCTTATAACTGCCATCTGGCTTCTGTACAAATTGTAAATAGCCTTTCGCTCCCTGTATTTTACCCCTGCCACCTTTAGAATTTGAAAGAGAGTATTCCAGTCAACATTGTCAAAAGCTTTCTCTAAGTCTACAAATGCTAGAAACGTAGGTTTGCCTTTCCTTAATCTTTCGTCTAAGATAAGTCGTAAGGTCAGTATTGTCTCACGTGTTCCAGTATTTCTACGGAATCCAAACTGATCTTCCCCGAGGTCGGCTTCTACTAGTTTTTCCATCCGTCTGTAAAGAATTCGTGTTAGTATTTTGCAGCTGTGGCTTATTAAACTGATTGTTCGGTAATTTTCACATCTGTCAACACCTGCTTTCTTTGGGATTGGAATTATTATATTCTTCTTGAAGTCTGAGGGTATTTCGCCTGTTTCATACATCTTGCTCACCAGATGGTAGAGTTTTGTCAGGACTGGCTCTCCCAAGGCCGTCAGTAGTTCCAATGGAATTTTGTCTACTCCGGGAGCCTTGTTTCGACTCAGGTCTTTCAGTGCTCTGTCAAACTCTTCACGCAGTATCGTATCTCCCATTTCATCTTCTTCTACATCCTCTTCCATTTCCATAATATTGTCCTCAAGTACATCGCCCTTGTACAGACCCTCTATATACTCCTTCCACCTTTCTGCTTTCCCTTCTTTGCTTAGAACTGGGTTTCCATCTGAGCTCTTGATGTTCATACAAGTGGTTCTCTTATCTCCAAAGGTCTCTTTAATTTTCCTGTAGGCAGTATCTATCTTACACCTAGTGAGATAAGCCTCTACATCCTTACATTTGTCCTCTAGCCATCCCTGCTTAGCCATTTTGCACTTCATGTCGATCTCATTTTTGAGACGTTTGTATTCCTTTTTGCCTGCTTCATTAACGGCATTTTTATATTTCCTCCTTTCATCAAGTAAATTCAATATTTCTTCTGTTACCCAAGGATTTCTACTAGCCCTCGTCTTTTTACCTACTTGATCCTCTGCTGCCTTCACTACTTCATCCCTCAAAGCTACCCATTCTTCTTCTACTGTATTTCTTTCCCCCATGCCTGTCAATTGTTTCCTTATGCTCTCCCTAAAACTCTGTACAACCTCTGGTTCTTTCAGTTTATCCAGGTCCCATCTCCTTAAATTCCCACCTTTTTGCAGTTTCTTCAGTTTTAATCTACAGGTCATAACCAATAGATTGTGGTCAGAGTCCACATCTGCCCCTGGAAATGTCATACAATTTAAAACCTGGTTCCTAAATCTCTGTCTTACCATTATATAATCTATCTGATACCTTTTAGTATCTCCAGGGTTCTTCCATGTATACAACCTTCTATCATGATTCTTAAACCAAGTGTTAGCTATGATTAAGTTGTGCTCTGTGTAAAATTCTACCAGGCGGCTTCCTCTTTCATTTCTTAGCCCCAATCCATATTCACCTACTACGTTTCCTTCTCTCCCTTTTCCTACACTTGAATTCCAGTCACCCATGACTATTAAATTTTCGTCTCCCTTCACTATCTGAATAATTTCTTTTATATCATCATACATTTCTACAAATTCTTCGTCATCTGCAGAGCTGGTTGGCATATAAACTTGTACTACTGTAGTAGGTGTGGGCTTCGTGTCTATCTTGGCCACAATAATGCGTTCAGTATGCTGTTTGTAGTAGCTTACCCGCTTTCCTATTTTCCTATTCATTATTAAACCTACTCCTGCATTACCCCTATTTGACTTTGTGTTTATAACCCTGTAGTCACCTGACCAGAAGTCTTGTTCCTCCTGCCACCGAACTTCACTAATTCCCACTATATCTAACTTTTACCTATCCATTTCCCTTTTTAAATTTTCTAACCTACCTGCTCGATTAAGGGATCTGACATTCCACGCTCCGATCCGTAGGACGCCAGTTTTCTTTCTCCTGATAACGACATCCTCTTGAGTAGTCCCCGCCCGGAGATCCGAATGGGGGACTATTTTACCTCCGGAATATTTTACCCAAGAGGACGCCATCATCATTTAATCATACAGTAAAGCTGCATGCCCTCAGGAAAAATTACGGCCGTAGTTTCCCCTTGCTTTCAGCCGTTCGCAGTACCAGCACAGCAATGCCGTTTTGGTTATTGTTACAAGGCCAGATCAGTCAATCATCCAGACTGTTGCCCTTGCAACTACTGAAAAGGCTGCTGCCCCTCTTCAGGAACCACACGTTTGTCTGGCCTCTCAACAGATACCCCTCCGTTGTGGTTGTACCTACGATACGGCCATCTGTATCGCTGAGGCACGCAAGCCTCCCCACCAACGGCAAGGTCCATGGTTCATGGGGTTCTAACAAATGTTTTTAACCTAACCGTATTAAAACCTTTGGGTAACTATGAGGTTGTCTGTAACGCGCCGATATACTGGCAAATACAGTTAATATGAAAATGTCTTGCCTTGTTGGTTGCATTCGTATCAGTGTTGATGTAGTTGCTTGGTGAATTAAAATTTAGATGGGCTCTTTGCGCCTCCAGTGCTGGAATTAATTAATAACTACCATAAACATGCGACAGCCGTGTTAACTTGCTGTATCTTTGGCTGGAGATACTAAAAGAGAGAGAAGGAAATGTAGTAGCTGAATATGGATTGGGGCTAAGAAATGAAAGAGGAAGCCGCCTGGTAGAATTTTGCGCAGAGCATAACTTAATCATAGCTAACACTTGGTTCAAGAATCATGATAGAAGGTTGTATACATGGAAGAACCCTGGAGATACTAAAAGGTATCAGATAGATTATATAATGGTAAGACAGAGATTTAGGAACCAGGTTTTAAATTGTAAGACATTTCTAGGGGCAGATGTGGACTCTGACCACAATCTATTGGTTATGACCTGTAGATTAAAACTGAAGAAACTGCAAAAAGGTGGGAATTTAAGGAGATGGGACCTGGATAAACTGAAAGAACCAGAGGTTGTACAGGGTTTCAGGGAGAGCATAAGGGAACAATTGACAGGAATGGAGGGAGGAAATACAGTAGAAGAAGAATGGGTAGCTTTGAAGGATGAAGTAGTGAAGGCAGCAGAGGATCAAGTAGGTAAAAAGACGAGGGCTAGTAGAAATCCTTGGGTAACAGAAGAAATATTGAATTTAATTGATGAAAGGAGAAAATATAAAAATGCAGTAAATGAAGCAGGCAAAAAGGAATACAAACGTCTCAAAAATGAGATCGACAGGAAGTGCAAAATGGCGAAGCAGGGATGGCTAGAGGACAAATGTAAGGATGTAGAGGCTTATCTCACTAGGGGTAAGATAGATACTGCCTACAGGAAAATTAAAGAGACCTTCGGAGAAAAGAGAACCACTTGTATGAACATCAAGAGCTCAGATGGAAACCCAGTTCTAAGCAAAGAAGGGAAAGCAGAAAGGTGGAAGGAGTATATAGAGGGTCTATACAAGGGCGATGCACTTGAGGACAATATTATGGAAATGGAAGAGGATGTAGATGAAGATGAAATGGGAGATACGATACTGCGTGAAGAGTTTGACAGAGCACTGAAAGACCTGAGTCGAAACAAGGCTCCTGGAGTAGATAACACTCCATTGGAACTACTGAAGGCCCTGGGAGAGCCAGTCCTGACAAAACTCTACCATCTGGTGAGCAAGATGTACGAAACAGGCGAAATACCCTCAGACTTCAAGAAGAATATAATAATTCCAATCCCAAAGAAAGCAGGATTTGACAGATGTGAAAATTACCGAACAATCAGTTTAATAAGCCACAGCTGCAAAATACTAACACGAATACTTTACAGACGAATTGAAAAACTAGTAGAAGCCGACCTCGGGGAAGATCAGTTTGGATTCCGTAGAAATACTGGAACACGTGAGGCAATACTGACCTTACGACTTATCTTAGACGAAAGATTAAGGAAAGGCAAACCTACGTTTCTAGCATTTGTAGACTTAGAGAAAGCTTTTGACAATGTTGACTGGAATATTCTCTTTCAAATTCTAAAGGTGGCAGGGGTAAAATACAGGGAGCGAAAGGCTATTTACAATTTGTACAGAAACCAGATGGCAGTTATAAGAGTCGAGGGGCATGAAAGGGAAGCAGTGGTTGGGAAGGGAGTAAGACAGGGTTGTAGCCTCTCCCCGATGTTATTCAATCTGTATATTGAGCAAGCAGTAAAGAAAACAAAAGAAAAATTCGGAGTAGGTATTAAAATCCATGGAGAAGAAATAAAAACCTTGAGGTTCGCCGATGACATTGTAATTCTGTCAGAGGCAGCAAAGGACTTGGAAGAGCAGTTGAACGGAATGGATAGTGTCTTGAAAGGAGGATATAAGATGAACATCAACAATAGCAAAACGAGGATAATGGAATGTAGTCGAATTAAGTCGGGTGATGTTGTGGGTATTAGATTAGGAAATAAGACACTTAAAGTAGTAAAGGAGTTTTGCTATTTGGGGAGCAAAATAACTGATGATGGTCGAAGTAGAGAGGATATAAAATGTAGACTGGCAATGGCAAGGAAAGCGTTTCTGAAGAAGAGAAATTTGTTAACTTCGAGTATAGATTTAAGTGTCAGGAAGTCATTTCTGAAAGTATTTGTATGGAGTGTAGCCATGTATGGAAGTGAAACATGGACGGTAAATAGTTTGGACAAGAAGAGAATAGAAACTTTCGAAATGTGATGCTACAGAAGAATGCTGAAGATTAGATGGGTAGATCACGTAACTAATGAGGAAGTATTGAAAAGGATTGGGGAGAAGAGAAGTTTGTGGCACAACTTGACCAGAAGAAGGGATCGGTTGGTAGGACATGTTCTGAGGCATCAAGGGATCACCAATTTAGTATTGGAGGGTAGCATGGAGGGTAAAAATCGTAGGGGGAGACCAAGAGATGAATACACTAAGCAGATTCAGAAGAATGTAGGTTGCAGTAGGTACTGGGAGATGAAGAAGCTTGCACAGGATAGAGTAGCATGGAGAGCTGCATCAAACCAGTCTCAGGACTGAAGACCACAACAACAACAACATCTTTGGCTCCATATTCCATCACAGAAAACCAGTCGCGTAGTCTTGCTTTTTTTTTTTTTTTTTGTGTTATCAGTCTACTGACTGGTTTGATGCGGCCCGCCACGATTTCCTTTCCTGTGCTAACCTCTTCATCTCAGAGTAGCACTTGCAACCTACGTCCTCAGTTATTTGCTTGACGTATTCCAATCTCTGTCTTCCTCTACAGTTTTTGCCCTCTACAGCTCCCTCTAGTACCATGCAAGTCATTCCCTCATGTCTTAGCAGATGTCCTATCATCCGGTCCCTTCTCCTTATCAGTGTTTTCCACATATTCCTTTCCTCTCCGATTCTGCGTAGAACCTCCTCAATCCTTACCTTATCAGTCCAACTAATTTTCAACATTCGTCTATAGCACCACATCTCAAATGCTTCGATTCTCTTCTGTTCCGGTTTTTCCACAGTCCATGTTTCACTACCATAGAATGCTGTACTCCAGACGTACATCCTCAGAAATTTCTTCCTCAAATTAAGGCCGGTATTTGATATTAGTAGACTTCTCTTGGCCAGAAATGCCTTTTTCGCCATAGCGAGTCTGCTTTTGATGTCCTCCTTGCTCCGTCCGTCATTGGTTATTTTACTGCCTAGGAAGCAGAATCCCTTAACTTCATTGACTTCGTGACCATCAATCCTGATGTTAAGTTTCTCGCTGTTCTCATTTCTACTACTTCTCATTACCTTCGTCTTTCTCCGATTTACTCTCAAACCATACTGTGTACTCATTAGACTGTTCATTCCGTTCACAGTTCATTTAGTTCTTCTGCACTTTCACTCAGGATAGCGATGTCATCAGCGAATCGTATCATTGATATCCTTTCACCTTGTATTTTAATTCCACTCCTGAACCTTTCTTTTATTTCCATCATTGCTTCCTCGATGTACAGATTGAAGAGTAGGGGCGAAAGGCTACAGCCTTGTCTTACACCATTCTTAATACGAGCACTTCTTTCCTGATCGTCCACTCTTATTATTCCCTCTTGGTTGTTGTACATATTGTATATGACCCGTCTCTCCCTATAGCTTACCCCTACTTTTTTCAGAATCTCGAACTGCTTGCACCATTTTATATTGTCGAACGCTTTTTCCGGGTCGACAAATCCTATGAAAGTGTCTTGATTTTGCTTTAGCCTTGCTTCCATTATTAGCCGTAACGTCAGAATTGCCTCTCTCGTCCCTTTACTTTTCCTAAAGCCAAACTGATCGTCACCTAGCGCATTCTCAATTTTCTTTTCCATTCTTCTGTATATTATTGTTGTAAGCAGCTTCGATGCATGAGCTGTTAAGCTGATTGTGCGATAATTCTCGCACTTGTCAGCTCTTGCCGTCTTCGGAATTGTGTGGATGATGGTTTCCGAAAGTCAGATGGTATATCGCCAGACTCATATATTCTACACACCAACGTGAATAGTCGTTTTGTTGCCACTTCCCCCAATGATTTTAGAAATTCTGATGGAATGTTATCTATCCCATCTGCCTTATTTGACCGTAAGTCATCCAAAGCTCTTTTAAATTCCGATTCTAATACTGGATCCCCTATCTCTTCTAAATCGACTCCTGTTTCCTCTTCTACCACATCAGACAAATCTTCACCCTCATAGAGGCTTTCAATGCATTCTTTCCACATATCTGCTCTCTCCTCTGCATTTAACAGTGGAATTCCCGTTGCACTCTTAATGTTACCACCGTTGCTTTTAATGTCACCAAAGGTTGTTTTGACTTTCCTGTATGCTGAGTCTGTCCTTCCGACAATCATGTCTTTTTCGATGTCTTCACATTTTTCCTGCAGCCATTTCGTCTTAGCTTCCCTGCACTTCCTATTTATTTCATTCCTCAGCGACTTGTATATCTGTATTCCTGATTTTCCCGGAACATGTTTGTACTTCCTCCTTTCATCAATCAACTGAAGTATTTCTTCTGTTACCCATGGTTTCTTCGCAGCTACCTTCTTTGTACCTATGTTTTCCTTCCCAACTTCTGTGTTGGCCCTTTTTAGAGATGTCCATTCCTCTTCAACTGTACTGCCTGCTGCGCTATTCCTTATTGCTGTATCTATAGCGTTAGAGAACTTCAAACGTATCTCGTCATTCCTTAGTACTTCCGTATCCCACTTCTTTGGGTATTGATTCTTCCTGAGTAATGTGTTGAACTTCTGCCTACTCTTCATCACTACTATATTGTGATCTGAGTCTATATCTGCTCCTGGGTACGCCTTACAATCCAGTATCTGATTTCGGAATCTCTGTCTGACCATGATGTAATCTAATTGAAATCTTCCCGTATCTCACGGCCTTTTCCAAGTATACCTCCTCCTCTTGTGATTCTTGAACAGGGTATTCGCTATTACTAGCTGAAACTTGTTACAGAGCTCAATTAGTCTTTCTCCTCTTTCATTCCTTGTCCCAAGCCCATATTCTCCTGTAACCTTTTCTTCTACTCCTTCCCCTACAACTGCATTCCAGTGGCCCATGACTATTAGATTTTCGTCCCCCTTTACATACTGCATTACTCTTTCAATATCCTCATACACTCTTGCTTTACAACACAAAATGAAGAGGAGACGGTTTCGGGAACTGTAAGCCACTGCCAAACCAAATATTAAGCACTTTCACACCGAATTTTTACTGTTTAAGCCTCACATCGCCGGACGTGGCAGGCTACTATTTGTACACTGTCAACGCTCGACTGCATGTGTCTCCGGTTTTCCACTCTTTTCCTCCCTTGCGCTGCTCGTCCCAAGGTCGTTCAAAAGACTGGCCGTCGAAAATCCGTACAGGATTCCCTGTCTTTATGATTTCAGTTTGTTGAAATTGATTGCATGTTCTAATACCTTTTTAATGTTAGTCAGTACATTTATAAAATACATTCATTTCCCTATATCTTCCATAAAATTATTGAGTTGGTGCGATTTCTGGCACCAGTTTCCATCGATCGTCATTTTGATCTTACAGTCGACTTTGATGCTTATTTGTCTTCTGCTCATTTTTGGAGGCGTGGATTTAACGCCAGCGCGTGCGCTCTGCTGGGGAGGTGTGTCGGGATCGGCGGTGAGCGAGAGTCACGTGGGACTGTGTACGTAGGCGGGGCGGCGAGAGGACGAGTCGGACAACGAAGGAGCGGGGCCAGCGGCTACGGCGTGTTGAGTCGTTACGGCAGATCCACCGCCCATGGTGATTTGGTTTTTCTAGAGGTCGGAAGGATAAGCTCCTTCGAGTCTGTTATAAGCTACGCCGGCCGATTGAATTGGAGTCGCCGAGTTGCTTCGGTGGGTTGCGTGCGGCTTAACTGAATATGCCAGTGTACTAAAAATCCTTTGGAATTGTTTTAGTTGCTTATCACCTACCTCGGTGTCGTGACCATCTTGACGGCAGTTGGGGAAGTGTGGCTGCGCCCAACCAACCGACGGGAAGTGTGGTTAAAGACGTAGCTAGAAGTGCAACGGGTAGTGGGTAAGTCCGGCTCTGGCGTTCCAAGACACACCAAGATGTGTCCTCTATTCTACCTTGTAGTTCATTTGGTAGCTTGGCGTGTAAATGTGCGCCGAGATAATTCTTGTCATCTTAACTTTAGGGCATGACTTTTAGCGAACCTATTAATCGAAGTTTAAGGACTGCACTGGCCAAGTAACTCATGGAGGCTAATTTGTTTTATTCAGTAGTATTTATCACCTATTCTCTAGATAAGATAGTGTAGTTTATGTCTCGGAATATTGTCTGCCGTTGATGAGTGTTGTGTTACAGATAATTGGCAGTGGTCGATGCGAGCATTCTGGGAGTAGAGCACCACGGGGGCTGAGAGATATGTAAAGCCCTGTCTTCTCCTTTACATCTTGGGTTATGTTGTCACTGTTGCGTGATTCCATCTTGCGGTGGAGAATTATAGCATCCGAGGTTCAATTGCAGTGCAAAGTTGAGTACATTTCTATGTCATTTCCTGTCTCGTGGATCTCTCGTATTGATTTGAATCCTTGGTCTGCTCGCGTCTGTCGCTAATTCACACGCAATATTGAAGCGACCTCATTTTAGTGGTATTGTCATATGGTCATGTTCTATTTGTAATCATTCTAAGAATATTGTTGATTAATCAACTAAGTAAATTTGAAGATTGGCTTGTTCAAAATTAAATCACCTCCTTAATTGTTTTAGTCATTTGTAGTTTTATTTAGGAAAGTTGGCTAGCCAAAACATTAAAAGATGTGTGGTGTTACCTTTAATCTGTTCCTCAGCCGATTGGAAATAATGAGAGTTGTAATGGGAATTGTATGGACATTTGTACTATTTAAGAAAAGCTTTACCTAGCCATATTCAAATTTCAAGTTTATGGGTCTTGTTACGTTTAAAGAAATTTATTTTTTATTTGTACAAGTGATCTGGTTTTGTAAGGCAGTTTCCTGTGTTACCGTGATTGTGATTTTATAATGCTTTTGTTTGTAATAAAATATGTAGCAACTACAATGGATTACTATCGTGATTTTGGTGTGTCATTACCATGATCACATTTCAATTATTAATGTCGTGCTTGTTTCCCTACTACTGGTATATAAACGGAAATGTAAACTCTGGTCCCATCAATTCCCACCAGTGCTGTGGTTACCTTTAATATCACTTGTATCACCCTGCGATGACTGGTAATCACTACATTTTCCTGCTTGGCGAACAATACTCCATCTTCCAGGTGCTGGCTCCGTAACGCATTCAGCCCGACGAAGATCAGTAGTCCCACTACGAACCGCATCGTCTTGCCTTCTCTGCACCTCACCTACTGGCTGGGATACTGTCGCTTTCCTCCCCCTTAAAATCGTTGCTGCTCCACAGCTGCTTATACTAATTACCCTAAATCCGTACCTAATCTGAAAAAAAAATTAAATGACTGTCTCCTAGTCCCCAGTCCATAAGGGCCCCTCGTTACCATTTCATTCACAACCTCTCGTTCATCTTCCGATACTTTTCTCCTTGCTTTCACTTTCCGGCCTGCATCTGTTATCCCTGGAATGATTTCCAAGCCCCCTTGAAAAGGTTTCAACCACTCTACATGCACAACTGTCGTTCTCGTTGGCAAGTGACTCTTTACATTTACTGGCGATGTAGTGCCTACCGATTGGAATGGCCCCTGGAATACTTTGCAACAAAGTTCTTTGTCTTTCACTTAAGCGTACACTAAGTTGATAGCATCCCACACTGACCAAACTTGTTGTGGGGCATTCTTGCCGTACGGCCCACTGCTTCTTCGTGCTTCTCCAGTGGTCGTGTATTTGCCCTCCGTACTCGCTGGTCACTCTGACACTCTCCAGCCTTCCCTTTCTTCTTTTACAATATGTCGAACTGTGATGGAATTTTACGACCTTATACTGCTTCATATGGCGATAATCCTGTATTCGTATTCTGTTTTGAGTTCTAGGTGGAGACAACATACTTCAGATAGGCATCCCAGTTGGTGTGATATCCGTATATCTTCCATCCATTGGCTTGCGGATGTAGAGGACTCGTCCTTAACTACTTCACATCCAATAACTTACACAATTCCTTGAATGGATCTGACATGATGTTCGTTCACTGGTCTGTTACCGTCGTTTCAGGCACTTCAAACTTCAGTATCCAATTACTCAGTATTACATATTGGGGGTAATGAGTATAAGGAATGCCGGTCGGAGTGGCCGAGCGGTTCTAGGCGCTACAGCCTGGAACCGCGCGACCGCTACGGTCGCAGGTTCGAATCCTGCCTAGGGCATGGATGTGTGTGATGTCCTTAGGTTAGTTAGGTTTAAGTAGTTCTAAGGTCTGGGGGACTGATGACCTCAGATGTTGAGTCCCATAGTGCTCAGAGCCATTTGAGTATAAGGAATGGCAAAGTGCACATAGAGCGGATAACGAATGTAAGCAGTATTCTAAGCAGTCACAGTTCTGGATGCAGGATGGGTTGCTACGCAGAGGAACCCGCCATTGTTGATGCCTGCTGGTTTGGCATCGCAACCATTTCTTCGTATCTTGAAAAACGATCTATGCTTGTATGTACTTTATCCCTCCAGGTGTTTAATGAATGGATCTAAAACATCAGTCCCAGCAACTGGAAAGGTGCTAATGCTTTGGGTAACCTCTGCAATGGTACTCTTGTTTGAACAAATCCACTCTCTGTGCCTATTCCTCCACCAATATCTTTCTGCTACTCGTCTGTTGGTAGACCTGCAACCCCCATGACCCGCTAATATGTGACCATCAGCTTCTTGTAGCACTCTATTCCTTAGCTTCACTTGTACCACTACCAATGGTCCCAACTTGGTTTCTCTGCATAGCAACCCATCCTGCATACAAAACTGTGACTGCTTAGAATACCGCTTACATTCATCATCCACTCTCTGTGCGATTTGCCATTCCTTGTACTCATTACCCCAATACGTAATACTGATACTTTTCTATTTAAGGCATCCGTATTTCAGTGCTTCTTCCCATGTTTTTGCTTGACTTCAAAATCAAATTCACTTAGTCTTACAGCCCTTTGCGTCAATATATTAGAAGGAGCCTTTAACCCCCATAACAATTTTAGTGACACATGATCTGTTATTGCACTAAACTTTTTACAATACAGATAACATCTGAAATATGTGATTCCATAAATAAAGCTTAACATCTCTTTCTCCGTTGGGGAATAATTTCTTTTTGAAGAATTTAGCTGCCTTGATTTCTAAGATACGGGATGTTCTACGCCTTCTACCTACTGCGACAACATACATGAAAGTGCATGGTTTGATGTATCACGTGATAAATTCTCTATTAAAATCTGGAAATATCAGACTCGATATTAAAGCTTCTTTAGCTCCTCAGAAGCATGTTGTAACTCTTATGACCAAACAAATTTAGTACCCTTTTTAACAACTGTGTCAACAGTCTGGCAATATTCGTGGAACTTTTTACGAACCGTTGGTAATAGTTCGCAACTCCTAAGAACAACTGCAACCCATTTGTATATTCTGGCACAGAAATAGACGTACTGCTCTAATTAATCCTGGGTCTGTCTTAACCATATCTTTACTTAAAATATGACATAGAAATGCTACCTCTTCCATCACAAAACTATACTTTTCTGTACTCAGTGTTAACTTCTCTGCTTTTAACCTTAGGAATACTTCCCTTAATTCTTCGAATTTCGTGGCTCCCTTAAGAGCTTCTGCATACCCTACATAAATTTTAGCTTGTGCTGTTAGTTTCAGTTTTGCAACACTCATTAATTCCTTCTCAGACCGACCTCGCATTTCAGCTAGGTTTCCAACGTCTTTTACGAAGGCCTGCATATCCAGAAAGAGAAGAAATTAAAGTTGCCACTAACAAATCTACATCCCGTTGTGACGATTGCGATTCTACCAGCGCACGCAGTTCTATGTTATCTGCTGTTAATTGTGCTGCCTTTTCTAACAATACGCGTACTGCTTCTGCCTCTGACACACCTTGTGTCTCGGTTTCTGTGGAAGCTTTGTCCTTGACAACACTCATTTTGAGAATTAACATCCATAATACAAGAAAACAAAATAGATTAACTCAATTCTTAGGTGTAATTAATCATGAACCATCTAGACTTCCAGCATTCCTTAGCCATATGCCTCTAACGATTATATGTATAACATTTTACCGGAACTGATTTTGTACATGGCGCTGAGTGGGCCTCAGGGTTACACTGTACAGACCTAACGGTCACTAGCCAAGCGTGACTTCCATGACCTCTGAAACTAGACAAATCCACTGGTTCTCTACTCACAATAAAATCTACTTTACAAAAAGCACGACCTTCAAACCTTTTCTCCAAGACCAAAATTAAATCAAAATTTTTTGGTCTCACCGTACCGTAGGCTGCAGGTTCAGACTTCCCTCTAAGAAGTCGACGTCAATGATCTGACACCAGTGTTAGATGACTCATGAGTTCTCACTCACGAAGAGTTAAATGAGATGTCAGGACAACAGTAGATTTGTTTAATTAACTTCTTTTTTTTCGGCCCTTGGCCGTAGTACATCAGGCACAGCTTGGTGGAGGCGTCCAGTTGCCCCTCATGCGAAAAACTAGATGTCTGGCGTGACTCAAGACAGGATCCCATATCCCGTGGTCTAACAGCGGACCCTATAATGCGTTCAGGAATGTCCCGTGGGTGTCACAAGCTTGTGGTGTAGGCTGTGATATTTTAGGAATATTTTAGGACACGATTGGTTGAGTACTTGTACGCTTCAGACTATGTTCGTTTAGGGCTTAAGGCACATACTCTAAATACTTATGTTGAAATAAGTGAGGAAAGGCTTCCGTCCTTTCGCTAGCGTATTGCAGTGTTGGCTGCGCCCATCTGGCTCTGCTTCGCAGCGCCTGTCGGCCATATTTTGCTTCCCATTGCATGACTCTGTTGCCTGCCTGCAGCTGGCTCTGTTGCAACTCATTTATTGTTTGACTTACTTTCTGACTAAATACGGTCGATTTGCTGCACAAGTAATATTAAAAAAGGCAGGAAAATATTTGTGGTTAACAAGTGGTAGGATACAAATTGGGGAGTATTTAAGTAGTCAACATCAAATATTCTGCTCTCAGGATGGAAATGTGGAGGCAAATGGGTAAAACTCAAAAGCAATGTATGGGTGTACCTCGGAGCACTGTTCAGACTTTGGCCTCAAGTCACCCTGGTAACTGAGGTTTAATGTATTTTCCTATTGTGTTGTGAAATAATGGCATTTTTTTTATGTGAGCAAAACTTTCCAAAAAGTGAAAAAAATGTTCCAGGGCAACATGGTCATACACATGGGAAGAAATATTCTGCTCAATGTGTTGCAATCGAAAAAAAATCTTGTCAGTACTACATTTAATAATCTATGTGTTACATTATTACTCTACCACACACCAATAAACAGTTACTGAAGTCAAATTAATAAGAAATGTTATGATGAACCAGTTATCAAAACCAGTTAGAAGTGAAAAACATTCTGAAATAGAAGCTTTCGGCAACTAATACAAGTATCCGTGGTAAAAATAACATTGGTTCCGAGGTACGAGATGGTGCACAACTGACAAAGTACGGCTTAATCGTCCACCAGCTATGTAGCTAGTTTTAAAAATACACATAGTTTTACTTGCCACAAAACTCTGTAACTGAAGAATTTACAATATACTCAAAATAGCTTTAATGTATTATACAGCACCTAAATGTGTTGAACTCGTGAAATTTAGAGACGCTGCACTAAACAATCTTATGTTTCACAAAAACAATATAAAATGTCACAAACTGCTAATGCTTGTCTCTAGTTCGCGGTCCTTGATGTGATTTCTAAAATCGCTCACTGGGTTGAAGCACCGACCAGGAAACGTCATACGTTACTAGGTACATTATATTTCAGGTAGAACGCTTTACCTTAAAATATGTTTTAGGCAGATATATGGCGAGCAAGACTGTGAAGGATGGGAAAGTCCTACCGTGGTACAATAGGCGTATTAGAAAGTTGTTGCGTAAGGAAAGTGAGCTTCATCTGTGATAAAGAGAAATCGAAGCCTAGTAAACAAAAGCTGAATGAAGTCAATAGCCGGCCGCGGTGACCGAGCGGTTCTAATCGCTTCAATCTGGAACCGTGCGATTGCTACGGTCGCAGGTTCCAGTCCTGCCTCGGGCATCGATGTGTGTGATTTCCTTAGGTTAGTTAGGTTTAAGCAGTTCTAAATTCTAGGGGACTGATGGCCTCCGATGTTAAGTCTCACAGTGCTCAGAGCCATTTGAACCATTTGAATTTTTTGAAGTCAGTATGGCGGTAAGATGAGTGAGACGCGAAGCATTCAGTAAATTTCATAGTAAATTTTTTCCAAGCGGTATGTAAAGCCAGTCACCTAATAGAAATCGTCTGTTCACTCGTTCAGGACTACATTGACGCGGAAAAGGATGAGGACTGACAGAAGAAAGAAATTCTGACTTCGGTCAACGGAAAATATTTCACCACAGAAGACGTAATACAATGCCTCTTTTCAATGAACGCGCGAATGCCTGGAATGGCGTAGAAACAATAATATTACCTTGGAACTCTACCATTTGGCAATTACAGTAAATCTCTTCAACAAACTTAAAACTATATTTCAAAAGACGAATAGTAAAAATGTAATAATATTTTACTGTGTTTGTATAACCATACCATTTTCTGCATGTTTTAGGTTAAAAACCCCACTGATGATGGTGACATTTGTCGCCGAAACTAGTTTGGGATAATAAAGGAAAAAAGATAAAAATAAACGAATAACAATGTGTTTTGCATCAAGGCGGACTCAGTTTCTGACTGTTTTTCTCACCTCACTCTGTTCGTCCATGAGATCCAGAGCACCATAGGCAAAGGCGTTCTGGTTGATGCCGTGTTCCTTGACATCCGGAAGGCATTCCATGCAGTTTCGCACTGTCGTTTAGTGAACAAAATACTAGCTTACTGTTATTGTACCAAATCTGAGACAGGATTCATGACTTATTTACAGACGAACCCAACTCGTCGCTCCTAATGGAATGAAATTCATAAATGTACACTGACCAGCCAAAATATTATGACCACTGTCCACCGCGACGTTGGTTTGGTTGCCACCAGGTGGATTTGTGGACACGTTACGAGGCAACAAAAGTACGTAAGCGGAGCAGACACTGATAGAGAATCACCCTAGTGAAGATATGGGCTGCATATGGCGAACTCCATTGAGATAAGCAACTTTGACAAAGGACAGGTTATTATTACGCAGGGCCTGTGAACGAGTATCTCTAAAACGGTGAAGCTGGTCGAATGTTCACGTGCTACTGTCATGAGCGTCTATGGAAAGAGATAGAAGGACAGTCAAACTGCCACTAGGCACTAAATGGTTGGATATCCACGACTCCCCACAGAACATGGGGTTCGAAGGCTTGTCTGCTCTGTAAACTAGGATAGATGGTTGTCTGCTCTGTAAACTAGGATATATGGTGATCTTGGCATCTCTGCCGAAAGTGCAAAAAAAAAAATGGTTCAAATGGCTCTGAGCACTATGGGACTTAACATCTGTGGTCATCAGTCCCCTAGAACTTAGACCTACTTAAACCTAACTAACCTAAGGACATCACACAACACCCAGTCATCACGAGGCAGAGAAAATCCCTGACCCCGCCGGGAATCGAACCCGGGAATCCGGGCGTGGGAAGCGAGAAGGCTACCGCACGACCACGAACTGCGGACACCGAAAGTGCACAATGCTGGTGCACACACAAGTGTTTCGGTGCACGTCGTTCATCGTACATTGTTGAACATGAAGCTGCACAGTGGAGCACCTCTACATGTCCACAAGTCGACCCAACGACATCGTCAATTACAGTTGCATTGGGCACAGGACCACCAGTTTCGACCACTGATCAATGAATCCGTGTCAGATCTGCAGGTGAATCACATTTTTGATATACTAGGTCGATGCTCGTCTCCAGAAACGCCGTCATCAAGGTAAACGGTGCCACAAATCATGCTGATCGCCACGGACGCAGGCTGGTGACAGCAGTATTATATTATGGGAGACATTCTCCAGCGATTGCATGGGACCTGTGGTAGTGATTGAAGATGCGCTGCCGACCGCGGTGGCCGAGCGGTTCTAGGCGCTTCAGTGCGGAACTGCGCGATTGCTACTATCACAGGTTCGAGTCCTGCCTCGGGCATGGATGTGTGTGATGTCCTTAGGTTAGTTAGGTTTAAGTAGTTCTATGTTATAGGGGACTGATGACCTCAGATATTAAGTCCCATAGTGCTTAGAGGCATTTGAACCATTTTTGAAGACGCGCTGACTTTTGCTAACCACCCGGATCCCTTCATGCTGAATGTCTTTCCCGACGGCGCTGTGGTATTTCAGCAGTATAACTGTCCATGACTTGGAGCCTGAACCATGCTACAGTGGTTTGAGGGGCTTTAGTGAACTCTCGTTGACGTCTCAGCGACGAAATGTAAATCCTATAGAGCCCATCTGGGTCACTATTGGGCGCCATCATCGCGTAAGCAAGTCATTGGTCCATTATTTCCGAGAATTATGTGACCTGTTTGTAGACATCTAATGCCATGTACCCCACAAACCTACAAACTGTCGGATCCATGAACGCCGAATCAGTAATGTATTTCGTTCCAAAGAAGGACAAACAAGCTATTAAGCAGGTGGTCATAACTTAGATGTAAGTTTGGGAGTATTATAGGGCCACTACTAATTACAGCAGGCCGGCCACAGTGAACCGAAAGTGCGGACTACTTGCGGGCCAAGGCTCGGCCTGTCTCAACTCTGCTCTGTTCTTCTCAGAGATACCTGGTTGTTTGCACAAAAAGATATAGTTTACCGATCTATCGCCACAAACCTTTAGGGAGATGACAGAAGAGAGGGATGAGAATTGGCAGTACCTATTACGCAGTCGCATAATGGACAGGTACAGCAAATTTGTTATGAAACGACAATACCATACAGAAAGAATTGTAAGATTTAGTTGATACCGAAAAAACAGAAAATTACGACGATCGACAGACGGGAGTCATTATTCTATACATCAAGAATTTGTACGCATGGAGCACGTGAAGAAATTGGGGAAACGAATAATAAAATCTCTGAAGTCGAAAAGATGTCAGTTGCAACATTTTTCGATGGAATTGAACGAAGAATATGGAGACTTTATATATTGCTGCAAAATGCACTGATTAAGTCAAGGGGAATGGCTGGAACGATTTTTCCATTTAAAGCCTCATGTTGTTGAATTTATGAAGGAAAAAGGAGAGCAGGAACGGAAATTAGAACATCTGGAATGGACTGCAGATCTCGCATTGTAAGTGGACTTGACTGCACAATGCGCATTTTAAGACTTTTTAGGTGAGAACGTCTTTCTAAGTTCATGGGGATGCATTTGAAAAGCACTAGCGGCGCTGGTACTATGAGAATGCAACACAGGTTGGTTTTAAATACGCGCTGTAACTGTCGTGAGGGTTAGTTACCTTTGAGACGGGACGTGGTAAGTTGATGTTAGTGCAGAATGTCTGTAAGGCATCGACAACTCCATTGTCGCAGCTCATTGAGATTTAACGAGGTCGTATAATAAGGTTACGAGAAGCTGGTTGTTCCTACCGCGATATTGCAGAAAGACTTGGCAGAATGTAGCCACTGTAATGAGTGCTGGCAACAGCGGTTACAGTAAGATACTGTAGCAAGAAGACCGGTCTTCGGACGGCCACGTGGCACTACCAAGAGGGAAGACCGTCGTGTTCGGCGGAAGGCTGTGGCGCATCGTAACTGTGTCTGCAGCAGCAATTCGAACTGTAGGTGGCACCACAGTGACCCAACCAACTGTTACAAATCGTTTATTTCAAGAAAAGTTCCGAGCCAGACGCCCTGTTCCGTGCATTCCACGGACCTCAAACCGCCACAGTTTGCGATTTCAGAGGCGTCAAGCGAGAGCTCACCGGAGGGTAGGGTGAAAGTCTTCATGTTTTCTGAGGAAAGCCGGTTCTCCCTCCTTGTCATTAATAGCCAAATGTCGGTTGGAAGGAGTCCACATAAGCACATGCAACCAACCTGTCTGCAGCCTAGACACAGTGGACGTATATCTGGGGTTGTGGTCTGATGTGCGATTTCATATGACAGGAGGAGCATTCCCGTGGTTACTCCACGCAACCTGACTGCAAATTTGTATGTCAGTCTGGTAATTCGTCCCGTTTTGCTGCCATTCATGAACAGCACTCCAGGGGGTGTTTTCTAACAGGATAACGCTCGCCCACATTACACTGTTTGATCAGCAGATATTCTTCACTGGAGCACGTATGGGATATCATCCGACAACAACTCCAGCGTCATCCACAGTCAGCATTAACCTTCCAGTATTGTCTGACAAGTGCAATATGCATGGGACTCCATCCCACAAACTGACATCCGGCACCTGTACGGCACAATGCATATCCGTTTGGCTGCCTTTAGTCAACATTTTGGCAGTCACACCAGTTGTTAATATACCAGCACTTCAAATTTTCAGTGGCTTTTCTCGCACTGACATTATCCTTTGATATTGGAACGATACTCACTTAAATATTTTACCTCAATAGCTGTATATCCGAAAATTCATTACCCTACATTACTTGTTTCTTGGTGCTGCGATTTATTTTCCGTCAATGTATGTGTGTGAAATATCTTGTTTCAATTATGAAACTAAATAAGTCCCGATTACAAGACAACCTCAGTGTAAAAATCTGTGAAATTGCCTGCGTCTGTTTGAATGCCAGAAGCTCGTTCCAGACAAAAATTGTTCCTTTAGCCCGCCAAAAATAAATAATACTGAAAACTTGTATTGTGTGTGGTATAAGTTGTTTCGAAATGTGAAACAAAGTCGAATGCAGTGCGACTGTAATGCTGTTTAGGTGCATTCAATTTCCCCTATTCCCTCACACCGCGCTCAGTTCGGTGTGATGTGGAGGTGGGGTAGTGGGGTAACGTGCTGCAAGACTCTGCACTCCTGCACTCATGCCAGGGCACGGTTCGCAAGCAAACTCTTGGCCACATCTGATTCACAGCTTATATTCATTATCAAGTGGATGACTCTAGTGGCTCCGTGAGGCTATTTGCGGACGATTCTATTGTTTGAAGGACGTTGCAGTGTGAGAAGTCTGTAGCATAATGCAGGAAGACTTGCAGAGGACAGACGATTGCTGCAGGTGTTGGCAGTTTCTCTGAATGCAAATGAATGTAGCGAACTGCACATAAATAGGTGAAAAGATACATTATTGTGCGATTGCGCTATTGGTAACGACTAACTAGAAAGCGTAAAATACACTGGGGTGACAAAAGTGTTTCGATAGCGATAAGCACAGATGCAGATGGCCGTAGTGTCGCGTACCGAAGGAATAAGAGGGCAATGCAAAGGCGAAGCTGTCATTTGTACTCAGGTGATACATGTGAGAAGGTTCCGATGTGATGACGGCCGCAAGACGGGAATTAACATACTTTCAACACGGAATGGTACGAAGGCAATCCCAAAAGTAAGGTCTCCTATTTTTTTATAAGTACAGAACTCTGTTTGTGTAGCAGCTGGCCACACTGTTATGAAGAGTGCTTCACGCGCTGTGTTTAAACATGCGCACGCCGCGCTGAGGCGCTCAGTCTTGGATTGGCAGCCGTTGAAGAATGGAGCTCCCGTTGGATGTTACCGCCAAGTGCGAATTGCGCGCTGTTATTCGGTTTTGAACGCAAAGGGCACTGCGCCGATTGAAATCCATTGTCAATTGACGGAAGTGTATGGTGAGTTGTGCATGGATGTCAAAAATGTTCGTAAGTGGTGTAGAGAGTTTGCAGCTGGTCGGACCGAAATTCATGACGAACGAGGGAGCCGGAGACCGTCAGTTTCTGAGGAGACGGTGTTGAAGGTTGAGCAGAGCATGCGTGAAGATCGGTGGATCACCCTGGATTATCTCTGCCCATTGGTTCCTGACGGGCAATTCAGAACCGGAGAAGAGGAATGTCGAGCAAGGGCGTACACTTTCTCCATGACAACGCTTGCCCACACATTGTTCGGCAAACCGTTGCTCTCTTGCAACAGTTTCAGTGCCCAGTGACTTATCACCTGTTACCTAGGTTAAAAGAACATTTGGCCGGAAAGCGATTCAGCTCCGACGACGAGGTGAAAGAAGAGGTTTATAACTTTCTGAACAGCATGGCGGCGAGCTGGTATGACATGAGCATACAAAAACTGCTACAGCGTATACAAAAATCCATCGACATAAATGGTGATTATGTCGAACAATGGCTAAATGTTCAAGCTGTAAACTGATGTAAACCATTGTAGAAATAAACAGGTCTATGTACTTATACAAAATAGGAGACCTTACCCTCGCAGATGGAGCTAGACACATGGGACATCCCATTTCTGAAATCGTTAGGGAATTCAATATTCCGAGATCCATATTGTCAAGTGTGTACCGATAACACCAAATAACAGTCACAATCTCTGAGCACAAACAATGCAATCGCCGACGATGTTCACGTTACAACCGCGAGCAGTGGCGTTTGGCAGACTTGTCAGTGCTAACAGGCAAGTAACACTGCGTGAAATAACCGCAGAAGTCAACATGGGAGGTACGACAAACGTATCCGTTAGAGTAACGCGGTGAAATTTGACGTTAAAGGGCTACGACAGCAGACGACCAACGAGAGTGCAACAGCACGACGCCGCTTGCAGCGCCTATCTTGGTCTCGTGACTATATCAGTTGGACCCTAGGCAACTGGAAAACCGCCGCCTGGTCAGGTGAGACCCGATTTCATTTGGTAAGGTGTGACGGCAGGGTTTCAGATCCCACGAAGCCATCGACGTTGTCAACAAGCCACTGTGCGACTTAGTGGTGGCCCCGTAATCGTGTGGGCTGTGTTTACAGGGAATGAACTGTGTCGTCTCGTCCAACTGAACCCATCACTGACAGGAAATGGTTCTGTTCGTCTACATGGAGGCCATTCTCAGCCATTCGTGGACTTCATGTTCCCAAACAACAATGAAATTTTTGTAGATGACAATGCGCCATGTCACCGTTCCACAGTTTTTCGCGGTTTGTCTGAACAACATTCTGGACGATTCTGGCGAATGATTTAGCCACCGAGATTCCGCGACATGAATCCCGTGGGACATTTGTGGGACATATTCGAGAGGTCAGCTCGTGCATATAGTGCTGCACCGCAACGCTTCCGCAATTATGTACGGCCACTGAGGCAGCATGGCTCAATATTTCTGCAGGGAGCTTCCAACGACTTGTTGAGTCCATGTCACGTCTAGGTGCTGCCCTACGCCGGCCAAAAGGAGGTCCGATACGGGATTAGAAGATATCCCATGACCTTCGTCACCTAAGTGTACTTAGGTAATAACAATACGGAATTACTTACCGTAGGATGACTTGGGATGACCACACAAAGCCAATAATATGAAAAATCAGATGCTGGAGTGAGAATTTTAAAGAGATGTAATTCTTTCATGAAAGAAATGCTATACGAAGCATTCATCTCACTGATTCCTTAGTACCATTCATCAATATGGGACTCTTACCATGTACAGATAGAGAAGAACCAACGATGATCGGCGCGTTTCATCACGGGATCGTTTAGTAAGCGTTGGGATGTTAAGAAGAGGTTCAATAAACTCCTGTCGCAGGCAAGAGAGGCGTTTTGCCGAAATTCCAAGAGCGCTTATTCCAAGAAGGGACAGGTAAAACATGACTTCCTGCCACATACGTCCCGTGAAACGACGGCGACGAGAGAATCAGAGGAATCATATGTCATGAATTTTACCCATAGTCATTCTTACCACATACCTTAGGATGGGTTGCCCAGTATAGATATACACGAGGACAACCCATATGCTTGGTCACGTGGGTGCAAGTGTGGAAAGGAGTGAAGGTAATGTAATGTCGTGTGAATAGGGCCTCCCGTTGGGTAGACCGTTCGCCGGGTGCAAGTCTTTCGATTTGACGCCACTTCAGCGACTTGCACCTCCATGGGGATGAAATGATGATGATCAGGACAACGCAACTCCCAGTCCCTGAGCGAAGAAAATTTCCGATCCAGCCTGAAATCGAACCCGGGCCCTTAGAATTGACATTCTGTCACGCTGACCACCGCTACCCGGGGAGGACAGGAGTGAAGGTAAAACATTGTTGTGGAATGTACGGAGTAGTTTCAGCCAAATTTGGTACACATACCACTAATCATTTGGAGAATTACTGGGTGTAAGCCTTGCCTAGTGCCCCTGCCCCAAGCAGTTGGGGTGGATCAGTGGTGACGCGGGAAACGATCGAAAACACCAGATATTTGTGTAATAAGGCCTTAGGGATTGTTGGGTGATAGATAATGGACCGATGATATTTCACGCCTATTGCATGGTATCCGTTGAACTGGCGTGATATGAAACTACATAACGAGGTGACATCGGATAATCACTTAATAGTTTGATGTTCAGTAATAATAGCAGAGTGCAGCCATGGACTAGGTGTCTAGACACCTATACTGGCGATATATCACGAGACTTTCGAAAAATTTCAGCTACACATTTTCCACTGTTGTAAAAGCCGCCAAGTGCGAGAATTGTCGGACAATAAGATTAATAGTTCATGCACCCAAGCTGCTGACAAGAATGATATACAGAAGAATGGAAAAGAAAACTGAGGATCTGTCACATGACGATCAGTTTAGCTTTAGGAAAGGTAAAGGCACTAGAGAGGCACATCTGACGTGGTTGGTGATGGAAGCAAGACTGAAGAAAAATCAAGACACGTTCGGAGGATCTGTCGACCCGTCGACATCAAGGTCATTAGAGACGGAGCCCTAGCTCGGATTGTTTCAAAGATTGGGATGGAAATCGTCCATGCGCTTCGAAAGGAACCATTCTTGCTTTTTCCTGGACAAATTTAGGGAAATAACAGAAAACCTAGATCTGGATGGCCGGGCGCGGATTTGAACCGTCGCGCCCCGAATGCGGGGCCAATGTGCTAAGCACTGCGCCACCTCGCTAGGTTGGAAAAAGCGTTCGACAATATAAAATGGTGCAAGATGTTCGGAATTCTGAGAAAAATAGGGGTAAGGTATAGGGAAAGACGGGTAATAATCTGTACAAGAACCAAGAGCGATCATTAAGAATGGGAGACCAAGAACGAAGTGTGCGGATTAAAAGGAGTGCAGGACAGGGATGTAGAAGAATACATCTCTGTCTTTCGTCCTTACTGTTCAATCTGTACGTTGAAGAAGCAGTGATGGGAATGAAAGAAAGATTCAAGGTGAAGGAAAACATGATAAGATTCACTGATGACATTGCCGTCCTCAGTGAAAGCGAAGAAGAATTACAGGACCTGTTGAATGGAATGAACAGTGTAAATGGGTACAGAATATGCATTGAGTGTAAATCGAAGAAAGACAAAAGTAACGAGAAGAAGCAGAAATGAGAACTGCGAGGAACTTAACATCATAACTGATGATCACGAAGTAGATGAAGGTAGGGCATCTACCTAGACAGCAAAATAGCTCATGACGGAGGGAGCAAGGGGTACATAAAAAGCAGACTAGCACTGGAAAAAAGGGCACTCCTGTCAAAGAGAATCTACTGCTATCAAAGGTAGGTCTCAATTTGAGGAAGAAATGTCTGAAAATTTACGTTTGCAGCACGACATTGTATGGTAGTGGGTCGGGGACTGTGGGAGTACCGGAACGGAAGGGAATATAAGTATCCAAGGTGATGTGGTGCTACAGAATAATGATGGTAATTAGGTGAACTGATAAGATAAGGAATGAGGATGTTCTTTGTAGAATTGTCGAGAAAAGGAATATTTGGAAGCTACCGACAAGACGAAGGGACTGAATACTAGGACATCTGTTATGACATCAAGCAATTACTTCCATGGTCCTAGAGGGAGGTGTAGTGGCTAAAACCTGTACAGGAAGACAGAGATTCCAATAAACCCAGCAAATAATTGAAGATGTAAGTTGCGAATGCTACTCTGAGATGAGAAGGTTGGCACAGGAGAGGAATTCGTGGCAGGCCACATCGAACCAATCAGAATACGAATGACTCAAAATAATAATAATAATAATAAAATAATAATAATAATAATAATAGAAGCAAAATGATAATAAGATGGAAATGACGTTGCTTTTTTTCTCGCTAATATGATGGCTGAACATTTTTTTATCTTTATTCAATTTCAATTCCCCATCTGGGGCTCGCTGGCAGCAACATCGGCACTGCTCTTCAACAGAGAGATATTAAGTACATAACAAGGAGGCATTTAAAACAACATAAAGAAGAAAATATGGCAAAACATAGGTATGAAACAGGGGGAACATAATGGAAGATAGGATACAAAAGGGGTGACTGTAAAAATGGAGATACAAATCAAAAATGTAGTGTACACAGAAAACCACAAACTGTGACAACAGTGAACACAAGACAAAGTATGACCAGAGCATAAAAGTTGCGATTGGTAGCATTTCACAGAATACTGCAGACACTAACGCTATGTACAAGTCCAGCACATGATTAAAATCACAGCACTTGATGTCACTGTAGAACATCACCGAACACAACACTGATGTAGCACACTGATGTCAAAGAACTAACTGGGAGGATCTGCCAGGGGTATGAATATGAGGGAGGAGGGAATACAGGGGGGAATGGGAGATGCTAGAGTGGGGGAGGGAAGGGGAAACGAGGCAGGGCATGCGCTGAAGGGGGCTGGGAAGGGAAGGACAGGAGAAGGAAACAGCAGACGAGGGGATGCACAGACTCAAAGGGAGGGAAGGAGGAAAAACCACTGTGAAGAAAGGAGGGGAGAGGAAAAGGGGCCCTGGGGGGGGGGGGGCAAGGCCCAACTACAGTTAGTAGGAAGGGTAGACGTCACGGCGAAGTTCATCATCCAGGAGGGGGAGAGGCTGGAAATTACCCAGATGAAGGAGATCAAGGGTGTGGAGGAGTTGAGAGGGAGGGATACAGTGATAGAGGTGCACCAATGTGTGGGCCATGGTGAGGAAGGAGGACACCAAGTGGTGAGAAGGATCAAGCCTGTGGACAGCATATAGGATGCTATTATGTTGGAGAAAAAGGAGGAGGTGTGGGAAGGGGATGAGGTCATACAAGAGCCATGTGGCGGACTGAAGGCAGATACAGAAGGGCAGACTGAGTGAGTGGGGTTCTAGGATTTGGAGGACCTTATAAAAGCGCGAGGGGGGGGGGGGCAGAGGTCCAGGCAACGCTGGCACAACAGAGGAGAGGATGGATGAGTGATTTGTAGGTGTGGAGGATGTGGAAGGATGCAATACCCATGTCTGGCTGGACAGGATTTCTAGGAAGCGGAAGTGGGTATGGGCTTTCTGTTGGATGGTCAGGAGATGAGGGGTCCAGGTGAAGTGATGGTCGAGGGTGAGGTCAAGGTATCTCAGGGTGGGGATAAGCTGGATGGGATGATCATAAATGGTTGGGTAGAAATCATAGAGATGGATGGAGCAGATGCTGTGGCCTATGGTGATTGCCTAGGTCTTGGAAGTGTAGATACGAAGGAACCACTGGTTGCACCAAGTGGTGAACTGGTCAAGGTGGTCTGGTGGCAATGGTTGAACAACAGCACACTTGTTATATAAACTTCTCTGCAAAACTTAAGGATGAGAAAAAATAAAGTAACACAACATACTAATAATTCGGAGGAACTGAATGGATGTGCCAGATTTTCCAGTATAAAGTCAAGCGCCAGCACTTCGGTCGGGAACGATAGAGCAGAGAGGGCTATTAAGAAGACATCAGCCAATTGTAAATGGACCGACCCCTCTCTAGGATGACAACGCTACAGCAGCGCCCTCTATAAGAAGAGATCAGCACTGCACCTGACTGGCCACAGCTCAGTTCTGCGAGTTCTACAGAAGCGTCAGGACCAGCGACCTGGATAGAAGCATCCACTGTGTTACTGCACTTGTGTTGGAATTATTATACTGATGGACATTGATTATACTGCATGTCGCCCTTTGCTTGCGACACATCTATGTATTTCTCAAAGGTAAGTATTGTCATTTATATTATTGTAATAAAATTCATTAATATGATTTGCTTGAATTGTTGTCTAGCGATCCGAGAAGCAGGTTTCCTAGGCACCCCATATTTGACGAGTAGGCAGGATACAACACCAGACATGCCAGAGATCTCCAAGTAGTTAACAGAAAGCTGGACATCACGTGGTGTTAGGTGTTAGCGCCAAAAGAGGCTGACACCGCAACATGAGGCAGTTGAATGAACGGGAAAAGACAGTGTGTGTCACTCAGCATCTACGGTGCACTGTAGCAGTTTCCTTTATTACAACACGGCCCGGAGACATCTGGATGACGACATATAGGGAAGAATTACCAAGAAACTGGAAGAAGGACGAGGTGTCACAAGCGTAACCCGGGAGTTTGGTACTGCTCGCAGCACTGTTTCACGTGCATGGAGAGGGTTTCGAACTACAGGCAGTGCTGTCCGAAAGTGAGGAGGTGGTCTACCACGGTCAACTATAGCAGAGGATGATCGCTACATTGTGGAACAGGCCCACGCCAAACCGCAGGTGAAATTCGAACTACATTTAGCAGGACTACAACTAATGCAATCTCACGCTCCACAGTGGCTCGCCGACTATACAGGACTGTGTCTTGCCCGAAGACCAGTGTATTGTGGTCCGTTGCCAACCGCACATCTGCAGCACCGTATGCTATGGTGCCAACGGCATAGGGAACTGGACCAACAGGGAGTGAAGTCACGTGTTCTTTTCAGCTGAGGGCAGGTTCAGCCTGAGCAGTCATTCTAGACGTACCCTCTTATGGCGAGAGGTGGGAACATGTAAAGCACCCAGTAACACTGTCCATCGTTTTGGTGGTCCAGGTGAGGCGAGGCATAGTGTTACATGGGTGTACTGACCTTCAAATCTTTGGTCGTGCTACACTCACCGACCGGCATTATTACAACGTAGTACTCCTTCGCATTGTACGTCTTTTGAGGATGGAAGTCGGTCCTGGGCTCGTTTTTATGGATTAGAGTGCGTGACCGGAACGTACAGCACAGGTGGAGGAGGTCTCGGGACGAGAGGATATTCGGCGACTGGACTTAGCTTCTCCTTCCCGCAACTAGGAGAGACTGTATGTCCTATGCTGCCAACGCTAAATTATCAAAACTTGTGACCCATTAACATGGAAAGTTTTAAGACATCAGCTTACAGTTTTGAATAATTAATAATTATAATTTAATTAATAAATGTAGTTACGTAGACATACTGAAATAGAAATGTTGCAAATATTGTATTATGAGGTGTGTTACAATTTTTTTCTCAAGTAATTTTTCTGACAGAATTTTGTAAATAACTGAACATAAAACCAAACATCATAGGATACTTTTAAAATTCTAGTTCAATGTGTTGAATATTTTTCTAGACATGCTGTGAAAATTTCGTTTCTGCCTTCAGTATTTTTTGAAATGACCGGTCGTATATAGTAAAAAAAGTAGTTTCAAGATACTGAGGTTCAAGTTTATTTATTGCAAACTTTTATACAGACTTACAGTTCTGGCTCTTTCATGCACTAGAATTGTCCTGGCCTACATTCTGTGCTCTTTTTAGTGTTACAGTCACCCAATGCTTCCCTTCCCTTTCCTTCCTTCTTTTGCCATTTTCCGAGCAAAAGACTCTGTTTGCGATACACGAAACACATGCAGTTCTCACACTCGTATAGCTGTTTTCTCCATTAATCTCACCCCTAACTTGTCCAGAACCTTCAGTCTTTTATATTTTCCATTATTAAATGACATCGCAGCATCAGACACTGCTAGCTTTAGAGTTATGAGGCCAACAAAAACATTTCAGGCACAAGGCATCACAAAACGTTATCGAAGGAAACATTCACGTTCTGGGTCTTTCCAGTAGCCCTGGATTTGCAAAATCTTTCAATACAGGTTTGACAGCCTCCACTGCAGTTAGGTTACCAGAAATTTCAGCATGACTATATTTACACCAAGCATCTGGGGTATGGTCTCTTCAAAAACATTATTCTGATCACTTACATGTCCTTCACTGTTTGCGCATGTTTTCGATATCTTCAGCAGCAAATTTAGATCTCACATATCTCTTACCCGTAAATTTGTGTTGCTTTTACGTTTATTTATTTTATAAACGTATAAAAGTACAGTATGTGGAATGGCACTACAAAAGTTTCTGGCTAGCACAGTATTTTCTAACAAAGTAGTGCCATAAACAAAGGACTGATTTGTTTATTCGTAATACCAACTTCTGAGATCTAACAGCGGCATCAAAACACGACAATTCACAGTTTTCTAGACTTTGTGGTACCCAAAATGTGGCTGTTCAACTCCGACAGCGCATAAGAGCTGGTGAATATTGTCAGTCGCATGAAAAATTTAAAAATATTATTTGAAGGTCCTAAAATTGCGTGTTTTTAGTGTATGTTGCACCAAAATGTTCAGAAGATTCTGACGTAAATTATACACTAGAAAACAGAAAATCTCATCGAATCTGATATATAATTTCGCCATAAATTCCATCGAGCACGATTATGATGCTTTGGGCAGAAGTATTACTGCATGTCCACATTATCATCGACTATCCAGCAGTGGCATCGTGAGCTACCGTTCACACAGGACGCCACAAATTCTATATAGTTGCACAGCTTTCAATATGGCGTCATTGAAATCATATGGGTGAGTATGAATGTTATAATGCAGGTTATGGCATTAGAGCTGTGACAAGAGTTAAGTACAAGGAAGACGAATCGTGTGGTGGAAGAATGGAACGCCCTGCCAGGAGAACTCCTTACCAAGTTTATGGCCAGAACGGCAACACATTGCACATTCCTTGAATAAAAGGGTCGTTTTTGTTCATCTCATTGCGTATTTCTCTGTGTTACCTTGTGTTCTACACTGAGCAGTTTTTTCTATGTATGGTCCAAGCTTCATCGAGCTCTGTTACACACCATGTGACAGTTAAGCCGGTTCAGACACGCATCTAACGTCGCGCCACAGCTTGTAGCTATCTGTAGTGGCATCGTGAGCTACCATTCACACAGGAAGCCACAAATTCTATATAGTCGCACAGTTTTCAATATGGCGTCATTTAAATAATATGGGCGAGTATGAATGTTATAATGCAGGTTATGGCATTGGAGCTGTGACAAGAGTTAAATACAAGGAAGACGAAATCCAAATTTTGAATCTGGAAATAAATTTCGCATAGGGTTAAATCAGAGGCACAAACACAGTTATAAAAATATTAACACTTGGGGACGAAAACGCTGCCTGCAATGGCGAAGTAACCAACAGCTGGCAGGTAAATATCAGCTGCAGACACGTTACTCTTCCAAGATTTTAGAATAGTATTGTATTCATTGTTACAGGCATTTCGAATAACTACTTTTTACTTTAACAGCTGTCACATCACACTCTGAAGCTGTTTCTTGCAGATAATACAAAATTTGTACAATGCTTGGTCTCACGAATCACGAAGTTCATATGACTCGCCTTTTTGTTTACATATATAGGTTTATTTATATATTCATTCAAAAAACTTTTAAGGTTGTCGGGTACGTCATTGTTTACACACACACACACGCACACACACACACACACACACACACACACACACACACACACAGATAGAGAGAGAGAGAGAGAGAAAATCGAACATAAGCTGCTGTTGTAATTTCAGAAGCTGCGAAACTGTATCTGCCATCCACTGTTGGGAGCAGTTGTGGAAGGGAAGTGGCGCATCAAAATACAACCAAGCTGAACTATTTCTGGCATGACAAAAGTTGCTTCTCATAAGTTGCGCCACATGGAACTGCGTTGCAACTCCAGTATGCCACTAGCTGTGGCGACAGATAAATTGCATGTGTGAACTCGGCTTTAGTTAAGTTCTAAAGTTTTGCTCACCAGTGTATAATTTGGCCTCTAACATACCTTAGTTCACTGTTACGGCACCAAAGTACACTACTGGCCATTCAGATTACTACACCACGAAGATGACGTGCTATAGACGCGAAATTTAACCGACAGGAAGAAGATGCTGTGATATGCAAATGATTAGCTTTTCGGGGCATTAACACTAGGTTGGCGCCGGTGGCGACACCTACAACGTGCTGACATGAGGAAAGTTTCCAACCGATTTCTCATACACAAACAGCAGATGACCGGCGTTGCCTGGTGAAACGTTGTTGTGATGCCTCGTGTAAGGAGGAGACATGCGTACCATCACGTTTCCGACTTTGATGAAGGACGGATTGTAGCCTATCGCGATTGCGGTTAATCGTATGGCGGCATTGCTGCTCGCGTTGGTCGAGACCCAATGACTGTTAGCAGAATATGGAATGGGTGGGTTCAGGAAGGTAATACGGAACGCCGTGCTGGATCCCAACGGCCTCGTATCACTAGCAGTCGAGATGACAGGCATCTTATCCACATGGCTGTAACGGATCGTACAGCCACGTCTCGATCCCTGAGTCGACAGATGAGGACGTTTTCAAGACAACAACCATCTGCACGAACAGTTCGACGACGTTTGCAGCAGCATGGACTATCAGCTCGGAGACCATGGCTGCGGTTACCCTTGACGCTGCATCACAGACAGGAGCTCCTGTGATGGTGTACTCAACGACGAACCTGGGTGCACGAATGGCAAAACGTCATTTTTTCGGATGAATCCAGGTTCTGTTTACAGCATCATGATGGTCGCATCCGTGTTTGGCGACATCGCGGTGAACGCACATTGGAAGTGTGTATTCGTCAGCGCCATACTGGCGTGTCATCCGGCGTGATGGTATGGGGTGCCATTGGTTACACGTGTCGGTCACCTCTTGTTCGCATTGACGGCACTTTGAACAGTGGTCGTTACATTTCAGATGTGTTACGACCCGTGGCTCTACCCTTCATTCGATCCCTGCGAAACCCTACATTTCAGCAGGATAATGTACGACCGCATGTTGCAGGTCCTGTACGAGCCTTTCTGGATACAGAAAATATTCGACTGCTGCCCTAGCCAGCACATTCTCCAGATCTCTCACCAACTGAAAATGTCTGATCAATGGTGGCCGAGTAACTGTCTCGTCACAGTACACACTACTCTTGATGAACTGTGGTATCGTGTTGAATCTGCATGGGCAACTGTACCTGTAAACGTCATCCATGCACTGTTTGACTCAATGCCCAGGCGTATCAAGGCCGTTATTACGGACAGAGGTGGTTGTTCTGGGTACTGACTTCTCAGGACTATGCACCCAAATTGCGTGAAAATGTAATCACATGTCCGTTCTAGTATAATGTATTTGTCCAATGAATACCCGTTTATCATCCGCATTTCTTCTTTGCGTAGCAATTTTAATGGCCAGTAGTGTATTTGTGGTATGACAAAAGCTGCTTCTCTTAAGTTGCGCCACTAAAAACTTGGAGATCACACATGCAACTGCGTTGCAACTCCAGTATGCCACTAGCTGTGGCTACAGATAAGTTGCATGTGTGAACTCGGATTTAGTTACGGTCTTAAGTTTTGCTCACCAGTGTATCATTTGGCCGCTCTAACATGCCTCAGTTCACTGTTACGGCACTAAGGTAGGTAGCGATCACCACTTCGACGCAGTCGCTGCTCGGAACCTAGTGGCAGCGGCTGCGCTGAAGAGTTGCGGTGTCAGAACGCCGGCAGTTGTTGCGCGGTGTGAGGAGGGTGGTGTGTTGGGGGGGGGGGGGGGGCGTGGAGGGGCGGCTGTCGGCGGCTGGTCTCGCGCCGCCAGTGCGACGCTGCGCGGCATACGACGCGGATGTGAGGACTGCCAGCGACGGTGAGTGCCGGCGATGCGTTCGCTCGCTACACACGCTGCTGGCGCGTCTTTTAAACATCGCATGCTCCTTGGCGGAAGAGTACCAGCTCTGACGGACGATGCCAAGGGAGGGTTCTCCCGTGTTAATGTTGGAAGGAATCCGTAGTGATTTAGTTCACTTCTAAAAGCGTTACTTCACACTCGATCAACGCTAGTTCAGACTGTTTTGCAGTATCTCGATCACCGTTCCAGCTCTCTGAAACAGATATATTTTGTTTTCCACACTCTCTTTTTTTCATACATTGTAATGCCCCCCACCACGGTGGGGTGTCTCCCATTCCTCAGCGATACAGATAGCAATACCGTAGTTGCAACTACATCGGTGATGTATCTTCGGAGAGGCCAGACTGACGTATAAGAGTGCCACCAATCTTTTCAATAAGTGCAAAAGCAACAATCTGGACGATTGACTAATTTCGCCTTGAAACACTGTTACATTTGCCTTTCTTAAAAGGAGGAGGATTTTATTTAAAAGTTATTTGGTAGCTTAGTAGCGAGCGCTTAAGTTCAGTATTATGGAATCTAATTACAAGAGCCTGGGAAATTTACTTTTAACGGTACAAAAGTCGTAACTGGTGACCTAGATTCAGCATCTGACTGCAATATAAACTTTACATCACTCTGGCGTCGCCAGCTGAACAGTTCAACACAAACGTTACTCCACGGAATAAATGATTATAGCTCAGCTCAAAATTAAGGAAATTGTAAACTAAGAAAATCTGTTTGTAAATAATGGAGTGCGTTTTCACATCAGTTCATTTTGTTAAGGAAGCGACTATCTACTGGGGAACAACATTTTTTTTTTCAATAATCTTCAAAAGCACTGCGCCTCTTGTAATAAATTCTTTTGCAGTTCTCTAGGCTACTTGTCAGCAACTTGTATCCAAGCTTCTTCATCCTTGCATAAACATTCTTTTAAATTTCTTCTTTGCTTATCCTTCTACATTTGATATTTCTGTTCTGTGCAGGGCCTTCCCCCTTTTTTGTTTTCTTTTATGGAGATTGCCGGCATAGTGATTACTCTTTTTTTTCAGCCATCGTTGAACCCCTAACCTCATCACACGCCATACAGTTTTAAATGCCGGTTTTTTTTTTCAGTTTTTCGGTGGTGTACGTGAGCTTTTTCATTCGCTTCCTGATTTCTGTATTTGGGAGATTCTCTCACCTTGAAACTCTATCTGAGAAAATCGTGTGCAAGGATTCAATTCCCTTTCTGTCTTGTTTTATCATTTCCCAGGATTATGCTCCATATAAATGAATGCATTGTTTTATTGCCTCATATAACGTTTTTCTTAATTTCATCTGATGGAATTCAGCTTATTGATTGATTGTTTAGCTTGTGTGGTCCCCTGATTTATTTCGTGTTTACAGGAACCCAGATGTTAAACTACACTCGTAACTCTCAGTTATTTATACTTTTGACTTGCCTCAATAGTTTTTTCATGTATTATAATGTCATTCTCTTCGGTGCTTATAGAGAGATATATTGCTTTAGAAAATTTTATTGTCACCCCTAGTTATTCGAAGTTTTGCTCCATCATGTACTCTATATCATCGTCATCTGCAGCCAAAATTATTGGATGATCAGCGAATAGTAAAATCGATAACTACCCCGCTTGTACGTCTAGGTCAATTCCTCCACACCTTTTCATCTATTCTTTAAGAACTTTAAACAAAGTAGGTATCTTTGGTTGGTCGTATTGTTCTGGAGATTTCTTTTCCTATTTCAATTCTTGTCTATAATACCTTGTAAGCTTTTTTAACTATAGGAACTTGTATCTTATGTATTGTGCTCTCATCAAGATATCGATATAGATTCTTTACTGGTCCGTTATCCTACGCCTTTGTAAATTATGAAAGTCATATGTATGTCTCCTCCCCTTGTTGTAAATTTTTCGACTGGCTCTTTTATAGCAAGCTAGTTGAGAGACACAGAGTTTCCTGGATATTTATTTATTACAATCTTTTATTAGGCTATCTCCTCCTCCCTCCTCTTCCTATCCACCTCCTCTTCCTTCTCTTGTCTATCTTCTCCTACCCCCTCTTCATCGTCCATCCTTTCTGTCTCTGTCTGCCAATCTCCTCGCACCCTTCTCTGCCTATCCATCTCCTTATCCCACTACTCTCTGCCGACCTGCTCCTCCCTCCTCCACTGTTCTTCGCTAGGTTATTACATCCACCTCCATCCCAATGGGAGGTTGGTGGTTTTTACCCTCACAGCATCTCTTTCCTAGTAATGAGTGATATGTGCACCTAGTTTGGTTGACACAGATCGGTGAGCTTAGAAAAGAGATATTGACCATACGCGTATGTTACATATTGCAGGTTTATGTTCGTGATTCGCTGCTGTTTTACACCATCGACTCGAGAGAGGATGTTAAATTTATCTGTGATATATAGCCGTGTGGATTCATCTTAGGTTTCGAAACATGTTTACAAAATTAATGGTTTGCTGTTGTTTTGGTTCTCGCGGTCTAGTTTTCACACTGAACAGCACACATAAGATACAAACTGGATTTCATATTTTTAAAAGGATTCAAAATCAATAAATACAGGAAATAAATTCTAAAAGATCGTTTTCGAAAACTTTTGACTCAGACCTTCTCATCCATACTCCCATAGGTAGTAGTGGTGGGAAATCTCACTCTCACATTACTTTCATACAAATAATAGGTTACGTATCTACCAAATTTGGTTGAAACTGCTCCAGGTGTTCCTGAGCTGTGTCTTAATGTCACGCCTTTTCATTCCCACCCCACAGTGGCTCTTTCCAGGCAGTAAGTAGCTAGTAAATCTCTGATTTATTAAGGGGAGATGTACGGCAAAACCCTGCGTAAAAATGCGAACTCTTTTATTCCGTAATTTGTTGCACTGATTGTTTAAGAATAGCATCGCAAAGTTTCATAATCGAATTCTAGCCAGAAATATGTTTTAAAAAAGTTTTTTGGGCATCTACGCCTGCCACGCCCCCTCTTTCTATGCTGTGACTCACACCTTCCCTATCCTAGAATTTTTTATGCGTTAATTTTTCGTTCACGCAATCGAAACGAACGGCAAATGAGTCTAGAAGGCTGAGAGACAGATTATATTTGCTTATTCCTCTGTTTATAAGGTGGTTTTCTTAATAGTATGTGCTACAAACTTAGTTCAGTTTTTAGTTTTGCGTATACCGACCCGTTTTGCTCGAGATGGGTCGTACCAGTGCACGCATATCCAAAAAGTTGAGGAAATATCGAATTTAAATAACAGTGTTACAGATACTGCTCCTACGTGTGAAGAACGATTTTCGACAAACTCATTGAGTTCATTTGAGAAGAAATTTAGTGAAAACTAGTTTTCCAAAGCATTTAGGTTAACTGACTTAGATGTACTAGCCCATATGTTTAATATTTCATGTGCGTATGGTAACTGTGGCTCAAAGGACCATAGACTGTATGATGATAGTGACAGAATTGGCACTGTAAGTAATATACATATTTTGTGTAAAGTTTGTAAATATGATGTTCAGTTCAATACATCTGCTCCCCATGGGAAGATGTACCAGGTGAATACAATATCGTGTTACGCCATGAGGTGCTTGGTATAGGCGGAGAAGGCGCAAATTTATTTTATGGGTTGATGAACATGCTGGCAACAGTGACTAGATTCAGCGATTACAACGGAACACTCCTCAGTGCTCTTGAAGTTGAGTGCAAGGAGGACAAGATAGAAGATGTAGATATTAACAACGAGCGGTAAGGAGGACACTATGTAGTGAAGACAGATCTGTGTGTCTCTTGTGATGGAACCTGGATGGAGGAGGCCATACATCACTTCATGGTGTATCATCTGTCATTATTGTGGATACTGAGAAAATCCAAGTAATGAGCAAATATTGCTGTCAGTGTGACACAGGAAAGAACAGTGATGGCAGTGAAGAAGAAAGGTGGCAGCAACAACACAAGAAAGTGTGCAGCATGAATTACCAGGGATCAAATGGTGCAATGGAATCAGCTGAGATGAATCTAATATTCCGAAGGTCAGTTGAACAAGATAGTGTTAGGTATGTGAAGTATCTAGGTGATGGAGATTCCAGTGCTTTTAAGACTGTTTTAGAGAGCAATCATTATGGCTCGTCACAAACTAAAACTGAAAAACTGGAACGTGTTGGGCATGTTCAAAAGCGAGTGGGAGGTAGACTTCCCAGGTTGAAGAAAGAAATAAAAGGCAAGAAAATAGAAGATGGAAAGCCACTAGGAGGTGTTAATAGACTGACATACAAAGAAATTCACACTTTGCAAGTATATTATGGAAAAGCTGTAAGGTGTAAGTTAGATAGTGAGAAAACAACGCAGAAAGCTGTATGGGCACTATTCTTCCA
This sequence comes from Schistocerca cancellata, assembly GCF_023864275.1. Classification (NCBI taxonomy): domain Eukaryota; kingdom Metazoa; phylum Arthropoda; class Insecta; order Orthoptera; family Acrididae; genus Schistocerca; species Schistocerca cancellata. The sequence goes on along the minus strand of NC_064633.1, from coordinate 286,100,087 downwards.
CAAACTTTCCTCAGATGATAATCCTGAACATTCCGTTTGTGACATATGGAGCAAATATCTTCAGGCAGAAGCCACTGGAAAGCGATAAATCGACAAACATGGTTTGCCACTTGCTGTTTTAGATGTTATAAAACCAACTACCAGGTTGCTAAACAATCCTCAACCGCTGAGAAAATGTGTACAGGCGAAAACACAGAATACAAATAAGAGCTACAATAACCATGATATCGGTGCGCAGTCCAAAAACAGTATTTATGTCTTCAATTGTTATGAAGATAACTGCATGTGATGACTGTCTAGTGTTCAGTAGTGGAAATGTAGGTAGGAGTAAGTGCGTACAGAGACTAGGCTTCCATCCAGGAGCATTCACGCTGTAGATACTCAGAAGAATCGATGAAGCGCGACTGGACAAAGCTCAGGCAGCAGAAGAAAAAAATGCAAAAGTTAGCAAGACAAAGGAGGCAGGGAAAGAGATTACTCCATGGAGACGAGGAAGACAATAAAGATTATGGCTAGGGACAGCGTTAGCTACTAGAGGTATAGCAATATTGCCAAACATTGAAATAAAAACGGTAAAAGCGAATTGCCATAAACTGACTTTTTGAGCTATAATGTAGCTTTTCTCAGGAACTATAAAAGCTAATATCCTGAAAATTTGCATAGTCTTATGTATTACTTACTGAATAATCGTGCACAGCACTTTCCCGTTATTTTTTCTCTGAGAAAAGTTCTCCTTTATAATTAGAGAAAAATAGAGCAGTCCCAGATAACATAAAACTGAAAAAATTAATTTCAAAGCAACTGTGATCTTAAACAAAAATCTGTTCCACGCATTTTATTAACTACTTATGCAGATGTAAACTGTGATATTCCAATTGTATTGATTGCTTAGTTTACGAGAAAAGGTACATTATAGGAACAATGGTAATTAAGAATTCGAATCCTTTTAAAATGTACGTCGATGAGCATTTTCAAACACAAATTGTACAGAATATCAAGTAGCATGTTCAGCATAATAGTCTCAAGTTTTACTTTTTAGCTGTAATGTTTTTGGAGATATATATTTTTAAGTACAAGAATGCATTTTGCCTTATGTCTGCCCTTTAAAAAATCTATGTCGTTTCATAAAAAGCTTCAAATTTATGATTACTTTAAAGAGGAGCTAAAACGTCAAATATTTGACGTTAAAGATGTGAGTGAAAAAAAAGTTTAGAAAAAGTTTCTAATTAACTTTAAAGTGAGTTGGAAGTCGCTAAGTGTTCTCATCATCAAACACATGATGAATATAATCTGAATAACTTGCGCTCCGTTTTAAAAAAAAAACGTAGCTTATCGGGTATCTCACTGTTTATGACATCATGTCTCCTGAACTACGTGACGTATAATAGTATAATTTTGCAGGGACGTTTAGTGGTATATATCAATACTGTCAGCAAAACGTTTTGCGACTATATTTAGTAGTGAAGAATTAATGCATTAAAACTCACCCCTGATGCGGCAGTTTTACGCCACGAACAGCGAAAATGTAGTAAGCGACAAACTTGTTTCATTTCCTCATTTTGAGGGCGGGTATCATCGAGAAAAACTTTCGTAAGGGTTTGAAATTGTGTCCAAAGTTAGTTGCAAGTCGCTAAGTGCTCTCATTGTCAAATACTGGGTAGAACCTGGGCAGTTACATGCGGAGCGTTACGAGGTACACTCTTTGTAACATATCACGTACCGTATGCAAAAGATCAATAATACTTTAACAATGTCGCGCAAGTTAGTCGCAACGCAACTGCCACGAACACTGTCAGTTCCACTACGAGAGAGTTCGTCGCCGTTTCCACTGTGACATTTATTCCGTGAAGTGGTAATTCACCAAAATACCAAAATGTAACTGAGGCTGACTTACTTCTGTTCGCGAGCTTCAACTGGACAGTCGATGTTCGAGGACCAGATTCTCCTGTATGTCTCTCTGCTTCTTCCTCACATTTATTTACAGGATTTATTCTTGGCTTTTATTAAAAAAATTTTCATCTCTATTCTAGCTGTGATATACGGTTTCCAATCATATTAATCTTTCGTAGCTAACGATTTTTCACATGCCTTCCGTTTATAATGTACCTCCATATCCTAATGTCAGCAGTTTTGTGGTATATGTATTTAGGGATCAGACCTAATGGTTCACATGCAGCCTCATATAAGACATTCTTTAACCGTTTACACTTAACTTGGATCAATAAAAACTGCAACAGTCACAGGCTGGGAATCTAAGATGACCTGAAAGTTTCAAATTTCAGCTCAGTTGCACGCTGTGTCCTTGAACAATGTGCAAGAGGGGCTGGACAGATGTGCACATGCAATACCACTATTGAGGTTTTAAAGAACTACAGAATTTCTAAACTGCTTCTCTCTGCTGCATTCAGAACGATGAGGAAGGGCGTACTGTGTGATAGAATGGAGACAACAACAAATACCTCTGCAAGACAGAGTCCACTGTGATTGCCACGCTGGGTAGCCACGCGGTCTTGGGAGCTTTGCCACGGTTCGCGCGGCTACCCCCGTCGGAGGTCCATGTCCTCCCTTGGGTATGCGTATGTGTGTCGTTCTTAGTGGAAGTTAGTTTAACTTAGATCAAGTAGTGCATATGTCTAGGGGCTGATGACCTCAGCAGTTTGGTACCATAAGAACTTATCACGAATTTTCAAGAATTTCCACTGAGAACCACTAAACATGACACTCTTAAACTATAATCCAATCTGTAACAGTAGCAGCTGTGATGGCTAGATGTAACACTCGCGCATCCCGTACAATCACGTCCTAATGCCCACAAGCAACAACCCAAGCCAGATGTCGCACACAGCTGGTTGCCACCATGGCACGCGTATCTCAGCAATCACGCCCCGTCTGCAGCTGGACTTGGCTTTCCAGAGAGGACCGTCTAATCGCAATGGGTTTCCAAGATGACTGAAGTGATTGGAATTTGGATGTTATTAATATGTCCAATGCCAGGACTTGGCAGTGGTCGATACTGAGTAGCTCTATTTTCCACGGAGAATACATGCAACACATGCGACAGTGGAGACAGCCCAAAGCATACTGAGCATTAGTTCGTTATTCACACACCCAGAGGGCGACATGGTTAGGTCAGTTACATGCCTGCTCCCCACCTGACTGGTTTGGAAGCTCAGTGACGACTTACACCTTAGACTGGAACTGTCAATTCATTCCGGGCTTTGACTACACACATTATGCATTCTGCATACCAAATGGTGTCATCCACGGAAACCAGCTACCTATTTATTACTGTAATTACGTAAAATTAAATATTACGATTGCACCCCCAATCTGACAACATTTGACAACGAGCAAAGTGTCGGATATTCCTCCTCCTAATGGCTGTCGCTCTGAAAATGTCAGTATCTATATCCTTCTTATGACTGGACATAATTTTCTATGTAAATTTTTTCATCCCCCTTCCAGCTATCAGTGCAATGAAATCGCAGTTGCCTACATCAAATCCATACCTCCCTTACAACCAAATATAGCCATTTTCTTTGCGTATGTTAGAGTAATGACCATAGTAGCTTTACACCCCCAACACAAACTTCATAAGGCTGCCAATCACAGAGAATCTATCACACATCCCTTGCTAAGTACAATACTTCGCCAATAGCTGAATCCTGGTGGCACCAGACAACATTGAGTGAAAATCCGCAAAGGACAGACATGCCTCATTTGTTTTTCTTGCGAATGGTAACAGTGTGTCTTAGGAAGAGAGACGTAAACGTCTTATAAGAGACCGGCTATTACACGTAAAACCAAGACTGCAACGACTATGTTACTGTCACCCTGCATGAAAAGCGGTCTTGGTCTTAGACTGCTCCTATGCATCTTGCAACTGTTCCTCAGTCTCTGCCCTGCCCTCTCTGCAGCTTTGTCCATGTGATCATTACAATTTAACTTGGAACTGAGTGGAAGTCGGAGATCACTATGTCAACTACCTTCTGCATACCGTGAGCTGAGTTAATGCGACAGGACCTTGTTTTGACCACTCAAGTTAAATATGAATAGCTCTGCCAACCGTGTACAATGTGTAAGGCCTGCGCCAAACGAAGCTTAATCCCACAGCACGAGGTAGTAGAAAAGACTATGAGCAGTTATGGTTTTGTTTCTTATTAGGAAAATTAGTGTATGAGAAGGACGAGTATTTTGTTACTGGATCGTGGTACATTTCCAAACTACATACAGGTACTGCAGTCCAATGGAGATCTGCATCCCGCGAGGTGCATTAATGACTGTCACCCAACCATTCTCTCTATACTCGTTGTTTTCTACCATCCAACAGAGAAAAACTCTACAAACTAAAAACATTTCACTAACGTCATTCAGTAAAGAACTTGACGAGATGACCACATCCCTCTCTTCCAATATACCGAAAATAAATATTGTCTGCATGCTGACATCGAGCATATGTGGTGATCCTATTAAATACACAGGTATTGCTACATTGAAGAAGGTGGCCAGTGATTGAAGTCGCTTCCACATACAAGTGTAAAATTTCGTCACCCGTACTGTAAGAGGACCATATCCCACAGACTATCAATCACTAGAGAGGGTCCTGTGTTGTACTTTCATAAGCAGTTTGACAATTGTATTTCTGCTCCACAGAATGTACCTCTACAGCTTTGTACACTGCCATACACTTTGTTTATCCACCACAACTTCAAAGTCTGTATAGGGTGCTAAATCAACAACACTTCAATCCATTGATTCTCGCAGAAAGCTGGACATCACATGGTGTAAACTGTGCTGCTCCCACAACACACAGGATGGTTGAAATAAAAGACAGAGGCGGTGTTTCGTATTAATAAAAATGTGGAGGACATCGCAACATATATAAACTGGAAGAGTTTGTGGCATAGTGGTGCATTTCCAAACAGCTGCCCGAAGGTGATGACTTCTACATTTAACCTCATCTTCCACAGTGACGGGGTAGCAGATGTCTATGTGTTCGGTTTCAAAGAGATCAAGAACACTGATTCCTCATATTGCAGCCATGTGCACGATCAGTTTTTTGGCGCTGGCCATCCACAGAAGGTGTTGCTCCCACCAAGACTCTCTCCATGTCAAACACGTGGCGTCACTTAATCATTATGTAATAATCAACAGCATAAAAGTGGACAGATAGGATGCAAAAGGCACTGTCGATATGGGACAATGTACTGTACTAAGCACCACAGTTGATAGTATGTTCAATTTTAGCAATTTTACTAGTTTCCTGTAATTTCAACACCAATCAATGACACAGCAGCATGCTTCTAATTTCTGTATCATCGATAAACCATTCGTCCACTGCTTTGCATGTACCATATAATAGATTGCGAATAAAGATGGGTGACTGTGCAATACATTCATTTATGGATAATTCTTGGGCATATACACCAAAATATACCAGACAGGGTCCATTACCGATGAAGTTAGGTTAATTACATGTTTCTAGCCCTTCGATCATAGTGCATCATTTATGATTACGATTGGCTGTCTCTCCCTACGTTCAAGGGAGTATTAGAGTTTTCTCAGACTCATAGGATAAAGTTGGAGATTGTAAGATCTCCCCATACTGTCTTTGGCAACCCTCCCTGAAACGCTGTTGCTGGTTTGATTTACAGCTGACAAAAAGTCAGAGGGTACTGTACCCGCTACATTCCACATCTCATGAAGGAACAGAATGAGCGGATTCCATAACTGCTGTTCCACACCAATCTTACTCACGGCACCCATCCAAGTGTACAAGGTCATGGAAGTTAGCACCCCTTATCGTTGTAGAGTAGATATGAGAGTGCCATGATATAACGGATGGTTAAGAAGAAATGTGTGGTTTGTGCATGATGGCGCTCCAGACAGATGGGCTTTCAAGCTTTTTAATAAATTAACGGTGCTATCAATTTTATAGCATTGGTCTAGCGTCCAGGGTCAGTACCAAGAAGGTACTGGAATGAGAGAAATGATCATAGTACATAAACAGATATTCTCTTAAGGCTACACAGTTCTGCGTTTGAATATGGTATAATGTTAAAGGCAAGTGGTTCCAAAATATTAGTCATGCAGTATGCTCTTAATATTCTAATGCAGGACATATATGTCCAACATCTGACATACATCTGTCCTGCAAGTTTTGTACCTCACTCACTACAGTGACAAACTTTAAGATGATAAATCTACTTCCTTCTACACCAAAGAAAAACATAGATTCTTTTCATACGTGCACAATACAGCTTTCCAGAGGTGTATAGCACCCAGTGCTCACATCCGATTATGGTTTAGAAATTATACTATGCTCGCAGCAGTCCCATAAAATGATTGTCAGAACCGAAAATGTCTCTTAGAAGGAAACAAACGTATAGCAGCAGTGTTTGACAAGTGAAATTACATGCCATTCTGCAGAAACAGGACAACTGTCAAGCAAATGTATACACAGGGTTTGCAGCACCTAACGAATGTGTGTCACTAACTTAGAATAATTGGAGTTATGAAACTGAAGACTCGATTTATGTCCAAGATGTGGAAGAGAAATGGAGTACTTTGTATACATCTTCATTTATCTGGAGGAGGATGTTCATATAGGTTGTCCATCGATTGACATTATTCATTACACATGTATTGGAAGTCCTCTTCTGACTGTGGTATGGAGAGATTTACTGTCAACGATTGCTAGTAGACAGCACTTTCAGTCACACAAAAAACATGCAATTGTACGAGGTGCATTCAAGTTCTAAGGCCTCCGATTTTTTTTGTCCGTACTGGGAAGAGATAGAAACATGCGCATTGTTTTAAAATGAGGCCGCGTTCATTGTCAATACATCCCAGAGATGGCAGCACCATACGGCAGATGGAATTTTACCGCCAGCGGTGAGAATGAGAACTGTTTTAAATACTTAAAATGGCGACGTTTTCCTTACTTGAACAGCGTGCAATCATTCGTTTTCTGAATTTGCGTGGTGTGAAACCAATTGAAATTCATCGACAGTTGAAGGAGACATGTGGTGATGGAGTTATGGATGCGTCGAAAGTGCGTTCGTGGGTGCGACAGTTTAATGAAGGCGGAACATCGTGTGACAACAAACCGAAACAACCTCGGGCTCGCACAAGCTGGTCTGACGACATGATCGAGAAAGTGGAGAGAATTGTTTTGGGGGATCGCCGAAAGGCTGTTGAACAGATCGCCTCCAGAGTTGGCATTTCTGTGGGTTCTGTGCACACAATCCTGCATGACGACCTGAAAATGCGAAAAGTGTCATCCAGGTGGGTGCCACGAATGCTGACGGACGACCACATGGCTGCCCGTGTGGCATGTTGCCAAGCAATGTTGACGCGCAACGACAGCATGAATGGAACTTTCTTTTCGTCGGTTGTGACAATGGATGAGACGTGGATGCCATTTTTCAATCCAGAAACAAAGCGCCAGTCAGCTCAATGGAAGCACACAGATTCACCGCCACCAAAATAATTTCGGGTAACCGCCAGTGCTGAAAAAATGATGGTGTCCATGTTCTGGGACAGCGAGGGCGTAATCCTTACCCATTGCGTTCCAAAAGGCACTACGGTAACAGGTGCATCCTACGAAAATGTTTTGAAGAACAAATTCCTTCCTGCACGGCAACAAAAACGTCCGGGAAGGGCTGCGCGTGTGCTGTTTCACCAAGACAACGCACCCGCACATCGAGCTAACGTTACGCAAGAGTTTCTTCGTGATAACAACTTTGAAGTGATTCCTCATGCTCCCTACTCACCTGACCTGGCTCCTAGTGACTTTTGGCTTTTTCCAACAATGAAAGACACTCTCCGTGGCCGCACATTCACCACTCACCTCAACGATTTTCCAGTGGTCAAAACAGACTCCTAAAGAAGCCTTCGCCGCTGCCATGGAATCATGGCGTCAGCGTTGTGAAAAATGTGTACGTCTGCAGGGCGATTACGTCGAGAAGTAACGCCAGTTTCATCGATTTCGGGTGAGTAGTTAATTAGAAAAAAAATCGGTGGCCTTAGAAATTGAATGCACCTCGTATAGGAGTCGATTTTAAGTTGTAGCACACAACTGATGCACCCTGAGAGAACATAAAAGACATGGTTAAATGTGTCATAGATGACCCGCCACAACATCTCTCTCTCTAAAATGCATCATCAGCCTATCATTAAATAATACCTCACTATAACCCCTTTCAACCGATCACTCCATCCACTTTCTTTTATCCTTTAATACAGATGCTCGTCAATTTATAGGAAGGTGGTTCTCCTTACCAGGAATGCATCAAGGATCGTAGTCAACTTGCATGTATCACTATTACCTCATCAGACATACAGCTGAATGTTGTTACAAAACCATGCAGCAGCTGTTAGCTGACACCACATGGCTGTGATTGGTGGAGAGTACAGAGAAGCACATTGCAAATACTGTTTGTTAGGATTTAAAACACCTAAACAGTCTTGCATACTGTCTAACACAATCCATTCTGTAGTTCTACATTGCAGTCCCCTAGCTGGTAATACAACGCTCTTTAGCTAAGGACACTTTTTAAAAATCTATAAAGTGGTTGCCAATAAATCTGAGGTCACACCAGGGCCTCTGATCCGACATATATAAATTTATTACTCTATTGGTGGTCATCCACGTTAAATATTGTGTTACAGCCGTCTTATCGCTTTAACGAAAAACGGCCGTTTTCCTGGTTCCCAGTGTTTCCAAGTCAATTTTTTCTCGTATTCCTTTCGCTGACACATTCTCACTTGCATGTACAAGAATGTTCCTGCACCAAACAGAAGACATGCAAGTACACTCCCATCCCCCCTCAGCATCCACCGCATTTTGGCGTATTTTCCCTCATCTTATACATATTTCCATCAGTTTTCGTAATTCTACTGATTTTATGTCACTCCTGCCCATGCGATTGTGACATCACCTCTCACCACATATTCTAAAATTGCTTGTAAATGTAGTACAGTTATCAACACCTAGCGCAGATACACTATTTTTCTGATCGGACAGTACAGTATAGCACTGTATTCGAATGCATCCAGTCACTTGCAGCCACATATTCTACAGCTGCAGTGCCTTTGACTTGTTTTCTGTATATCTGTATCTGTGCATCTGTTGCAGTCGAAAGTATTTAACAGAGTAATTACGTGTGCTGAGTGTTTCATGACAGCATTCCTTGTGCGATCAGAATATAAAAAAAACTATCGATTTAATTACTTCTTTTCGATGTATTTTACAGGACCTGCATCTTCCCAAACATTAGAGAATGACGAGCAAGAGAGATCCAACCCCTGAAAGTTGAATTTTATAAATAAACAATCTACCCTCTTCTACATAATTGAATTTCCGATTGTGAGATCCTACGTCTCCAGCGCACCCCCGCCAACTTACAGATGGGGTAGGGGAGGGGGCCGGGGGATTTACCAGAGGGGAGGGGTTAATTAATTGATCAATTCAATTAGTTGTCAGTCATATTGATAGAGTGAAGGGGGCTATTCGAATAACTCAAGCCTGAAAGCGTGTTTGTATCGACGAGGGAAAAGGGGGGGTGGGAGTGTTGGAGATTTTAAGAGGGATGGGGTGGAGGGGGAGGGCTGAGGTTGCTCCTCGGAAGGGCAAATTATCCCTACAGTGTAATAAACCATTTCGCAGAACAGTAGATTAAGGGGTGGGAGAAGGGGTCATAAATCAATCAAGTTTTCCCTGAATGTATGCAACCCGCAACGTGGCTTGATATCCCCATTACCTACTACTAACGTTGCTACAGATGTATAGGCCTCCGCAGCAGGTGCCTGGTTCATGCACCCATGGTGACAGCTGAGGCTGGATTTTGCACGCCATTATTGCAACTGGACATTCACTGAGCGGCGACAGGTGGCCTTCTCAGATGAATCACGTTTTATGCCTCATCAGACAGATGGCCATTGGCGTGTACTGTATGAAACGTTTGAAAACAAACAGCTGCAACAATCGTCGGAACAGTTCAGGCCGGAGAAGGGAGCGTTGGTTCAAATGGCTCCGGACTGAAGCGCCTAGAACCGCTTGGCCACCACGGCCGGCAAGAGAGCGTTACGGTATCGCGAAAGTTTCGTGGGATTCGCTGGGTGATCTCGTCATTCTGGAAGGCACACTGGATCAACAAAAGTATGCATCAGTCCTTGGGTACCATGTCCACCACTGCAAGTAGTTTGTTTTTCTTCGGCATGATGGCATCTACCAGCAGGACAATGCAACGTGTCAAGTAATTCACAGTGTACGTGTGTGGTTTGAAGAGAACCACATGAGGTTACAGTAGTCCTCTGGCCCCCAAGATCCCGGGACCTAAACCCAGTCTAGAATCTGTGGGACCACCTCGATCGGGCTGTACCTGCCATGGACCCTCTACCGAGAAACATAAAGCAGCTGGCCACAAAACTGGAGTCAGTATAGCTCCACATCCCTGTCAGTAACTTCCAGAATCTCACTCACTGTCTTCCTGCACGTATCCCAGCGTTTGATCGCTAGAAATGGTGGTTATTCAGACTTTTGGCAGGTGGTCACAATAATGTAACTGTACAGCATACCGCTCAACAGGAAAATTTACGATTCTTCTGATTTTTTTATGTGTATCAGGAATGGAGAGTTTGAAGGCGAAGCTGTGTCAACATGACCAAGATGCGCAATACAGGGCTGTTCATAAGTACCTGTGGAGTTTCAGAAGATGGACTGCACAAAAACTACAAAACCTACAGAAAAATGACACATATCAGAGGACAGAGCATATCCCTAAATTTCAATTTCTAATACGCGCTGTGGCGCAGTTGCACTAGGGGACAGGGGCGTCAGAACCCGTGGACAAATCATCCACTCCATACTGTAGCATTGAATTAGTTCACGCCTGCCGATAGGCAACTCAATGAACAGATTTCCGAAGTGGGCAGAGACTTCCAGTAATTATATGTACGTATTGTCATTTCATGAAACACAAACGCTTCCTATACTGAGCAAGTGTAATGCGACTTAAAAACTTGAAGAGCTGCTCTGTCCACTGATATGCGTTGTTTTTTTTTTATATGTCTAGCACCTTCCGCACAGTCGTGTCCTGCAAACCGGGAGTTACTTATGAATAACGCCGTATTTCAACAGCATAGCGAGCTTTCGTTATCATATGCACTGATCCATTGAGGACAATTCACTAGCATGCCACATGAAGGCAGCTGGATGTGTTATCAAATTTTTTTTTTGTATATGTTTCCCACGATGATGCTTTTGTTCACCCGATTACTTTTTATTTTGCAAGTACCCCACTAACGAAGTCAGGCAAGAGGCCTGGCAGGTGAGTCATCTCCGCTGTCTCCGTAATTTTCATTTGCAGGTTAATTTTTGTGTCTGAGCGCTATCTTACCAGACGTCATCAACAAGGCAATAAATACTGCAGAATTACTGAATTTGTGATTTTTTTTCACAGAGGTTCAAGTTGCTTGTTATTATTATTATTATTATTATTATTACTATTCTCTAATAGTGTGGGTATATAGCAACATGACAGCTGTGTAGAGCTGAAGACAACTTAACAGTATAAGTAATAACACACATGACAGCGCCGTTACTAATGGTTTTTGTAAATATGACATGGCTATTTCACAATGTGGCGACTTGTTCTGTCTAATGCAGTGAACTTTGCAACATATGGAGAAGCCCAGATGAGGCTGCAGACCCACACTTCACACGAAGAAATAAAACTGATTTTTGAAGTTCTCCAGAATACTTTCCAATCGCTGAAGATGGTAAGACTATTTTCTTTTTCTCCCAAGCAGCCCCACTTTATGTATATTCCTCTGCTTTCCTTTAACCAGTTATGGGCCTCATTTGAGTAACTAGTATCTCTAGCTAAAGCTGAAGTTGTATCAGTACAAAGTATACACAGTCGTCAAAATTTTAGGAAGATAATAAACGTGCCTCGGTTCTTATAGGTGTATCAGAGCCGAGCGAGGTGGCGCAATAGGCAGCACACTGGACTCGCATTCGGGAGACGACGATGCAAACCAGGCAAATGTCAGGATGGTTCCTTTCACAGTGACAGGGCACGACAGCTTCCCTTCCATAATCCGATGGGACAGATGACCTCGCTGTTTGTCCCCCCCCCCCCCCCCCCCAAATAAACGAACCAACCAGCTTTGCTGTTTTCATTGTGCATATAAGCTACCTACAATACTATCGAGTCCATTTGTATTAATTCCTTAAAACCTCCCATACTGAAATTATAAATGTTCACCTAGCATCACGCCCTTCGAAGGCAAGTGAAAGAAGTTCTATAAAGAACCCATCTACGGCGGCCATAATTACTTCACTGAGTAGAAAACATTTCTTATACATATATTCAGTTGGTATTGAAGCAGGTGGAAGTAAAATGAATTTGCTGAATGATATGATGTTCCAACAGTTCATATTTCAAACTTATTTCCAAAGAACTATTGTGGTCTGGGGCATTATCCTAATGAAATTTCACAATTCTAATATCCTTCCACATATATTTCGTTCAGTTGGTCCAAAATAGTTGCGTAGTAGCCTGTCGATTATTAGTGTAATGTATAAGATGAACCTCTTCTGAATTTCAAAAAAACAGTCTTTTTGGTGTGTTCCTCATTTGGTCTGACTACTTTTTCTGTTATCGTCTGAGGTACTGAAGCCACATCTGATTTACAGTAACAAGTGGACGTACCACACTTGTATTCATTTTCATTCATGTTTGCTCCCGCTCGTAAGCCATCTCCAAATTTTCCAGGATTTACGTTATTCAAGCAGGAAATGTGACAATCACAGTGCTATCAGTTTTATCACAGTTACGACATCTGCACTCATAAGCACAATGATGGTGGATGGTATTTAAATACAGACTGATGCAAAGGCTTCTATGGCATAATGTGCCTATGATGAATATTTTGTAAAGTAAGTTTTATTATTCCTAGCACATTTTAGAATCTAACTTTCATGATGTTTAACTTTTAACTGACTGCTAATACACTACATGTATGTTGCTACTGTTTAATATGATGCTTGATAATAATCTAAAACTGAAATTGTCGGACTGTACAATGAATAAAGAAAAAACTGACAGCTGCAGGTAGTCTTAATTCATTCAATTTGGGTCTCATGGAAGGCGTGCTGGGGTAGTCTGTGCAGTTCCGATGACCACTGTGTCCAGATGGTGCAGTGTTCAGGGTATGCCTAGGTATCAGGATTCCCAGGTTCGAATCCCACTCTGGCACGAATTGTCAACTTTCCCCATTGATTTAAGTCAATGCCCACCACCAGCTAATATAATTAATTCCTTAGTGTAAAACTTATTGTGGTCATATCGAAAGTGATATACGGAAGACTCGAGAATCAAAGTACATTCCTATTCTGAAACTTACGATACCATTGTAATATCTCTGGTTAATGGAACAGGGGCGTGATTGCATCCTGGGATGTTGGTGGACAAAAGTGATTCTCCCACTTGTTTCACAGAACAGAGTAGTATATGTAAATGGACAGTTAAAAACTAGTCTCCATATCCGAAGTCCCTATGCACACTCGAATCAGAGGATTCAATACCTGGCAGCAGACTGTTGTGTCTGTAGTTGGTACGAGGTGGCGTGGTCAACTAATGGCACTTCAAATATTTATTAAATGGAGAAAACATGGGCATATGTATTTACATTATGAACAAATTAGTTGAAAACATATAGAACTTACATTTCTTGGTTGTCTGTTCCACACTGGGCTTTTACATGCGTTACTGTTCATGTGTGCGAGCTGTAAACTGCCACTGCTTTTAACATCAGATGACAATGAAGTTACTTTGTCTTGTAAATGTCTTCTTTTCTTGCAGCCGTTTTATTTTACATCTTAATTTTTCTTTTACAGTACTAAGAGCTGATAAGTCAACTTCACTTCCAACAGAAACATCTTTTACCGGACGTTCTGCAGAGTTTCAGTGTTTGCATCAGTGCTGGAATTTTCATTACGTTTTCAGCCTCAAATTAACACGTAGGTATTACTTTAAATGATGACAGTAGACTCCATTAAAATTCAATTTATAAAAATATTTTGAATTAAGCCCAGACCTGTAAGTTCACCCCAACATATTATTTATTTACTAAGCAGCTAGCTTAGTACGAAGCAGCTACCGCTTCGCTTTAAACTGTTTCAATATGTCGTCGAGCGCAACGCTTGACTTCATACAAATCAAAGGAGCCACCCTCTGATTTCGCTTCTTTACGCTGTCCATTCTGTCGTTGGAGATGGAACTTCATCACTGAGCATCAGGCACCCAACGTGTTAACATGTAATGAGTCATATTCGTTTAATACACACTTCAAAAGAGTTTTGCATCACCTCGGTTCCGAGAGTTCCAGAACCTGTACAGAAAACTGGAATAGATATCAACATAAACATCATTTACGCTGTTTTTATTGCTCATGAGAACCACACACTGCATGGTGTACCACCATACAGCCGGCCGTAGTGGCCGAGTGATTCTAGGCGCTACAGTCTGGAACCGCGCGACCGCTACGGTCGCAGGTTCGACTCCTGCCTCGGGCATGGATGTGTGTGATGTCCTTAGGTTAGTTAGGTTTAAATAGTTCTAAGTTCTAGGGGACTGAGGACCTCAGATGTTAAGTCCCATAGTGCTCAGAGTCATTTTTTTCTAAACGAGCGATGCCGTTATTCTGAAGGAAATCATTCACAAGTTGTGCACGATGGGGGCACGAATTGTCGTCCATGAAGACGAATGCCTCGCATTATGCTGCCGATATGGTTACACTATTAGTCGGAGGATGGAATTCACGTATCGTACAGCTGTTACGGCGCCTTGCATGACCACCAGCGGCGTACGTCGGTCCCACATAATGTCACCCCAAAATAGCATGGAACCTGAACCTTGCTGAACTCGCTGGACAGTGTGTCTAAGGCGCCATTCCTGACCAGGTTGCCTTCAACATGTCTCTGACGATTGTCTAGTTGAAGGTATATGCGACACTCATCGGTGAAAAGAACGTGATGACAATCCTTAGAGGTCCATTCGGCCTGTAGTCGGGCCCATCTGTAGCGAACTGTATGGTGTCGTGGTTGCAAAGATGGACCTCGCCATGGACGTCGGGAGTGAAGTTGCGCATCATGCACCCTATCGCGTACAGTCTGAGTCGTAACACGACGTCATGTGGCTGCAAGAAAAGCAGCTAGATTATCTTTCAGTTTCAGAAAACTAAGCTAGTTTTTAAGTGATATTAAGCGTTATGATTTTGTGATATTTCCTCCTAAGGTTTTCAAAGTTGATGTTAATACATTTATTCTAGTCTGTATCTATGGATAGTGTCTTCTATTTCAGTATCATATCTGTCGGCTGATGTATTTTTTCTCTAAGCACTGTTACAGCAATCTGTAAAATAACATTTTTCTTGCATAGTCATTTGTTTCATGATTGTTATTTTGAGCTATACGTCCCGAACGTTTTATTATTGTTACATTTGTCTGCAAATTTTCTTCTGAGTCCGTTGTTATCATTGGTCGGTTGCGAACGAGGTAGCCGTAAAGTAACTGTCATTTTCCAAGTTTATGCCTTTTGGCTACGTGTTTTGCCACACCTGTAGGATCTTATATGGCAAACAATTTTGCCTTGATTGACTACTAGGGGTTTTTCCCTTCTTATTATCTGTCAAATGTATGCCTTCTTGAGTATATAGCGATTTCATACCATTGATTAAATTAAATGGTATTTTAAAATCTTTCAGTATACACTCCTGGAAATGGAAAAAAGAACACATTGTCACCGGTGTGTCAGACCCACCATACTTGCTCCGGACACTGCGAGAGGGCTGTACAAGCAATGATCACACGCACGGCACAGCGGACACACCAGAAACCGCGGTGTTGGCCGTCGAATGGCGCTAGCTGCGCAGCATTTGTGCACCGCCGCCGTCAGTGTCAGCCAGTTTGCCGTGGCATACGGAGCTCCATCGCAGTCTTTAACACTGGTAGCATGCCGCGACAGCGTGGACGTGAACCGTATGTGCAGTTGACGGACTTTGAGCGAGGGCGTATAGTGGGCATGCGGGAGGCCGGGTGGACGTACCGCCGAATTGCTCACCACGTTGGGCGTGAGGTCTCCACAGTACATCGATGTTGTCGCCAGTGGTCGGCGGAAGGTGCACGTGCCCGTCGACCTGGGACCGGACCGCAGCGACGCACGGATGCACGCCAAGACCGTAGGATCCTACGCAGTGACGTAGGGGACCGCACCGCCACTTCCCAGCAAATCAGGGACACTGTTGCTCCTGGGGTATCGGCGAGGACCATTCGCAACCGTCTCCATGAAGCTGGGCTACGGTCCCGCACACCGTTAGGCCGTCTTCCGCTCACGCCCCAACATCGTGCAGCCCGCCTCCAGTGGTGTCGCGACAGGCGTGAATGGAGGGACGAATGGAGACGTGTCGTCTTCAGCGATGAGAGTCGCTTCTGCCTTGGTGCCAATGATGGTCGTATGCGTGTTTGGCGCCGTGCAGGTGAGCGCCACAATCAGGACTGCATACGACCGAGGCACACAGGGCCAACACCCGGCATCATGGTGTGGGGAGCGATCTCCTACACTGGCCGTACACCACTGGTGATCGTCGAGGGGACACTGAATAGTGCACGGTACATCCCAACCGTCATCGAACCCATCGTTCTACCATTCCTAGACCGGCAAGGGAACTTGCTGTTCCAACAGGACAATGCACGTCCGCATGTATCCCGTGCCACCCAACGTGCTCTAGAAGGTGTAAGTCAACTACCCTGGCCAGCAAGATCTCCGGATCTGTCCCCCATTGAGCATGTTTGGGACTGGATGAAGCGTCGTCTCACACGGTCTGCACGTCCAGCACGAACGCTGGTCCAACTGAGGCGCCAGGTGGAAATGGCATGGCAAGCCGTTCCACAGGACTACATCCAGCATCTCTACGATCGTCTCCATGGGAGAATAGCAGCCTGCAGTGCTGCGAAAGGTGGATATACACTGTACTAGTGCCGACATTGTGCATGCTCTGTTGCCTGTGTCTATGTGCCTGTGGTTCTGTCAGTGTGATCATGTGATGTATCTGACCCCAGGAATGTGTCAATAAAGTTTCCCCTTCCTGGGACAATGAATTCACGGTGTTCTTATTTCAATTTCCAGGAGTGTATTTCGCAATAAAATCTTATATTTTTCCGTGATCAAAAATGGCATATAGACTGGTAGGTTATGTTCCTTCTTTCATTCGTACTTGGTTTCCTTAATGACAGTCTACATTTTCTAAAGGCGTACTGACGTAGGCGATCCCTCTTGCTCCAATTAGGTAAAAATAGATTACGTGCCACACTAACTTTCATCTCTCTCTCTCCTCGAGCCATAAACTCGTCGCTGTTTCTGCACGATATAGATATTAATTATTTTTCTTAGACTCTATGGTACTTTATGAAAAAAAACTATTCGAAAACGGAATGAGTCTGTACTTAAATTACCAAATGCTGATAAAAAATTTATAAAATGAAACCGTATGGTAGCCGCGCTACAGCAGGGACACAAGGAGCAACTTCGATCACGGCTGGAAGCACAGGGACCACCTACGGCCCAATACAAGAGTCACAGCAGTCGCGCGGCCAGGAAACAAATTGGTCTCACGTTTGACGAAATGAATTCGTCGCCAGGGTTGAATTACTAGCACCAAGTGCGGAGAATAGTCAACGTTACGTATGGTAACGACTGTAAGAAATAGTAATGTTTAGCACGGTATATTTCTTCGTTCCAATTTTAATTCAATTTACGAGTCGAAAAAGTGCAGTTTCTGGTAGACTCGTAACTTTGCATACTCTGCCGAAAAATCATATCGATGTTTGTTTCTTAATAAGATGACAGTCGGATGCACACCGCAAGCATACGATAAGAAAGTTGTGTGGAGAGTGTATGCTGCATATCGGAGTAGGTGGGATAGTATGGACAGTGGTTGCCGCTGGAAGATATAAACACTGCCCCGAACGTGGCTCGCTGCCCTATCACTTTTGTGCTATCTATCTAATACTTCGTGGTTCGTGGATACTTCTCTTGTATATCGTCGGTCAGTGTTGTTTTTTTTTTAAAATATGACAGATCAATAAGTTGTGCACAGTGTCGACTAGAGCGAAGCCAGTGGTGCTTGCACCATTCAGATATGCAACAAAACAAGAGTGCTTGTCATTTAAAAATAATGCCATAATCGTTCCCTGGAGTTTGTTACCCCTCTGCTGGCTTAGAAACCTATACTGTAGGGTGGTCCTTACGTGTGAAACCAAGCTTCTAAAACAAAAACAAGTGAAAACAGCGAAGTAGTGTAAGAATAGCAAACTTGTGAGGTTTTATTACTAATATGGCGGAAATTTTGGAGACCAACATCATGAATGACAATCGTAAATTTCAGGTACAAAGGGGCTCATATGACATGTTTGACAGATAGAGAGTTACAGGAGAAAAACAATGGCGATTTTCATCTAAGCACATTCTCAATTTATGTCTCATTTTGTGCTGAACAAGGCAAATGGTGGTGATAAAACATAGATGCTACAGGATGCCCTCAACGCATTGTCCACCTCGTTGTAAGGTTGTCGTTATCCACGTGACCCATTCCTCATTGATTTCAACCATCACATGTATTGGAATGTCAGCACAAGCACCAATAATCCGCTCCATGAGATGTGCATTCCATTGTCTGCACATCTTTGAACTGGCCGAACGGTTCTAGGCGCTACAGTCTGGAACCACACGATCGCAACGGTCGCAGGCTCGAATCCTGCCTCGGACATGGATGTGTGTGTTGTCCTTAGGTTAGTTAGGTTTAAGTAGCTCTAAGTTCTAGGGGACTGATGACCTCAGAAGTTAAGTACCATAGTGCTCAGAGCCATTTGAGCCATGTTTGAACAGACAGAAATTTAAAGGACTTACATCCGGGGAAAGTAGTGGCCACTCCACCAGACATCGGTCAACTACCGGGATATCCAGTTATTCCTGGCCAGCTAGCTCGTAATGAGATGGACATCATCGCGTCGGAAGAAAGTTGCAAATATCCGTCTTCAGACAGCACTCCTTCGTCTCTTACGACTGCACATGGTAACAGGTTACGTTAGCGTGTAGTGAATAGAGAACTGCTGACCAATACGAGAAACCACTTTTTTTTTAAAACATCAGTCTTCTGTCTGGTTTGGTTCCTCTCCTGTGCCAAACTCTTCGTCTCAGCAGAGTAGCACGTGGGGCATATGTCTTTAATTATTTGCTGGACGTATTCTAGTCTCTGTCTCACTCAACAGTTTTATCCTCTACAACTCATCTAGTACCATGGAAATTATCCCCTCATATCTTAACACATGTCCTACCAACCTGTCTCTTCTTCTAGTCAATGTTTCCCATATATTACTTTCCTCGCCGATTCGGTGGAGAACTTCTTCATTCCGTATCTTATCAGTCCATTTAATTTTCAACATTCTTCTGTAAAACCACATCTCAAATGCGTCGATTCTCTTCTTTTCCAGTTTTCCCACAGCCTTTGTTTCACTTCTATAAAATGCTCTGCTCCAAACGTGCATTCTCAGATACGTCCTCCTCAAATTAAAGCGTATGTTTGGTACTGGCACACTTCTGTTGGCCAGGAATGCTCTTTTTGCCACTCTAGCCTGCTTTTAATGTCCTCCTTTCTCTGTCCATCGTGGGTTATTTTGCTGCCTAAGTAGCACAATTCCTTAACTTCATCTACTTCGTGATAACGAATCCTGAAGTTGCTTTTCTCGCTGTTCTTATTTCTGCTACTTCTCATTACTTTCGTCTTAATTCGATTTACTCTCAATCTATATTCTGTGCCAATTAAACTGTCCATTCCATTCAGCAACTCCTGCAATTCTTCTACACTTTCACTGAGGATAGTAATGTCTTTAGCGAATCTTACCATTGATATTTTTCCACCTTGAACTGTAATTCCAGCCTTGAACTTTTCCTTTATTTCCGACATTGCTTTTTCGATGTATACATTGAACAGTGGGGGCAAGAGACTACATCCCTGTCTTACATCCTTTTTAATCCGAGCACTTCGTTCTTGGTCTTCCACTGTTATTATTCCCTCTTGGTTCTTGTACATATTGTATATTACCAGCCTTTCGCTGTAGAGACACCTGTTTTTCTCAAAATTACAAACTTCGTGCACCATTTGACACTTTCGAAAGCTTTATCCGGGTCGACAATTCCTTTGAACTTGTCTTGATTTTTCTTTAGCCTAGCTTCCATTATCAACTACAACGTCAGAACTGCCTCCCTGGGTGCGGCTGGTCCTGGCAGAGGTTCGAATCCTCCCTCGGGCATTGTCCTTAGGATAATTTAGGTTAAGTAGTGTGTAAGCTTAGGGACTGATGACCTTAGCAGTTAAGTCCCATAAGATTTCACACACATTTGAACATTTTTTTGCCTCCCTGGTGCCTTTACCTATCCTAAAGCCAAATTTATCCTCATCTAACAAATGCTCAATTTTATTTTCCATTCTTCTGCATATTATTCTTGTCAGCAACTTGGATGAAGGAACTTTTAAGCTTATTGTGCGATAATTCTCGCGCTTGTCGGCTCTTAAAATATCCCTAATTCTGTGGGTGATGTTTTTCCGAAAGTCAGATGGTATATAGCGACTCTCATACACTCTGAATACCACCGTGAATAGTCGTTTTGTTGCAACTTCAGCGATGATTTTAGAAATTTTGCTGGATTGTCATTTATCTCTACTGTCTTATTCAATCTTAAGTCTTCCAAAGCTCTTTTAAATTCTAGTTATAATAGTGGATCCCCTATCTTTTCCATATCGACTCCTGTTTCTTTTTCTATCACATCATCGTCTTCCCCATCATAGAAGACTTCAGTATACCGTACTCTTGCTACCTATCCTCTTCTCCTCTGCAATTAACAATGGAATTCCCATTGCACACTTAATGATACCACTCTTGGTTTTAATTTCACCGAGTCAGTCTTTATGACAATCGTTTCTGTTTCGATTACTTCACATTTTTCAAGCAGCCATTCCACCTTAGCTTCCCCCGCACTTCCTATGCATTTCATTCCTAAGTGAGTTGTATTTCTGTATTCCCTAATTTCGCTGAAAATTTTTGTGCTTCCTTTTTTTATCGATCAACTGTAGTATTTCTTCTGTTACCCATGGTTTCTTCGCAGTTACCTTCTTTTTATCCTTGTTTTTCTTTCCAGCTTCCGTGATTGCCCCTTTGAGTTGAACTGCCTATTGAGGTATTCCTTATCGCAGTATTTGTAGCCTTCAACCATATCTCTTCATTTTGTAGTATCTCCATGTAACACTTCTTTGTGCTTTGATTCTTTCTGTTTAGTGTCTTAAACCTCAGCCTACTATTCATCAATACTAAAATTCAGATCTGAGTCTATACCTGCTCCTGGGTGCGTCTAACGATCCAGTATCTGATATCGGAATCTCTCCCTAACCGTACTCCACACCAAACTATCACTTTCGATGCTCCGTCTACTTTCGATGAACCATCCAGTGAGAGTTGACATCTGACTTGTATCTGTGATTTCGTAAACAACGGGTCTTAGGCTGCTGCTGCTGATTAAGAGTTTGAACAGCTAAACACCTAAAGTCATCAGTCCTTTATACACCTACCCGCGACACTCCCTTCCACACAAGAACGGAATGTGCGTACACTATCTGTATGCGTATAGAGCTAATTCTGTATGCAAGTACGATAACTTTTCTAAAAGTTCGTGTAGTATGTATCTGAGGCAGAATGTGGGTACCAGCCTGGTATTAACCTAATGAGATGTGAGAAACCGCAAAAAAAAAAAAAAAATGCCAGCTCACCAGCCATAGTTGTCGTTGTCGATGAGGATTTGGTCAGGGTCAAGCTCTCCTCCCCGAGTCCTGGAAGCGGCCCGTTAACGTCTTCGGCTATCCGAATGGGGAAACGACGATCTTCGTCCAGTATGCGTGTCACCCATATTCAAATGGAACACGACTATCTGAATAGCCCTCAGGGAGATTTTGTAAGATTTGTATTTCGTAATGGCGACGTCAGTGTGTGGGACTTGGTGAGGTAAACAACGACGCTGCAAGCCCCACTGCAGGATTCAATTTCCGTGGAGATATAGGTGTATACTGTTTGTAGCGAGGACGTGTTTGCGCAGTTGGGATATCCCGTGCGTGAGCGAGATCAGAGGACAGCCTGCTAGAGCAATACTGGCGCCAGCGCAGCTCGTCATCGCTGAAGGTGTTTACGTATCTTAGTCGGGGACACGCATCGTCATTGGAAACAAACAGCGCTACACAGCTTGCCGAGTACACACTGACGCCAGCTTTAAAGCGTTGTTCATTCACGATGACGTCAGCACCTATGCGAATGCGGCCCCCAGCATAACATCGTCGCTAGCTATCATTCAATAGTCCAGCGCACGTATCACTGTCGTGTGAGAATATGTGTGATGGTAGCATATGTTGCTGTTGTGTTTAAATTGGCTAGAAAAGTTTTCTCAATGACGCTTGCGTTTATCAGAGGGTGCGAGCTGCCTCAAGCAGATACCTGTTTTTCGTTCACACAGTCTTTGAATATGCGTTCGAAAACATTTTTGACTCAAAATATATAGCACCCTTCCTTGATTTTGAAATTACATTCATATTCTTTCAGCTGAAATTGTGCCAGGCAAATTCAATAACCATTGAGTAGTTAATCAGTACATCGGAGCAACAGTAAGTGAGCAGATTTCAGTGAAGTAGTACAGTCACACAATCGCATCGTAAAATTAATTTACCAACCAGTTTCGGGTGACAAGCACCCATTTTTAAGCTAAGTGCAACAACAATCTGAGGTACACGTCAAAATAAGTCGCAATTGCGGATAAGGACTACCGTCAGGTGTATATTGAAATGACGACAATGAAAATTTGTGCCAGACCGGATTCGAACACGAATTTACCGATTACCGCGAGCGGTCGCTTTATTAGGTGGCTATGCGTGCACGAGTGGGATCCACACCCAAACTTCCATATATCATGCATCATTGTCGTCATTCCATTCTACAGCTGATGGTTGGTAGTCCTTATTCGTAATTGCCAATTCATTTGATGTGTTTCGTAACACCTATGGTCGCAGCAGTGGATCGTACTGGCACTACAATACCGTATTTATCTGCCGATATCGGGCAAGCGACTTTGAAGTACAACGTCTGACCTGTACGTGAACGCACATAATTGATGTACGAGTGCAGGTCATAGACGCATGGTTAACATGTGGAAGTTGGGGGCTGACCTTGAGTCGTCAATTATAGGCAAATGGTTGAGCCGGCACTGTAACTCAGTGTGTTCGGTTCGAGGATTAGCTGCCCTCGGTAATAAAAAAAAACTGAGTAAATAGATCAACTAAGAACTTGAACGGGTGTCTTCGGACGTCCGCCCCGAACAAACGCAACGATCGATTACGAACAAAATGAGATGATTTAAAAAATGGTCAGGTGACCTCTCGCGGTAAGCGGAAAATCCAGGTTCGAGTACCTGTCAGCCACAAGTTTTCATTGCCGACATACTATTCTGCAGTTGATGTAATCCATATTCGCAAATGCGAATTCATTTGATGTGTTTCGTAACGGCTGTGATCGCCGCAGTGAATCGTAATCAGAGTAACACTGGCGCTGTCATATCGTATATACAATATAAGGTTGCTAACATTACTGTGATTACAATAATCTATTCATATGAGATAAGCCTGAACTCTGTCGGTCAAAAGGACCCATGATCGCGGGTGGCTCTTATAGAGTAACTGCATACCGTTTTCATTTATTACCCCTATTTACTTTTGTTTCTACACTGCAATAAAACTATTTGCGCAAGAGTCCAAGAGCCAAAGAAACTGGTATGGGCATGCGTATTTAAATACAGTGTTGTGTAACCAGGCAGAATACGGCGCTGCGGTCGAGATCGCCTATATAAGACAAGTGTTCAAATGGCTCTGAGCACTATGGGACTTATCATCTGAGGTCATCAGTCCCCTAGGCTTAGATCTGCGTAAACCTAACTAACCTAAGTACATCACACACATCCATGCCTGAGGCAGGATTCGAACCTGCGACCGTAGCAGCCGCATGGTCCCGGACTGAAGCGCCTAGGAGCGCTCGGTCACAGCGGCCGGCCAGACAACAACTGTCTGGAGTAGTTGTTAAATCGGTTATTGCTGCTACAATGGCAGGTTATCAAGATTTAAGTGAGTTTGAACGTGGTGTTATAGTCGCCACACGAGCGATGGGCACAGCATCTCCGACGTAGCGATGAAGTAGGGATTTTCCCGTACAATTTCACAAGTGTACGGTGAATATCAGGAATCCGATAAAACATCTTCGACATCTATGCGGCCGGACAACGATCCTGCAAGAGCTGGACCAACGACTACTGAAGAGAATCGTTCAACATGACAGAAGTTACGCAAACTGCTGCAGATTTCAATGCTGGGCCAGCAATAAATGTCAGCCTGCGAACCATTCAACGAAACATCATCGATATGGGCTTTCGGAGCATAAGGCCCTCTAGTGCACCTTTGATGATTGCACGACACAAAGCTTTACGCCTCACCTGGGCCCGTCAACACCGATTTTGGACTGTCCATGACTGGAAACAGGTAGCCTCGTCGGACGAGTCTCGTTTCAAATTATATTGAACGCATGGGCGTGTACAGATATTGAGACAACCTCATGAACCCGTGGACCCTGCATATCAGCAGGGGACTTTTCAAGCTGGTGGTGTGGGGCGTGTGCAGTTGGATACGTCTAGATACGACTCTGACAGGTGACACGTACGTAAGCATCCAGCCTGATCACCTGCATCCATTCATGTCCATTGTGCAATCCTGTCTGCTTGTCTGTAGGTCATTGCATAGTACATCGTAAAACACAGACACTGCAAATAGTATTACATGCCTAGACAGGCCGCAATAATAATAATAATAATAAAATCTCACCCTGTGTGGGAATCACAGTAACTGCGACTGCAGGACGTAAACACACGGCATACGGAAGTGTGCTCGGATAGTCGAAACGATGAAGGCAACCGCTCGGCTAAATCGGAAAATCCGGGTTCGGGTTGCGGTCCGGCACAGATTTTAATTTGTCACTAATAAATTGTTCATCTGAAGTGTAATCGTATTCGCAACTACGAATACAATTCTTACAGACGCTGACGTACACGCTTTGTGTCTAATTTGGAAATAAATTTGTTCCATTCAACCACGGTCCTTTCTGTTGACAAC
This sequence comes from Schistocerca cancellata, assembly GCF_023864275.1. Taxonomy (NCBI): domain Eukaryota; kingdom Metazoa; phylum Arthropoda; class Insecta; order Orthoptera; family Acrididae; genus Schistocerca; species Schistocerca cancellata. The sequence continues at coordinate 286,074,773 of NC_064633.1, read as the reverse complement.
AGTAATGCACCTTTTACGCTTCGCCCTTAAGTTTGCATAAAATTCTGCTTAGGCTAGTTTTTTCTGGCCGTGTTAGTTGTGCTATAACAGTGACACATAGCAGTATGGATAGATTTACTGACGAAAAGTTAGCCGATATGCACCTCCAGCGTGGGTTCAGTGAATGCAGTGGAAGAACGGCACAGTACGGCTTTGCTGGTCTGTTCCCGGTCTGACAGAAGTCACGTCACACTATTTTTATATCTCAGTGCTGTTGCACTACTCTCTGTTTAGTGTTGCACCTTTTGGTGATTATATGTTACAGGCTTTTTGCCAAAACTGAGGTAATTGGGTAACAAACAGAATAAATATAAATTACGCGATTGCTCTGTAACAAGCCACTGCAAACCACAGCCATTTCTACCATAATGCATAGAAAATATCCCTGAACAACATCGAAAATTTTGTCGTTTGGTTCTGTATAATACATCTGTTCAAAAACTTAGAGACAGCCGTGACGACACCACTCCGCCTCTGTCTCATAAAACCGCAAACACTTGCTAACCTAAGTCCTGTCCCAGTATATAATCTTGTAGGATGTGCTCATACTACGTTGTTTAGCGTGGAAGGAAGTTCTGCGCAGGGTAGGGAAAGGTAAATTATTTAAGCACTGAGGTTTGGAAGTATTTGCTGCCAAAGTAAACAAACTTGGATCACAACTTAATGAACAAGAAATATACCTAATTGTCGATTTTTAAACAGCCTTTCACAGTTAGCTGAAATGCAAAACAATGAGTATGCTTAATGGTTTAGTATGGAAACACCAGCCGTAAAAGAATATTATATAAACAACTCTCAGAAACTGTATAAAATCGTACAATTATCTCTTAATGTCTAGCTGCCGTCCCTCTGTTTAGCGATTTTAATCGATTTTTGTTTAGCAGCTATTTACACCACTATATCTTTATTATATTAAGACGCGTTATAAAACAGATCTGAAGCTGGTCACTGCTGATCGATACCGCTAGTCTAAGGACCAAAGGTTTTGTGATCATTGGTGGGCCGAGTACGTGGTGTTTCAATCCTCCTACTAAATAAATATCCTTGGCTATACCGGGTCGGAATACTAAGCCATACATGTGGTTGCCAGACAGATATACCGTCGAATTAAGAAGAAAACCATTACACATTAACAATTCGTAAATTAAGAGTTAAGTACCTTTACGGCCACACACGATGTAACATTTCGGAACATAATAAACCGCAGTGCAACAGGTCAAATTAAAAAAGGCAGAAATTTAGGAAAGCACTTAAAACAAATCAATTACCAGCGATTTTGTTTTTAATGTGACGCATTCTGTTTGTAGTTGACCAAAGCTCAGGATAACTTTAACATATCCTATTAAAGGAGTATTGTTTTTTGTTATTATGTTTGCAAACAAACAATCATCCCCTAAGAACTTTTATGTCACAAAATGCGTATGTTATGTATGAAAAACTGAATAACCAATGTCAATTACAACTCACAGACAATATTCGTAAGTCATAATAAGCAACCTCACTATTGCATTGTTTTTTCTTTTTTTTTTTTAAAAAAAAAAGAGGAATACAGACGCCACCTTAGGAAGCGACGATTTCCTCTTCTAGTTACTTATTCTTTTATTCTGACTCCGAGACATTAGTAGGTATGTGTCATCTCTGTGTGCAAATGTGATCTATTGAACTGTTTTACCCATAATTGCTGGTGTCTGCATTCATTGTAAAAACCTTTTGTTGTTACCACATTAAATTTATTCTGATGATTTCGTGTGTTCCAGGACATGATTTAGGAAATTGTGCACACAGTGTTTGAACGCAGAACGACCGGTTGCTTATCACACCACGTAGTTTAAGCGTTGTAATCTCAAAAAGTCTAGAGATTTATTTTTACGAACTCCGAATTATATTCATTACTATTTTTCACGTGGAAGTCCATATAGTATTTTCTGCGTCAACGAGCCTTCAAAGAATAATTGTTCACTAGCCACCAGGGGCTGTTTGCTGTAGTATAGGTATTTGATGGCAGTAACTCAGTACAACAGAAAATTTGGTTGTCACATTATTAACACACCGTGCCGTCGCATTTGTGACATTTATTTCCCAAGACAAACCTTTATTTACGCATTTCATAATTTCAGCGAGATTTAAGTATTTCTCTTACTTTTATTTGCCGGAAAGGTAACAAAGAATGGGATGCTGAACGTTTATGCGGTGTCATCGTTCTGATTTTCAGCATAGTAATATCAAGGCAAGATCTATACAATGCACGGCCGTGGCACGAGCGGACAGCGGCGTGAAACGTAAGTCAGAAGTGGAAGGCGTATATTGATCGCGGGGCCCGTGACCACGGGTATAGATAGCATCAGGACGGACGCTTCCGCGACGCGAGAACCGGCTTGGAAGGGTCAGGGCCGAGTAGCGATGGCGCAGGAAACTTGAAGCAAGTTGACATCGCTTTTAAACTGGCCATTCGCACTAAATGCGCTCTACACCCCGTTCTGAAATATTCCTACACAAAGAAACATCCAGGGATATTATGCCACTTTAGTTCTGGTGCTACTCGAAAAAAGAGGATAATGGTCGCTTTGGAGCGCTGCAGGTAGCGTACAACTAGTACCAGTAGGTTACCCACCCCTCCACCGCTGATGTAATTCACTGCAGCGAAGTGTTGTGTGTGTGCCAATCGGTTGTGTGGATTCGGTGAAGTAAGATGCAGGGACGTAGAAGCGTGACAGAATGTCGGAAAGGAGCTATCGTGTTTGGTCTTGCACGTGACCGCATCGTGAATGAAGATGCCCGATCTGTTGGCGTGTTAACCTTGGCTGCCCATCTCGTCTACGAGAAATGGTTTGCCAACCGCTGCAGCATAATTATAGTGGACATAAAAAGAAGCTAACCGACAGCGACCGAGAACGGGTATCACTTCTTGTCAAAGACAACCGGTTTCATATCCGTCAAGAGTTGCTGCAGTCAATGAATGCAGATCCATTTCTGTCAGTTTCCGATCGAAGATTTCGTATCTGCAAGCAACGGACACATGAAGTCGAGTGCCTCGAAAAAGGCCTTTGCCCACAACGGCAAATTAAGCAATGGGTGAAGCGACTGGAGGCGTGCAGTTTTAGTCTGTTGTGCGCTTTGTTTTGAAGTTTTAGTTTTCGACCGACTTTTAGTGCAAGATTTTTAGTGTTTTAGTCAGATGAATAGGTCGGCTGTGGATTATCATTTAAAAGTGTCTGTCCAGCCGGAGTTTAGACGTCTCCATTTACACGTTGTTGTTTGGCGAAGATATAATAATAATTTCTCTCCTAAAAATGAGCGTGATAGCCATTCTTTTTTATAAAACAGTAAAGCGAGCACTCATATACGATTACGATTGTTTTTATTCTCCTTTTCCGCTAACTGCTTTCATTTCGCTTTTTTTCAGCTGTTGTACAGAGTGTTCGGGTTAAACAACAATAATATAAAATGTAATAAATGAGAAGTAATTGACATATTTATAGACGGTATGTTTCCACAAGTATTGTGACTTGCGGGCTTTCAAAAACATAAATGATGTGGTGTGATGGTGTGTGGCCCCTAACTACATATCCTCAGACACAGAGTTGAAATATTGAAAGTTTTGGCTGGTTTCGTTGTCTAGGGGATGGGATACGTAGTTGCCGCATTACAAGCCAAATATTGCTGAGTCTACAGTGTTAAAATATGAATATACACATGAATCAAATTGTCGAAGGTTCCTTTCAGTCGGCAATTACAAATTTTGAACGTAATATAGACATTTATAAATTAAAGACTGCAAGTAAATAAATTCTGTAGGTACTATTTTAACGACTTTAACTGATGAGTACGATAGCAGAAGTACCTTTAAGAATGTCCTTTATTACTGTAAAACACTTATTGGTGTCGGTGGTCCAGCAATTAAATAACATGTAAGTTGTGTAACCGGGAAACAATAGCGTCCTACTTCACGTAATTAGTTATGAACAACAACATAGTTCGCAAGATATTCACTTCTAAACGCATACTAAGTCTTCACTGCAGAAGCCAGGGAAATCTCGCAAGTACACAAGTCGGCACTACGAAATATTTGTATCTCCTACGCCCAAACGCAAACTGCTCCACTCGCCAAGTCTTTCCAGCGACTCTCTCGTGTCATCTCCCGTACTGTTCTCCCACTCTCCCTCTGCTCTCTGATATGGACAACCTCCCCTGAGGTGGTCTACAATATCGGAATCTGTTGTCTATTGACATTTACTCCATGAATATAAGATAAAATTGACTGGGATTAAAAGGGTTAGCTAAAACTTGTCTGAGCTCGACAGGATAAAATACAGTGGGTGTTAGGAATCTAGCGGTGCGAAGAAGAGGAATGTTTGTTCTTCTTCTTCTGCTTAACTCTTGGAATAGCAGCGATTATGCGCTGCCAGTCATACTCGGTAAAAATAGGGAAGCGGTTTATAAGGTCCAAGTCCCTCTTAGGAACGACGGCGATTAGATTGGCAATTGCCCAACCGAAATCATATGACTTGTGGGGTAGAGGTGGTTTAGGAACATTGGAGTCGGTAAAAGGGTACGGGATACTGTGATGCGCGTACGTCTTGTCACGCAATGATTTTGCGACCATCTTCAGTAGTCCTGGCGCAGTCATTTCTGTCTCTGCTGGCGGCGTATTGACTACCTCTTCTGTGTCTTGTTCTTCGATGGGCGCAGCAGTTGTGTCTTCATCTCCCAGCAGCGGCTATTCCGTCTTGTCCTCGGCAGGGCGGACGGCCGGGCGATTCGATGTCTTTGGCCACGTCGTCCCGTGTTCCTGATGGAGCTGGCTCGGAATCTTGATTCCGGAGACCCTCCCCTTTCGAGGAGGGGCAGACATCTCATTCGCCACCTACGTAGGCACCCCCATAGCGCCTTGCGTTACCGCAGGAGCCGGGAGAGCGTCCATCTGCGTGGCGATGGTGGCAGTCGTAACGTCTCGCCCCTTGCCAGACTTGCAGGCCAGCAACTCGCGGAGCTGCACGTACCTCGTCCACCTCGGCCCGAAGTGCAGCCCTCTCCTCTGCCATGGCAGATTTGAGAGCGGCAACTGTGTTGGCGACAGCATCATCGATCTTGCGAATGCTATCGGGATTGCAGCAGCACGATCCTCCACTCGCGCCAGCACCAGCAGAAGTGCCGGTGGCATGATGCGTGGGCGGAGCGTTTACCGCTTCTTGGTTCATTGCCACCTCTTCTTGCGCAGTTATTCGCCGTCGACGTGTGTGCCGCCCCTTCCCGCGGCCACAGTTCTTGAGATAACGGTAGCCACGGTGGTTGGCGGCGTGTGGACCGCCACAGCTGGAACATGCAGCGGAGGCATCCCTGGGCTTCGTGCACTCGCTTGTGAGGTGCGACTTTGTACATTTCAAACATGCGAGTACTCCTGTGCAGTCCGCGGCAAAGTGCCCCAGCTTCTGACAGCGGAAGCACTGTGCAGGTTTCTTCCTCTTCTGCCTGTTGTCCAGCCCGAGCGCTTGGGCCAGGAGGCTGACGACCGTGGCAACTTGTTCTCCTCGTCTTCCCTTCGGGCGTCCAGGCATGTTGGCGCGGCGAGCGAGAGTAGCAGCGAGCAGCAGCAATGTGACCCACGTGTTCTCCCACTTCCATCCTGTCTCCCAATTCACGAGCGTTGTGACTGGCTAGAGCGCTCCCGCCCTGTCTTCAAGCCAACGCACACCCACAAACACAATGAAACACATTCGATATATTGGGTTTACATTTAAATAACTTGAAATTAAACAAATATTCCTATGACTGGACCATAAGCACGCTCTAATACACATTATTAAAGACATAAACAACTTAAATAAACAAACATCAAACGAATAAAAACAAAATTAAGCCAGTATCCTAATGTCTCTGTGCTTTCTAAAACACAGTAAATAATTGACCAGTTTCTTCATGAATAGTATATATCGGTTATAAACAAAGACGTAGATGAATAAATATATTTATAAGCATGCTGCTACCGTTTTTTCGTGTAACTGTGGAGTACTTATGGCCTGACGCGATCGATAGTAATCGATCACTTTCACCTCCAGTAACTCATGTACAATTAAAGTTACTTGCCTGTAATTTATACCAATTTAGGTTTACACTAATAACTTTATAAAGACACATAGATCGAGAAAATCGGATGAACCGTTTAGATTTTGGAAATTCGTTGCTGAGTGTTACTTGTATAATTTATTGTCAGATTCTAAACTTTAAACTAATAAAGATATTGAAAATCTGATTACACCATCAGAATCGTCGTGCAAATAATGGTAATGTACATGTTTCTTTTTGGGGTATTAAGATTCCTCTGGCTACTATTAATTTCTATATGAACTGTAAAATTTCTGCCATTAAGGGTTCACAAAGTTCGCCATCTTTGGCACTCTCAGCATGTCTCCTTCATTGACACAGCGTCACTCTGGAATTCTCAGCCATGAAGTCCCTAGACCACGTGGTCCGGCCATTACCTCTTAATATAGATTCGGACCTTCTTTTTCCGGCGTAGTGCAGCAACTCGACGTGCATAGACTCAACAAGTTGTTGGAAGTCCCCTGTAGACATATTGAGCAATGCTACCTCCACAGCCGTCCACACTGCGATAGTGTTGCCGGTGCAGGATTCTGTGCATGAACTGACGATTATGTCCTACAATTATTTGATGAGATTAATGTCGGTCGCTCCGGGTAGCCAAAACATTCACTCGAATTATCCGCAATGTTCTTCAAACCAATCGCGAACAACTGTGGCCCGGTGACATGGCACATTGTCATCCCTAAAAATTCCATCATGGTTTGGGAACATGAAGCACGTGAATGGCTGCAAATGTTTTCCAGGTAGCCGAACATTACCATTTTCAGTCAATGATCGGCTCAGAGAACCCAGTCCATTGCATGTGAAGGTAGCCCACTCCATTATGGAGTCACTACCATCTTGCACAGTGCGTTGTTGATAACTCGGGTCCATGGCTTCGTGGGGTCTGCGCTGTACTCGAACCCTACCATCAGCTCTTACCAGCTGAAATCGGGACTCACTACACCACGGTTTTCCAGTCGTCTAGGGCCCAACCCAAACGGTCACGATCCCAGGAAAGACGCTGCAAACGATGTCGTACTGTTATAAAAGGCATTCTCGCCGGGCGTCTGCCGCCACTGCCCATAACCGCCAAATTTCGCCGCACTGTCCTAACGGATAAGTACGTCGTACATCCCACATTGATTTTTGCGGTTATTTCACGCGGTGTTACTTGTCCGTTTTTCGGTTGTTAAGTGAAGGCCGTCGACCACTACGTTGTCCGTGGTGAGAGGTAGTGCCTGATATTTGGTATCCTCGGCACACTCTTAACACTGTGGATTGCGGAATATTGAATTACCTAACGATTTCTGAAATGTGATATCCCACGCGTCTATCTCCAAGTACTATCGCGATTTCAAAGCCGTGCGTCCATAATCACGTCGGAAATCTTTTGCACATGAATGCCTGGAGTACAAGTGATACCTCCGCCAATGCATTGCACTTTTAGACGTTATGTATGTGATACTACCGCCATTTGTATATTTGTATATCGCGATCCAGTGGATTTTGTTACTTCAGTGTACACGTGGATATGTGCACCACTTGTAGCGCGACAGACATCTAATCTGTATTCCACTTCTCTCCAATATTTTGCAGCTTTTCAGGAGTCACATTTGCAACAGCTGCAGAAATGTGATGTCGTAGATATGGTAAATCATGAATTGGTGTCTGGTACAATTGATTCTTGAAAAAAAAAAACACAGAAAAAAAAATCAAGTGGCTTAATGTCTGGTCTTCTAGGTGGCCATGCAATCGATGGATTACCTCTCCGAACCCAGCGATCCGAGAACTCATGATTCAAGAAATTCGCCAATGTTCACAAACTGGTTTGGTGCAGCACACTGTTGAAAAATCACGTCCCGAGGAAGTTATGACATAGCATACAGCTCCAACATGTCCTACTATGTTGTTGCATTAAATGTAGACTCCGCGAAGAAGAGTGGGCCTATAACCCTGTCCTTCAACAATCCATTCCACTTTCGGAGAGTCCCTTTCACACTCTTATCACTATGTGCAGAAGAGACCCAGTTTTGTTAGAATTGTCTCCGCGAATGCCTACCATCGTGACGTGTCCTCAGCCTTGATTTTGTGACGAGGCTACAGCTTCTACGAACGTAGGCACAACCTTTCGTGAACAACATCACGTATCGTCGAACGAGGTAACTGCCTACTTGCCTGTCAGATTGTCTTAGGAGAGCTCCGCTGGTAGTACGTATGGATTAATTTTACAGTGGCCTCTGGAACTGCGTGCTTGCAGTGGTGGCCCAACACCGAAAGGAAGCTCCCAGTTTCCCCTTTTATTGATTGTTACGTAAGTGGGAACATCGTGAGTTGGTCGCAGTCCATACTCGACCCGAAAACGACATTGGGTCAGTGTAACAGACTTTAAGCTCCGCGAGAGAAAGAACTTTTCTGGAATCCATATGGATACTGAAGCGCATTTACGGAAACAAAGCAGTTACGCGCATGCTCACATTGTACCAACTGTAGGAAACAAACACAGAAAACATTTTGGGTTACGATAATTGTAGAAGCAAACTCTGAATTGCGTTTCAAGTTATTACATTTTATGTTATTATATCTTGAACCTGGTCATCCTTTATTACACCGTCTCTTTTCATTCCTCTGTCTCTTCTCTCTCTTCCCTCAGGTTCGTTGCTCCCATATAACATCATCGTCTCCTTCCCTCCCCGCAAATTTGCTGATTTTAAAATGAAACACTTTTCTTTGCGACGATCGAATGTGGGTAAGGGATAGTAGAGAGAACACGATTAGTTCAAAACCTGACGTGTTGCCTATACGAAACCATCCTTTTTTTATTAAGTAACATTAATGTCCTTAGTGTGTCAATGTAAATGAAATCTACTATTGAAGAGATGTGACGTTACATTATGGGTTTAAAACAATAAGGCAAGTATTACAGTTAGAAAGTATGTGTATGTCTTGCGACTGCGTAAATCACGACGTGCAAATTTAAGTAAAAGCACAGCGACTCCCAACAAACTTTACACATAATTTCAAACATTTTTGAAACGTTTTTCGGTGACACCGCAAAATAATGAAAGGAACAATTTTCATGGTTTTCTAGAGTTCGCTGTTCATGAAATTAAATTTTAGCAGTGAGCACGACGCTTTTATTTGTAACTTTTATCCTACATGCTCTATTCGCAACACATTTTCGCAGAAACTATCCCAGTACACCACTGAATGTACCTGCAAAATTATATCGTTGAAACGTCAGGAGAAATAACGTCATAAACACTGAGATGCGTGAAAAAATACGTTTTCGTAAAACGAAGCTCAAATTACACACGCTAAACTCATCCTGTATTCGACAATGAAAGCAATTCCAAGAAACTTAAACATAATTTGAAACCGTTAGCAAACTTTTTCTGGCTTACGTGCTTAACGTCAAATATTTGTTTGACAAATTAACTTATTTTTAAAGTAATCGGAAGCAATTCATAATAATGGATGGTGGTGAGGGGGGCGGGGGGTGGGGGCGGCTTACTGGATGCTGGATGTTGGATGAAACAGCAAGGTATGCTTAACTCCGAATGTTCGCGGGAGCCAGCGATGCGTAAGTTGTAGTACTGATTAGGCCATACTGCTGACCACAGTAGTAGCACTTACAACCACAGCCTACATCAACTCTAAGGTTCGTGTCATGCAGTTCCCTCTTCTTGTCGCTTGGCAGTTATACGTTCGTTTCTGCACCACTGCAGCATCGTAAGGAATTAGAGGTATAGGTACAATACTGAGATTGTTGCTACCTTAATATGTACCACATCCAGTCTGAAAGTTGTTTTCCCTGTACGTCTAACAGTCTTCCGCAAACACATAACATGATTTACTACCTGATTTCTCCGCACAGTCGTAATTGCACCGCGAAGTGCACTACGCCTGTCAGTATAGACTATCCTTTTGCCTTCAACACCTGACCTGTTGCCCAGGAGAATATAAACTTGAACGGTTTACTTGTGTCACTCGTACCTTAAGTCACTTACCAACCTATAAGACACACTATTCGTAACAGCTGTAATTATTTGTCTTCAGATGTAGTAGATACTCATGTAATGTTCAGTACACTGTCCTCATTCATCACTATAGATATCTGCACTTACAGTCCTAACATCCTGAATAATCCTTACGGCAAGAGCAGATCTCTGATGGAGTGGGTTGGCTGCTTCACGCATCTACCACGACAGATCTCGTAACGCAATTTTGTTTCTGTTTCTGTGGTAAAGTCTTAGTCTTACTGCAGGGTTAGGCTGCTATGGCTTTCAGTCAGTGTTGCGGCAGCCGTTTAAACTTCTGGATTAAAAGCTGGCAAAGACTCTGATATCTGTCAATTAACGTCTATTACCGTACGATCGATATCCACACCAAACTCCGCAAGCCACCTAATGGTGTGGGTAGGAGGGTACTTTCGGAACCACTACCTGATTCATCCAACCCTGTTCCACTAGCGAATAGTGCGTGGAAAGAATGATTGTCAGTAAGCCTCTGTGTTGGCTCTAATTCCTCGAATTTTCTCCTCGTGGTCAATACGAGAGATGTATGCGAGGGGCAGTAATATGTCGTCTGATTCCTGTCCCGAAATTTCAATAATAAATCTCTCCGTGATGCACAACATCTCTCTTGTAACGTCTGCAAGTGGAGTTTGTTTAGCATCTCCGTAACGCTCTCTCGCCAGCTAAATGATCCCGTGACGAAACGCGAAACTCTTCGTTGGATCTTCTCTATCTCCTCTATCAGTCCTACCTGATAGGATCCCAGATAGATGAACAGTACTCAAGAATCTGGCGAACAGGCGCCTTATAAGACACTTCTTCCGATGAATCTGAGTCCAACTATCTGGTTTATATGGCCATTCCACTTAAGGTCGCTCTGGATAGTTACACCTAGATATTTTACAGCAGACGCTGTCTCCAGCTGTTTGTCATCAATAGCGTAGCTGTACACTAGATTTCTTTCCCTATGTATGGGCAATATGATACATTTATTTACGTTCAGGATCAACTGCCAGAGTCTGCACCATTCATCAATTCTCTGCAGGTCGTTCTGCAAATTCTTACTATCTTCTGACGTTCCTACTTTGGTATAAACAACTGCATCATTTGCGAATGGGCTTAAAGAACGTCCGACACTTTCTAATAGATAATTTATATATATTGTGAACAGCAACGGTCCTATCACACGTTCCTGTGGTACTCCGGATATTACCTTTACATGTGTCGATTTCATTCCGTTAAGAGCGACATGTTGAGTTCTATCTGCAAGAAAGTCTTGAAGACAATCGCAAGTCTGCTCCGATACTCCGTAAGCTCGCACTTATTTCATTAAACGGCAATGCGGGATGGTGTCAAATGCCTTACTAAAATCAAGGAACACGTCATCAACCTGAGCACCGTTGTCCACTGCGATGTGGATCTCATGGAGGAACAGAGCTGAGTTTCGCAGCATCTCGGTTTGTGGAATGCATGGTGATTTTTACAGAGGAGCTGTTCATTTTCCAAGAACGTCATAATTCTTGAGCATGAAACATGTTTCTTAATTCTACAACAGATTGACGTCAAAGATATAAGTCTATAATTGATTGCATCTGTCTTACGGCCTTTTAAAAACGGGAATGACCTGCGCTTTCTTCCAGTCGTTAGCTACCTTTCGTTGCTCAAGCGATCTACGATAAATTACTGTTAAAAGCGGAGCAAGCTCTTTCCCATAATCTTTATAGTATTTTATCGGTATCTCATCTGGTCCTGACGCCTTTTCACTACTAAGCGATTGTAGCTGCTTTTCAATTCAACGATCGGTTATCTCAATATCTGCCATTTCGACGTTCGTACGACGATTGAAAGGAGGGACATTGTTACGATCTTCCGCGGTGAAACAACTTCGGAAGACTGAATTCAGTACTTCGGCCTTCTCTTTGTTATCTTACGTTTCGGTGCCGGTGTGGTCGTTGAGAGAATGAGTAGATGATTTTCACCCACTTACTGATTTTACATACGACCAAAATCTCTTAGGGTTCTTACTCAGATCGGTTGACAACGTCTTACGTTCGAAATCATTGAAGGCTTCTCTCATTGCTCTCTTTGCACTTATTTTCGCTTCGTTCAGCTTTTGTTTGTCAGCTAGGTTTCTGCTTTTCTTGAATCTGAGATGAAGTGCTCTTTGTTTACGTAGCACTTTTCTAACACGTCTATTAAACCGTGGTGGATATTTCCCATCCTTTAAAACCTTACTCGGAACGTACTTGTCTAGGGAATATTGAACGATGCCTTTGAATTTTTTTCCGTTTGTTCTCCACATCTTCGTCCTAATCACCGAATATTTGCTGACTGCTGAGATATTCTGAAATTTGTACCCTGTCACCCTTGCTGAGCAGATATATCTTCCTACCTTTCATAAAATTCTTTGTAGGACCCGTCGTCATATATGCCGTGACAGCCTTATGATCACTGATACCTTTCTCTACGTGACCCTCATGAGCTGGTTCTCTAACTATCTGCTCAAGGTAATTTTCGGACAAGACATCCGGAACAATGCCACACGATTCCCTGTCTCTGGCATCAGTTTTGATGGCAATGACACTCCCAATCTATACCTGGCAAGTTATAGTCACCCCCTATTACAACGGCATGATCAGGAAAATTACCAATGATATTCTGCAAGCGATGTCTGAAGCGCTCTACAACTACAGATCCTGACCCAGGTGGTCTATAAAAGCATTCGATCACCATTTTTGACCGTTCTTTGATACTCAATTTCACCCAGATTAATTCAAATTCAGAATCCGTGATAAACTCGCTAGATTTTATAGAATTTTTTACTGCGATAAGCACACCACCACCATTGGCGACTAACCTATCCTTACGACAAACATTTTCTGTTTCCAATACTATCTGTGCATTATAACCTTCAATAAGAGATACTAATTCTGGGTCCTTTCCTTGGATGTTCCTGCAGTTTAATAAAATCAAATTATCTTTATCTCTGATCTGCGAGGACCAAGATTCTCTGAGGTCGCCGTGGCTGATTTAACAGGCAAATCGTGTTTGCTCCCAAGGGAAGGGTCGTCTAACCTAAAAAAGCCCTATGTGCACGCCACACGTACTCCGCTACCCTAGTAGCTGCTTCCTGTGTGTAATGCACGCCTGACGTATTAAGGGGAACCCTACAATTCTGCACCCAATAGTGGAGGTCGAGAAATTTGCGTCTGATACCGTCGCAGAACCGTCTGAACCTCTGGTTTAGACTTTACACTCATGTCTAGGTTCTACTTTGTGTTTCTTTTTTCCACCATTTATTCAACAACAATTTTCAGGAAGGACTCTTCATGCGATGCTGCTACAGTAGCAGGTTCGAATCCTGTCTCGGGCATGGATGTGTGTGATGTCCTTAGGTTAGCTGGGTTTAAGTAGTTCTAAGTCTAGGGGACTGATGACCTCAGATGTTAAGTCCCACAGTGCTTCAAGCCATTTGAACCATTTTTGAACAGGTAACGTTCTTCAGGCATCCGTCAAATCCTAACCCTTCCATCTGATTGCAAAAGGGCACAGCGTGATTCCTCACTCCAAAACAGCCGTTTCCAGTCATCGATTGCCCAGCAGCGTAGCTGTTTGCACCACCTTAAGCATCGCTTGACTATAGAAATGTGTGGTTTGTGAAGATATGTTTCACTATTGCACACCATTCGTTTTAACGTCTTACGCGCAGCCATTGTGCTTTATGGAGTGTTGGCAGCACTTTGGAGATTACAAGTGATTCCTTCCGCTGATTTAACTCGAGTTTTTATTCAGTTTCCCTTCACAATGTTCGATGCGTCAGTACATGAGGTCTTCGTGGTCTTGGTTTAGCTGTAGTTGTTCCTTCGCGGTTTTACTTTAAATTCAAGTGGTCAATAGCTTTAGATGGGTTGAAATGTCCCTGATGCATTTGTTACTCAGGTGACATCCAGTGATTGTCTGCTCTCGAAGTCATGCTGAAGTCTGGTACATCTTTGCGAAAGATTGGTGACATGTGTTGTAGCCGCAACAGGAATGGTCGCGGGGTTGCCGCTAATGAAAACGTGCTGGGACGGAACGGGAGCGCCCCGTGAACAAACGAGACGGACGAATGGGAATGGAAAGACAAGCGACAAGCACGACGACAGACAACCGAGCAAGACACCAAGATCAACAACAAAGTATTAACCAATGGGGTCTCAAGATATAACCTCACGAAAACAAAACAACGTCCACTCGTAAACGGGAAGTAAGCACACGCAATGTAAACACGATGTCTGTCAGCGAGATATCAATCGAAAAAAATGTTCAAATGTGTGTGAAATCTTATGGGACTTAACTACTAAGGTCATCAGTCCGTAAGCTGACACACTACTTAACCTATATTATCCTGAGGACAAATACACACACCCATGCCCGAGGGAGGACTCGAACCTCCGCCGGGACCACCTGCACAATCCATGACTGCAGCGGATATCAATCGACTCAATACGAATACCAGACTGCCTTGATGAGTAAGAGGTAGCTGCCTAAATCCATGACGGGGTACGTCGCTATTGGCCGCTGGGACCACGTGCTCCACAGTGGTGCCCTCACATTAGACTCGCGGCCAGGAACGTGCGCAGCCACGGCTTACGGCACGACTGCTGCAGAAACCTCTAGTGGTCATCGAGTTCTATGCCGTCTGGCGCGGATTATAAACCCGCGGCGCTCGGTACCAGAACATATATCTATTAATATCGGAAAAAACCTAGGAATAGCAATTTCATTTCGCAAATACGAGAGTAGATTTTCTACGAAGGGATCAACGAAAGTAAAATTGAAAAACATAATGAATTTGGTGCATTACTTTTAATGACCACTTGACGAGATCTTGGGGAAAATAAAAAAGAAATAGCCAGTACCAACTGCCTCATTGACACATTACCAACTCTACGTTCCGGCCCTGACCACCGTGTAAAGCCAACGATCCGCCATGTCTTCAGCTCACTCAATTATTTGGATCCGATACGGAGAGGCATGTGGTTAGCAGCCGTTGTTACCATTCCAGACCATGAGCAGCTACTATTCAGTTGGCATCGTGAAGTGCAGTCCGCCTACCAAGGAAACATTTGTGGCCATACAGGGAATAGCGTCCGTGTACTCCACTCAGCCAAGGACGAAGACCCCTAGACACATTATTCCTTGGCTTTATAAAAATCTACAAAGTCGCTGAAATTTTATTTCTTTGGATATTAATTAATCATTAACAGTAGCAGAGGGACATTTTTCAATCTAAAATTTAAATTAGGTGTTAAACTTCTTTGGAGCTATTGCCTGATACAGTATCTGTTCATAAAAAAATTGGGCACCACTGTTTCATACGCTATGCTTCTCCTCTCTCCAGAAGTTATGAACTTCGCCTTAAGTTTTTTTAAGCTCTCTTTCATTTTCTCATGCAAATATTAATATTTTGAGTTACTCGAAACAAGTATGTGTAGGATGAAATTTTAAAAATGCTGCGTCGGAACCGTGTTACCAGCAGATAATCGATATGCTGCATGCACTGCAGCTGACTCGAAACGGCGTCGTATGTCTCGCTGCAGGAAAAACCTAGCGCCAGTCGGAGGGCGTGTCGTGGGTTTAATTAAGCTGCCGTCCATTGACTTAATGGCGCCTCATGCAGTGCATGCCAAACAGCTTGCTGTCCCGAAAAACTGACTCCACCAGACAACCGCGGCGAAAAGAAGCTGTGAACTAGAGAGAAAATGCCGACGGTAACGCCTCTTTTACAGAAGGCGTTTGTCAGATCTTGAACACTGTTCTGTCAGAGAAGAAACAATCCAATACCGTAGCAGCTACATTAGTCAATTAATTACCATCATTTTCCCTTAGCACCCAATATAGATGCATCGACAAAAATAAAGGAATTTGCTATATCCATGCCGGTTTGAGAACCAGGGAGCTGGTTTTTTGAATATTACGGAAGAAAAAATTGCAACCAGATACATTTATTAATGAATGATTTATTTCATCGTAATTCAATTCGGGAAAGAGCTCAACGTCAGACGACAGCATAGCCACTGAATACGGGAAAGTGGATCCACTAAAGCTAAAAGATTTAAATGTCAACTTTTCTTATGTATATGATCCGACATGGCGCCACAGAAGAGCGCTCAACACAACTTGGAAATACTAAATTTTGCTGATAAAGGAGTGCAGATGAGTTTGTCGGAAGAAATAGAAAAATAAAGCCACCTTCGCAACAAACTTGACCGAATCTTGAATGATCAAACAGAGCAAAGAAAGCAAATTCCATCTCCAGCAATGACAATAATGAGCATCAATGGACTAAGTTTAAAGGCACTCTTCAATACTCTCGTGCTGAGGGAGTGAAAAGACGCGCCGTCGTTCGACAGCTACGTTAGACAGCAACGAAAACAATGAGAGTTGAAACTGCAACATTCGTAAGTAGAGGCACGCATGAATCGTTCAAGAATTCTAAAGTAAACCGACTGGACAGAAAGTCTGAATAAGTTTTTGTCTTATGTTAAGTCAGTAAACATATCGGGGGCATCTGTCTAGACACTCTCTCACCATAATAGCATTTACACGGAGAACGACACAGAAACGATCGAAATACTAATCAGCTTTTTCCAAAAATGTTTCACTGAGGAAGATGGCACTGTAGTGCCTACTTCAAATCGTCGCACGAACAACAAAATGGCTGACATAGGAATGAACGACCGTGGGACAGAAATTCAAGCAGAATCGCTCAACAGGAGGCAGACCGGTGGACCTGGTGGGATACCAGTACGATTCTACATAAAGTATGCGAAACAATTTTTCCCTCTAGCAGAGGGGCAGTGCACCTAGTTCTTCGGAGGAGCGAAGTGTTCTAGATCATTGGAAAATAGCACAAGTCATTTCCGTTTTCAGAAAGAATGCATGTAGAACAGACTCAGCTATAGGCCTATTTCCCTGACGTCGGTCAATTGTATAATTTTGGAACACGTTTTATACGCACGTATTATGACATTTCTGGAGGCTGAAAATCTTCTCCCAAGGAACCAACATGGGTTCCGAAAACAATGGTTGTGTTAAACTCATGTCGCACTGTTCGTTCATGAAATCCAGAAAGCTGAAAATGAAAGCGCCCAGGTTGCTTGGCTTCGGAAAGGCATTCGATACAGTTTCAGACTGCCACCTAATGAACAAAACGCAAGCGTACGGAATAGCTGAACAACTATATGACCGAACTGAAGATTTTCTAGAAAACAGAAGCCACCATGTCAAAGTAAAGAACTCTTCACGAGTAAAAGTAACTTCGACCGTGCCACAAAGGAGTGTTAGAGGAACATTACTTTCCACTGTATATGCAAATGGCCAAGTAGATAACATCGGAGGTTCCATGAGGCTTTCCGCGGATGACTCTATTGTATACAGATAAGACGTCACGCTAGAAAATTGTAGCGAAATGCAGGAAGATGTGCAGTGGATCGATTGATCGACGCTCGGTGCAGGGAGCGGCAATTAAACAGTTACAAATAAAAATGTAGCGTTTTGCGAATACATAGACAGAAAGACTCTTTACCGTATGCTTACAGGATTGCGGGGGACAATCACTGGAAGCAGTTACTCCCATAAAATATGTAGGAATATACGTACGGAACGATTTAAAGTGAAACGACCACATGAAATTAATCGCTGGTAAGGCAGGTATCAGACTGAAATTTGTTGGAAGAATCCGTAGTATATTTAGTCTACCAAAAAAGGAAGCAGTTTAGAAAATATTCGTTCCACCAGTTTAATTTTGCTCGACCTGACCTGTTCCCCACACCCCTGATGAACCATGACCTAGCCATCGGTGGTGCGGCTTGCGTACCTCAGCGATACAGAAAGCCGTACCGTATGTTAAGCCACAACGAAAGGTTATCTGTTGAGAGGCCAGACAAACCTATGGTTCCTGAAGAGGGGCAGCAGCGTTTTCAGTAGTTGCAGGGGCAACAGTCTGGGTGACTGACTGATCTGGCCTTGTAACATCAAGTAAAACGGCCTCGCTGTGATGGTACTGTGAACATCTGAAAGCAATGGGAAACTACAGCCGTATTTTTTTCCGAGGGGATGCTGCTCTACTCTACTGTTACATGGTGATGGCGTCCTCTTTGGCAAAATATTCCGGAGGTAAAATAGTCCCTTATTCAAATCTCCGGGCGGGGATGACGTTATCAGGAGAAACAAAACTGGTGTTCTACGAATCCGAGTGTGAAATGTTAGATCCCTTGATAGAGCAGGTAGGCTACAAAATTTAAAAACAGAAATGGATAAATTGAAGTTCGGATTGAGGAAATGTATGAAGAGATAAAAGAAATTATTCAGATAGTTAAAGGAGACGAAAATTTAATTGTGACGAGGAACTGGAATTCGATAGTAGGAAAAGGAAAAGACGGAAAAATACGGGGTGAATATGGATTGGGGGCAAGAAATGAAAGAGGAAGCCACATGGCAGAATATTGCACTTAGAATAATTTAATCATCGCTAACGGTTTAATAATCATAAAAGAAGATTGTATACGTCGAAGAGACCTGGAGACACCACTAGGTTTCAGATTGATTATGTAATGGCCAGACAGAGATTTAGCCAGATTTTAAATTTTAACACGTTTCCTGGCGCACTCTGACCACATTTTAGTGGTTGTGAACTGTAGAATAAAACTGAGGTTCCGGCGTAACGACAAGCGCCAGCACGAAGATGAAGAGCGCAAGAGCAGAGAAGGCTGTGAGACGACGTCAGCCAATAGTTCGCTGACGAGGACTGCCCAACGACAGGAGTGGCCTCTAGCCGAGGAGAATATAAACGCCGTTCCGGCCAGCCTCAGCTTCAGTGTTATTCGTTTTGTGCACCTAGGTTCGCGTGTGACAATTATCGTCTATGTATGTGTCGAAGTGTCTGAACAAATTTTATCTTGGACTCTACGCCCGTGAACGGCTCCATGTATTTTAAGTAGTGTTTGTCTCCGTTTATATGTCCACCGTATTTTTTTCTCTAAATGTCTTCATTTGTATCTTTTGTGTTTCTCTGAGGCCCAAGAGCGGCCTAGTATGCTGCTGCTGGCCTGCCTGTACACAGGTTTCAAAATAACAATAAAGAAAAAAAAACAGTCTCAGAGAACAGTAGACTACGCGCACTACCAGAGGCAACAGCAGACCCGGACTAGAAACCACGCACTAGAAGAGAGGCACTAGAACAGTCGTTATTAGTGATCCATATCCATTACTTGCGTGGACATTCTATATAGCGAAAGACACTGATTATTTGCATGTCGCCAATAGCTTGCGACACGACGTTGTAAACCAAAGTTAGGCATTGTCAATCTACTTCATGGTAATAAAACCCATTAATGTGATTTTCTTGAATTGTTGTATAGCTATCCGAGAAAGCAGCAACCTTTAGGCACCCTATAAGATACGAGTGGGGAGGACTCCACAGAAGAAATTGTAGAAAGGTAGGAAATTAAGGATGTAGGACCTGGATAAGTTGAAAGAACTAGAGGTTATTGAGAGTTTCAGAGGGAGTCTTAGGCAACGATTGACAAGAACAGGGGAAAGAAATGCAGGAGAGGAAGAATGGGTAGCTATGAGAGATGAAACAGTGAAAGCAACAGAGGATCAAATAGGTAAAAAGACAAGGCATAGTATAAATCCTTGGATTCACAAGAGATATTGAATTTCATTGATGAAAGGAGAAAATTTTAAAATGCAGCAAATGAAGCATGCCAAAGGGAATACAAACATTTGAAAAATGAGACTGACAAGAAGTGCTAAATGGCTATGCAGGAATGGATAGAGGACAAATGGAAGGATTTAGAAGCATATTTCCTCTCTGGGGAAAAGAGAGCAGCTCTGTGAATATCAAGAGCTCGGATGGAAAATCAGTCCTAAGTAAAGAAGGGAAAGCTGAAAGGTGGAAGTATATAGAACGTTTGCACAAGGGAAATGAACTTGAAGGCAATATTATAGAAAGGAAAGTGGACATAGATGAAGATGAGAGAAGAGAGAATTTGACATATCTCTGAAAGATCTAAGCCGAAAGAAGGCCCCGGGGAAAGACGATATTCCGTCAGAACTACTGACAGCCAGCGGCGACAAAACTCTTCCATCTCGTGTGCGAGATGTATGAAACAGACGAAATACCCTCAGACTTCAAGAAGAATGTAGTAATTCCAATTCCAAAGTAAGCGGTTGCTGACAGGTGTGAAAAACTACTCAAGTGTCAGTTTAATAAGTCATGACTGAGAATACTAACACGAATTCTTCATAGAAGAATGGAAAAACCGATAGAAGCCGATCTCGGGGAAGATCAGTTTGGATTTCGGAGAAATGTAGGAACACACGAGGAAATATTGACCCTACGATTTCTCTTAGAAGATAGGTTGAGGAAAGACGAACCTACGTTTATAGCATTTGTAGACTTAAAGAAAGCTTTTGCAGTGTTGACTGAAACACTCTCATTGAAATTTTAAAAGTAGCAGGGGTAAAATACAGGGACCGTCAGGCTGTCTACAACTTGTACGGAAACCAGACAGCAGTTATAAGAGTCAAAGGGCATGAAAGGGAAGAGTAGTTGAGAAGGGAGTGAATCAGGGTGGTAGCCTATCCCCTATGTTATTCAATCCGTACACTGAGCAAGCAGTAAGGAAATCAAAGAAAAATTTGCAGTAGGAATTAGAGTAGGAATTAAAGTTCCAGGAGGAGAAATAAAAATTTCAAGGTTGCTGTTGACAGTGTAATTGTGTCAGAGACAGAAAAGGACTTGGAAGAGCAGCTGAACGGAATGAACAGTCTCTTGAAAGGAGGATATAAAATGAACATCAATAAAAGTAAAACAAGAATAATGGAATGTATTAGTAGTAGTAGTAGGCTTCTAAAGGACTCTAAGCTCCCGTGCCAATCTCACATGGTTGTTCCATATGGTCCTGTCTTGTGCTGCCTCTTGCCAGTTATTATTCCCAATCTTTTGCATATGCAACCAATTTCATTGCGCCAAGTACTTCTAGGTCTTTCGCCATATGGATTCTCCCTGAACATTCCGAACACAATTGGATCTTCTTTCATTCTCATCAGATGACCAGCCCGTTGCAGTCTTCTAGCATTTGTTATGTTTACTATCGTTGGTTGTTGTTTTAATAGCTCGTGGATTTCGACGTTGTACCTTCTCTTCCAGCATTGTGATTCATTGACTTAATATGGACCAAAGATTTTTCTATAAACTTTATTCTCAAACACTTGTAAATGGTGGTGTTCCGTTTCCGTTTAGCTGCATAATGGAATATAATCGAATTAAATAAGGCGATGCTAAGGGAATTAGATTAAGAAAGGAGACACTTAAAGTAATAGATGAGATTTGCTTTTTGGGCAACCAAATAACTAATGATAGCTGAAGTAGAGAGGATATAAAATGTAGATTGGTTCTGGCAAGGAAAGCGCTTCTGAAGAAAAGAAATTTGTTGCCACTGAATATAGATTTAAATGCTTGCAAGTCTTTCCTGAAGGTATTTGTCTGGAGCGTAGCCATGTATGGAAGTGAAACATGAACGTTAAACAGTTTAAACAAAAATGAGAATAGAATCTTTCGAAATATGGTGCTGCAGAGGAATTTTGAAGATTGTGTGGGTCAATTACGTAACTTTTGAGTACATACTGAATCGAATTGGAGAAACAAGAAATTTGTAGCACAACGTGATCAAAGGGAGGGACCGGTAGATAGGACGCATTCTGAGACTGAAAATGATCACAGTTTAGTATTGGAGGGAAGTGTGCTTGGGGGGGGATCTTAGAGGGCGACCAAGAGACGAATACGGTAAGCAGATTCAAAAGGACATAGGAGTTGCAATAGTTATTCGGAGATCAAGGGGCACGGACTTGAGCAGCTGCATCAAACCAGTCTTCGGACTGAAGAACACAACAACAACATGGGACACGCACTTGATAGGCCTGTTATAGGAAATAGAGAAGATCGAAAGAAGAACAACACGTTTCGTAACAGTTTCATTTGGAAAGCCCAAAAGCGTCATGGAGGTTCTCAGCTGATGTCAGAGGCAGACGCTGCAAGAGGGGTGTTACGAATCATTGTGCAGTTTACTATTGAAGTTCCTAGAGCGTACGTTCTTAGAAGAGTCAGTCAGTATATTGCTTCCGTCTACTTATATCTTGTGGAAAGACCTTGAAGGTAACATTAGAGAGATTCTAGACCACACAGAAGCTTAGCGACAATCGTTCTTTTCCCGAACCATTCGTGACTGCAACAGGAACGGAGGAAAGTGACCTCCGCCACACAACGAAAGAAGTAGTAGATGTAGAAGAATCCTGAACAGCAACGGCAAGTAGAGAGTTTCGTCCAACATTCAACCGTTCTTGAAAGCTGAAGTTTTATTCGTATCTCGTGACATGATATTAAGACTTATGCTCAGAAATACTTTTCGATAAAGAATATAATCAACGAATAGTGGCATCTATGCATTGCGTTTCATGAACTACATCCAACCGATCTCTAAATAATATTAGCGTTCAAATAAACCATCGTCGGAACGGAGAAGGGTAATTACGAATAAAGTGAGATGATACGGTGGGAGCCCGACAATCCTTTTTGAAAGCTCATCTGCACCTGAGCTAACACGATAGCACACGATACTAAATGCTTTTACATCTCTTCCCTTATTCATGGGAGGAGTTAAATCTCAGTATATTTCCAACTTGAAAAACTATTTCGAGCCTTTAACTTCATTTTGTACACTATAATGTGTGGTCTTAAACTTAGTAAACCATATGTTACACGCAATCACCCTTTTTCAGTACAACATAAGTGAATCAACTGCGCGTGAAGTGATGGTATTTCACAATCAGCATGATAAACAATGATACGTTAGGTGTTCGTTACGAAGTTAAGATGTTACACGATCCCGTGTGCGTTACGGTATGAAAAATCGCGCGCAATTAAAAATATAAGTATTTATTTTTCACATGAACAGTAATATAGCCAAAAAGAACTAAATGCAGTAACAGATTTGGTATACTACCATTTACACAAAAATGTTTTTATAGAAATGAAATCGGACAAGCCATCATATAGCTATCGGATTCGACACAAAGCCGGAACATGTGTAAAGTCAACAGAAGCCATGGCACAGAATAGTAGAGTGTAAAATAGGGCTAGCCTCGTCTCTTCATTGCTGGACCTTCCGGCTCCGCCACATCAACAGCCTGCGCTCGCTCCCATTCGCTGCCTTAAACGTGCAGCTGTTTAGCTGTTGTGGCACTCATCTCATTGAGACCGTTGATGATGCAATTGAACCACTAGCCAGCCTCAGAGAGTCAAACCACTGCCGTCTCCATGTCTTACACCTACCTGTGTTACAATAGACACCCAACCACGCTACGCTGTGTCCTTGTACTGACCGAAGGAAGCCATTCACAATTCTCGCATTTAGAATGCGTTGTGTGTACCAGCAGAAACTCAGAATTACGGCAGTAGCAGTCTTTCGAATCACTGCACCTTTGAGATGCAATGACACTGGTTATAGACTATGTGATCAAAAGTATTCGGACACCTGGCTGGAAATGACTTACAAGTTGGTGGCGCCCTCCGTCGGTAACGCTGGAATTCAATATGGTGTTGGCCCACCCTTAGCCTTGATGACAGCTTCCACTCTCGCAGGCAACTTTCAATCAAGTATTGGAAGATTTCTTGGGGAATGGCAGCCCATTCTTTACGGAGTGCTGCACTGAGGAGAGGCATTGATGTCGGTCGGTGAGGACTGGCACGCAGTCGGCGTTCCAACATCCCAAAGGTATTACAATGAAATGAACACCCTTAGCTGCTTACAGGCGTTGCCATACGTCAACGGGGACAGATGAAAATGTGTGCCCCGACTGGGACTCGAACCCGGGATCTCCTGCTTACATGGCAGACGCTCTATCCATCTGAGCCACCGAGGACACAGAGGATAGCGCGACTGCAGGGATTTATCTCTGGCACGCCTCCCGCGAAACCCACATTCTCAACGTACTGTCCCGCACTACATTCGTAGTGCCCCCGCCCATTATACTCATTACTCGCGGCGCGTTGTCGATTCTCGTAAGAGTTCGGCCACTGTTTGTGCATTCGCACAGAAGAAGAAGATGGTCAAGTGGCCGGTGAGCCTTAACTATTTATATACTAAGATGGTATCTGTTCTTTCGTACATGTCCGAAAGAACAGATACCATCTTAGTACATATCCCAAACGTATTCTATAGGGTCAGGACTCTGTGCAGGCCAGTACATTACAGTGACGTTATTGTCGTGTAACCACTCCCCCACTGGCCGTGCATTATGAACAGGTGCTCGATCGTGTTGAAAGAAGCAATCGCCATCCCCGAATTGCTCTCCAACAGTGGGAAGCAAGAAGGTGCTTAAAATAGCCATGTAGGCCTGTGCTGTGATAGTGCCACGCAAAACAACAAGTGGTGCAATCCCCATCCATGAAAAACACCACCACACCATAACACCACCGCCTCAGAATTTTACTATTGGCAGTAGACACAATGGCAGATGACGTACACCGGGCATTCGCCATACCCACACCCTGCCATTGGGTCGCCACATTGTGTACCGTGATTCGTCACTCCACACAACGTTTTTCCACTGTTAAATGGTCAAATGCTTATGCTGCTTACACGAAGCGAGGCGTCGTTTGTCACTTACCGGCGTGATTTGTGGCTTATGAGCAGCCGCTCTACCATGAAATCCAAGATTTCTCACCTCCCGCGTAACTGTTGTAGTACTTGTATAGGATCCTGAAGCAGTTTGCAATTCCTGCGTGATGGTCTGGATAGATGTCTGCCTATTACACATAACGACCCTCTTCAACTGTCGGCGGTCTCTCTGTCAGTCAACAGACGAGGTCGGCCTGTACGGTTTTGTGCTCTACGTGTTCCTTCACGTTTCCACTTCACTATCACATCGGTAACAGTGGAGCTAGGGATGTTTAGGAGTGTGGAATTCTCGCGTACAGACGTATGACACAAGTGACACCCAGTCCCTTGACCACGTTCGAAATTCGTAAGTTTCGCAGAGCGCCCTATTCTGCCCTCTTACGATGTCTAATGAGTACTGAGGTCACTGACATGGAGTACCTGGCAGTGGGTGGCAGCACAATGCACCTTGCATGAAAAACGTATGTTTCTGGGGGTGTCCGGATGCTTTTGATCACATAGTGTACATGCGTTGTGCTCGCCCCTACTTCCAAGGGGTTCAAACCTGATTAATTAAGACGCTGAGGAGATAGACAGGGGCTGCAGCAGACAAAGTGAAAAGTTATGTTTAAAATCCATACATATTATAAAAATGTGTGTGCATGTTTGTAAGTTCCATATCTTCTTCTAAATCTCTGGGCCGAATTAAAAAAAAACTTGGTACACGTACTCTTTACGTCAGGCAACAATCGCTGTGTGTGTGTGTGTTTATGGTTCAGGATATCTGACACTGAGACGCGAGGAACGTTGCCGCAATGTGCATGGCGTTTAAATTCATTACACTTTTTCTATTGACTCGGTTCGTAAATATTTTGTTGACAGTATCCGCACATGCCGCTGACAGTATCTTCTAAACATACGATTGTACGACACTTAGTTCAAGAGATATGACGTCACAAAAACTGAGATGCGTGGCAAAAATTCCGCATCATACTTGAAGATTTATTAATTTATTCTTTACTACTAAGACACTCCTACAGTCAAGTCAACTTAATGGAATCCCTGATACATGACATCACTTTTGACAGCTTTCAACTCGAAGCACATAAGCGAAAACAACAGCTCTCTATAGATGTATGATAAGGCATTAGAGACGGTTTCAAAATCGCGTTGTAGACGCATGAAACACCTCCGTCCAGCGTACAGAACCTGTGCGGCATCACTTTTTTTATTTCAATAGTTAACTTATACATTTTCACATTATGTAGATTTCTTTGTAGGAGTTTTCATAATTTCACAGGCGTTTCCACGAATACATGGAAATGAAATATTTTCGATACTTCAGCAAAAACATAGTTATTTTTTGTTTTAGTTTCTTACGGAAAATCGGCAAAATTAATAGCCTGGTAGTGCCATGTTTGTCAGCTAGTATTTACGTATTACAGCAAGCAACTTTCACATTGCTAGGAACAGTCTGCACAAAAGTACGGTCGTCGCAAATACTCTACGGTAGCCGGCCAGTGTGGCCTAGAGGTTCTAGGCGCTACAGTCTGGAACCGCGCGACCGCTACGGTTGCAGGTTCGAATCCTGACTCGGGAAAGGATGTGTGTGATGTCCTTAGGTTAGTTAGCTTTAAATAGTTCTAAGTTCTAGGGGACTGATGTCCTCAGCAGTTAAGTCCCATGGTGCTCAGAGCCATTTTGAACTCTACGGTAGACAGTCTTAAACACAATACGGGCTCTAAAGGGAAACATAACTTTTTGGTAAATTAGTGAATTAATAACTGGAGAGTAGTGGACAACGTGACTTTACTCTAGAAGCTAAATTTAATCTCTACACTGCTGATACTACCGTTGACGGAAAACTTTTGATACAAATCAGAGAGATAGGAGAAAGATCATTACATTCATGATAATTCAGTCGAGATGAGAAGGAGACAGAAGGGTTGCGACGTCTTCTTACCAGCAGGCTGCCCCTACCCGAAACAGTTGTTCGCGTCCTGTTAAACTATGGCCCTTTATAAAACCCAAAAACCCGTAACGACAGCCAGGACAAATCAACATCCAGAAGGCAGAGCGCACAGCGCTGATACTTACAATATAGGACCCAGGAAGTCTTGCTTTAAGGGGATCGACGAGCGACGTTGGCTGGGGTAATTACTCGCCTCTGTCTAGCGTAAGGAACAGCAAAACAGTAACGAGACTCTAGGCGGCAAGTGCATGAGCCGAATGCGATAACCATTGGTGTCTTTCGAACGTGACGTCCGAACAAGGAGAATGAGAGTGAGATGGCCGCGTTCCATAGTTTTTATGATCGAGTGACCGGTCTTCAGCAACTCTCCGACTCCAAGAAATAGGTCTCCTGCCAACTGCTGAGAAAGCCAGGCGTCACGTTCTACCTTCTGGGACATACAAAACGGATAATGCCTTCGTTCCTCAGAAGTTTTCCATCATGCCTGGGTGCCAACCGGCGTAAAGAGGGACGAATTTTCTACGGATTCTAGAACTGCCTCGTTTTCTCATGATGATCGTACACTATTTTGTATTACGTAAGGAAACTGTCCATGATTGTCCCTTTAATTTCCGATTTCTGTTTGTGAGGTAATAAGTATGTAAAGCTATGTAAACATCAAAATAAATTTGATATTAAAAAAATGAAATACACCAGAGTGTTAGTTTTGTTGTGTAGATCAGTAGTCCGTAGGAATATAAATGTGATTCTGATTAATCGGACGCTCACGCGCGTGTCCTGGCACGTGACTAGGCTTGCTCGAGTTGTATTGTCACAAGGTAACGGAACACAACGCAACGAGCAACTCGCACAGCATATCTTTCCATCACTTGACGGCACAGACTTCATTTTCGAACTGCCTATTACTACTTAGACTGAGTTAAATGGATTAGTGAGAAGTAAATGGGGTCTAAATTGACCGGCAGAGAACTGTAAGTCCCGATTACTCCTGCTCACTTCAGTTCTAACAAGGCAGACGCCCAAGCCACATTTTATTCTCAATATCTAATTTCTGTTGGGCTACAATTCGAAAACAAAAACATGACAAGTAATGATGCCGAAACTATATATTAAGAGAGGTTCTGCAATCCCGGGCCTGAACAGAACGTAGATTAAACTCAGGTAGGTCTAATAATTGACCATGGGAACTTCAGAAAACACTTGAACACGATTGTCACAGAGCATGGAGCCCCTAATTTAAGACTGTGTGGTTTGTGGGATCAATATGCACACATTTAATCTTCCACTGCGAAGCGCCAGAGGCCAACACTGAAAGATTGTCGTAGGGTTGTGTTTTGTGTTGTGAATTTCCAACTTTAGAATAGAAACGAAATTTGTCCACGTTCTTCTCCTTTGCAAATCCTTGGATCCTAGCTTTAAAGAGCAACTGCTCTTTTATGAAGGCGATACCAGGATGGCGCCTTGCAATAGCTCGCTGAAAAACCATACGTTTATCGTCATCTGCGTCCTAACCATAACAATTTTTCTCCATTCCTTTACAGTACTTGATCAGCGACCTCCTATATAGGGAGATAAGATAGTTTCACGACTTAGTGCAACATTCAAAATATCTGCAGATTCAGCGTTTTGAGACTTCAGAGTCTTCATATACGTCCTCAGTGTTTTACTCGGTATTCCGAGTTCACCTACTGCTTGTTTAAGTAACATATTTTCTTCTTGAACAGAATTAATTGCATTGAACATTGCATTTTTATCCCAGTATACACTTTTAGCCATCTCAAAACAGGATGAGAGAAAAGTTAAAGATATTTAGCCAAATGTGGCCCCAGGGCCTTCATTAGAACCGGCATGTGGGCCGTATTAGAAGAACGGTCTGCACTGCCTGTGGTGCTTGATTGCCAAGATACAACTGAAGTAAAATACGAGCGCGTGCGGAAAAGTAAAGCCTACGAATGTTTTATGTGAAAACTCTTAAGTCTTTTTAAATAAAGCAAATGTTAACAACATTCTATTTCTTCATTCTTCATGCCTACATGTTTGCAGCTGTGAAATCTTCTCGGGTGATCAGCCGAGTAAAGGCGTCGTCTTCTCGCAACGTTTCGAAGGGTTTCGTACCCATCATCTTCAAGCGAAGACTTCGCTTGAAGATGATGGGTACGAAACCCTTCGAAACGTTGCGAGAAGACGACGCCTTTACTCGGCTGATCACCCGAGAAGATTTCACGAATGGAATACGCCGAGAAAGTCTCAAATCACATTTATGTTTGCAGCTCTCTGCCACTAGAGAGCTCCGATTTATAGCATATAAAATGTATAACGTAGCTATGTCGGTGCATGAAGAACAGCGTGTTCAAATCGAGTTTAGAATTTGAACACTTGGTCCACACTTGGAGCACCCTGTCCTTCAGCATGAGAGTGGAAAACCAAACACGAGCGCTGCGACGTCTGCAACAATTCTACGTCTTGGATTCTCTGTCATCGATCATCCTCCGTACGGTCCCGAATTGCCCCCCATATGATTTGCAGCAGTTTCCAAAACTTGAAGAATACTTTCGAGGGCTTCAATTGGACAGTGATGAATCAGAGCAAGCAGAGGTGAGATTGCGGCTCTGTCAACAAAGTCAAACACTCTACAGTGACCGTATAAAATGTGCTCGTCGCCGGAGTGACTATCTTGAAAATTAAATTAGTAAGCATAAAGAATTATGATGTAGAATGTTCATAGCGTTTGTGTTATTTAAAAAGCTTTAAGGGTTTCCACACAAAAAGTATGGAGGCATTATTCTTCAGCATGCTCTTGTATGAATCTTAACTAAAGCAGAAATCAATTTTTATAGAATAGTTTCTGCAAAATCGTGTGAGAGGACTGCAGAGCTAATGGAGTACGCGGCGTTTTACCCGAACTGGCACTGCTGCGCCTTGACTAGCAGGCTAACCAGCGCTCTCTGTGTGCACTCAGTAGGTGCGTACAGCTGCGCTAGATAGCGCTGCGAATCGCCCTGCAGATGCGTTCTTTATGTTCTTACACTTAGGCTCCTTCTGCCTACGAAGTAAAACATATGACACAGACGTAAAAACAGAATTGCTCGATATATCTATATATCTTTATGGTTCTCCTTATTCCTCCTCATTCCTCACGTTTACGTCTTAAGCTTGGAATCACCCTTAGTTGTACGTTCTGTCCTTCATCACTGGAGTGCCTAACAAAGGCTACACAGGGCGGACTTGTATATATTTGGCTATCTGGCTGGATTTTTCGTGTAACCAGTGGCTCCTGAAACTCAATCCTTCCAAGACCAAGGCAATCATCGTAGGTTGTACCACTCGCTCCTTCCGGCTCCTGGATTTCTTCCTTACTGTCTGCGCACGCCCTGTCCGCCTCACCCCCACCCTCACCTACCTTGGCCTCACCATTGACCGTCACCTCACCTGGATCCCTCATCTCCGCTCCATCCAATCCAAAGCCCACAACTGCCTCCGACTCCTCAAACTCCTCTCTGGCCGGACGTGGGGGTTGCGCCCCTCTACCATCCTCCACACCTACAAATCCTTAATCCGTCCCATCCTCTGTTATGCCAGTCCTGCCTGGATATCTGCCACCCCCCCCCCCCAAATTCTATAAGTCCCTCCAAATCCTTGAGCGTCATGCACTCCGCCTCGCCTTCCGTATACGCCTCCCGTTCCCCACGCGGATCCTCTATGATCTCATTCCTTTCCCCCATCTGCTCCTATTCCTCGAACATATCCGCATCCTCTACACCTCCCGCCGTCTTGAACCCCCTCACCCCCTGGTTGCTCCTCTCCTCTCCCATCCTCGCCCCCTGCCACGTCTTCACCGTTGTGTCCCCCCTACCCTCCACCTCTACACCCTACATCTCCTTTCCCAAGGTGGCTTCCATCAACTCCCCCTCCCGGATGATGCCCTCTCTCCCTCCATTTATCCCTCCTATCAAATCTGATCCTCACTCCCCCTCCTTTCCTCTGTCCTTTTCCCGGGCTCCCTCTCCCCCCCTTCTATCCTCTTTCTTCCCCACCTCCCCTCTCTTTGCCCCCTTCTCTCCCCCACGTCCTTTTACATTTCCCTCCTCTGCCTCCTCTCATTCCCTCTCGCGTCTGCCCTTCTCCCCCTTTATTAGTCCTCTCCCTCCTTGGTTTCCCCCCCCTTTTCGTTTTTTCCTCTCCTCCCTCCTTGTTTTTCCCCCTACTCCAGGTCCCCCCCCCCCCCCATCTGCCTTGGGTCGGGAGTGCCATCTTTGTGCCGCCTTTTTCGTGCAGTGTTTTACAGTGTGTTTTTCTAGTGCGTGCTCCGTGTTGTGTCTTTTGGGAAGTGTAGCGAACAGCCATCATACTGTCGCTGGGTGTGCTTTTTATTACTTGCGAACAGACACCAGACTGTCGCCATGTTTTTTAATTGTGTGTCTACTGTGTTACTTGTCTGATTCCTGTGTCTTTTATCTACATTGCCAACCCCCTTTGCTTTCTGTTTTAACTTTCCGCAATTTTACGCCATTTTTCACTTTAAATCGCCATTTTATCGCCTGTTTTTCCTTGTTTCTTTCTTCTTCCTTTATTTACAAAAAGTCTGTAGGCTGTAGAGCAGCGTAGTAAGCTGCTGCCGGCCCGCCCCCTTCGGGGGGAATTGAAAATCAATAAAGAAAAAAAATGGATTTTTCTTGAGTCATCAGTTTCTGGCTGGTTTGATGTGACCCGCCACGAATTCCTCTCCTGTGCTAACCTCTTCATCTCAGAGTAGCACTTGCAACCTACGTCCTCATTTCCTCGATGCATTCCAATCTCTGTCTTCCTCTAAAGTTTTTGCCCTCTAAAGCTCCCTCTGGTACCGCTGAAGTCATCCCCTGACGTTTTAACAGATGTCCTATCATCCTCTTCCTTTTCCTTGTCGAGGTTTTCCACATATTCCTTTACAATTCTGTGCAGAACCCCTTCATTATTTACCTTGTCAGTCCACACATTCCTGGGGTCAGATACATCACATGATCACATTGACAGAACCACAGGCACATAGACACAGGCAACAGAGCATGCACAATGTCGGCACTAGTACAGTGTATATCCACCTTTCGCAGCAATGCAGGCTGCTATTCTCCCATGGAGACGATCGTAGAGATGCTGGATGTAGTCCTGTGGAACGGCTTGCCATGCCATTTCCACCTGGCGCCTCAGTTGGACCAGCGTTCGTGCTGGACGTGCAGACCGCGTGAGACGACGCTTCATCCAGTCCCAAACATGCTCAATGGAGGACAGATCCGGAGATCTTGCTGGCCAGGGTAGTTGACTTACACCTTCTAGAGCACGTTGGGTGGCACGGGATACATGCGGACGTGCATTGTCCTGTTGGAACAGCACGTTCCCTTGCCGGTCTAGGAATGGTAGAACGATGGCTTCGATGACGGTTTGGATGTACCGTGCACTATTCAGTGTCCCCTTGACGATCACCAGTGGTGTACGGCCAGTGTAGGAGATCGCTCCCCACACCATGATGCCGGGTGTTGGCCCTGTGTGCCTCGGTCGTATGCAGTCCTGATTTTGGCGCTCACCTGCACGGCGCCAAACACGCATACTACCATCATTGGCACCAAGGCAGAAGCGACTCTCATCGCTGAAGACGACACGTCTCCATTCGTCCCTCCATTCACGCCTGTCGCGACACCACTGGAGGCGGGCTGCACGATGTTGGGGCGTGAGCGGAAGACGGCCTAACGGTGTGCGGGACCGTAGCCCAGCTTCATGGAGACGGTTGCGAATGGTCCTCGCCGATACCCCAGGAGCAACAGTGTCCCTAATTTGCTGGGAAGTGGCGGTGCGGTCCCCTACGGCACTGCGTAGGATCCTACGGTCTTGGCGTGCATCCGTGCGTCGCTGCGGTCCGGTCCCAGGTCGACGGGCACGTGCACCTTCCGCCGACCACTGGCGACAACATCGATGTACTGTGGAGACCTCACGCCCCACGTGTTGAGCAATTCGGCGGTACGTCCACCCGGCCTCCCGCATGCCCACTATACGCCCTCGCTCAAAGTCCGTCAACTGCACATACGGTTCACGTCCACGCTGTCGCGGCATGCTACCAGTGTTAAAGACTGCGATGGAGCTCCGTATGCCACGGCAAACTGGCTGAAACTGACGGCGGCGGTGCACAAATGCTGCGCAGCTAGCGCCATTCGACGGCCAACACCGCGGTTCCTGGTGTGTTCGCTGTGCCGTGCGTGTGATCATTGCTTGTACAGCCCTCTCGCAGTGTCCGGAGCAAGTATGTTGGGTCTGACACACCGGTGTCAATGTGTTCTTTTTTCCATTTCCAGGAGTGTAGATTTCTTTGTAGGAGTTTTCATAATTTCACAGGCGTTTCCACGAATACATGGAAATGAAATATTTTCGATACTTCAGCAAAAACATAGTTATTTTTTGTTTTAGTTTCTTACGGAAAATCGGCAAAATTAATAGCCTGGTAGTGCCATGTTTGTCAGCTAGTATTTACGTATTACAGCAAGCAACTTTCACATTGCTAGGAACAGTCTGCACAAAAGTACGGTCGTCGCAAATACTCTACGGCAGCCGGCCAGTGTGGCCTAGAGGTTCTGGGCGCTACAGTGTGGAACCGCGCGACCGCTACGGTTGCAGGTTCGAATCCTGACTCGGGAAAGGATGTGTGTGATGTCCTTAGGTTAGTTAGCTTTAAGTAGTTCTAAGTTCTAGGGGACTGATGTCCTCAGCAGCTAAGTCCCATGGTGCTCAGAGCCATTTTGAACTCTACTGTAGACAGTCTTAAACACAATAAGGGCTCTAAAGGGAAACAGAACTTTTTGGTAAATTAGTGAATTAATAACTGGAGAGTAGTGGACAACGTGACTTTACTCTAGAAGCTAAATTTAATCTCTACACTGCTGATACTACCGTTGACGGAAAACTTTTGATACAAATCAGAGAGATAGGAGAAAGATCATTACATTCATGATAATTCAGTCGAGATGAGAAGGAGACAGAAGGGTTGCGACGTCTTCTTACCAGCAGGCTGCCCCTACCCGAAACAGTTGTTCGCGTCCTGTTAAACTATGGCACTTTATAAAACCCAAAAACCCGTAACGACAGCCAGGACAAGTCAACATCCAGAAGGCAGAGCGCACAGCGCTGATACTTACAATATAGGACCCAGGAAGTCTTGCTTTAAGGGGATCGACGAGCGACGTTGGCTGGGGTAATTACTCGCCTCTGTCTAGCGTAAGGAACAGCAAAACAGTAACGAGACTCTAGGCGGCAAGTGCATGAGCCGAATGCGATAACCATTGGTGTCTTTCGAACGTGACGTCCGAACAAGGAGAATGAGAGTGAGATGGCCGCGTTCCATAGTTTTTATGATCGAGTGACCGGTCTTCAGCAACTCTCCGACTCCAAGAAATAGGTCTCCTGCCAACTGCTGAGAAAGCCAGGCGTCACGTTCTACCTTCTGGGACATACAAAACGGATAATGCCTTCGTTCCTCAGAAGTTTTCCATCATGCCTGGGTGCCAACCGGCGTAAAGAGGGACGAATTTTCTACGGATTCTAGAACTGCCTCGTTTTCTCATGATGATCGTACACTATTTTGCATTACGTAAGGAACCTGTCCATGATTGTCCCTTTAATTTCCGATTTCTGTTTGTGAGGTAATAAGTATGTAAAGCTATGTAAACATCAAAATAAATTTATATTAAAAAAATGAAATACACCAGAGTGTTAGTTTTGTTGTGTAGATCAGTAGTCCGTAGGAATATAAATGTGATTCTGATTAATCGGACGCTCACGCGCGTGTCCTGGCACGTGACTAGGCTTGCTCGAGTTGTATTGTCACAAGGTAACGGAACACAACGCAACGAGCAACTCGCACAGCATATCTTTCCATCACTTGACGGCACAGACTTCATTTTCGAACTGCCTATTACTACTTAGACTGAGTTAAATGGATTAGTGAGAAGTAAATGGGGTCTAAATTGACCGGCAGAGAACTGTAAGTCCCGATGACTCCTGCTCACTTCAGTTCTAACAAGGCAGACGCCCAAGCCACATTTTATTCTCAATATCTAATTTCTGTTGGGCTACAATTCGAAAACAAAAACATGACAAGTAATGATGCCGAAACTATATATTAAGAGAGGTTCTGCAATCCCGGGCCTGAACAGAACGCAGATTAAACTCAGGTAGGTCTAATAATTGACCATGGGAACTTCAGAAAACACTTGAACACGATTGTCACAGAGCATGGAGCCCCTAATTTAAGACTGTGTGGTTTGTGGGATCAATATGCACACATTTAATCTTCCACTGCGAAGCGCCAGAGGCCAACACTGAAAGATTGTCGTAGGGTTGTGTTTTGTGTTGTGAATTTCCAACTTTAGAATAGAAACGAAATTTGTCCACGTTCTTCTCCTTTGCAAATCCTTGGATCCTAGCTTTAAAGAGCAACTGCTCTTTTATGAAGGCGATACCAGGATGGCGCCTTGCAATAGCTCGCTGAAAAACCATACGTTTATCGTCATCTGCGTCCTAACCATAACAATTTTTCTCCATTCCTTTACAGTACTTGATCAGCGACCTCCTATATAGGGAGATAAGATAGTTTCACGACTTAGTGCAACATTCAAAATATCTGCAGATTCAGCGTTTTGAGACTTCAGAGTCTTCATATACGTCCTCAGTGTTTTACTCGGTATTCCGAGTTCACCTACTGCTTGTTTAAGTAACATATTTTCTTCTTGAACAGAATTAATTGCATTGAACATTGCATTTTTATCCCAGTATACACTTTTAGCCATCTCAAAACAGGATGAGAGAAAAGTTAAAGATATTTAGCCAAATGTGGCCCCAGGGCCTTCATTAGAACCGGCATGTGGGCCGTATTAGAAGAACGGTCTGCACTGCCTGTGGTGCTTGATTGCCAAGATACAACTGAAGTAAAATACGAGCGCGTGCGGAAAAGTAAAGCCTACGAATGTTTTATGTGAAAACTCTTAAGTCTTTTTAAATAAAGCAAATGTTAACAACATTCTATTTCTTCATTCTTCATGCCTACATGTTTGCAGCTGTGAAATCTTCTCGGGTGATCAGCCGAGTAAAGGCGTCGTCTTCTCGCAACGTTTCGAAGGGTTTCGTACCCATCATCTTCAAGCGAAGACTTCGCTTGAAGATGATGGGTACGAAACCCTTCGAAACGTTGCGAGAAGACGACGCCTTTACTCGGCTGATCACCCGAGAAGATTTCACGAATGGAATACGCCGAGAAAGTCTCAAATCACATTTATGTTTGCAGCTCTCTGCCACTAGAGAGCTCCGATTTATAGCATATAAAATGTATAACGTAGCTATGTCGGTGCATGAAGAACAGCGTGTTCAAATCGAGTTTAGAATTTGAACACTTGGTCCACACTTGGAGCACCCTGTCCTTCAGCATGAGAGTGGAAAACCAAACACGAGCGCTGCGACGTCTGCAACAATTCTACGTCTTGGATTCTCTGTCATCGATCATCCTCCGTACGGTCCCGAATTGCCCCCCATATGATTTGCAGCAGTTTCCAAAACTTGAAGAATACTTTCGAGGGCTTCAATTGGACAGTGATGAATCAGAGCAAGCAGAGGTGAGATTGCGGCTCTGTCAACAAAGTCAAACACTCTACAGTGACCGTATAAAATGTGCTCGTCGCCGGAGTGACTATCTTGAAAATTAAATTAGTAAGCATAAAGAATTATGATGTAGAATGTTCATAGCGTTTGTGTTATTTAAAAAGCTTTAAGGGTTTCCACACAAAAAGTATGGAGGCATTATTCTTCAGCATGCTCTTGTATGAATCTTAACTAAAGCAGAAATCAATTTTTATAGAATAGTTTCTGCAAAATCGTGTGAGAGGACTGCAGAGCTAATGGAGTACGCGGCGTTTTACCCGAACTGGCACTGCTGCGCCTTGACTAGCAGGCTAACCAGCGCTCTCTGTGTGCACTCAGTAGGTGCGTACAGCTGCGCTAGATAGCGCTGCGAATCGCCCTGCAGATGCGTTCTTTATGTTCTTACACTTAGGCTCCTTCTGCCTACGAAGTAAAACATATGACACAGACGTAAAAACAGAATTGCTCGATATATCTATATATCTTTATGGTTCTCCTTATTCCTCCTCATTCCTCACGTTTACGTCTTAAGCTTGGAATCACCCTTAGTTGTACGTTCTGTCCTTCATCACTGGAGTGCCTAACAAAGGCTACACAGGGCGGACTTGTATATATTTGGCTATCTGGCTGGATTTTTCGTGTAACCAGTGGCTCCTGAAACTCAATCCTTCCAAGACCAAGGCAATCATCGTAGGTTGTACCACTCGCTCCTTCCGGCTCCTGGATTTCTTCCTTACTGTCTGCGCACGCCCTGTCCGCCTCACCCCCACCCTCACCTACCTTGGCCTCACCATTGACCGTCACCTCACCTGGATCCCTCATCTCCGCTCCATCCAATCCAAAGCCCACAACTGCCTCCGACTCCTCAAACTCCTCTCTGGCCGGACGTGGGGGTTGCGCCCCTCTACCATCCTCCACACCTACAAATCCTTAATCCGTCCCATCCTCTGTTATGCCAGTCCTGCCTGGATATCTGCCACCCCCCCCCCCCAAATTCTATAAGTCCCTCCAAATCCTTGAGCGTCATGCACTCCGCCTCGCCTTCCGTATACGCCTCCCGTTCCCCACGCGGATCCTCTATGATCTCATTCCTTTCCCCCATCTGCTCCTATTCCTCGAACATATCCGCATCCTCTACACCTCCCGCCGTCTTGAACCCCCTCACCCCCTGGTTGCTCCTCTCCTCTCCCATCCTCGCCCCCTGCCACGTCTTCACCGTTGTGTCCCCCCTACCCTCCACCTCTACACCCTACATCTCCTTTCCCAAGGTGGCTTCCATCAACTCCCCCTCCCGGATGATGCCCTCTCTCCCTCCATTTATCCCTCCTATCAAATCTGATCCTCACTCCCCCTCCTTTCCTCTGTCCTTTTCCCGGGCTCCCTCTCCCCCCCTTCTATCCTCTTTCTTCCCCACCTCCCCTCTCTTTGCCCCCTTCTCTCCCCCACGTCCTTTTACATTTCCCTCCTCTGCCTCCTCTCATTCCCTCTCGCGTCTGCCCTTCTCCCCCTTTATTAGTCCTCTCCCTCCTTGGTTTCCCCCCCCTTTTCGTTTTTTCCTCTCCTCCCTCCTTGTTTTTCCCCCTACTCCAGGTCCCCCCCCCCCCCATCTGCCTTGGGTCGGGAGTGCCATCTTTGTGCCGCCTTTTTCGTGCAGTGTTTTACAGTGTGTTTTTCTAGTGCGTGCTCCGTGTTGTGTCTTTTGGGAAGTGTAGCGAACAGCCATCATACTGTCGCTGGGTGTGCTTTTTATTACTTGCGAACAGACACCAGACTGTCGCCATGTTTTTTAATTGTGTGTCTACTGTGTTACTTGTCTGATTCCTGTGTCTTTTATCTACATTGCCAACCCCCTTTGCTTTCTGTTTTAACTTTCCGCAATTTTACGCCATTTTTCACTTTAAATCGCCATTTTATCGCCTGTTTTTCCTTGTTTCTTTCTTCTTCCTTTATTTACAAAAAGTCTGTAGGCTGTAGAGCAGCGTAGTAAGCTGCTGCCGGCCCGCCCCCTTCGGGGGGAATTGAAAATCAATAAAGAAAAAAAATGGATTTTTCTTGAGTCATCAGTTTCTGGCTGGTTTGATGTGACCCGCCACGAATTCCTCTCCTGTGCTAACCTCTTCATCTCAGAGTAGCACTTGCAACCTACGTCCTCATTTCCTCGATGCATTCCAATCTCTGTCTTCCTCTAAAGTTTTTGCCCTCTAAAGCTCCCTCTGGTACCGCTGAAGTCATCCCCTGACGTTTTAACAGATGTCCTATCATCCTCTTCCTTTTCCTTGTCGAGGTTTTCCACATATTCCTTTACAATTCTGTGCAGAACCCCTTCATTATTTACCTTGTCAGTCCACCTAATTTTCAACGTTCATTTGCAGCACAATATTTCAATTGCTTCGATTCTCTTCTGTTCGGGGTTTCCAAAATTCCATGTTTCACTACCATTCAAAGCAACGCTCAAAACATAAATTCTCAGAAATTTCTTCCTCGAATTAAGGCCTATGTTTGATTCTAGTAAACTTCTCTTGACCAGAAATGCCCTATATGCCGCTGCCAGTCTGCTTTTGATGTTCTCCTTGCTCCGTCCATCATTGGTTATTTTGCTGCCTGGGAAGTAGAATTCCTTTACTTCATCCACTTCGTGACCATTAATGCTGACGTTAATTTTCTGGCTGTTCTCATTTCTCCTGCTTCTCATTAGTTTCGTCTTTCTTCGATTTACTCTCAATCCATATTCTGTACTCATTAGACTGCTGATTCTATTCGCCATATCATGTAATTCTAATTCTCTTTCACTCAGGATAGAAACGTCATCAGCGAATCGCATCATTTGTATCCTTTCACCTTGCATTTCGTTTCCACTCATGAACCTTTCTTTTATTTCTGTCATTGCTTCTTCGATGTACAGACTGAACAGCAGGGCAAAAGACTACATCCCTGTTTTGCACCCTTTCTATCAGAGCAGTTCGTTCGTTGGCTCTTGTACATATTGTATATAACCCGTCTCTTCCTATAGCTCACCCCTATTTTTCTAAGAATTTCGAACATCTTGCACCATGTTACATTGTCGAACGCTTTTTTCCAGGTCGACAAAGCCTTTGAAGGCCTCTTGGTTTTTCTTTTGTCTTGCTTCCATAGT
This sequence comes from Schistocerca cancellata, assembly GCF_023864275.1. Classification (NCBI taxonomy): domain Eukaryota; kingdom Metazoa; phylum Arthropoda; class Insecta; order Orthoptera; family Acrididae; genus Schistocerca; species Schistocerca cancellata. The sequence goes on along the minus strand of NC_064633.1, from coordinate 286,035,173 downwards.
CAACCGCACCGTCTTAACTGTCTGTCTGGTGCTTTACCTTTCCTAAATGCAAACCGATCATCATCTAACATATCCTCGATTTTCTTTTCCGTTCTTCTGTGCATTATTCTTGTGAGAAACTTGGATGCATGAGCTGTTAAGCTGATTGTGCGGTAATTGGCTCAAATGGCTCTGAGCATTATGGGACGTAACTTCTGAGGTCATCAGTCCCCTATAACTTAGAAGTACTTAAACCTAACTAATCTAAAGACATCACACATATCCATGCCCGAGGCAGGATTCGAACCTGCGACCGTAGCGGTCGCGCGGTTTCAGACTGTAGTGCCTAGAACCGCTCGGCCACTCCGGTCGACTGTGTGCGATAATTCTCGCACTTATCAGCACTTGCAGCCTTCAGAATTGTGTGGGTGATATTTTGCCGAAAGTCAGATATGACCTTAAAAAGCCGGAAATGATCGGCTAAATCTGGTCGCCTGACAACACTATTCAGGATAGCCATACTTAACGTCATGCAGGATGTAAGCGGTTCCACGTGATTAGCACGTATTGCTCGCACGGCCGAATGGATAGTACAGACACCTCATCCCTAGATTCAGGAAACTGGCATAATTGCGACAACGTCTGTAGCTCCATGGCCTCTCAGGATGACGACCACCCGTGACGGGGCAGCAGAAAGATGTGTTTGTATTACTGTGGACGTATGCGTGCATGGAACTTCCGAGGAGAAAGAACATTGACAGGTTGCATTCATCGTTAAAAAGTCCAGAACGTGGCGTAATTCTATGGGACGCCTTTGAGCACACAACACGACCATGTTACGGTTAACATAGCAGCTGGATGGACAGCAGGTGCTGCATTTAATACATGTTAAGGACGACGACTGTGCCCTGAGGTCTCCGTGACGTTATTTTTCAACAAAATAACGTAATTATCCAAAGTATATACACCTACATCTACATGATTACTTTGCAACTCACACTTAAGTGCCTGGCAGAGATCGTCGAATCACTGACACTCTATTTCTCTACCGTTCCACTCTCGAACAGCGCCCGTCAAAAACGAACACTTAAATAATCCCATGCGAGCTCTAATTTCTCTTATTTTATCACAACAATCATTTGTCCCTACGTGGGTGTCAAAATATTTTACATTCGGAGGAGAGGGTTGGAGACTGAAATTGTATGAAAAGATCTCGACGCAACGAGAAACGCTTTTCTTTTAGTCCATTAAATTTCGGGCATGGAGCCGCGCAAAAAGGATCAGTCTTGTGACTCACTCTGAGGATGGCTGGACGATACGCGGCCGAAATATCAGTGGAAGAAATTTCATTTGCATGGCTACATGCCCGAATTTTAATGGATTATTCATTACGCCGCGAAAAGTTGAAAATGCAAGCCTATGTTTTGTTTTGATGACTGCCATCCCAACTCGCGTATCATATCAGTTACACTCTCTTCCCTATTTAGTGATAATACAAAATGAGCTGCCTGCTTTGAACTTTTTTGACACTCTCCGTCAGTCTTATCTAATAAGGATCCCATACCGCACAGTAGTACTCTAGCAGAGGACAGAGAGGCATAGTTTAGGCAATCTGTTTAGTAAACCAGTGTTCTGCATATAACACGCGATCTTTGGTTAGGCTTCCTCCACAACATTATCCAAGTGACTGTTCCAACTTAAATTGTTCGTAATTATAATTTCTAGCTATTTAGTTGAATCACAACCTCTAGACTTGTGTGATTTATCGGTTAACGGAAAATACCTTATCCAAATCATTTTGCAGTTACCTTTGATCTTCCGATGACTTTACTGGATGATGAATGACAGAATCATTTGCAAACGGTCTAAAGGCGGGACCAGGGTCTCACAAACTAAGTTCTACGGAACGCTGGTGTCCCACGGGACGTGTGCTCCGGGAAAAGGTATTAATAACATGGGGTTTTCTGACTTTCTTACGACACTAACTATTTTTTGATGTTATTATTATTTTATGATTTAAAATTAATCACTGAATACAACAAAGTTACTCATTTTTAAAAGTTTTATTAACATTCAAAATAAACAAGCTGTACCACCAAAGTATCAGCATTCTCTAAGTCAGGAAAAGTTTGGGCCCCTTTCACTAGACCAACGAAAAATAACCAAGCGACAACGAAGCGATTGACCTTGTATGCTGTTCGAATTGCCAGTGGTAACATCAGAGCTTTGGAGGTGAGCTGGGCTTGCGACAGTCCGGAACCGCGGGACTGCTACGGTCGCAGATTCGAATCCTGCCTCGGGCATGGGTGTGTGTGATGTCCTTAGGTTAGTTAGGTTTAAGTAGTTCTAAGTTCTAGGGGACTTATGACCTAAGATGTTGAGTCCCATAGTGCTCAGAGCCATTTGAACCATTTTTTTGGGCTTGCGACCCACGGTTCTGTATTTATCGTGTCTAAAAATGTTGGTGTATTGAGTGGGATGTGGAGACAGCATTAGAGCTGATAGTTTAATCGCAAACGGGAATGTTTCTGGGATGCTACGAACTGCCATTGTAAATTTTAAATAGCAAATCTTAGGCGCTCGGAGGGAAATAAATGAGCTGTTACAAAATAATGTACACGATGTGAAAAAGAAAATGGAATCTTTATGGATATCTACAGGCACATAAATCCTAAAAGAAGTGTCATCTATGGAAATTTTAGGGCCTACACAATTCAGTAAAAGCTGGTGAATGACGCTGGTTGCGTCATTCACTAACTATCATTAACAGTCGCGGAGTTCACAATATACAACACAGATAAAAAAAATTCAATAACAACTCGAAATCTGCAGCTAAGATTCACAAAAAAATTTGAAATAGCCCATAATCCAATCCACCTTCAACGTCTGACACTGATTTTGTACCGTCACACTGCTCCCTATTTTTTTTATAAAAGGGCGTCTTCTTTTACTGATGATCAGCGTCTTACAGTAAAATAAATGCTGCTCGTGCGACGTGCTAAAGCCTCTTCTTCCGTCGTAACCTCGGCCGTTGAAACCGTTATTAAAACGCTACTTTATAGAAATAAAAAAAAATGGGAGCAACCTTGACAAGCGGCGATTCCATGTGGCCGAACGTGTTGGTCCCAACTGGTTTGGTGAGGATGAAAGGTCGAACGCCAATTCGTTGGCGATCAAAGTCCGGCGAATCCATTCTCTGTCGTTCGTTTGCCTTATTCTGCTAGTGTGTATGCGCCTTTAGATGGCCGCTCAGCCATGTACAAATGGGTCATATTATTCCAGATACATTACTCACATTTTTATCGACTACATTCACTCTCTTACTCGTACTTAGCGTGAGTCCTGAAGGGCTCCAGTTCCATCACAAATGACATGTTTCTCGCCGTGGCGAAAGAGACCGGTTTTCAGCTGCACCGTCACAAAGGCATGGCGGGTATTGTCAACCAGAAGAGCCCGTGCGGCAGCACAACGCACACATTTAGTGCGCGTTAACAGTGCAACCCAAGTCTATGGAGTTATTACGTGTTGCTACTTTTATGAGCCTGTGTGGTGTTAGCTTCAGTTTTGTAACCTGAGACTCTTTAGCTGCGCTTGTCTAGTGTCCCTGTATCTGTCTTTGAGGCACACTTAAGTGGAAACAAATTACGAGAGTCGTTCAATAAGTAATGCCCCACATTTTTTTCTCAGAACATATTTATTGTTAAGAGTGAGAATTTGGTGACAATATACAACAACATGTCTTGTCCGTATCCTGTTTTTCTACGCAGTCACCATCAGGTTCGATGGTCGTACGTCAACGTTGTGAAATAGCATGTATTCCCTGCTGGTGAGAGCTCTTGTCCTGTAGCCGTAGCCATGTTTTCGTAATCTTCAAAATGTGTTCCCCGTAGAGAACCTTTAAGCGGCGCAAAGAGATGACAGTCCTAGGGTACCAGGTCTAGACTGTACTGTTGATGAGGCAATGATGTCCAACCCCATTTGGCAATATGTCACCGGTTCTCAGACTTGTGTGTGCGCGTGCATTTTCGTGATGGAGCAAGATTTCTGCTAGATTCTTACCCGATCGAACAGGTCGGAAAGAATCTTAAGTTTACTAAGAGTCTTCACGTATGCCACTGAATTGATGATTTACCTTATTCGCATCACTTCCATGAGATCCCAGAAGACTGTCACCATGACTTTTCCGCTGGAGGGGGTTGTCTTGAATTTCTTCTTTTGTGGTGAATGAGGATGATCCCAATTTATGGACCGCCTTTTTGTTTCCGGCGCAAAGTGGTGCACCTTAACGATTCGTGACAGAAAAGCCTCTCCGTCGGTCTCAAAACGCTCCAACGATTCAGATGAAATGGCCTTTCTCTGAATCTTCTGGTCCGCTGTGAGCATTCCTGGAACCCATCGTGAGCATTTCTTTGTATATTCGAGACTCTCGATCATTGCAGACGCCCTTCCAATGCTGACCGACAACTGCAGAGCCAATTTTCGAGTTGTGATGCGCCGGTCGGCACGAATAATGGCATCCGCACGATTCAGCTCGTCTGGAGCAGAGTGTCTGTGAAAGGGCGTTTCGAGCGTGGCTAATCATGGAGCTCTGTTTCTGCATTTCCTGAGGCTGTAACTTTCTTTACCCATCGCCCATTTGTATTATCAACTGCGGCATCGAAATACACTGCACACAAACGTTTATAGATGTTCATCACGGTTTCTTTCTCTGCACACAAGAATTCAATAACAGCACGCTGCTTGTAACGTGAGTCGTATTTAGACGCCATTTTCTGCGGCTCTGATCTGACAGATCGGTTCGAAACTTCACCAGCACCCAGAACAAATATCAAATGTGAATCACCAACAAGGACGTTTGTCTACGTATATTAATGGCTTTTTTTTTTTAATGTGGGGCATTGCTTATTGAACGACTCTCATACTTTGCACATCGCGGTTTGGATCCCGGAAAGGTTGCTCGACTAAAAATGCTATGTGTACATTCAATCGGCAAACATTACAAGCCTTAAATAATGATATATCGCCAGCTGATAGTTTTTTTTATCTCTCGAAGGCCTTCATTTATATAGATTTTGGTACTCTCAGGTTCAAAATGGCTCTGAGCACTATTGGACTTAACTGCTACGGTCATCAGTCCCCTAGAACTTAGAACTACTTAAACCTAACTAACCTAAGGACAGCACACAACACCCAGCCATCACGAGGCAGAGAAAATTCCTGACCCCGCCGGGAATCGAACCTGGGAACACAGGCGTGGGAAGCGAGAACGCTACCGCAAGACCACGAGATGCGGGCAGGTACTCTCAGGTTTTATGGAACTGATGGTCTTACACCTGCTGGTTTGAATCATACTTGACAAACACAATGCAAAAGCTTGTGCTGCATAATTCAGACATTGTCAGAAAGACACAAAATTTTAGTTTTTTTTCTTTTGGGCGGGGGGGGGGGGGGGGGGGGAGCGAGCGGACAAAATCACAAAGGGAGTCCCACAGTGTTCAACTGCGGGTTCACTCTTATTCCTAATACATATGAATGACCTTCCACTTAACTTTCAACAAACAAAATTGATGCCTTATGCAGAGAATACTAGTGTTGTAATAAATCCCAGTAGAGAAAAGGCAATGCAAGAGCTAGTAAATGATATTTTTTAAAGACTTATTAAGTGGATATCTGGAAATGAACTCTACCTAAATTAAAAAAGAAAACACACTACATTCAGTTCTGTACAACAAATAGAACCATACCAATAATTGATGTAGCACATGAGCAGGAGTCATTAAGTAGGGTAGAATGCTCCTAATGTTTGGGTGTACACATTGACGAAAACGTCAACTGGAAGAAACATTCTACTGAGCTTCTTAAACAATCAAGTTCAGCTTCTATTGAATGGCTTGGTTCGAATGGCTCTAAGCACTATGGGACTTAACATCTATGGTCATCAGTCCCCTAGAACTTAGAACTACTTAAGCCTAACTAACCTAAGGACATCACACAACACCCAGTCATCACGAGGCAGAGAAAATCACTGACCCCGCCGGGAATCGAACCCGGGAACACAGGCGCGGGAAGCGGGAACGCTACCGCACGACCACGAGCTGCGGACTCAGCTTCTATTGCTCATCGTATAATTGCTAATATTGGAATAAACGTATCAAACTGATATATTTTGCATATTTGCACTCAATAATGTCGTACAGAATAATTTTCGGAGGTAACTAATCACTCATAATGGAGGTACTGACTACACAAAAGCGAGAAGTAAATATAATAAGTTGTGTTCACCAATGGACGTCTTGTAGGCACCTCTTCAAGGAGCTAAGCGTTTTAACTGTGCCGTCCCAATACATATTTTCGCTAATGAAATTCGTCATAAATAATCCATCGCAGTTTGAGAAGATTAGTGATGTACATACCTTTATTACCCCTTATTAAAGCTGTCAGTGGCTCAGAGAGGAGTTAATATACAGCAATAATAATTTTTGATCATTTTACCAGTAACATAAAATATCTGACAGGTAGTGAAGAAAAGTTTAAACACAATTTAAAATAATTTATCCTAGACAGCTCCTCCTAGACAGCTCCTTCTATTCCACTGACTAATTTCTGCTTAAAAAACTGGTGACTTGTATTTTGAAAAATCTTGTTTTTAAGTGTGGTTGTATGACTTGGAATAAAATTACAATGAGTTCATTAATGTTAACACTAATCATGTAAACATATCCTGTAAACTGATTGGGCCCTACTTCCGCATCACTTCGATAAAAGAATTGCTCAAATGATCTAAGGAACATGTAACTAACTAACTGCGTTTGTTGTTCAACTGCCTAGCCCTGGTAAGTTTAATGCGCTGCACACGTGTTGCACACTTTGTTCAGTGCGCCTTGAAGATCCTCCTGTGCGTGCATACTGGCGGACGTTGGTTGGCGTGTTTGTAACTTTTCATATTACTTTCACTGCAGTCTATTATGATTGTGAGACCCCGTATCATTCTACCAGCCAAGTCCGTATGGAAGACACACACGTGCGAGCGAATTCCGCGAAAATTCTTGAAACAATAATAAGTGGCGCAAGTTCAGTTGAGCGCTAAACTGTTTAGCGCTGTCTTGGTATCACGAGATCCGCCAACGAAAATTTTTTACCGTATCTCTGTGCGTTGTTTATATAATTACAATGCGCACAGTTGTTGGATCGCGAAGTACATGTTTACGGAGGTAGGAAGTCTCGCATGGCTGAAAATTTTTAATGGAGTTATTACTTGTTACCAATTTTCTGTGGTGTTTAGCTGAGAATTTTATCTTTGATACTGATCTTCTTCGTATCTGCCAAGCGCTGGTGACCTTAAGGTGTTCAGTGTTCAAAGTAACTGTTACGCGTACAACGTGTAGTATTTTAGGGGATCTACAGCGAACTTAAATGTGGATACACACATGGCGATCTGAACCCTATCCTCTGTGAATATGGTATGCGCCCACCACTGTGACACTTCAATCGGTATGGAACATAGTATAAGCTCTAAACACGAGTGTCTGTGTTTTGAGGCGTGAATGAGGAACCAGCCAGCGAATCATAGGAGCTGGTGTAATAATCCTCCGAAAAAGACATCAATTCTAGTTGTTGTATGTCCAATGACTGTCAATACCACGTGAAGAATCGATTCGATCTGCATTTGATTTTCCCTTCCTGTCGATCTATGTGTTCCCGTATACAAATATCTCGTACATCGGTTTGGCCAATAAAGCTTCACAAGATAACCTGAAGGACACAATTTTCCTCGAAAGATATAGAAAAAAATATTCTTCATTAATTCAGTGGATAATTGCTGTCGAAAATGCTAGCAACTTACACTGAATAACTCTACAAGCTTTGTTTTCTCAGTAGCAAAAATGGACGTCTCCTGCGACAAAATGCTTTGCGCTTTCCGTACTTGGGCTTAGGTACCCACCTGCTGATATGTAATTTGTTAAGCGTTACCCGTCGCTCTCTGAAGACGTGTGTTTTTCAGTCAGGTGCAATAGGTTCGTGGCTCGTAGGGCAGAATCATACACGCATCCTAATTTGAAATCAAACACACTCCTGCTGACAAATGACATTCGAAAATTGGACCGAAAATTTTTTTTTTTGAGATGGTCTTTAGAAATAGCTGCTACTGCCTTGTGAATTTTATCTTGGCAGTAATGTAACACAATTGTCTAACATGAAAATTCGGAAACTTTTCATTGTTACTGTTACAGGGTTGCCACAAGTTCTGAAAATCAGGGAATTTCAAACGTGTCTAGATCTACATCTACATCTACATACATACTCCGCAATCCACCATACGGTGCGTGGCGGAGGGTACCTCGTACCACAACTAGCATCTTCTCTCCCTGTTCCACTCCCAAACAGAACGAGGGAAAAATGACTGCCTATATGCCTCTGTACGAGCCCTAATCTCTCTTATCTTATCTTTGTGGTGTTTCCGCGAAATGTAAGTTGGCGGCAGTAAAATTGTACTGCAGTCAGCCTCAAATGCTGGTTCTCTAAATTTCCTCAGTAGCGATTCACGAAAAGAACGCCTCCTTTCCGATAGAGACTCCGACCCGAGTTCCTGAAGCGTTTCCGTACACTCCCGAGATGATCAAACCTAACAATAACAAATTTAGCAGCCCGCCTCTGAATTGCTTCTATGTCCTCCATCAATCCGACCTGATAGGGATCCCAAACGCTCGAGCAGTACTCAAGAATAAGTCGCACCAGCGTTCTATAAGCGGTCTCCTTTACAGATGAACCACATCTTCCCAAAATTCTACCAATGAACGGAGACGACTATCCGCCTTCCCCACAACTGTCATTACATGCTTGTCCCACTTCATATCGCTCTGCAATGTTACGCCCAAATATTTAAACGACGTGACTGTGTCAAGCGCTACACTACTAATGGGGTATTCAAACATTACAGGATTCTTTTTTCCTATTCATCTGCATTAATTTACATTTATCTACATTTAGAGTTAGCTTCCATTCTTTACACCAATCACAAATCCTGTCCAAGTTATCTTGTATCCTCCTACAGTCACTCAACAACGACACCTTTCCGTACACCACAGCATCATCAGCAAACAGCCGCACATTGCTATCCACCCTACCGAAAAGATTATTTATGAAGATAGAAAACAATAGCGGACCTACCACACTTCCCTGGGGCACTCCAGATGATACCCTCACCTCCGATGAACCCTCACCATCGAGAACAACGTACTGGGTTCTATTACTTAAGAAGTCTTCGAGCCACTCACATACTTGGGAACCAATCCCATATGCTGGTACCTTAGTTAGGAGTCTGCGTGGGGCACCGAGTCAAACGCTTTCCGGAAGTCAAGGAATATGGCATCCGTCTGATATCCTTCATGCATGGTTCGCAAGATATCATGTGAAAAAATGGTGAGTTGCGTTTCGCAGGAGCGATGCTTTCTGAAGCCGTGCTGATGCATGGACAGCAACTTCTCTGTCTCAAGGAAATTCATTATATTCGAACTGAGAATATGTTCGAGAATCCTGCAACAAACCGATGTTAAGGATATTGGTCTGTAATTTTGAGGGTCCGTCCTTCTACCCTCCTTATATACAGGTGTCACCTGCGCTTTTTTCCAGTCGCTCGGGACTTTACGTTGGGCAAGAGATTCGCGACAAATGCAAGCTAAGTAAGGAGCCAATGCAGTAGAGTACTCTCTGTCAAACCGAATTGGAATCCCATCAGGACCTGGCGATTTATTTATTTTGAACCCATTCAGCTGCTTCACAACCCCAGGGATGTCTATCACTATGTCTTCCATGCGGGAATCTGTACGAGACTCAAACGGCGGTATGTTTGTACGATCCTCCTGCGTGAAAGATTTCTCAAATGCTAAATTTAAAATTACAGCTTTCGTTTTGCTGTCTTCCGTTGCCAGACCAGACTGATCAGTGAGTGACTGGATGGAAGCCTTCGACCCGCTAACCGATTTTACATAAGACCACAGTTTCCTTGGGTTTTCAGCAAGATCTTTTGCTATTACGGTGGTAGTGGTTGAATGCTTCGCACATCGCTCTTTTTACAGCAGCACGAATCTCTACTAACTTTTGCCTGTCCTCATTCTCCCGATCTTTCTTGTACCGCAAGTGCAACTGCCTTTGCTTCCTGAGCATTCTCCGAATTGCGCTGTTAAACCACGGTGGGTATTTTCCGTGCGTAACCCACTTTTTCGGCACATACTTGTCCAATGTGTGATTTACAATGTGTCACAGAAATCAGGGAAATGTCAGGCAAATTAGAAAAAAAACACTGGAAAACTCGTTTTTGTCTCAGTAGATGAAATGTACTGAGATGTCGGTGGCTGGGTGCAGCTGAATACGTGCGCTGCTTCCTACTCCATCATTCTTACTGCCTCTCCCCTTTCTAATGCTCCCCTCAACTTCCAGTCATTGCTGCCACCACTTCTTGACCCTAACCTAGTAGTTGCCGACGAGAGGCGGGGAGACGTGAGGAGTGGTTGGTTTGTATCTGATTCTTAGACTGTTGACGCGGTAATGTATGCATTAGTTGTGTCTGAGTGATTGTGCGAATGTCAGCGCTCTCGTTTTCTGACAAAGCCTATGGCCAAAGATTTAGTTACGAGAATGTTACTGTCTTTTCTACGTGCCAGTCCGCGGCTTGTCGATCATCTTTACGGTAAGTTGCTACCTATCCTCATTAGTATTGATTCTCGGAGTATTTGCGCAAGTTATCTGTTGCATGGAGTGATCAACGTGTTCCCATTTCATCAACAAGGTGTATGTGACACGTGAATAGCTGGCCACGCGAGTGGACTTCCCCGACGGGTCATTTCTGTAGGTACCTCTAACGGATCGGGTCTGCCGGTCTGAAGGCCATGGTTTCCCACTAATGTGTTGGTCCTGTCCGTCGGATCTAGTCTCACAAACCTGCCCGCAGGCCGGGTCTGTCAGTGTGTGGCGTAATGCATTGGATTTTCGTGGTTTATCCGTGAACCCAGGACTGCGGTGCTCTCCGGCAGGCCAGAGGCCATGCGCTACGGATTTCAGGGATTGCAACTGTCTCGCCACATGTACATTGTACAGTGCGTCATGTTATTAGTCTAGTATATTTTTGACACTCCGAAAGTAGTTTATACATTAGAAATTGTGGACGATAAGAAGAAGAAAATTGTGGCAGTCTCTGGCAGTTTGTAAGCTATGTTCTCATGTATTTCTTGAAAGAAAAACCACACAATATCTGTAAAATAAGGGACACAACACATTGGGTAATAATCGACAATAACAAACATAGTAGAACCAACATTTTATTGGCGGTCACCTATAGTGTTGGTTTACACAATTCTTCCCCACCTTATGCACTTCTTTCAAGAGGCTTACTTTTTTCTGAGGATATTTCTGAAATCAGTAAAGGTATTTTAAATCTTTCCTGCGACTACAAGAAAATGCCTATTTCTGTCACCGAATGTGTTTCGTTTTGTTGAAACAAAATAACATCAGTGGTCTTAATGAAACATATATACCAAGTTGCTTGCTTTCTCCATCTGAAAACAGTTCATTACAAAATATGTTGATGTTAGTACTTAAGATTTTTGCTCACACCTTTAGAAGTACAGAAGTCCTTAAATTTTTTGCCAGATTATGTCTTTATTTACCCTTGAGATCCCAAAATTTGTCAGGTAAAAATGATAAAACTTGTCTCGAAATCAGGGAAATATCAGGGAAATTCACTGGAGGTAACGCGTGGCAACCCTGCAGTTAGCTTTCTCCCCTACAGTCAAATTTCGCAGAATACTGTATGCCAATGCTTTTAATTTATCCTACATTGAGACCACCAATAGTAATAGAACCCAGTACGTTGTCCTCCATAGTGAGTGTTCATCGGAGGTGAGGGTATCATCTGGAGTGCCCCAGGGAATTGTGGTAGGTCCGCTATTGTTTTCTATCTACATAAATGATCTTTTGGATAGGGTGGATAGCAATATGCAGCTGTTTGCTGATGATGCTGTGGTGTACGGGAAGGAGTCGTCGTTGAGTGACAGTAGGAGAATACAAGATGACTTGGACAGTATTTGTGATAGGTGTAAAGAATGGAAGCTAACTCTAAATAAAGATAAATGTAAATTAATGCAGATGAATAGGAAAAAGAATCCTGTAATGTTTGAATACTCCATTAGTAGTGTAGCGCTTGACACAGTCACGTCGATTAAATATTTGGGCGTAACATTGCAGAGTGATATAAAGTGGGACAAGCATGTAATGGCAGTTGTGGGGAAGGCGGATAGTCGTCTTCGGTTCATTGGTACAATTTTGGGAAGATGTGGTTCATCTGTAGAGGAGACCGCTTATAAAACACTAATACGACCTATTCTTGAGTACTGCTCGAGCGTTTGGGATCCCTATCAGGTCGGATTGATGGAGGACATAGAAGCAATTCAGAGGCGGGCTGCTAGATTTGTTACCTGTAGGTTTGATCATCACGCGAGTGTTACGGAAATGCTTCAGGAACTCGGGTGGGAGTCTCTAGAGGAAAGGAGGCGTTCTTTTCGTGAATCGCTACTAAGGAAATTTAGAGAACCAGCATTTGAGGCTGACTGCAGTACAATTTTACTGCCGCCAACTTACATTTCGCGGAAAGACCACAAAGATAAGATAAGAGAGGTTAGGGCTCGTACAGAGGCGTATAGGCAGTCATTTTTCCCTCGTTCTGTTTGGGTGTGGAACAGGGAGAAAAGATGCTAGTTGTGGTACGAGGTACCCTCCGCCAAGCACCGTATGGTGGATTGCGGAGTATGTATGTAGATGTAGATGTAAGTGGCGCGGTGGTTAGCACACTGGACTTGCATTCGGGAGGTCCACGGTTCAAATCTGCATCCGACCATCCTGATTCAGATTTTCTGCAGTTTTTTAAAATCACTCCTGACAAATGACGGAATCATTCCTTTGCAAGCGTACGGCTGATATACTTCCTCGTCCTTGGAACAATCTGAGCTTTTTCTCCATCTCTAGTGACCTCGATGTCGATGGAACATTAAACTGTAATATTCCTTCCTTTTTCTATTACGCTGACTCCTGCAACATAACAGATAATCTTTCTTCCTTTTCTATTACACTGACACCTGCAACATAACACATAGAAATCCTCCAATGTATCGATTTTCTTTCCACCTCAGACAGGTGTGCTACAGAGACGTAGATAGATTGGCAAAGTTAATTGTAATGGAGGCGCCGCCGCCACGATGTCAGCGCGCAATTGTTTCGAGACCTTGAGAAGAACACTGATCCGTGACGGTTCAGCTGTTGAGAGCCGCCAGCTGGTACTCGGTACGTTCGCCACGAGCATCTGATGTTGCAATTGTATGTTGTTTGTGCGAACGCTAAACTGTTCCACGCCAGCAAAAACTGTGCACAATCACTCCGCACAATTGTTTAAATAGTAATAAGCACAGATGTTGCGTCGAGAATTGGACCAGCCATTCAGCCATTCAATTTGTAGCGGGACTCATCACTGAAGGCAGTCCTACTACAGCCAATGAGAGACCAGGTCGAAGACGCGTCTGGAGACGTCCTGTACGGATGTGGGGTACCAAGCCGACTGTCGCCCGCAATACGACCCAACAACCAAGAGTGGTGGTCTCGTGCGCCATTTCTTTTCATAGCAGGACTCATTTGGTTGTCGCCGTGCCACCTGTAAAGCACAGCTGTGCGTCGACGATATTCTACGTCCCATTTTGTGGCCTTTCGTGGAAGGCCGTCCTGCGCTTATACACTCCTGGAAATGGAAAAAAGAACACATTGACACCGGTGTGTCAGACCCACCATACTTGCTCCGGACACTGCGAGAGGGCTGTACAAGCAATGATCACACGCACGGCACAGCGGACACACCAGGAACCGCGGTGTTGGCCGTCGAATGGCGCTAGATGCGCAGCATTTGTGCACCGCCGCCGTCAGTGTCAGCCAGTTTGCCGTGGCCTACGGAGCTCCATCGCAGTCTTTAACACTGGTAGCATGCCGCGACAGCGTGGACGTGAACCGTATGTGCAGTTGACGGACTTTGAGCGAGGGCGTATAGTGGGCATGCGGGAGGCCGGGTGGACGTACCGCCGAATTGCTCAACACGTGGGGCGTGAGGTCTCCACAGTACGTCGATGTTGTCGCCAGTGGTCGGCGGAAGGTGCACGTGCCCGTCGACCTGGGACCGGACCGCAGCGACGCACGGATGCACGCCAAGACCATAGGATCCTACGCAGTGCCGTAGGGGACCGCACCGCCACTTCCCAGCAAATTAGGGACACTGTTGCTCCTGGGGTATCGGCGAGGACCATTCGCAACCGTCTCCATGAAGCTGGGCTACGGTCACGCACACCGTTAGGCCGTCTTCCGCTCACGCCCCAACATCGTGCAGCCCGCCTCCAGTGGTGTCGCGACAGGCGTGAATGGAGGGACGAATGGAGACGTGTCGTCTTCAGCGATGAGAGTCGCTTCTGCCTTGGTGCCAATGATGGTCGTATGCGTGTTTGGCGCCGTGCAGGTGAGCGCCACAATCAGGACTGCATACGACCGAGGCACACAGGGCCAACACCCGGCATCATGGTGTGGGGAGCGATCTCCTACACTGGCCGTACACCACTGGTGATCGTCGAGGGGACACTGAATAGTGCACGGTACATCCAAACCGTCATCGAACCCATCGTTCTACCATTCCTAGACCGGCAAGGGAACTTGCTGTTCCAACAGGACAATGCACGTCCGCATGTATCCCGTGCCACCCAACGTGCTCTAGAACGTGTAAGTCAACTACCCTGGCCAGCAAGATCTCCGGATCTGTCCCCCATTGAGCATGTTTGGGACTGGATGAAGCGTCGTCTCACGCGGTCTGCACGTCCAGCACGAACGGTGGTCCAACTGAGGCGCCAGGTGGAAATGGCATGGCAAGCCGTTCCACAGGACTACATCCAGCATCTCTACGATCGTCTCCATGGGAGATTAGCAGCCTGCATTGCTGCGAAAGGTGGATATACACTGTACTAGTGCCGACATTGTGCATGCTCTGTTGCCTGTGTCTATGTGCCTGTGGTTCTGTCAGTGTGATCATGTGATGTATCTGACCCCAGGAATGTGTCAATAAAGTTTCCCCTTCCTGGGACAATGAATTCACGGTGTTCTTATTTCAATTTCCAGGAGTGTATTTCAGCAAGATAATGCTCGCCTGCACACGACGAGAGTTTCTGTTGCTTGTCTTCGTGCTTGCCAGATCCTGCCTTGGCCAGCAGAGTCAACGGATCTGTCCCCATCTGAGAATGTCTGGCGCATTATGGGCAGGGCCCTCCAACAAACTCGAGATTTTGACGATTAACGCGCCAGTTGGACAGAATTTGGCATGATATTTCTCAATCAATGCCAAGCCGAATAAATGCTTGCATAAGGGTCGAAGGTGGAACAATGCGTTACTGACTTGCTCAATTTGTGAAGCTCTTTCTCTTCAATAAATCATCTAGTTTTTCTGAAATAGCAATCATTTTGTTTGTCTACACATGTACATCACTTCTACATTTTTTGCCGTACCATTCGGATAATTCCTTTGTGGTGGGTCTTTTTTTACCTTACAGTGCACAAGATATATTTTTAAAATTATTTTAAATACTCGCTGTTGATTACATTGCACTAAGTGAAGCTTACAGTATTTTACTTTCTGTGACAAAAAATCACATACTTTTGTGCAGTCAATTAAATAGCACACGCAAACCAACTGTTAGAGAACTGAATTTGACGTTCTGAAAAATTGTAGTATCTTTGTACTAAGTATAATTACTTATAAAAGTAAATTCCAGGGTTTAAATCTGCAAATAAAAACTGCGCTCAATAGGTATAAAAGAAAGTCTGCAAAACTGACATTCAGCGCTGGAATCTACGTTTTACTTTACGACTACTCAGGACACATTTGATTTTAACTAACACTTTAAGTATTTTATTGGAGAAGAAGAAAGGTCCCCATCACCCTTATCCGGAAGTTTTCACCTTGACTGATCCTGTGGTTGGCTAGCAGAATTATGATCACTGGCTACTGCAAAATCGTCATCTTTTTCGTCTATTTCTTAATCTATCTTCCTCCATCCACCCACTAACAATCTGATAAAACACAGGATCGTTAAAAATAGACAAAGAAAAAACGCCAACGCCTGCCAACAACAAAGACTGCAACAACACAACCGACAGCGGGTTGCCGTTGTAAGTAGGGTAGGGAGCAGTATGGAAACATTTTGCCCTAACTGAAGTTGGAGAGCGAATTCGAAAATTTTCGCGCATTCTGAGAGATGCACATCACGTGAGTTAATGGTTAAACAAAGTGAAACCCTCCGCACAATTCTTTGAAGTGAAAAATAAGCATGACGCCACAATACCGATGAGCCAAATATCCAACAGCGGTACCGAACCCTCACACATTACTGCAACTATTTCAGAGTGTCACACACCCACTTCTAAATTCGTGGAAACCAGATGACATTTAAGAAAAATAAACGTGCTTCAACGCCAGGACAGGTCGTCATCTCGGAATGAGAGGAGGGTGAGGCATGGGGAGAGAAGTAGGGAGGATAACTAGGGATAAGCTGTAACTCTCTTCAGACTCTCTTTCTTCCACTACTAATATGTTGTTCAAAAATCATAAGGGGTGAGGGGAGGGAGGGGGAGGTGTACTTGGGAAAGGCCAGGAGTCACAAGAAGATAACAGCTGGATTACAGCCTGGTCAAACAGAAATTCTGATATCAAATATTGATTTATAAGATGTATCCTGGAACAGATACAGATTCAGATCACGATTTAGTAATTATGAAGAGTAAGCTCAAGTTTAAGAGAATAGCCCAAAAGTATTAATGGGAAAAGAAGTGGGACACTGCAAAAATGAGGAATGATGAAATGCTTTTGTAGGTCTCTGAGGCTGTAAATGCAGCGACAATAAATACCACAGCAGTTCAGTTAAAGAGGAATGGACAACTTTAAAACGAGAAGTCAGAGAAATTGGACTGAAATCCGGATTCCCAGGAAAGAGCGGTTCAGGTTGTGGGAAGGGGCCATGATCAGTTACTGTTAGCTACACAAGAACACACAACTTTATTCCTCCAAAACCACTGCACAGTTTTCTCTTTAAAACAACAAGGACCAATTCACGGCTGAGAGCCCAAGTAACTTCTCAGTAATAAGGTTTAAATAATTCCTTTTAAAACACAAGAAGTTTGACAAACGGCTGAAGGCCTTACTTTAAGTAAAATTAAAATATCTTCTCTGCTAAAGGCCGAAATAATATTTGAGATCCGCAAAGGAAAGTCTTTAAAAGGCAAGCATTTACCAATTTCGGCTAAAAGCCATATTAAGGAAAATTTAAATTAATTCTTTGGTTGAAAGCCCAATAATATTTCAACATAATAAAAGACAACCTTTAAAGACAAGCATTTACACAGTACGACAGAAAACCATCTTAAGAAAACCTGAAATATCTTGTCGGCTGGAGGCCTAAACAATTATTCAAAATAATTAAAGACAAACCTTAAGATAAACACTTACACAATACAGCTGAAGGCCATAATAAGAATTCAAGATAATTAAAGAGAAACCTTACAGACAGGAATTTACACATTTCGGCTGAAAGCCACAAATTTTAAAACAATCGCGGCTGAAGGCCTCAATACAGAGCAAACAAGAATTTTAAATAAAACACGGCTGAACGCCTATTCTTAAAATACTTCACATAAGGTTTGGCTGAAGGCCATATACTAAACATAGAACAGACAAAATTAATACACGGCTGAAGGCTTGGCACAGTACTTGCGACAAAAGAAAATCACGATCTCAAACAACAGAACAGCGGTGCTCAGAAGTGTTCCAAGGGTCGGCCTGGGCAGGAAATTGTAACAACAGTTTAGGTGAGGCAGGCAGCCAAGCGTAACACTAAATAATCGGGTGGCTGCACGACCTAGGGACAGCTCAAGAACCAACCAACAACTTAATCAATTCCCCTCCGTCGCAACCGATCAACTGGCTACTCCAGTACGCAGACAGCATTCATCTGCTCAGTGGAAATCACAGAAGCTGTACACAGTTTCACGTAAACACTTGCACCAAGAACTCCGACAATTCTAAAACCAATCAACGTGGAACAACAGGGAGAAATGACAAGTCGGCACACACAGAGTTTCCATAAGCGGTCGGCGACCAAATACACGTCGTCCAATGAGACGACCGACCGAATGACCAACCAACGGTCGTCGCTGCTCTCCTTCCGTCGGACAGTACATGTGTGTCTCCAGCGGTCGGCGAGTACTGGCTACCCGGACCTCACTGGCGCTCCGTCCCTACTGCTGCTCCGTGCCCGACTCACTTCCAGACACACGACGACCCGGTAATACTATCGGTCGCTCCAGAGATAGTACGACAGAGCACTTATCGACAAGCGCTGCTGCTGCCACTCAAGGACATGTAAGGCAGGAAGTTAATGACGCCTGTAAATGGAATAAGAAAACGAGACGGCAGGACGGTAAGAGAAGATGACAAACAATAAACGGAATGAACACGAGCCGCGCACGGCTCATGGACGGATAACATAGGGACAAGGAACTACCTGCGAAGAAACCTTGGGTAAAATAAGAAGTGTATCAATTGACCGGCGAAAAAAGGAAATACAAAATGCTGAAGAAGAGACAGGAATACAGCAATGGACGCCACTGAGGAATAAAATAAAAGGAAGTGCAGGGATGCCAAGGCGATATGGCTGCAAGAAAAACGTGAAGAAATCGATGAAGGAATGGTCGTCGTAGGCACTGATTCAAATGGCTCTGAGCACTATGGGACTCAACTTCTGAGGTCATTAGTCCCCTAGAACTTAGAACTAGGTAAACCTAACTAACCTAAGGACATGACACACATCCATGCCCGAGGCAGGATTCGAACCTGCGACCGTAGCGGTCTGGCGGTTCCAGACTGCAGCGCCTAGAACCGCACGGCCACTACGGCCGGCCGGGCACTGATTCAGCATACGTAGAAAGTCGAAACAGCCTTCCTTGAAATTACATTCAAGGAGGGTCAAAATAAGAGCGCAAGTCGAATTCCACTGTTAAAAGAGAGGTGGGATTACACAGAAGGCCTTTATGAGATGGAGGACTTGTCTGATGGCGTGGTAGAAGAAATAGGAGTTGATATGGAAGACGGATGTAGTTAACAGAGCTTTGAAGACATGCGAGCAACTAAGGGAAAAGTAATAAATTACATTCCTTCGGAATATCTAAACTTAATCGGGTAATTAACTACCAAACGTCTATACAAGTGGGTGTGTAGAATCTGTGAAAGTAGAGACATCGACGTCATAGATTCGGTGCAGCTATAACGGACTGACTCAGCATACAGAAAAATCAAAACAACCTTTGGGGAAACTGAAAGCAAGCTTGGTTACATTAAGCGTACAACGGGAATTCCTCTGTTAAATGCAGAAGAGAGAGCTCATAAGCGGGAAGAATACATCGATGAACCCTATGAGGCGGAAGACATGTCTGACGACGTGGTAAAAGAAGGAATAGGAGGTACAATAATAGAATCAGAATTTAAAAAGAGCTTTGAACGACTTAAGATCAAATGAAGCGGGAGGGATGGATAACATTCTACTAGAATTTCTAAAATCGTTGCGGGAAGTGGCAACAAAACGACTATTCACGTTGGTGAGTAAACTGTACGAGCGTGGCGATGTACCATCAGACTTCCGCAAAAATATCATGCACACATTCCCGATCACATCATGGGCACATAAGTGCTAGAACTATCATACAGTCAGCTTAACGGCTCATGTATATAAGCTGCTGACAAGAATAATATACAGAAGAATGAAAAAGAAAATTGAGGATCTCTTAGATGACCAACAATTTGGCTCTAGGAAAGGAATGGCACCAGAGAGGTGTTCTGAAGTTGCGACTGATAATAAAAGCAAGACAAGAAAGTTTTCTGCCTTTTGGTTAGAGAAAACCGCGGCTGTTTTCGTAAACTATGCTCTAGGAAATACTGTAACCAGCCACAAGTTTTCTTGAAATAATTTTATTATACCATTACTAGTTCCGGGCCTGAGCGCATCGTCAAATGGTAGAGTTGAAATTTATTGAAGTTTTGCATTTCTTTTCTAAAATATAATAAAGGTTTTGTGATTACATAGTTTTTACACTTATATGCGTTCTATTCACAAAAGCTTTTATTATATTTTAGGAAATGTAAAACCTCTTTAAACCATGCATCACAAAACTTTGTTATGTTTTATGAGACAAATGTAAATTTTGCAAAGAAGTCAACGCTATCATCTGACGATGGGTTCAGGCCGGAAACTAGTAATGGTATAACAAAATAATTTCAAGAAAACTTGTAGTTGGTTGCATTATTTCCTACACAGTAACTAAAGACAAGAAAAATCAAGACACGTTCGCAGAGTTTGTCGATCTAGAAAAAGCGACCGACAACATAAAATAGTGCAAGACGTTGGAAATTCTGAGAAAAATGGGAGTAAGCTGTAAGGAAAGATAAGTGTTATACAATATGTACAAGAACCAAGACGGAACTACAAAAATGGGAAAGAAAGAATGAAGTGCTCGGATAAAATGGGGTACAAGGCAGGGATGATTCCCTACTGTTCAATCTATACATCGAAGAAACAATGAGAGAAGTAAAAGTCGGAAACTAAAATTCAGGGTTAAAGGATATCAATCATAAGATTCGCTGATGATATTGTTATCCTCAGTGAAAGTTACGAAGACTGCAACGTCTGTTAAATGGAATGAACAGTCTAATGAGAGCCCAGTATGGAGTGAGAGTACACCGAAGAAAGACGAAAGTAATGATAACTAGCAGAACCGAGAACAGCGAGAAACTTAACATCACAATTGGTGACCACGATGTTGTGGAGTCCTGCTACTTAGACAGCAAAATAACCCATGGTGGATGGAACAAGGGCGAGGTAAAAAGCAGACTAACATTGGTGAAAAAGTCATTCCCGGTCAAGAGAAGTCTAGACTGTGGGAAGTCCGGAAGAGAAGATAATCCAAGTATTTGAAATGCGTTGCTACAGAAGAATGATGAAAATTATGTGGGTTGATGAGATAAGGAATGGGGAAGTTCTCCGCAGAAAGGAGTATTACACTGTAAAGTATCACTCAGCAGAATAAAAGACGGACTATTAATGTCAAATAATGGTTAAAAATATGTAAACAGAAATATAACTCCTGCGCAAACAGGTCACAAAGAGCTGCTAGGTCTAAATGTACCTACCTTTCCCCTACATCGGTTCCTGTGACGCTATCTTCCACAGCACACAGGAACTATTCAGGTGCGTGATAGTCCATCGTCTCACATTAAGAGAGTATAACTGTAAAGCTTGTCTGATTCTCCTCAGGCCGGCCGGTGTGGCCGTGCGGTTAAAGGCGCTTCAGTCTGGAACCGCGTGACCGCTACGGTCGCAGGTTCGAATCCTGCCTCGGGCATGGATGTGTGTGATGTCCTTAGGTTAGTTAGGTTTAATTAGTTCTAAGTTCTAGGCGACTGATGACCTCAGAAGTTAAGTCGCATAGTGCTCAGAACCAACCGATTCTCTTCATCTCCGGCGTTTCCACTTCGCAAAGGTAACGGAATAGAACCAAACGTTACAACATGCGAAAACAGGCAGAGAAAAGACTGGTTGCCGCGTATTTCGGAGAGGTAGTTATGTTTTCAGAGGTAGTGTTTGCAAAAGGTACTGGTGATCCGGTTTTTAACGCATGAAGAACGCTGCATAGTGCAAAACAAAATAGCGCCGTCCCCTAAGCCAGTGCTTAATATCAGATATACTTTCCACTCGAATTACTATGCAAATGTTTGTAAGATGTTTATGCTTGTTTTTTGCCCGTAACCTGTGCTGGACTAATTTCCAGAATGTCCGCAGCAGCACAAGCAGCAGGAACGTAATTGGATTTTGTAATGGGATGTCAGTGGACCGTGGCGAAGCAGAATAGTGATCAGATCAGCCGTACTCATACAACCACCTCATCACCACAGTAGCTGCTGTTGCTGTTTCGTTATTGAGGCAAACCACAGCGTGCTTTATAATTACTCCGCAATATTACATGTTGTTATCCATTTTGATCATCACATTAACTTCCAAGAAGACAAAATATTAAATAAGTGAGATAATGGCAGTAGCGTCCCCCAGATTAAATCTTTTGGTCCCCGTTGCCTCTCTTGTAGCAGTGTGACTGCACGAAGAATCTCAAATGTGGGCAAAAGAAATTATATGTGAGTAAAGTATCGACTTATGTTGTTAAGACTGGCAACTCTGTACGTCACCTTTAGGGGTTGCGAGCGGTCTACACCAATCAGCTGCAATGTTAACGCTAAAAATAGAGGTAAACTATGTGATCAAAAGTATCTGGACACCTGGCTGAAAGTGACTTACAAGTTCTTTGCGTCTTACAACGGTAATGCTGGAATTCAATATGGTTTTCGCCCACTCTTAGCCCTGATGACAGTTTCCACTCTCACAGATGCTGGAAGGTTTCTTGGGGAATGGCAGCCCATTCTTCATGGAGTGCTGCACTGAGGAGAGGTATCGATGTCGGTCGGTAAGGCCTGGCACGAAGTCGGCGTTCCAAAACATCCCAAAGGTGTTCTATAGAATTCAGATCAGGATTCTGTGCAGACCAGTCCATTACAGGGATGTTATTGTCGTCTAACCACTCCGCCACAGGCCGTGCATTATGAACAGGTGCTCGATAGTGTTGAAATATGCACTCGCCATCCCTGAATTACTCTTCAACAGTGGGAAGCAGGAAGGTGCTTAAAACATCAATGTAGGCTTGTGCTGTGATAGAGGCACGCAAAACAATAAGGGGTGCAAGCCCCATCCATAAAAAACACGGCCATACCATAACTCCACCACCTCCGAATTTTGCTGTTGGCACTACACACGCTGGCAGACGACGTTCACCGGGCATTCGCCATACCCACACCCTGTCATCGGATCGCCACACTGTGTACCGTGATTTGTCACTCTACATAACGTTTTACCACTGTTCGATGGTCCAATCTTTACGCTCCTTACACGAAGCGACGCGTCGTTTGGCATTTACCGCTGTCATATGTGGCTTAGAGCAGCCTCTCGACCATGAAATCCAAGTTTTCTCACCTTCCACCTAACTTTCATAGCACTTGCAATGGATCCTGGTGCAGCTTGGAATTCCTGTGTGATAGTCTGGATAGATGTCTGCCTATTACACATTACGACCCTCTTCAACTGTCGGCGGTCTCTGACAGTCAGTAGACGAGGTCGTCCTGTACGCTTTTGTGCTGTACGTGTCCCTCCACGTTTCCACTTCACTATTACATCGGAAACAGTGGACCTAGGGATGTTTAGGTGTGTGGAGTTCTCGCGTACAGACGTATGACACAAGTGACACCCAATCACCTGACCACGCTCGAAGTCCATGAGTTCCGGTGAGCGCCCCATTCTGCTCTCTCACGATGTCTAACGACTACTGAGGTAGCTGATATGGAGTACCTGGCAGTACGTGGCAGCACAATGCACCTAATATGAAAAGTGTATGTTTTTGGGGTGTCTGGATACTTTTGATCACACTGTGTAGCTCTATGTTCTGTGCTAGGGACATCGGGCTCGGCTAGTTGAGGAATTGTTTGGAAACAAAGGAATTGAGAATTTCAACGAATTGCTACTGAAGGAGGAGGAGGAGAAGAAGATTAGTGTTTAACGTCCCGTCGACAACGAGATCATTAGGGACGGAGCACAAGCAGCAGATACAGGAGCCGAGATAGACATCGTTTTCTTTGACTTAAGAAAGGCATTCGATACGGTGCTGCAATGCCACCTAATGAACAAAATACGAGTGTACGGTATACCAGATCAACTGTGTAACAGGACTGAAGAGATTCTAGCACACAGAAAACAGCATGTCATACTGAATGGAGAGAGGTCTTAAGACGCAAAAGTGAATTCGGGCATGACCCAGGGTGGTCCATTGATCGTGACCGGGCCAAATATCTCACGAAATAAGCGTCAAACGAAAAAACTACAAATAACGAAACTTGCCTAGCTTAAAGGGGGAAACCAGATGGTACTACACGAATATGTAATAAAAAATAGGGGTTCCTATTTTAAAAAAACTAAGTTGATACCCGTTTGACCTAGGGCAGCGCCATCTAGCGGGCCAACCATAGCGCCATCTGGTTTCCCCCTTCAAGCTGGACGAGTTTCGTTCTTTGTAGTTTTTTCGTTTGATGCTTATTTCGTGAGATATTTGGCCCTGTATATACACGAAGATTGATGCAGGGAGTGAAGATTCACCCCTAATATAGAAAAATGTAACGCATTGCGAATATACAGAAATTTCCTTTATGGTATGGTTCTGCAAGAACAATCACTAGAAGTAGTTACTTGCATACAATAGTTACTTGCATACAATATCTAGGAATATGTGTACAGAGCGATCTGAAATAGAAAAAATTAATTGCGAGTAAGTCAGACGCCAGACTGACATTCATTGGGAGAGTCATCAAGAAATGTAGTCTATCAACAAAGGAGGTAGCTTACAAAACATTCGTTCGGTTAACACTTCTGTGTTGTTCTTCAGTATGGGATCCGTACCAGGTTTTACTGACAGAAGAAATACAGATGATTCAGTTAAGAGCATGAGAGAGGCGTTCTGCATCACGGAATGGTCTGCTGCTGAAGTTCTGACAGAGTACATTCCTAGAAGAGTCAACCAGTATATTGCTTGCGTACTCCTATGTATATCTCGCGAAAAGACCATGAGGGCAAAATCTGAGAGATTAGAGCCCATACAGAAGCTTACAAGAAATCGTTCTTCCCGCGAACCATACGCGACTGGAGCAGGAGAAGGAGGAAGTGAGCTGGAACACAAGTTCCCTCCGACACAGGCTGTAAGATGGTTTTCGGGGTATAGGTGTAGGTGTGGCGTAGAAGACTGTTGGGTTATGAGTTCGCACGAGTGGAAACTGGCAACAACGCGCTTACAGCCGGTCTGATACGACTGTGTCACTGGATATCTAGATGTGGCCAGCAGACGCCCATCGTTTAATGTAACAGTTATCTTCATCGGCACCGCACAGGGTTACAGCCCAGCTGTAACTGGACTGTTTAGGATATGACATTGTACTCGGTGGGACACACAGAAAGAGCGTTTGCGCTTCTGCTGCTGGTTCATCCGTAACGCTCTCCGCTTCTGGTACCACCTCTTGATTTTGACCGCATTAATACTCGCGGCTGTTGCAAATAACTACAACACATTTGAATTAACTTGCAAGGAGACTCATTTCTTGGCGTAGAGAGGCAGATAACCGATGTAGTGTGTACTTGAGAAACATAAGACGGTCTGATAAGTCACGTTTCTAAATTTCTGGCTAATATAAAAGAGGAAGTAAACGAGATGACAAGTATGATACTACTAGAAGTTTGACAGTACACTGAAAGACGAGGGAGTAGACGAATTTCAATCTGTGTTATTGGAATCTTCGGGAGAGCCTTCCATGATAAAACTACTCTACCTTAATTGCAAAACTGAAACGAATTATTTACGAAAGTGTAGAAAAATTGCAGCATCTAGAAGATAAGCAGTACAGCTACCTACTTACGTGGGACACTTTCCACGCGATAAGCATTGAGAAGAGCGATGTCCCCCTCTGATGCCACAATCCAAGACGGCGGAATCCGAAATGCTGCTGGCAGGAATTTTGAAAATGCAAGATGGAGCTAGAGCAAATTAAAAAATAGAGACTGCAGGAAACTAAAAAAAATATATAAATTATAAAATCAGGGGTCACAGAAGTACCTCACTTGTACTAATTGCCATTTTGGTGCCCTGTTCAAATCCATCCAAGTGATGTGAAATTTGTACAACATTCAAAAATATCTGAACAATCTTAATTTTTTTTCAATGTTCAAAATATCCGAATGATATGAATTTTTTGCGCCATCTTCAAAAGTATCCAAACGGTTTCTATCACTGATAAAAACACGTCAATTTCACCTAAATCACGTAAATTGGTTTCATGTCCAAAAGCATCTGTACGATCTGAATTTTTTTCATCTTGTTAAATAAACGTAAGGATATTGACAATATTGCTGTAACTTACAGCATTTTCGCATCAAGAAATATGTAGGTACACGCATATTTCGTCTCTGTTTTCATATTTCACTAGAAAGAACAATGTTTATGTCAAGTACTGTACCGTCTCACCAGTAAATTTCATCTCACGTCTGTAAAATTCATTGGAAACTATATAGCATTCACTATGGAATATGAGAACGAGTACACAACATTTCTCGAGAAATAGTTAAAAACCAACATCTGCTTACCCAATTTTTGAAAAACTTAAAAATGTGAAATATAATCAGCTGCTGCTGGTTGCTTATCGTAATGAGTATGTACTGTGTATGATATTTCGATGGAATAACATACTGAATACTCGTAATACGTGCTGGTCTTGAAATATCTGATGCTAATGTTGAAGGAAGTTTTGCACGAGGAAAATTCCAAAGAATGAGACCTCCAAGTAACGATTTTATTTCGATAATAAGTTTAAAAGCATAGGGTATTTGGAAAAGTGAACATCCCGTACCCCTTAAAAGAGGAAATGCAAATTTTTTGGCTATAGAAATACAGAACCGATGAGGAATGCATGGTTAAATGGAATCATCAGGGCTTAGATTACAAATAAACGTGGTAAAGGAATGTTACCTAGTTCATATCTACAAAATTAGAATTTTAGACTTTCTTAGATCTACCCTGAAAGTGCAAAAGAATCAGCTTTAAATCACCTATTATTAACTTTCACTAATATCAAATATAGCAAACAAAATTACACCTCAAATTAAAGCAGCGGAAGGTTACCCACCTCCGTTACTACATTTTAAGTACGAATAACATAAGCATGAACTGTATAATAAGAATCTATCTAAAATACGCTTACATCAGAACACCTTATTTGTGTATGCAACCATTTATAAACAAATGTGTAAAAATATAATGAAAATTCGAAAGTCGTTAAATGTAGCTGGCGGAGTGGGGACAGATATTATCAAAAATCAAATTTAAAAAAATGGAATACCAACCAGTTTGTGAATTCTAACTATATTAAGAAACAATAACAACCCTGTTACACCTACATGTTCGTTTTAAGCTTGTGTGTATTCTGTACAAAACACACTTACATATAGACTACCTTGCAGAAGGAACACACTTAGATAGAGCTTTTAGCCAGCCATCTGTGAAGAAGATGTCTTTTTCTCTCCAGAACGACATTTCGTTTGTAACAGAACTTGAAAGTTCCAGTACTTAAACGAAATAGAAACGCTCAAGAGATGATAAGCGGATACATAGCGAAGATTTTTGCAGCTCTATACAGTCTATAGACACATAAATCGACTCTTCTTCAGAGAAATACCAATCATTTCATCCGTTTTTGGATAAAATAATTTTGGGTATTGGGCCACATCACACCTACCTACTAAAAAGCTAAATTACCGACGTTTCTATCGGCTTGCTGCGGTTCTATTCAGTGTGGTTCACTGTTAATACTCAAAATTCTTTTATCCTTAATGACACCAGCCGTGAAAGCCTACGAACTTATATCATTTCAGCCCTGTTGCAATCTGCTGTGAGTAATCATTGTTTAATTTCGCAACTAATGAGACAGTGATTGTAGGAAAGAAGTGCATTCTTATGACTGAAATACAACAACAATTTAACGAGAGTACATCGAAAAGCGGAATGACACGTCGGCTGATAGTACAGCGAACCATGCACATGCACAGTTATATCGAAATATCGATAGGGAGTCCCAACAAAGTTTTATTTCTGTACTCCATGTTTATTTCAGTATGTAGCGATGTTCTGTGTAATAGAATCATTTTTCTGTCGAAAATGCAAACAGCGACTGCAAAAGAGAAGACATCGTGCAGCATAACTAGGTCGCTGCTAACGAAAAAAAATCGTCTACCGTTATGAAGGCGAAAGACTGCAATAAAGGAAGCGTTGCAAAGCCGAATAAATCAGTAGGAGGTTTCAAGAAAACTTGTTTTACAACAGTACACCAGGTTATGAAGCAACACTCCATTAAAGACATTTTGAACATCATTTTATCTCTCTCCACCCCCGGTCCCCACCCTTCGTTCCTTGCATCCTCTGTCTCTCTCTCTTTCTCTCGCTACATCCACACAGATTCAAGTGTTCCTTCTCACACCCCACGACAAATAATCAGTAGTAAAATCAACGTATGTATGTTTTGAAGGTAATACCTATTTTAATATTTTATGATAAGGCTTGACAAACTGAGAATGGGGACCGCTATTTATTATCTGAAGAGATTTATAGAATGCTCATGAATACAAAACGTTCACTGCTTCTATATCTGTCTTTTTCAAGCATTTTGAACCATTTTTATGGTTCATAAATTTGAAGAATCATTACTATAGCGTGGATACGAGCACAGGAAAATGAATCTTTCCTTCTCCACAGTGAGGTGTTTTATTAACCAGTTTCCAATATTTCCAGGTAGACGTGTTCTGCAATTCGCTTCTCGCAACAGGAAAAAATGGTTGAGACACACTTCGTCTGGGAGGAGAACAAAATATTTTTACTTTTGGACTGCCAAATTGTCTCTGTTTAGCGAAACGTTTGTTTGGCCCTAGCATCCGATGAGATAATATAGGCATCGCCATATGGCAAGGGATTAGTGTGGCATTCGTATCTTTCAGACGTGCTTATGGTAAATACGGAAATGTGAACTATGGCGACGTTATTACAAAACGGGTCCAAACAGAACCAATGTTCTGTTACTCTTTCCTTTGCTACTGAAGGACAAGCGCTGGTATACATCCATGGCAGAATGAAGAATGTGTATGGACGAACATGTCTCTCGAAAACCACTGTTGTGGACGGTGCGTCACTTTTCGTGCTGGTCGCGATTCTATACAAGTCACGGGTCGATCTGGGAGGCCAGCAGAAGTTCGCCAGCTCAAGTGGGGAACACTCGAGCACCCGCCCTATAATCCTGATCTCTCCACAAGTGGTTATCACGCCTTCCATCGCTTAAAAGATGCCTTGAAGGGTCAATGATGCCTGTCACACGAGGATGTGCAGCAAGGAGTTACAGGTTTCTTCACGCAGCTGGACACGGTGTTCTACCAAATGGGTGTCTTCAATCTAATGCGTCTGTGGGATGATTGCCTCAAAGCTCACGGCCATTTCACCTGATTGGCATACCGATTGTGGACTGTACTGCCTTCGACCGGAAACTTTTTGATCGCCCTTTATACATATTTATCTCTGCAGTAAAGTTCCGGTGAAATGCCTGGGCTAGCAGGACAGAGCGGATCAGGTTGTGGAAAGGGGCCAAACTGAGTTCCTGTCAGTTGCACTCAACATACAAATTTTATTTATCAACACACAATATTCCAACAAGGATGCAGAACACTCAAAACTTTAATCGACCTCATTTGATTAACTTTAGATCTGCTGAAGGCCACATTCAAAATCCAAGACAAGGCTTAAGCAAAATTGAAATTCAAGGTTCTTCTGGAGGTTTCACCCTAGAAAATTTTCTAAATCTTCAATCTAATCGGCGGAAGGGCTTACCAATTGAATTTTAATGAAACTAGGTTGGAGGTCGCATATTAAGCAATAAGAGGAGTTTCAATCAAAAGGCAGAAGGCCTTATCTTAAAACATTTCATGCAAATTGGGTTGAAGGCCCCATTCAAAAGCATAACAATATTATGTCTTAAGGGCAAGAGAAGAAGATTAATTTAACAGATATTAATACTCGGCTGAAGGCCGCTCACCAACAAATAATTTAACGGCTTAAGCCCTCGAAAGAAAAGTTTCAATTTGAAAGGGCAGAAGGCCGTATCTTAAAGCATTTCATATAAAATAAATAATAACAATCTCATGCCTTAAGGGCAAGACAAAGATATTAACTTAAGAGATATTAATACTCGGCTGAAGGCCACATATCAAAAAAATATGTTTAACGGTTAAGGCTTAGAAAGAGCTTCAATCTAGAAGGCAAAGGCCTTATCATAAAACCTCTCCAGTAAAATTCGGCAGAAGGCCACATATAAAAATATAACAATCCCACGCCTTAAGGGCAAGACAAGAACATTAATTTAAGAGATATTGATACTCAGCTGAAAGCCACACATCAACCAAATAACTAAAATCCAAACAGGCAAATTACTACATAACACACAAGGAACGGCGCTCAGAAGTTTCCAAGGAACGGCCTGGGATTGTAACACTAATGCCCATTTAGGTGAGACAGGCAGGCTGTCCAATAACTTTTAATCTAGAGGCAACCCAACCGACAGACAAACAGCAAACCGATTACAAGATTTCAATACACGACACACAGAATATTGGTGCCCACTGTGGTGTCACCGCCGGACACCACACTTGCTAGGTGGTAGCTTTAAATCGGCCGCGGTCCAGTAGTACATGTCGGACCCGCGTGTCGCCACTGTCAGTAATTGCAGACCGAGCGCCACCACACGGCAGGTCTTGAGAGACGTACTAGCACTCGCCCCAGTTGTACGACGACTTTGCTAGCGACTACACTGACGAAGCCTTTCTCTCATTTGCCGAGAGACAGTTATAATAGCTTTCAGCTAAGTCCATGGCTACGACCTAGCAAGGCGCCATTAACCATATCTGAGAATCTCACTTGTATTATGAAGAGCGATGTACCACAAGGATGAATTAAAGTTAAGTATTCCTGGAGCTACGTACTTTTCTTTATAGCATTCATTACGTATCCTGTTCCAGATTTCACGCCCGTCTGCGTTAGATTATAGCGTGAATTTAGGCCTCCTCTATCTACAAGGTGTTGGCACATTTGCCAATACATCACCCACAAAGACCAACAACATCTCAGCTGTCGAACTACACGCCATGCTGGACAGCAACAACAAAACGAGGAAAATACACTGCATAAAATTACGTCAACGACCAGGGCAGGTAAAAAAATGTGTGTGAAATCTAATGGGACTTAACTGCTAAGGTCATCAGTCCCTAAGCTTACACACTGCTTAACCTAAATTATCCTAAGGACAAACACACACACACCCATGCCTGAGGGAGGACTCGAACCTCCGCCGGGACCATCCGCACAGTCCGTGACTGCAGCGCCTTTAGACCGCTTTTTTTTAATCTCATTTTGTTCGTGATAGTTCGTTGTAATTGTTCGCGGCAGACGTCCCCTGACGGCCGTTGAAGTTCATTATTGATCCAGTCACTCAGTTTTTTTTTATTACAGAGGGCAGCTCACCCTCTGACCGAACACGCTGAGCTACCGTGCCGGAAACCACTCGGCTAATCCCGCGCGGCACCAGGGCAGGTAACCGGAACGTCAACGGCCACAAGGCAGAAGATACCGCTGGTGAACTTCCATAACAGGGAATAAATTAAGTTAAATTTCACAGGAAGATGGCTGGAATCTGAGCCAACTTAATACACACACATTGTTGCTCGCGGGAATGTCCCAAAAGCGACAAGCAGGATCAAACGAAGAAATGTAAACAGTTGAGGCTTGATAGTAAGTTAAGTGAGGGCTTAACTTTCATGTCCAAGATCGGTGGGCGACGAACATCGTAGCACTCGCAAGCAGCACCTCACACCCCAACCGCGCGTGCACGCCGCCAGTGGCTCCAGCCTCACTACGCGCCACAGGGGCTTGCTGCCTGCTCCACGCCAACCGACCGACTGGACTGCTGGTCCGTCGGCGACTGCTGCTTTGTCGCGACTGCACTGCTGGTGCGTCTCCCAGTCACTGACTATCCGACACACGACGACCCGGAAATACTACGGTCGCTCCAGAGATGGTACGACAGTGCGCTTATCGATACGCGCTGCTGCTGCCACTCACTGGCAAGTAAGGCAGAAAGTTAGTGACGCCAGTAAATGAAATAAGAAAACAAGGCGGCACTACCGTAATAGAAGATGACAAACAATTAATTGGATGAACACGAGTCGTGCACGGCTCATTCACTTCATTGTCATCATCATCTGTTTTTATCACAGAATAATGAGGAATCTTCCAGCCACACGTTAACGTGCGCTTTCAGCAGTTTTCACCTGCTACTATCTTGGGTTTTCTCCGCTAGGTGAGGATTCCCTTAGCCTCTTGGTCTCTCGAGCTTCCCCTAAGTCTTCTCCTGTTCCTTGGAATTTATTGTAGGACCAGGTTTGTCCATTTTTTGTCCTTAGTTCATGTCAGGTGGCTGGTCCACTCATATTTCATTTAAATTTCTCATTCCAGTAGGTTGCTGTCATTAGTAACGTTTCATGAGACACTCGACCATTCTTTTTTTACTGCGAGTGTGTGTGTGTCTGTGAGCGTGCGTGTGCGCACGAGCGTGCACGAGTGTGTGTGTGTGTGTGTGTGTGTGTCCAGTCAGAGATCTTTCCACAACTCTTTGGGGTTTCTTGAGCACTCCGTTGATGAATTCATACAATATCGTCACAGAGCCATAGATTATTGCTTGTAGATCGCACTGCTCATAAATTGTTTTCTTCAGTGAAATGTTTTTTTAGGTGAACATCTTTCACGATAGCTGTTATAAATCAACTTTTTAGCCATACGGCAATTTAACAGAGTATTACCGTACTTCACAAGCTTTTACCTTTTATTTACAAATCATCATTGGTGACGGTTCTGTAAATATAGCACACATGATACCTTTCTTTATCGTGAATTCAGAGATTAAAAACTGTTTTCGTTTATGATTATGGTATGAAATTTACATGTACTGAAGTCGTGTTCAGCGCCTTTCAGAGTGTTACTTAACTTTGTTTGACCACGTCAAAGGGAGTATTATACGCCGTAGTAAACTGTACACCACAATCATAATCAACAACTGTTTGCTACGTCTACAGAAACACCATTAATGCTGTTTAAATGAAAGCTAAACGCATGATTTATAACACTCTCTTAAACTGCAGTACGCAGAAGAAAAAAGTATGCTATATTTTCTTCAGATTGGTTTAGATCTTTGATGTGAAGGCCACTGAATGTCTCTGAAAGCTTATTCTAATTTGATGCGGCAGAGAATTCAGTCTTAGTTTACCTTCACATACGAGCTGGCAAAAATAGATGCACTCGTAGTTGTCAATGGAAATACTTGCTGCTCTGGCTCATCGGTTTTAGTTTTCGGCATGTTTATGCTAAGATTTTTCATTTGGACTATCAGTGACCACAGTGCCGTTAGTCAATAGTATGAGGACTTGCTGAAAAATAATGTCTCCGACTTTTTTATATGGAAGCACTGAAGGCTTTTTAAATAAAACAAACAATATTAACACTCTAGATCTTCATTCTTCGTATCTACGTTGTTTCATCCCTCTGGAAGTGTGTAACGTGAGTACACTGAGATGAAAAAGTCATGAGATACCTCCTGAAATCGCATCGGATCTGCTTTTTCCCGGCCTATTGCAGCAACTCGACTTGGCAGCGACTCAACAAGAAATACTGAGCCGTTATGCCTCTACAGCGATCCGTAATTGCTAAATAATTGCCGGTGCAGGATTTTGTGCACGAACTGACCTCTCGATTATGTCCAATAAATGTTCGATGGGATTGATGTCGGGTGACTTGGGTGACCAGATCATTCGCTCAAATTGTCCAGAATGCTCTTCAAACTAACCCCAAACAACCGTAGCCCGGTGACATGGCTCATTGTCATTCATAAAAATTCCATCGTTGTGTGGGAAGATGAAGTCCATGGCGGTCTGTGTGAAAGGTCTTCAAGTGGCCGAACGTCACCAATTCCAGTCAATGGCCGGTTCAGTTGGACCAGAGAACCCAATCCATTCCATATGAACACAGCCCACACCGTTGTAGAGCCACCGCCAGCTTGTACGGTGCCTTGTTGACAGTTTGAGTCCATGGCTTCGTGCGGTCGGCGCCACACCTGAAACCCACCATCGGCTCTTACCAGCAGACATCGGGACTCATCTGACCGGGCCACGGTTTTTCAATGGTCTGCAGTCGAACTTATATGGTGACCGGTCCAGGAGAGGCATTGAAGGCGATGTCGTGCTGTTAGCGTAGACACTCGTGTCGGTCGTCTGCTGCCATAGCCCATTACCAAAAGATTTCACCACACTGTCCTAATGGGTACGTTAGTCGTACGTCGCACATAGAATTCTGTGTTTATTTCACGCAGTTTTGCCTTCCTGTTAGCACTGACGACTCTGCGCAGACGCCGCTGCTCTCGGTGTTTAAGTGGAGGCCGTCGGCCAATGCGTTGTCTGTGGTGAGGGCTAATGCCTGAAATTTAGCGTTCTTGGCACACTCTTGACGCTGTGCATCACAGAATATTGAATTCCCTAACGATTTCCGGAATGGAACGTCCCATGCGTCTGGTTCCAACTACCATCCCACGTTAAGTAGTTAATTTCCGTCGCGTAGCCATAATCACGTCGGGAACCATTTCACATAAATTGCCTAAGTACAAATGACAGCTCCGTCAATGCTCTGCCCATCTACAGGTATATCTTGCGTGCGCGATGCTATCGCCATCTGCATATGTGAAGATCGCTATCCCATGGCTTTTGACATCTCAGTGTATGTCAGTGCACGAGAAAGGGCGTGCTGTACGAGTGAACCGGTATAACACTGCCAAGGGGGAGCTTGTGTAGTACGTATTTCTGAAGATAGGCTTGTATAGCGCAACTCATTGCCAGTTCACTGCCGCCTATGTTGTCGACCTGGCTAGTTCTGTTCATCTGCAGTGATTGTTTATGCTAGCGCTGTTTTGTTCTTGTTTCGTTTTTTTGTGATGGTAAGTTTAAGTGAACAACGTGCAACTGTGAGATTTTGTTTTCTATTCGGTAAAATTGCTTCTGAAACTGTTTTAAGGTTGAAAACGCCTTACGAATATGACGCTAGGGGAAAAAACTAAAGTTTACGAGTGGTTTGCTCGATTTAAAAATGGCGACATGTCGATTGATGAAAAAACCTCATTCAGGACGTCGATCAGCTGCCCGAACCGCCGAAAATATCGAAAAAGTTCGAGCTTGTTCTCACAGACCGTCGACAAACAACTGATCAGCTGTCAGATTACTCAGAGATTGAGCAACAGTGTGCGTCAAAAAAGACCCGATTTGTGGCAGGAAGGAGACTGGTTCTCCCACCACGACAACGCATCTGCACACACAGCCAGCCGTCTCTGTTAGTTTTTGGATAAAAATGGCATGGTTTCGCTGCCTCACGCTCCTTACTCACCTGACCTGGCTCCGTGCGTATTTTTCTTATCCCCACACTTGAAAAAAGGCATAAAGGACACTGATTTGACGACATTGCAGAAGTCAAGAAAAAAACGTGGTAGGAGCTGCCAGCCATTTCTAAAGATGGCTACAAAAAATGTTTCGGGCAGTGGAAGCACCGCTGGGACAAATGTATTAGTTTTAATGGCGGAAGGGGTAAGACTGTTTCGTAAACAATTCGAAAGTATATATGTTTTAAAAAATAATTCCGCCGTTTTCTTCAATATGACAATGCGAGACACAAACACAAGCCCTGTGACATCTGCAACAAACCGATGTCTTGGGTTCACTGTTATCTATCGTGTTCCATACATTTCCGACTTGGCACCATCCTACTTTATATTTTCCAAAAACTTAAAGAATACCGTCGATGATGTAATTTAGACAGTGATGAAGCGGTGCAAGGAGAAGTGAGGTTGTGGCTCCGTTATCGAAGTCAAATATTCTACAGTTACGCTATCAACGAACTGGTCCCTCTTTGAGAGAAATGTGTTCGTCGGTAGAGTGACTGTTGAAAATAAACATGTATACATGAGGAAGTAGAAGGTTGTTTGTTATACTTAAAAATATTTAAGGGGTTACACATAAAAAATTCAAAGGTCTTATGTTTCAACACTCCGTCGTATAATGCAGTCTGAATGTTTTAGGTTCTTGAGTCTTCACAATATTCTAATTATCATTCCTTTCTACATCTTCGTTTCCAGAACAGCTAGGATTAGCCTAGGCCAGATGGACTCGCTTTATTGATGCCTCTTGCTATGGCAAATTCTTTGGTCGTTTATCCGATACGTATAAAAGCTAAGGATGTGAGGTAAATGTGCAATATTCGGATGTAGGCAAGATAAACATCATGGTCAGC
Source organism: Schistocerca cancellata (assembly GCF_023864275.1). Classification (NCBI taxonomy): domain Eukaryota; kingdom Metazoa; phylum Arthropoda; class Insecta; order Orthoptera; family Acrididae; genus Schistocerca; species Schistocerca cancellata. The sequence goes on along the minus strand of NC_064633.1, from coordinate 285,998,975 downwards.
TAATGCTTGCACGCCCGATGTGTCTAACGCCATTTCAGAATAGACAAAAGCCACACAAATCAGCTTCTGGTAATTTTTTGTCTGACTCGCGACTTCACGGATGACCAAATGTGATCTACTGTCTGCTGAATCTTGCTTGCTCATCATACTGAGTTGAGTCAACGCTGTAACTAATTTGATTTAATATGATTCTGAAGATAATATTGTACAGCACAGAAAGAACAGTGTTAGGAGTACAGTTCTAATTTACGGATACCTCCTCTTTTTTGCACTAGGACTGACTTAGATGTATCTCACGATCTTAGAAAAGAGCCACTAAGTGAAATTTGTCCCAAAAGTTTTGTACTTTCCTCATGCGCCAGCTTCATGGTATCAACAGGGAGTCGGTTCCCGGTTACAGGTGACGGCCCTATTTTTAATCATGTCTATGGGAAATTACAATTCAAGAGAAAGTATATCTTCAAAGAGACCAAGTAGTGACTGCTTACATTATTTTCTTTTGTTGGAGTTGATATCTATAAAATATTCAGATAATGGCCAGAATTTCGTCATCACTGATGCAAGTATTATCACGATTCGTCGTTATGGTAATTTGACTTGGCAGATTGTCACAATCTAATTCGTTTATTTTTATTGGACCATTAAGCTGCAGGTTGTGTGCCAGTCATGTGATCTCTTGGCTACACTGTGGTTTTCAAATTATCGTGTGCTACGTTTTAGCAGACTGCGTTTTATATTTAGACATCGGCTAAGTTATCTGCATATCTGCCCTCGATTTTAGCTGGCAACAAGATGAGTATAATAAGATTCTTAAGATTCCATTAAATGTTGGACTAACTCCCTATAGTACAAGGATAGAGTTTTCTAAGTGTGATCAGGATGGCTGGCTCATCCATGTTTTCTTGTGTGATCAGCCAGCCATATATGACAATGTAGTTCTTTTAGTGTTACTCACCGTAAAAAACGTTTTAGAATATTTGACCAAATTGTTAGTAGCGTACAGTGTGCGTTGTAGGAACTTTCGGGTAGACGTTGGTGAGATTGGTAGAGAGTGGAAGTTTAAGAAAGCCTACATTTTACCTTTTTTAAAAATGTTTTAAATGTTTTAATCCAGTAAGGGCGCCGATAACCCAGTACATAAGAAGTCTGAGAGGTCTTATACATCAGCTACACACACATACACACACGCACACACACGATCTCCGGCACTGCATAAGTTAGTAGCTTCCAACAGCTGTTTAGCCCTCCGCTGTGATTTCTACTAGCGTTTTCAAACTGCCTTGGGAAGAACACAACTCCGAAAAAACTGTAGAAGCTCAACAGCCCTGGCGCCCGCGAATGTTCAAACATTCGCCACAGCAACACTTCTCACAATAACGATGCGACATTCTGCAACAATAACTACAGCGCAGACTTCTCGCAGAAGATGGCGTGTGCAATCAAATTCCGAAGCGGAAACTTGAATCATTTGGTCCCCTTTTACGCGCTTACTGCTACTGAATAGCCACTGTAACACATAATATTTTAAGTGAAACCACGGAGTGGGAAAAATAAACGGCTCGAAAAGTAGTTCACGCACCGTATGATAGGCAAACCAACTAATATCATCCGCACCGGCTAATTTGACGTAAGTAGGGACGTTTATCTTAAAGTGTATAAAATATTTATCGGGTCAGCTTTATATATAAGACAACAAGTGTCCGGCGCAGTTGTCAGATCATTTACTGCTGCTACAATGGCAGGTTATCAAGATTTAAGTGGGGGCACGAGCGATGGGACCTAGCATCTCCGAGGTAGCGATGAGGTGGGGATTTTCCCGTAGACTATTTCACGAGTGTACAGTGAATATCAGGAATCCGGTCAAACATCAAATCTCCGACATTGCTGCGGCCGGAAAAGTATCGTGCAAGAACGGGACCAACGACGGCTGAAGAGAATCGTTCAACGTGACAGAAGTGCAATCCTTCCGCAAATTGCTGCAGATTTCAATGCTGGGCCATCAATAAGCGTCAGCGTGCGAACCATTCAACGGAACAACATCGATATGGGCTTTCGGAGCCGAAGGCCAACTCGTGTACCCTTGATGACTGCTAGACACCTCACCTGGGCCGGTCAACACCAATTTTGGACTGTTGATGACTGGAAACATGTTGCTTGGTCGTACGAATCCTGTTTCAAGTTGTACGGGTTTGGGGACGACCTCATGAATCCATGGACCCTGCATGTCAGTAGGGGACGGTTCAAGCTGGTGGAGGCTTTGTAATGGTGTGATGCATGTGCAGCTGGAGTGATATGGGACCTTTGATACATCTAGATATGACCGTGACAAGTGACACGTACTTAAGCATCCTATCTAATTACCTGCGTCCATTCATGTCCATTGTGCATTCCGACGGACTTGGCCAGTTCCAGCAAGACAATGCTACACCGCACACGTTCAGAATTGCCACAGAGTGGCTCCAGGAACTCTCTTCTGAGTTTAAACATTTCCGCTGGCCATCAAACTCCCCAGACATGAATGTTATTGAGCATATCTAGGATGCCTTTTCAGAGCAGATTTCCACCTCCTCATACTCTTACGGATTTATGGACAACCCTACAGGATTCATGGTGTCACTTCTCTCCAGCACTACTACAGACATTAGTCGAGTCTATGCCACTTCGTGTTACGACGCTTCTGCGTGTTCGCGGGGACCCTACACGATATTAGATATGTGTACCTGTTTCTTTGGCTCTCCAGTGTATGTTATCACATTCTCGACTCAGTGCACGTTAGGTAAAGAACGAGCAAGCTAAATGTCCTAGGAAGACCCCTGCCGGTAACCACATAAACCAGCAATATAAGACTGGCGCTAAGTTATACTTTTAGTATTATTCCGTAACTTAAAGTCGACTTCAAGCTCTGTCTTCATTCGTATAGAAGATGTACCCCTGTACATCTTTCAGTAGATATTCTGCCTCTGTATGTGAGGCCGGCTGGGATTTTCCTGTTTATCCGAACAAATTGTATTAATATTGTCGCCAGATTCGTACAACGGTGCAATTATTTGTGTTAACAACCACTCAAATTAATCGTTCCAGGCAAGGTTTACTTCACTCTAGCTTCAAGTATGTACTCGTACACGCTGGTATGGTTTATGTCGTAGACGTGACTAATTTCCAGAACAGGATAGCGTGTGGGCTAGAAGGCTAGAATCACAAAAGAGACAATTAAATTTTAGGGATAAGAAAGAGAAAACGGATTATACGGTGTAAGTTTCAATATTTTGTCCAGGATAGAAGTATCTACAGTAGTGACATTATTGCTGGACACTTTGTAGAGATCCCCGAACACTGCATTCAGGAGTTCATTTTAGCTGAGTTTTACCATATAAATCACTACAAATTTATAGAAAATATGCCTCACTGTCCGCTATTGCAAAATTAAAGTTTAGAAAAAAAATTACGAAAAATTTCAAGAAATCAAACAAATTAGTCAGAACTTAACAATTCCAAAAAGTTGCGAATTATTTGGCAGTCAAGTTATTGCAACAATTCTTAGTATTCTGTAGCATATCCTCTTGATTTAATCTCTGCCTCGACTCTGCGTGGCATCGAGCCCACCAAATCTCGAAGATCTTCTGCTTTGATCACTCTGGACTACGAACTGTAAATGGCGTCTAGGAGCTCCCTCTTGTTACTGATGATCCGTCGTGATTTTAAGCCTTAACCGCAAGTTCTCAATTGGTTTCAGATCGGGACTGCTGTCAGGTTAAGGCAGCACACTAATTTGAAGGTCATCGAAACATTTTCTGTTGATGTTCTGATGAATCTGTCTTGCATCTTCTTTACCTGCGATTACCTCCATGTGGTCGTTCAAGATTAAACCGCTCTGTATGCATACTCCCCGATATTTAAAGGATATGAGTGCTTCCAGCAGTTGTTCTGCCATAGTGTGATCACATAATGATGGGTATTTCTGTCTGTTTATGCGCAGTAGTTACATAGTCTTCAATAATAACATTTTGGAGCTAGAAAAATATTTTAAATATCTAAGATGCGACATCACTTACGAATACAACTATGACGCGAACTAAAAGTTAAATAAATCTACTTCCATATGCGGAATCGTCGTAAAACGTTTGTAGTCTAAAGCCACGAAAGAAATGAAGTTGAAGTTTTATAAAACAATAACAGTACTAATACTTACTTATGGAAGTAAAGCAACAAGACGTCAAGAAAGTAGGATACAGTCTGAAGAAATGAGATCTCTAAGAAGAATGTACGGGGGACGATCGGAAAAGAAGTCTAGATATAAGTAATGATTTAGGAATATATAACCCAAAAGGAAAATAGGAGAAAATGGAGGGAACACGTAGACCATATGACTGTATAAAGATTCCCGATAACGGCTCTCGATTACAAAAACACTAGAAGAAGAAATGTAGGAAGACCATACAAGAGATGGAGTACAGCAACAGGTTGTTTGCGTAATACGTGAAGTGAAAAAGAAGTTACGTTTGTTTATGTTTAAGGCCGACTGCTAATCATTGCACTGAGCAATCCTCTTTGCGGATATTCCTCGACTTAAGCAATTTTATTCAATAAGACTTCATTTTTGTTCTAAAATTGATTATTTTTTATTATTTGTTATTTTATTATCAGTTATAAAATTTCGTAGAAACAATTGCAGGAAGGTAGTTTTACGAGAAGGAGATTGGGTGGGGGCAGCTTTTTCAGTTCTGCCAGGGGGGATGGGTCACCTCGACACGGTTCTGACGATATGAGTCAAGAAACTTCGGCAGTGAGCCGGACGTAGGCGACGTAACGCACCCTTCATGGCTTTGATTTTTATAGGCCGGAAAGGGCGCAGCATGTGTCAGCTTAGAAGAGCATTTGAAGAGCAAAAAGGAAGACGCATCCAGGTCACCACGAAAGCGACGAATTTAGTGCGAAGCCTGATCGGAGAACCAGGAACGAGCATTCAAAATTAGTTTTAAATATGGATACTGAAAAGAACGTGCCGAATATAAAACAACGAAAAAATAACAAAGGACGACCAGAATTCTGACTGTGGTATCAGGCAGACTAAATAATATTCACGACTGTGATAACTGAATAAATGCACAAGGGAATAAAAAGAGACTAAGATCTGAGGACAGAGATAGTTTTGTTGAAACAAAGGACGGGTTCTAGTGGCCTGTGGCTTTGGCTGGCCACTAAAGCTGCAGGTCCCTGATTTGGCAATGCACGTTGCTACGGGACAATTGACGATAGCAATACATGATCCTAAGGAAAACATAAAGCACATCAATTTGATGTAACATGCACATCTGAAGATGAGGCTAGGAGCCTCGAAATCGACCGTGTTATAACAAAATTGAAGATCATTTAATTGCAGTTCGAGGAGAATTCATTCCTACACTCATTTTATCATCGACTGCGCTCCCTTGGTTTCAGTGACGATCGAATTATTTTTCTTATGTGTTGTTTTCGTTATCAAGTGTGAAGGCAGAACTACCTCTCTAGGTGCCTTCATCATTCCCGAAGTCTGGCTAATCGTATCTAACAGATTCTCAATTTCCCTTATCAATTTACTGTAGTCTGTTCTGGTCTGCAATTTGGATGCATAAGATATCAAACTGCTTGTGTGACAATGCTCGCTTTGTATACCGTTGCTGTATTCACGATTATGTGGATGAGATACTCCTGAAAGTGTGTGTGTGTGTGTGTGTGTGTCAGTTCTCATAGACTCTACACATTGGCTTGAATAATAATCATTTGGTTGCCAATTCCCCCAATGATCTTATAAATGTTATCTATACCTTCTTCTGTCTTCAAAAACTCTGCCAAACGGTGACATTAAAACTGGATCCTCTACGTCCTTCAATTTCTTCTTTCATCGCGTTAGCAGGCAACTCCTTCATCTCGTAGTGACCTTCAGTGAATATTTCCAGCTGTCAACTCATGTCCCTGCGTTTAACAGAGTAATTCATTTTTCACTCGTAAGGTTGACGACTTTTTTAAAGTCTCCGAAAGTTGTTTTTTTCTTTTTCTGTCTGTGTATTTTGGCCGTACTGAGACCTGCTCATGAAGCGTAATGCGCAATGTGCCAGATTGGGATGTAGGGAACTGAAAGACATCCAAATCGAATTCGTGTGACGGGTTAACGGCCACTGGTCTGGTATTCTGGCCAGTATGAGACTGGTTTTAGGAGGCTATACACGCTCATGTAGGCAATTCTGGGCTCGTCCTCCATGTCCACCTCCAAAAATACGATATGCAAGTGGTTTTTTTTTTTTTTTTTTTTTTTGGTCATCAGTCTACCGACTGGTTTGATGCGGCCCGCCACCAATTCCTTTCCTGTGCTAACCTCTTCATCTCAGAGTAGCACTTGCAACCTACGTCCTCAATTATTTGCTTGACGTACTCCAGTCTCTGTCTTCCGCTACAGTTTTTGCCCTCTACAGCTCCCTCTAGTACCATGGAAGTCATTCCCTCATGTCTTAGCAGATGTCCTATCATCCTGTCCCTTCTCCTTATCAGTGTTTTCTACATATTCCTTTCCTCTCCGATTCTGCGTAGAACCTCCTCATTCCTTAACTCATCAGTCCACCTAATTTTCAACATTCGTCTGTAGCACCACATCTCAAATGCTTCGATTCTCTTCTGTTCCGGTTTTCCCACAGTCCATGTTTCACTACCATACAATGATGTACTCCAGACGTACATCCTCAGCAATTTCTTCCTCAAATTAAGGCCGGTATTTGATATTAGTAGACATCTCTTGGCCAGAAATGCCTTTTTTGCCATAGCGAGTCTGCTTTTGATGTCCTCCTTGCTCCGTCCGTCATTGGTTATTTTACTGCCTAGGTAGCAGAATTCCTTAACTTCATTGACTTCGTGACCATCAATCCTGATATTAAGTTTCTCGCTGTTCTCATTTCTACTACTTCTCATTACCTTCGTCTTTCTCCGATTTAGTCTCAAACCATACTGTGTACTCATCAGACTGTTCATTCCGTTCAGTAGATCTTTTAATTCTTCTTCACTTTCACTCAGGATAGCAATGTCATCAGCGAATCGTATCATTGATATCCTTTCACCTTATATTTTAATTCCACTCCTGAACCTATCTTTTATTTCCATCATTGCTTCCTCGATGTACAGACTGAAGAGTAGGGGCGAAAGACCTTGCACCATTTTATATTGTCGAACGCTTTTTCCAGGTCGAGAAATCTTTTGAAAGTGTCTTGATTTTTCTTTAGCCTTGCTTCCATTATTTTCAAGTTGTTACATACATAGTTACACACAGAATAAAGTTTATACGGTTCGCAGACGCATAACGAAACGACTTCCCTTCCTTCGCTTGACATATGACTCTGGCGATATGGCTACAATAAAATACAGTTGCCAAAGTATGAAATCAGCGGACCCCATACGACGAGATAATGAAAGAGTATTTTTGACCTAATTGGAGACCTAAAATCTGTAACAATCACATGGACTCCTTATAGAGCAATCTTGGTTAAACGCAGCTCAGGCTGTTAATATATGACACCCAGAAAGCAGTAGACAACGACACCCAGACTGGTGTCGTGCTTCTTGACTTTCGCAAGCATTTTAAACACATTCGTCTTTCACTTAGTCAACAAAATATCTTAAGGAATACCGAACCAACTTCGTGATTGGGCGAACAACTTCCTATATGACAGAAACCAAAATGTAGGTCTGTCCGATGCGCGAGCGTAATTTTAGCGCGCATAGCGGATAACGGTGAGAGATCCTTGAGATCATTCACTGTAGATTTTGTTATACACTATGTGATTGAAAGTATCCGGACACCCCCAAAAACATACGTTTTTCATATTAAGTGCATTGTGCTGCCACCTACTGCCAGGTACTGCATACCAGCGATCTCAATAATCATTAGACATCGTGAGTGAGCAGAATGGGGCGCTCCGCGGAACTCACGGACTTCGAACGTGGTTAGGTGATTGGGTGTCAGTTGTGTCAGACGTCTGTACGCGAGATTTCCACACTCTTAAACATCCCTAGGTCCACTGTTTCCGATGTGATAGTGAAGTGGAAACGTGAAGGAACACGTAGAGCACAAAACCGTACAGGCCGACCTCGTCTGTTGACTGACAGAGACCGCCGACAGTTCAAGAGGGTTGTAATGTGTAATAGGTAGACATCTATCCAGATCATCACACAGGAATTCCATCCTGCATCAGGATCCAAATACTATGACAGGCGGGAGGTGAGAAAACTTGGATTTCATGGTCGAGTGGCTGCTCATAAGCCAGACATAACGCCGGTATATGCCAAACGACGCCTCACTTCGTGTAAGAAGCGTAAGCATTGGACCATTGAACAGCGTAAAAACGCTGTGTGGAGTGACAAATGACGGTACACAATGTGTCGATCCGATGACAGGGTGTCGGTATGGCGAATACCTGGTGAACGTCATCTGCCAGAGTGCGTAGTGCCAACAGTAAAATTCAAGGGCGGTGGTGTTATGGTGTGGTCCTATTTTTCATGGAGGAGCCTTGCCCCCGTTGTTGTTTTGCTTGACACTATCACAGCACAAGCCTTCATTCATGTTTTAAGCATCTTCTTGCTTCCCACTGTTGAATAGCAATTCGGGGATGGAGATTCCGTCTTTCGCCACGATCGAGCACCTGTTCATAATGCACAGCCTGTTATAGAGTGGTTACACGACAGTGTCACCCCTGTAATAGACTGACCTGCACAGAGTCCTGACCTGAATCGTATAGAACACCTTTGGCATGTTTCGGAACGTCTTCTTCGTGCCAGGCCTCACCGACCGACAGCGGTACCTATCAGAGTGCAGCACTCCGTGAAGAATGGGCTGCCATTCCCCAAGAAACCTTCCAGCACCTGATTGAATGTATGCCTGCGAGAGTGGAAGCAGTCATCAAGGCTAAGGGTGGGCCAACAGCATACTGAATTTAAGAATTACCGATGGAGAGTGCCACGGACTTGTAAGTCGTTTTCAGCCACGTGTCCGATTACTTTTGATCACCGATAAAAGTCGCAACGCCGCAAAATGGTGGCGGACTGCAAGGAGAACTGCAAGCCATGGACCCCAATAGAAATCAATGTAATGTATTGGCATATAGTGACGGATATTCCCAGCGTCGTTCGGCTACACGACTGGCCATTACTCGCTATGAACATTAATAACTCTCTTTTACTCGTGACTGCGTCCGAAACAATTTAAAGCGGTTCGATCACATGAAACTAGTAGGAAAAGCAATTGACAGATTAACGAGAGCAGATTTTTCTCAAACTGTCCTTAGTGAAAAAACATTATATGAAGTAGCTTACCAGTGGGTGCTGACAGTTGTTCACCCAAGAACGTGCAGATCACTCATCACATTTGTTCTTAAGTATTACATTCCTTTCTGGGAGTCTCACCAGGTACACTAGTTGCGACATAATTGGAGCAAAATCTACAGTGATTCAGGGAAGATTTTTTTAATATTTATTGTAGTTACAGACAACAAATCGTACAGCAGGTAGTTCATCATCTTCGAGGCCTGATTAAAAACAATTTCGCAGTCGCTTCGAACCAACATATGTAAATACGGTACAGTCTTCTTCTTCTTTTTTCTGCCCTTATCCCGTGTCACCACGTAATTTATTGTATTTGGCAACCTTACTAGCAGAGCGTGGCCAGATGCCCTTCCCCGTCGGCATCGCTCCCCCTGAATTTTCAAAAACGCTGAAACACTTATTTTCTACTTTCTGACCAAGAAGTCAAATACCAATTTTCGTAGATGTAGCTTTGAAGCTGCTTTAGTAGTTTAGTAATAATGATTTATTTAAGAAAAATTATTAGCCACTATTCTACATCCTTTGTAGTTGAATTTACAAAACTTCTGAAACATGTCTTTTTTTGTATTGCTGACCGAGAAACCAAATACTTATTTTAGTGGGTCTAGCTTCAAAATTGTCTTAACAGCGATATATTCTGAGAAAAATATTATGTCCCGTAATTGACCCCCTTTTTCATCCCCTTAGGGATTGAATTTCCAAAAACACTGAAAGATATTGTTTGTGTTAGAGAAACCAAATATCAATTTTCGTAATCTTAGCTTCAAAATTACCTTAATGGTGACATATTTTCAAAAAAGTCTTTCATCTCCTTAGTGGTTGCATTTCGAAAAATGCCTTCTTAAGCGATGCCTACTGTACAAGATCAGCATCCTCTCAAAATTTCAAATTTCTATCCTTAGCGGTTTGCCCTAGATGATGATGAGTCAGTCAGTCAGAATATTTCCCTTTATATATGGAGATTTAAGTACCATATTCAGACTTTTGGGACACGGTACAACAAATAATTTGTGTGTGGTAATTACTTTTTTACATAAAAGAACGAAGCTGTTTTGGCGTAGGGTCTACTACTTTCTGACTGTATCTCATTTACAAATGTTGACTCCATGTGACTGGGAAATTATTTGTAATCAAGTCTTTAAAATGGTCATCATAAGCCGAAATTAATTACGTGGTGCTAAATCTATGATACATAACTGAACTCAAATGGGTTTAATAAACGACACGGAGAAGATCAGAAGAATAGCAACCGATTTCGTGTCGATTTCTCTAGTAAGCACCTGAGTTTTAAGATCAGACTGCAGTGATAGTATCCAAAAGAGCGTTGCGGTTGCGAAGGGCGTTGCTGACAAAATTTCGAGAACTTTTTCAAAGAAAATGTGGTCAAAATGCTGCTTCCTCTCGCACACATCTCGCCAAATAACCATTACGGGAAAATCAGAGGCGCACCGGCTGTCGTTCTCCTCGCGAATGGAACAGGAAAACTGCGAGGAGGGATTTTATTTATTTTTCGGGGAAAGGGGGGGGGGTGGGAGGAGATGGATGGGAGATTATGGCGGTACGGAGAAACCCTTCGCCAAGCAGTGTAGGGTGCCTCGCGGAGTATAGAAGTAAATAGACGGCGCACCTTCGCAGTGAACAAACACGTTCCTGAACGTGGCGGCTGCTCAAAGACGTGACGTAAGCCTTCCGTGCTGAGCAAACACCGTTCTGTTGTAGCAGAGCAAACTTATCACGTCAGCTTCGTTAGGCAAGTCGTAATTCATCTAAAGGACTTGATGGTGAAGCGACTCGCCAAATTCGGCGATGAAAATATCTCCCAGCACTAAGTTTCGTGTCTGACACATACTGACATTGTGTCACAGCTGTATGTCGACTTGACCACGGAAGCTTGTTCATAGATGTCTACCAGAAACAAGACTAATATGACTTATGTTTTGGTCTACATCAGAACAGACATTGGAGTAGAAAAGTGTTTTGCCTACGTGTTGAGCATAGTTGCGAGCAGTTTCCGTAGCAGCAGTATAAAAACGGTGCTCAAATAAAAAGTGATTATAATTCTGAATACTGTCCCTAATATAGAAGAGGTAGCTATCACGAACATCTTCTCTGTTACTAATGAAAATCATCGGTTCTTCTCGTCCACAATTTGAAGAATGTTATCACGAAATGTGTGTATCCATTCTCAATGAGAAGAAAGTTCGTAATGACAATTAAAAACTAAAAATACACTCATTTGGCTCTTGTAGATCTTCATTGGAATTAAGTCTCGTTCAACAATCGTTGTCTAGTAGGCATGACGCGGTCGGTTCTGGACAGATGAGGAGTCTGTTCCGTGACGAATTTTTATTCTTCCTTTTATTTTCTTCATGTTGTATTTCGGTATAATTTCACAATTTGGTTTCTATTCTCTAACATGAAAGTTTCATTACAGATACTTCGCAATATTTTATGCTATAACACAGCAACGTCTGTCGTACTACCTCCATAAGTCATGATACTCCATACCTCACACATAAAACTCAACAACAAGGATACCATAGCTTACAACTCAGAGATATTTGAATACATTAATCTTTACATCCAAAGAGACTAATACAATTTACTACATTCAATAAATGTTTCCTGGCTAAGCAATACAAATACGAATAATGACAATTGTTTAACATTATGATTACAATTGAAAAGTATTTGGTAATAAATCTTGTGTTATTTTTATGTAACAGCTCCTGTGTGAAAATTGTGAGAATGATTTAGGTTCCTAGATTAAAAAAGTCATTTCCGTTGGATTGTGTCATAAATTTAATGTGAGTATCGTATACCGAGCTAAGAGAGGTAGAACTGACCAATTCCACTTCATAGTCGAGATAATCTATGAGTAATGTCATTCATAATACAAAACCACCTGAAGTAGACAGAATCATGTGCTATGAACCGTTCGAGAAGAAATGAGACGCACGTACATCACAATTACAAAACGCCTACTTGACAGCAGTACGATTACGTAAAAAGGTATGACGTACATAGTGTGCACTTATCGCGTTTACTGTTGTTGTGAGCAGTTGCTTTTTGGATCTGCAGATATAAATCTTTTTGTTGTGAAAGTACTTTGCTTGCTTATGTCATGCTGTACATAAATACAGTACATTGCAATTGTATGAAACCCTGCTTTGACCCAGCTCTGTTATCATAATGCCAACGAAACCTGAAACATTGTAGTATGACGTCCATCGTTGGCGTCGTATCTGCATTGTGTTTTAAAACTCTGCAAACAGCATTTCATCGCTGTGCGTTCTGCATCTGTGCACAGACACGTGGACAGCGAGAATTCCGCGCTTGTATTCAGATCTGTATCTTAATTTGAACACAGAACGGTAATACTAATGCAGAGCGTTTTTAGATCACTGTAAAATAATACTGGACATTTTATCTTCATTGAGACTAATTTCATTGCACTAAGGATCGTATTTAATGATGAAATTCAACTTAGTTGTAGTATATGTTCCGCAGTAATTAGTATCACAAGGTTTAGGTAAAAATGCACTTACTTTTTTTAATCTAGTGCACACTTAAGTCTATGCACTTTTCCGCATTAAGTCTTTACTGTAGACCTTACCTCTGAAGTACAATTTTGGGACATCTAAAAAATTCCCTGTCAATTACTGTCAGAATATCTTTATTAGACTGAACATACTTTTCAACCACAAATATCTTTAGATGCAACATGGCGTTTGGTTGGACGCCTCCGGTTTCCTCCGTTAGATTCGCTATTGGACAGATATGAGAGGTCGCAGGCGATGGGATGCTGTCACACTATTCGGGAACAGTGCCTTCGTATCGCACTTGCGTAAAGTCTATGTTGGTTGAATATTGTCCTGGGGGGAGGATGTAAGGCATCGAGATGCAGGATTTCGCCAACACAGTGGGTGTCCTGTGACTGAAGGCAATTACATCTCGCCCTATCATAATCCATCTTCTAAAGCAAACCATCGTAGCTTTGATTTGCTGTCGTGCAGCCACATATGGACTCACTGAACCTCCTCCTAGACTGAGTCATAAGTCTCCGTTGAACACCGTGCGTTCCTAGTTTGCAGGTGTTGGTAACATCCTCACAAGACACAATCCCACTTTCTGACATTGGTTCTGATTAAGGTGAACGGTAACGGAAGCCAAGAGAAGGTAAACTTAAACATCATTGTACAACTCGCCAAAGAAGAAACTTCGGAAACTTACGCTAAATTCCCCTATTTTCTTAACTAAATTCGCTAGTTACTGTTTATTGTATGGCTAAAGAATAACTGAACCATCAACGTTTCATTCATGATTAGTGTCCAAATTAATTCTGAAAAACATGTCTAACAGGATAACAAAAATACGTGCTATGATTCCAGTAAAACAATTCCCCGCCGTGAGCTCGTCAACGTACCTAGTAAATACAGCAAATTTATGACAACTTATGCTACTGGCTGTGAAGTGTACTGGCTCAGAACTATTATTACCTACCATCGCCTTCGGTACCAGCGGAAAAATAATATATCGTGCATAATGATGGTCCGTACGAGATCTCGCAAGATAGAACAGTGCGCCGAAGACTTGTCTCCAGATGCTTATCGTACGTCTGCTAAGAAGGTGTGCATCGACAGTTGGGCGTTCATCACAAGAATATGTGAATAAGTAAAGGGAAACCAACTGGGGTGAAAATCGTTGGAACAATCGCTACTTATAATTTCTGCACAGTCATCAATCACGAAATTCAATTGCAGCAATCTTCCCCTGGAGGATGAAAATGTCCAGTAGAACAAAGATGTCAGCCATGAACTTGTATACACAATAATCATGACCAGTAGGTTAATTTGCAATGTCTCTTAGGCTATGAGCAAAAGGGGGCTGAACCTTGTATCGTATGCTGACAGTGCAAGTGCTGGGGCAGCAGAGCAAACAACACAACATATAGATGAAATACGAAACGTCAGCATTTCCACGGAAATTAAGAAATTTGCTGAGCGCAGGAAAAGCAATGTTCATTACTCGTTGAGTGACTGTTTCTCACAACTACACCATATGATCAAAAGTATCCGGACACCTATTACTAGACATTAATGGCAGCTTTAAATTTTCTGGAGAACAGTTTCAGTGAGGGGTCTGTGAAGAAATGGCAGGCCATTCTTCCTCAAGTGCTGGAACCACAAACGGTAGTGGTCATGGGCGTAGGAGTCTCGACCGAAGTCGACGTTATACAGTTTGTGATCAAAAGTATCCGAACACCTGGCTGAAAATGACTTCCAAGTTCGTAGCGCCCTCCATCGGTAATGCTGGAATTCAATATGGCGTTGGCCCACCCTTAGTCTTGATGACAGCTTCCACTGTCACAGGCATATGTTCAATCAGGTGCTGGAAGGTTTCTTGGGGAATGGCAGCCCATTCTTCACGGAGTGTTGCACTGAGGAGAGGTATCGATCTTGGTCGGTGGGGCCTGGCAGGAAGTCGACGTTCCTAAACATCCCAAAGATGTTCTATAGGATTCAGGTCAGCATTGTGTGCAGGCCAATCCATTACAGGGATGTTATTGTTGTGTAACCACTCCGCCACAGGCCGTGCATTATTAACAGGAGCTCGATCTTGTTGAAAGATGCAATCGCCATCCCCGAGATGCTCTTCAACAGTGGGAAGTAAGAAGGTGCTTAAAACTCCAATGTAGGCCTGTGCTGTGACAGTGGCACGCAAAACAACAAGTGGTGCAAGCCCCTCCATGAAAAACTCGACCACACCATACCACCACTGCATCGAAATTTTACTGTTTGCTCTACACACCCTGGCAGATGACGTTCACCGGGTATTCGCAAATCCCACACCCTGCCATCGGATCATCACATTGTGTACCGTGATTCGTCGCTCCACACAACGTTTTTCCACTGCTCAAGCGTCCAATATTAACGCTTCTTGCACGAAGCGAGGCGTCGTTTGGCATTTACCGTCGTGACGTGTAGCTTATGAGCAGCCGCTCGACGATGAAAGCCAAGTTTTCTCACTTCCCGCCTAACTACCACAGTACTTGCAGCGGATGCTGATGCAGGTTGGAATTCCTGTGTCTGGATAGATGTCTGGCTATTACACATTACGACCTCCTTCAACTGCAGCGGTCTCTGTCAGTCAGCAGACGAGGTCGGCCTGTACGCTTTTGTGCTGTACATGTCCCTTTACGTTTCCACTTTACTATCACATCGGAAACTGTAGACTTAGGGATGCTTAAGAGTATGGAAATCGCGCATACAGACCTATGACACAAGTGACACCCAATCACCTGACTACGTTCGATGTCCGTGAGTTCCGCGGAGCGCCCCATTCTGTTCTCTCACCACGTCTAATGACTACTGAGGTAGCTGATGTGGAGAGCACGGCAGTAGGTGGCAGCACAATGAACCTAAAAGGAAAAACGTATGTTTTTGGGGGTGACCGGTTACTTTTGATCACATAGTGTAACTCATCCCAAATGTATTCCACTGGGTTGAGGTCGGACTCTGAGCAGAACAGTCCATTTCAATTCGCAAATATGTCAACAAACCACTGCCCAACATATGCTATTTTATGACAGTGTGCACTATCATGCTGATGCAAGCAGTTTCTCTACTGTGCGCAGTGCACAATGCCGTAAAATGTCTCCATATTTTACTGCATTTAATATTTTCTTAAGCGTAATGAGAGGACCATATCCTAACCACGAGTAACACCCCCACTCCGTAATTCCACCTGCCCCTTACTTCACATTACTAATGACGGCAGGTAAAGTTCTCGAGGCTTTCGCCAAAACCAATACTCTTCCATCGGATTGCTACAGGATATAGCGTAATTCAGCACTCGATATCATTTGTTTCCCGTCATCTACACTCCAGTGGCGTCGTTCTTTATACCACCTCAAGCGTCGCTTGGGATTGGCGAAAGAAGTATGTGGCGTGTGAGAAGTTACTCGACCATTGTACCCCATTCATTTAAACTCCCTACGCACAGTCATTGTATTAGTTGGACTGCTGATTCCACTTTGGATCTCACGAATTCTGTCCACTGATTCCAGGTTGCTTTTTACAACCGTCCTCTGCTCGGAAGTGCCTGTCCGTCAGTACATGAGGTCTTCTTGGTATTGGTTTAGTTGTGGTCATTCGATCGCGTTTCCACTTCACACTAACAGCTGTTGAATTGGTTAGCTTAGAATGGAAATGGAAATACCGTGTGGCTTGGCCTCCCGTCGGGTAGACTGTTCGTCTGGTGCAAGTGTTTCGATTTGGCGCCACTTCGGCGACTTGCGTGTCGATGGGTATGAAATGGCGATGATAAGGACAACACAACACCCAGTCCCTGAACGGAGAAAATCTCCGACCCAACCGGGAATCGAACCCGAGCCGTAAGGTATGATATTCCGTCGCGCTGACCACTCAGCTACCAGGGGCGGACTGAGATTGCAATGTTTCTTTTACTCAAATAAAACGAAAGCCTGGTGCACATTAGAAGACAGTGAGCTCTCCTACTGACCCATTGCGCTGTTGCTGTTTCTCTATTGTCAACCCACTACTCCCAGCCTCCTTCAAAGACGTCACGGAACAGACTCCTCATTCGTCACACGTACAACTCTGTACGAAACAGTGGAAGGAGCCTGTCAAAAGCACAAGTAGTTTTACAGGTGCTTAACGTTATCGTATCATCATATTTTAAAAAAATAGTTCTCTCTCGTCTGCTCTATTGTCTGCTGCAGAACCTGAAGTATGGCTAACTTACATTGTAAAACAGATTTTGCACATTTCACTCATTTATTTGGTCACGTTAAAGCAAGGCAAGTGGGAACTATATGTAAGGTTCAAAATGGTTCAAATGGCCCTGAGCACTATGGGACTTAACTGCTGAGGTCATCAGTCCCCTAGAACTTAGAACTACTTAAACCTAACTAACCTAAGCACATCCACTGGACTCGCATTCGGGAGGACGACGGTTCAATCCCGTCTCCGGCCATCCTGATTTAGGTTTTCCGTGATTTCCCTAAATCGCTTCAGGCAAATGCCGGGATGTTTCCTATGAAATGGCACGGCCGATTTCATTCCCCATCCTTCCCTCGCGCGAGCTTGCGCTCCGTCTCTAATGACCTCGTTGTCGACGGGACGTTAAACACTAATCTCCTCCTAAGCACATCACACACATCCATGCCCGAGGCTGGATTCGAACCTGCGACCGTAGCGGTCGCGCGGTTCCAGACTGTAGCGCCTAGAACCGCTCGGCCACTCCAGCCGGCTATATACAAGGAACGGCAAATAGTGATGTTGAGCACCTGAAGTTTTGCTTTCATCACAATTTTTAATAAAATCACTTTTTGTGACGGCGTATGTATCCTGTATTGTTTCATGTTACCCGGACTCAGCTCCAGTGCGACTCGCAATGGACAAAAGCGGAACATGTAATTTTTTTAAGAAAGAATTTGTAGGGATTAAGATCGCTAACCGCCTTCGACAAATAGTGGATGGTAACGTAACAATAGATATTAGAGCAAGTTATCTTAAGCTCAGTAATGATAACGTAAGATAACCCACTTCACACTGTCAAGATACAGCTAAAATATGGTCTTGGTGAACACAAACGCATTCAAATGACATTTAACACTGAAATGTGGACCAAGCTGCTTGACTCTGCGGATGAATCGAAGAATGTCGATAAAAAAAGGGCACAGTTCGAGTTCAAAAAAACTGTACGTACATTATGCCCTGAATTTGGAACCTCTTATTAACTACTTCACTATTTTTTATCAAAACAATTATTAACTCAGAAATTAAATTACACTTACTGTACTAGAGAGCCAGATACTTTTCAGTACAACATTACGATACTGCAGCTGATTGACCGTGATGCAAACTTGCAATAACTCTGCCATGAAATAAAAAAATTACATGAAAAATAACTATCGTAACTACCGTTCATAGATTATGCATGAAATTCTTGTGAATAATACAATTTCAGACAATATAATTACAAACTGAACTGAAAAAAATTTAACTTTTCATTATTTACTGTTTTATGGTCATTCACTGAGTTCAGATAGGACAGAATTCGCAATGATTAATGGTAACTGCGTATACACATTGTTTACATTTCTTTCGAGATAATCAGTCAAATTGGTGATCGAAATTCAGAAACAGAGTTTATGTTAACTTTCCCTGTTTCACCTTTTTTTCTTATTCTTCTTCTTTGTCTACTTCTTACTATTATTATTTGTATTATTACCATTGCTATTACTGTGGATGTCTGAAGTCTTACATGTGTGTGAGAGTGGTACTTTCAGTAGGCACAGGAGCGTATGCTATTTCGAACTTTCTGTCAGATTAAAACCGTATGTTGTCAGAGCTAGATATTCCAGGTTGGGCTGTGAGTCGAGTCGGATAGCTCAATCAGTAAGAGCATTATAAGCGAAAAGGCCAGTTCCAAGTTCTTTCTAATTCCAGTTTCTGCCCAACACACAGTTTTAATCTGCAGGGAATTACCACTTGTATAATTTACAATGGTTGATAAGTAATTAAGAAAATAATGATCCATCACCTCTCAGTTAATTATTTGAGTGGAATTAAGTGTTATGGTGACATATTTTAATTACATTTCTCAAACTGGGGCAACTGCCCATTTATTTTTGTTGCTCCCAGATGATTTACTCTAATTAGTGCAGCTAATTATAATTGCCAGATTTAAGTGAATTATTTGCAATTAACAAATTCAGTTGTTGTAAATTTATTCTACAAAGTAGACAAAGCAATAAATCCGTTACATCGTAAATTGTTTGCTGAAATTTGCATTAACGGAGAGACACCATATAAAACTGATTTTCTAGGAGGGCCTACAAACTGGGAAAGGTTGCTCATTCTGAAGGAAGTAAGTCACAAAACCCTCCAACTGCAATTCTTTTTCTCTTTTCACTCGGTGGTTCTGACCAGATACGATTCATAGAGAGACAGGTTTCTAAGAAGTGCGAAGCGCTTCATTATGGATCTTTTAGGACATACGAGAGCGCTGCAGAGATAATTTCTAGCGGCAGACTTCACAAGAGAGGCATTGTCCGTATCGGAGAAGTTTACTATTGAAATTCCAAGAGCGTGTAACACGGGGAGCCAAGTAACGTATTACCTACTCCCATAACAATAACAACAAATGACGATGATGAGTTTCTCGAGCTCATATGCAATCTTACGGTTATCACACTTCCCGCACATCATTCACTGATAGAACAGGAAAGCAGGAAATAATAGCAGTACCTAAAGTAAACTGCGTAAGTATGTGGAAATAACGAAATAACATGAATCTACAAAGAACCTGTCTCTTTCTTCGAAAGTGTCAAGTTTATTTGAGATGGATGGAAGCAGCCGATGTAGGATTCGTCACAACACCTATAGGGTGCTGCCTCAAATCGACAAATCTGGCTTATGTGTCCTAGACAGAGGACACAAATACCACACTGTATATCAAAATGCAGCGGTGGCGGAATCAGCATAATAGTTAATCTAGGTCTCACACGCATATGACATAAAACACACGTCAATAACGTGACTGAGACATTATTCTTCGTAGCTTTTAGTTTTGCGAGACATTTACAGCTATCTCCGGCATCAGACTGCCACACTTTGGCGTCGCTCATTTACAATCGCTACTTGCCATCACTTACCTCAACAAGCACCAAAAATCCGCTACCTGGTCTAGGGCGATGAAAGACGTAGCAAAGTTAAGGAAAGCTACAAAAATTTATTTCATTTGACGTGTCTCTAAACTGCTTTGTTTGACTGCTAATCTGATATATGTTTGTCCTACATTCCAAATCTAGTCCACTAGCTATATGACGTGAGCTCTTTGAAAAATAACTATGCATTTTTTCGTAGCCTGCAGTCACAAATACCGTCACAAATTTCATATTAAACTACAAGTTCATGTTTCTGACTCACAGTTTTTGGTACAAATTGATTTCTTTTACTATTTAGTTTACTCTATTTGCACAATCTCACCAATAACCAGTGGCCTTCCAAATAGAAACCCCAACTAAAAGCAGTCTGTTTTTATTCAAAATGTTCGCAGCGTATTCTGTAAAAAGGTTTGCTCATCAAAAAATTCAGATGCAGTGCTAGGCGAAAACTGAACGTCGGCGATGAATCAGTTTTGCGAGGCCCTTTTCACTTTACAGTCAGAAAGAAAATGTTAAATGAGTTAAATTATACACTAATAATAATTATACACAAATTTTATTATTATAATATACAAGGATTATTGCAATGACAAAAATTACATGAAACACGAAACTTCAGGACTTTCTCCTCACTGATCTTTTTTTAAGATTACGTCGTAGTTAATACCAGCCTCTATTTCCGCTTCAGTTGATAGTACTGACAACTCAGATGGTTTTTCTTGGCCATATCGTGCTCCTTAAGTATGTCTCAATCAATTTTAACTTGGAGAAACTTCTCTCAGCAGAAGCTTTACTGACCGGAACTGCGAGCATTATTCTAATTGTTTTGTAAAGATTTGCGTATACATCTTCCAAATTATTTTCTAATATGTACTGAATGAGTTGCTTTACATCTTTGAGTCCTTTAGGTTGGATTTTAAAAGTTGGAGTTCCTCAAAAAATTCGAAAGACTGTATGTCACTGTTTTCGCCTTCTCGAAATATTGTACCAAAATCATTACAGTGTTTGTGAAAGTCGTCCTTGGATAACGGTTTCAAATAATTTATATCGTAAATAAAACCAAATCGCAAAAAATATTCGTTGAACGCTTTGATCCGACATTCAGTGTCGACTATTATAGCGTCTGTCATTGTGTTAAAAAAGCTAACTCTGTGCTACATTTCAACAGATTGTATAGATTCATCAGTTTGTTCTTAATCGAACATTCGTTTTTTCTGTGCTATTCTTTTATTTTAAACTGAGACTCAATTTCGTAACTAACTTTTTATACAAACATTGGAGCTTCTGCAATGCTTGTTTCAAATCCTGTATTACGGAATTCTTGAATCCTGTCAAGAAATGAACGTAAAGTATCAGTAGCGACACGTAGTAAAACCTCATACCATACGCATATTGCAACAATAAACTCAAAAGTTTAGATTTCCTTCAAGACTGCTTCACAGTCGCTAGGAGTTTCGGAATTATTAGTTCTATTTTTCAGGTCACTCACACTTTCGATGACATCATCAAACTGCAAAAATATCGGTTTTACAGCTCCGATTCTACTTTCCCACCGTGTTTCAGACAGAGCTTTCACTGTCAATTTCAATTAAGTTTAAATAAGATCCCAACACTTGATTGATTTTGTAAAAAGCACATAAACTTTGTTGATGCAGCTGAAAAATGTTTTAGCTAAAGCAAATTCCAACAATGGCATCCGCACTTTGTGAACGAAGCTCGTGGATTAATATTAATTATTCTTGTTCTAACACCTTTATTAATGCCAGCCATATTGGCACTGTTCTCATATCCGTGACCTCGGCATTGCGGATGTCTAGGACATTACTTTATAGTTCCTTTAAAATGGCATTTGTTACGTACTCTCCCGTTGTTTCAGCGACGTCCATAAACCCAACGAAATGTTCCTCTACCTCTCCAGTTGAGGAATTACAAAATCTTAGTATTTTTGACATTTGTTCCACACGGCTCGAATACCTGGTACAATCGAGCATGAAGGCATAACGCTTTTCTTGTTTGACTCTGTCTATAATTTCGTTGATAACAGATTTGGACATTAATGTAATTAATTCATTTTCTATGTCGTGGCTTAGATAATGCTGACGAAGTTGCTTTTCATTAATACGTTGCGTGGGGTTGGGTTGGGTTGTTTGGGGAAGAGACCAAACAGCGAGGTCATCGGTCTCATCGGATTAGGGAAGGACGGGGAAGGAAGTTAGTCGTGCACTTTCAAAGGAACCATCCTGGAATTTACCTGGAGCGATTTAGGGAAATCACGGAAAACCTAATTCAGGATGGTCGGACGTAGGACTGAACCGTCGTCCTCCCGAACGCGTAATACGTTGCAGGTGCTCTTTTAGTGTTAGATCATATTTGGGTAACAATTTAAATAGGTCTATGAAACTTCCAGTGTTTCTGCTATCGTTCAGGTTAAGGAATTTTCGATGCTCTCTAAACACCAGATTGTGTGAAGATAAGCATTTCATAATATCAATCATTGTTTCAAAAAAGTTATACCAATACCTTTGTGATTCCCTAATCAGTCTCTCGTTTTCTTTATCTACTGTTTTTCCGTATTTGTTTCCTTTACAAAATTGCTTTACAGAATACTCAGTTCTTTACAGTCACAACATCCTTCTTTTACTATCTGTTTCTGCAAATGATAAAAAGTAGCCTTCAACAGGTTTCCCTAGGTTTTGTTGGGGACCATTTTGAATTAAATCACGATACTGCGAATCTGTTAACAGAAATACACACTTTCCCGGAACTAATTATATAAATGACTCTCTTATATGAACATTTTGCTCTTCATTATCACTTTAGAAGTCTTTATTCGGCTCACAATCTCAGATCACAGCAGTTTCACCCAACTCTGATGCTGTGTCAGAAAGGGTAACAGATTCATTCGACCCTGAAGCTGGTTCTGTTTCAGAAACTAAAGACATTTGGATAAGAGCTTCATTAGAGGCCCGTGGAACACTTACATCTGAAGTTTTCTTAAGAAATTTCATCATATTCGAACTCGTAGCTTGGTTGTATATAACCGTCTCAGCTTTTCTTTTTCGTTTTGATAAACAGGATTCCCATTTTCTCCCTGTGTCTGTCTCTTGGGTGTCCTCCAGACATGATGATCTAAAAAAAAAAAACATTTTGTGCTAAGTACGTTGATAAGTGCAGTAGGATAGTTCTCAGTGTCACAGTATAGAGCGAATAGGCTGTGCGATTATCATACGTGGCAGAATATTTCTTTTTTATTTCGTCATGTATGACAGCAGCCAAATAAACACGCGATTTTCATACGTGACAGAATATTTTTTTATTCTGTGATGTATGATAGCAGCCAAATAAATACGCTGAGAAATGTGTTTGTGTACTTACAATAGGAGGGATTCCTTTAGTATGTATGACTGATATTGGTACAACAACACCTTCAGAGATAAAGGGCTTATTCACTTGTACCAGTTAAATAACTCGACAAAAAGAGTCAATTGTCAGTTGGTAGGATTGGTTTCAGAGAGCTGACATCACTGGCCGAGACAATGCTCCTGCCTGTATTGTCTCTTGCACAGAGCACTGTTTCATTTGCTTGTTGTCGGCTTGAAGTGTCAATACGGAAAAACTGTTCGTATCAAGCGAGCTGTGAATATGGAATAAAGAAGAGTAAGTGTATTTTCCGTTTAACATGTATCTTTCTTTAATATGGAGATTAGTTTCCTCTCTAAGTATTTAATTTAATAATTTATTTTACAATTTTTTTTTAGTTTCTATGAACGACTTTGCAACAGTCTCCCTCGAGTTCCACGCGTTACTGCCGTCTAGTGCGCATGAGCTGATTTGCGACGGGTATATCCCGCGCGAATCGTGTAATGTTATAGGCCTAACCAGAAGCAGTGCACGCTTGGCGCGCTGCCGCATAGGAGTACACCTTAGATTCAGTTTGTAATGGGGCTTCACTATCATAAAGTTACAAGACGACCCTCTCGATAAATACTACTACATTCGTACCGAAATAGAGATGGACAACTAGGTAGCTAAAATTTTAACAGTTCCACCAAGTTTTTTGCGAGGCCCCCACAGGCACGAGCCCGTCAGCGGTCGCCGACGCCTAACGCCACCACTGAAAAAATTTAACAGTTTCTTACTTCTCTGTGAGCTAGCGTCTTTAAGCAAAGTCTGTATAATACGACACGCAGTATTACGGCTTGTAGTAAAATGACAGCTTTCAGTTTCGCTAACAAAACTTTCGGAAAAATCCTCCAAATCGGATATTAATGTTTGTGCCAACTTTACACTGTCCTCTATCACTATGCTCCAGACCTGAATACGTATCAGAAAACTTTACCAACGCTTTCAAAATAATGGGAGTTTCATCCTTCTTCTATAAACACTAGAATATCATTCTCGAGAGTTAGTCTGCGAAGCCAGTCTGTCGTCAGCAGAACGTGAGACTGCGCTCATTTCTGGCTGGATGAGACAAACTATCGCCAGTTGTAGCGTTGTTGCTGCCATTATACGTATAATTAGGCACTTACCCTATTGAATTACTTTTAGTATTCTACCAAATTACGTGCTCTAAGAAACCAAACTGTAAATAACGGTATCTTTACATATTTGGAGGACTAGAGTAAACATACAGCGTTGTAATATAAGTTGTTGTTTCACAAAATGCCATTCATACAATCTACGTAAGCCACTGCTAGGTCACTCAGCTTACTGCTCTGAGATTCAGTCATTGCGTACAGTCTCCATCCCCTCCACAAGACTTTCTCATAGAATAAAACTGTATTTTATTAATCAGAAACAACTTAAACGGAAAACGAATTGTCTCATACACAGGTTGGTCACTGATAGTGTGGAAAGCTTTTAAGGATGTTGCAGGGTAGAGTGTGCTGAGGAATAACTGATTTGAAAAAAAAAAATGGATACGTTCCGCCGTTTCCGAGCAAACAAGCATTAAAGTTAGCCAACCAGACCGTTGCGCACAAATTCAAGCAGCCCGCAAGAGCCGGTGTCGCCAAACTTGTGCTTCGTTTGATTTCCTAAAACTGAATGAGAGAGCGATGCAAAAGACGAACGTGGGACAGTAGTAAGTACTGAATCCGAGCCATAGGCTGAGCAGTCTCATGCGCTATCATTTACGCTGCAGAGCAACTGACACTGGAGAGCCGCTTGAATTTGCTCGCGCAACCGTCCGATTGCCTAATTTCAATGCTAATTTCTCAGCACAACCTATCCTGCAACACACTTATGAGTTTTAGATTTGTTCCGACCCCCTCCCCCCCCCTCCTACATACGCGAGCAAATGGTGTACTTTTGTTGTTAAAAATCATCTTCTGAGTATTTGACTGTAATACGTTGTTAGGTCGCTTTTTCGATGCGTATACAATATTATGTTTGTGCATTGAAGACATTGTTCATCAAAGACTGGTAATTCTGAGTAGGGTAAGGCGGTACGATTTCAGTATAGGTATAATTCCGATCAACATAGCGTTCGCGCCATTTTTCAGTTTCGTAGTCTTTGTACCGTTGCCTTTATATGGCGTTGTAGTGCGGAAGTTTCTATTTTTATTTTTTTTCTTTATTGGATTTCAATTCCCTGTCCCCCCAGAGGGGAGGGCGAGCTGGCAGCAGCGTAATATGCTGCTCTACAGCCTACAGAAAAGTTAAAAAAATCATAATGAGAATAGAAACAAACAAGAAAAACAGGTGATAAAACGGTGACATTATAAAAAAAACTGTAAAATGGCGGAAAGTTGTGGAAGTTAAAATACAAAAAACACTGCGATGACGATGCGGATGAAGTCACACAAGAAGTAGACAAGCACAATTAAAAAACATGGCGACGGTCTGGTTTCGGTCCACATGAGATAAAAAGACACAACTAGCGACAGTATGGCGGCTGTTCGCAACACTGACAGGGGACGCACAACACTGAACACTCACTTGTAACAGCACTATACAGGTAACACAGCGGCAGGTGTGTGGGGGGGCGGAGGAGGACCCGGACCTATGAGGGGTAAAAGGGGGCGGGGAGGAGAGGAAAAGGAAAAAGGGGGAGCTGATGGAGGGAGGGGACATAGAAACGGGGAGGCCAGGCAGATGGGAGAAGGAGTGGGAAAGGCAGTGGAGGGGAGAGCAAAAAGGACTCAAGGGAGAGAAGGGAGGTAGAGAGAGGGTAGCTGGGGAAAAACCAGGATGGAAGGGGGATAGAGGGAGCCCAGAAAAAGGACAGAGGAAAGGAAGGGGAGGTGAGGGATAAATAGAGGGAGAGGTGGCATCATCTGGGAGGAGGAGTCAAAGAAAGCCAGCTTGGGAAAGGAGATAAAGGGTTTAAAGGTGAAGGGTAGGGGGGACACAACAGTGAAGGCACAGCAGAGGGCGTGGTTTGGAGAGGAGAGGAGCAACCAGTGGATGAGGGTGATCAAGGCAGTGGGAGGTGTAGAGGATGCAGATATGTTCGAGGAAAAGGAGCAGATGGGGGAAAGGCATCAGGTCATAGAGAATCCACATGGGGGATGGGAGGTGTATACGGAAAGCAAGACAGAGTGCATGGCGCTCTAGGATCTGGGGGCGGGTACTCAGGTGGGACTGGCATAACAGAGGATGGGATGGATTAAGGATTTGTAGGTGTGGAGGATGATAGAGGGCTTCAACCCCCATGTCTCGCCAGAGTTAAGTTTGAGGCAGTTGTGGGCTTTGGATTGGATAAAGCAGAGATGAGGGATTCAGGTGAGGTTATGGTCAATGGTAAGGCCAAGGTAGATGACGGTGGGGGAAGGGCGGACAGGACGGGCGCAGTTGGTAAGGGAGAAATCAAGGAGCTGCAAGGAGTGAGTGGTACGACCTATGATGATTGCCTGGGTCTTGGAAATATTGATTTTCAGGGACCCTTGGTTACACCATGTGGCAAAAAGGTCAAGGTGATTCTGGAGAAGGCGTTGAGACCGTTGAAGGGTAGGAACGAGGGCAAGGAAGGTGGTGTCGTCGGCATACTGCAGGAGGTGTAATGGAGGGGGGTTTGGGGCACATCTGTCGAGTACAGGAGGTAGAGGAGAGGGGAGAGGACAGAGCGCTGGGGCGCACCCACGGAGGGGTAAAAGGTGTGGGAATCGGCGTTATGGATGGTAACATAGGAGAAATTTCTTCAGCTCCCCCTGTCTTTTCCCTGAATACGACAGCTTGTGCTACAGAGATCATTTTTCTTCGTGTGAGGTAAGTGAAGTTACTTAGTTTTATGCGCTCTTATAGACTGATCAGTTTCCAGGTGCTTGTAAATTCCGTATTAATGAGGTTGGAGACTTATTTTCCTCTCCGGCGTATTTTGAGGCATGTATAGAGAAAGACTGTGTGACAGGTGCTGCTGTCTCTTGGTTCAGTTCAGTACTATTATTTACTCGTGATTTCACTATCGCCAAAGCACATCTCAAATCAGAAAAAGGTACAATTTCGATAGTTCAGTACAATTTCGATCAATGCAGTTCTTTAGTCTAATCCGTCAAGACTAGTTATGTGTACATTATACACAATTACTAATGAAGAAGATTATTACAAATGCGTGGGCTGTAACAATAACATTATTAAATATTCTCTCGTGAGTTTTTAAAGCAAATCCTTATTTTTTCGCTTACATGCCCAAAAAACGACTTAAAAGGAAGTTTACAATGAATGGATTCGAAATCCATTACAAGAGGCAATAAGAAGTGTCATGGATGAACATTTCCTTCGAACTGTGTCAGGATTATACGATATTCCTTTCAGCACCCTGCATGGTAAAGTACAAATTAAAAAGAAAATGCAAGCTAGATTACCTCCTACTATAGAAAACAGAATTGGTCATCCGGCGGTATTCAATTCTGAAATGGAAGATACTCTGGTCCAGAGAACTTTATTTCTAGAACACTCCACCTAAGAAAAGGTGCATTTCGGTTGCCTGAGAAAAATAATTTGAAACCTCCATGGAACTTAGAAAGCAAGGTTGCTGGAATCGATTGGTGTAGAGCATTTATTAAGAGACACACTAACCTTAGCCTGCAAAAACTCGAGGGTCTCTCACGATCCAGAGCTGAAGGCTTAAATAAAGCGAAAGTAAGTATATATTTCCAGAATTTGGAAAAAATCTTAAAGGAATATGATTTGTTTGATAAACTAGAGTGTATTTGTAATACGTATGAGTTCAGTTTTTCTCTTAACAACAGACCCCCCAAAATAGTCGTAAAGGTAAGCGAGAAAGTTTCGCTAACAAACGAGGAAAGAGGGCAAAATACGACTGTTGCTGCATGCATGAATGCATCCGGTACGTTTTTACCATCAATGGTAATTTTCAAAGGAGTGAGGAAAGCCCCTGAATTTCAAAATGACTTACCTCCTGGCTCCATTACGGAGATGAGTGAATCGGGGTACATTAATGAAGAAATATTTAAAATCTGGCTTCGACACTTCAAGAAATACAAAACAGTGGGTAGTATTACAGTTTTTAATGACGACCATTGCAACCATACCAACTTGGATGATGTAGAGTACTGTCAGGAAAAAGGGACGGAGCTTTCAGAATAGCCTGCACACAATACACATGTATTACAGCCATTAGAATTAACTTTCTTCAAGTCTATAAAGCCTCAATATCACAGAAATGCAACTGAGTGGATTCGTAACCCCCAATGAAACCATTACAAAGCCAAGATTTTGTACTATTTCATGTGATGCCTGGAGTAAAACTGCATCTGTTGGGTGTGGAATCAAGGGTTTCCAGTGTACAAGAATAACGCTCTTCTGCAAAGACGTTGTTCCTGAGGAGAAATTTGCACCTTCAACGTTGTTCGAGGCTCCTGCTTCTTCAACCTCAACCAATCAAGCTACTACCAGAATTCTGGACGAGGAGCGTAAATACACTCCTGGAAATTGAAATAAGAACACCGTGAATTCATTGTCCCAGGAAGGGGAAACTTTATTGACACATTCCTGGGGTCAGATACATCACATGATCACACTAACAGAACCACAGGCACATAGACACAGGCAACAGAGCATGCACAATGTCGGCACTAGTACAGTGTATATCCACCTTTCGCAGCAATGCAGGCTGCTATTCTCCCATGGAGACGATCGTAGAGATGCTGGATGTAGTCCTGTGGAACGGCTTGCCATGCCATTTCCACATGGCGCCTCAGTTGGACCAGCGTTCGTGCTGGACGTGCAGACTGCGTGAGACGACGCTTCATCCAGTCCCAAACATGCTCAATGGGGGACAGATCCGGAGATCTTGCTGGCCAGGGTAGTTGACTTACACCTTCTAGAGCACTTTGGGTGGCACGGGATATATGCGGACGTGCATTGTCCTGTTGGAACAGCAAGTTCCCTTGCCGGTCTAAGAATGGTAGAACGATGGGTTCGATGACGGTTTGGATGTACCGTGCACTATTCAGTGTCCCCTCGACGATCACCAGTGGTGTACGGCCAGTGTAGGAGATCGCTCCCCACACCATGATGCCGGGTGTTGGCCCTGTGTGCCTCGGTCGTATGCAGTCCTGATTGTGGCGCTCACCTGCACGGCGCCAAACACGCATACGACCATCATTGGCATCAAGGCAGAAGCGACTCTCATCGCTGAAGACGACACGTCTCCATTCGTCCCTCCATTCACGCCTGTCGCGACACCACTGGAGGCGGGCTGCACGATGTTGGGGCGTGAGCGGAAGACGGCCTAACGGTGTGCGGGACCGTAGCCCAGCTTCATGGAGACGGTTGCGAATGGTCCTCGCCGATACCCCAGGAGCAACAGTGTCCCTAATCTGCTGGGAAGTGGCGGTGCGGTCCCCCTCGGCACTGCGTAGGATCCTACGGTCTTGGCGTGCATCCGTGCGTCGCTGTGGTCCGGTCCCAGGTCGACGGGCACGTGCACCTTCCGCCGACCACTGGCGACAACATCGATGTACTGTGGAGACCTCACGCCCCACGTGTTGAGCAATTCGGCGGTACGTCCACCCGGCCTCCCGCATGCCCACTATACGCCCTCGCTCAAAGTCCGTCAACTGCACATACGGTTCACGTCCACGCTGTCGCGGCATGCTACCAGTGTTAAAGACTGCGATGGAGCTCCGTATGCCACGGCAAACTGGCTGACACTGACGGCGGCGGTGCACAAATGCTGCGCAGCTAGCGCCATTCGACGGCCAACACTGCGGTTCCTGGTGTGTCCGCTGTGCCGTGCGTGTGATCATTGCTTGTACAGCCCTCTCGCAGTGTCCGGAGCAAGTATGGTGGGTCTGACACACCGGTGTCAATGTGTTCTTTTTTCCATTTCCAGGAGTGTATTTACCATTTCTCAGCACGATGCTGTCAAGGACGTTTTGCCAACTCCAGAGAGAAAGGTATCGTCCCGAAAAAGGAAAACACAGACTATCTTAAGATGAAACCCTGGAAAACCTCAGCAGGAAGGAAAATATTTTTCAACAAGCACCAAATACAGAAGTAAACAAATGCAACAAGAAATGTAATTCTAGGAAAAATGATGAAAGAAATATTGAAAGCTTCAAACCGCCAGCAAAGAACGAGAATAATTGTGGATTTTGTTTCTTGAATTATTATAGTGCGGAATCATTGGTAAAGGGTGACTGGATTCCTCAGACAGAATACTTTGTAAATCCTGGTGGTGTGATGGAACACCTTGTTTATTTTGAACGTTACAAAACTTTTAATGAATCACAAAACGTGTTTTATTCAGTGATTACTACAATTTTAAATCAAAATTAATAAAACAGAAGTCATAATAAAAATTTTTAAAAAATTTGTATCGTCAAGATGTCGAAAAATTGCCTCTTTAGTTTTTCACAGAGCACTTAGCCACTTCCCGCGGGAAGTCATTGTTCCGCGGAACACAGTTTGAGAAACACTGCTCCAGTCCAAAGCTACATCACTGCTCAACGGAGTGAAGGGTTATCAGACTGCCTCTTGACGAATGGTCAATATTGCTATAGTTAGAAAAATAATCAGGATTTACCATGTTGTTTGTATAACAGACGAAAGTAGAAGATATAATTTAAAATAAAATACTAGCTGCCGTAAGCGTGCTGCCAGGTTCAACTATTTATAAAACCTATACTACAGTCGTTTTATCGTAAGATCTACCACCGAACACCATCCTTTCAAAATACTGTCAGTTGGATCTCATTTATTCAGCTACATTTATCAAAACGCGTCATTAGTCAACGGTGCACAAACCCACAGCAAAGCGACACGAATCATTCTACCCTGACACCTCACGATTTTGAAAAGGCAAAACATTTTTTTTCATTTTTTACCAGATGATTTTCATTTATTGTGGTTTATGTCCTTTATGACCAAAAAATACGAAATTGAATAAGTTCATCTTTGAAATTTAGTCCTCCACAGACAAAATCCACAAAAATTTTCGCTATTCCTAACCTGAATTATTAAGTGCGTTCTTCACAAGAAAGTGTTTCTGACCTCCGCTAAATAGCTCAGCTGGACAATCACATAGTTCTTTGTCGATTTTGTTGCCTCCAAATTATCCTAGCTGGCCTCCGAACAATAAATGAGCAGTGAGTTACAGTTTTTTCTGACACTCTGTAGTCATAGGTCATAGGTACGATTTCATTATACTTACAATATATGGCTTTCGTTACCTTGCAAACATTTCACAATTTTTTTCCTGTAGTAAATCAGTTTGCTACATCAACTCAAAATACATTATTTATACACACATAAAAATAGTTTTGCACCACCTTGGTTCCCAGAAGTCCCGAAGATATACGTTGACTTTAGATATTGTATCACAGACACAGTCCCTTTGACCGTTCAGAGATGTCACTAAACCCGCCCAAAGATGTAAACAATCATATATGAGTTGCAGTCAATCTACCAGGAAGGAGGTACATGGCCCGTGTTGTCTGTAGTTCAACCACACCTAGACGGTCAATACCGCGGTTCGATCGCGTCCGCATTGTTACTTTGTGCCAGGAAGCGCTCTCAACAACGGAAGCGTCCAGGCGTCTCGGAGTGAACCAAAGCAATGTTGTTCGGACATGGAGGAGATACAGAGAGACAGGAACTGTCGATGACACGCCTCCCTCAGGCCGCCTGAGGGCTGCCACTGCAGTGGATGACCCCTGCCTTCGGATTATGTGTCAGAGGAACCCTGACAGCAACGCCATCGTGTTGAATAATGCTTTTCGTGCATCCACATAGCGTCGTGTTATTACTCAAACTGTGCACAATACGCTGCAGGATGTGCAACTTCACTCCAGACGTCCATGGCGTGGTCCATCTTTGCAACCACGACACGATGCAGCGCGGTACACATGGGCCCAAAAAGAAGCCGCGGTCGCGCTCAGGATTGGCATCACGTTCTCTTCACCGATGTGTCGCATATACCTACAACCAGACAATCGTCGGAGACGTGTTTGGAGGCAAACCGGTCAGGCTGTACGCCTTAGACATACTGTCCAGCGAGTGCAGTAAGGTGGGGGTTCCCTTTTTTTTGGGGTGGCATTATGTGGGGCCGACGTACGCCGCTGGTGGTCATGGAAGGCGCCGTAACGGCTTTACGATACGTGAATGTCATCCTCCGACCGATAGTGCAACCATATCTGCAGCATATTGGCGAGGCATTCGTCTTCATGGACGACAATTCGCGCTCCCATCGTGCACATGTTTTGAATGACTTCCTTCAGGATAACGACATCGCTCGACTAGAGTGGCCAGCATGTTCTCCAGACATGAACCCTATCGACAATGCCTGGGATAGACCGAAAAGGGCTGTTTACGGACGACGTGACCCACCAACCACTCTGAGGGATCTACGCCGAATCGCCGTTGAGGACTGGGACAATCTGGAGCAACAGTGCCTTGATGAACTTGTGGATAGTATGCCACGACGAATACAGGCAGGCATCAATGCAAGAGGACGAGCCACTGAGTATTAGAGGTACCGGTGTGTACAGCAATGTGGACCACGACCTCTGTAGGTTTCGCTGTATGGTGGTATAACATGCAATGTGTGGTTTTCATGAGCAATAAAAAGGACGGAAATGATGTTTATGTTAATCTCTATTCGAATTTTCTGTGCAAGTTCCGGTAATCTCGTAACCGAGGTGATGTAAAACTTATTTGATGTGTGTGTATTCACTATCTTTCAGTGATATTGGTTTCGTTGAATAACAGTTTCCAGTAGAATACTGCAAGTATCTGTTGCTCAACTGACGTGACATCACGTCGTAAGTTTCCACCGACCACATCAATACTGTCAATTTTTGGAGAGGCCAAAATGCCATCTCTACCATCTTTCTACCTCATTTGCATAAAGGCAACAACTAAATAAGTAAATTCGGTTTAGATAATTAGCTCTACTGCTATTATTTAGCGCTTTATTTATCTATACATAACACTTCCTTTCATAGCTTATTGTCAGACCAAAAAGTACCTGAGGTTGGACACTTTTATTTATAAATGTCAAATGGTTCAAATGGCTCTGAGCACTATGGGACTCAACTGCTGTGGTCATAAGTCCCCTAGAACTTAGAACTACTTAAACCTAACTAACCTAAGGACAGCACACAACACCCAGCCATCACGAGGCAGAGAAAATCCCTGACCCCGCCGGGAATCGAACCTGGGAACCCGGGCGTGGGAAGCGAGAACGCTACCGCACGACCACGAGATGCGGGCAATAAATGTCATGTAAGTGAATGTGCCTATACAATGGATAGAGCTATTAAACGTAAATTGTCTGAAAATACTTACGGTAAGTCTTACTTATATCGTAATACGCACAATGACATGGTTGAATGTACAGGGATTTGACAGAAACATGGAACCACCAAAAACACAACACATTACAATGCCTAGTACGGTGTAGGAAACTTGTTGGCATCCAAAACAACTTCCATTCGTCTCGGAATGGATAAATACAGGACCTGTATGGTTTTAAAGGGAATTTAGTACCATTCTTCCTGCAAAATAGTGGGACGTTCAGGTAACGATGACGGAAGTGGCTAGCGGTCACGTACCTTTCTCTCCGAAGCAAACCACAAGGTCTCCATAATATTGAGATCTGATGACTGTTCTGGCCGGGGAAGATGCCACACTTCAACCTCGTACTGACAAAATCAGTCCTGGACGATGCGAGCTGTGTGACGGGAGCCATATCGTCTTTTAACACAGCATCAGCTTTGAGATAAAACATTGATCAAGGGGTGGACCAGACAAGCGAAAGCAATCATGGAACCCATGGAATACCACGCTATGGCTGCCAGATCATCACCAAAGCTCCGCTATATTTTCCTATTGGGACGTAAGCTCGGCTAGAATTCGGAAAGAATGTGAAACAAGTCTTATCCGGCCAAATTACTTTCTACTATTGCTCCATAGTGCAACTTTTGCGGCTTCGGCACCACGTTTTCCTGTTACGGGTATTTGGATCACTGATGAGTGATTTTGGAACTCCCCCTCGCCAAGCATTTCCCTGCCTATGGAGCTTCCTCCGTATTGTTTTGATACTGACAGGATTCCTGTAGTCCTCTACTTCGTCACAGTCCTCTGCAATGACCGTCTGTGACGATCACTCAACAGACACTATTGTCCGTGTCGTGGTTTGGCGGATGAAGTTTTTCCTCTTCTCTGTATGCGGTATAAATCTTCGACTTGGCCCCACGGAGTGGCCGCATGGTTTGAGGCGTCATGTCACGGACTGCGCGGCCCCTCCCGCCGTAAGTTCGAATCCTCTCTCGGGCATGGGTGTGTGTGTTGTTCTTAGCATAAGTTAGTTTAAGTAATGTGTAAGTCTAGGGACCGATGACCTAAGCAGTTTTGTCCCTTAGGAATTCACACACATTTGATGTGGTGCTTCTAGAAAAATCTGACATACTGATTTCCTTGGCTACTGAAGCATCCAAAGTACGAGCACCAACAGTATGTCCCCATTCAAATTCATTAAGCTCCTACATACCGTAATCACAACTAAACATGACACTATTCTGGCACGACCGACAGTTGCAACATGTTGAGGACCTTGTACAGGTGCCGTTCGTAGCCGAATAAGACAGCGCAACCTGCAGGCTTGGCTATCATCTGCGTTTATGTTCAAACATGCATTTCTCTAGTAGTTTCCTAATTTTTGTGTAGCCCCTGTATGTTCAATGCCGAAAGGACAAAGATACCTAGTGACATTTAGTGTATGGTTCCTGGAAAACGCTGCAACGACTGACTTGCGGCGGGAGTGTTTCGGTGGGAGGAGGAAAGGAGACGGGACCGGGGAATGGTAGGGAGGGAGGGTTGGTCCTCGAGGCGGCGGCTGTGTCAGCTGAGCTCGGCTCCGCTGGGCGAGGAGGAACAATACGTCGCCAACCGCGGCCTGGACGGCGTCTTCGCCCAGCGATTATCGGCTTCTTCGGACACCTAAAAATCGATGCTGGGCCTGTCGCGGCGCTGCATCAGCTCACCCTTTCCGCAACGTTGAATCCGCACTACTTCTCACAGACCGTAACGAGTGAATTGTGCTGCCTAAGCTTTTCCTGTTCGCTGTTATTTTCTTGTTTATATGTAGTTATTTACCTCCCCACTGGAGGCGGAGTCTTAGCATGGAACCTCTTTTCAGAGTCATTGCCTTCTCTAACAGATAAGGGATGCAACCTTTGTCGATCATCTTTTAACAGAAAACGAGTCGTATTGTGTAGAATGTTATGTATTATATTTTTTTAAGAAAAGCAGTACGATCATCCGACTGGAAATACTATGCACAGAATGCCAGCTTAGTATTAAGTGACCAGTTCAGTTTCCTATTTTCTGTCCGTTAAACTAAGTTCCAGTTACAAATAGTAGATGAAGACTGTAAAAACAATTTCATTTTTCACCAGTTGTTACGGGTATAACTGCAGATATTTCTTTTGATAACTGAGTACAGTATACTGAACAACATCACATCAGTATTTACTTCATTTGGAGACTATGAATTACTGCTACTGCAAATAACATGTTTTTAGGGTGGTTCGTACCTCAAAGTATGCGTGGCACAAGCAAGCCATTAACTTTTATTTTCACCTGGACAGCAGGTTATATGTTGATGTGTGAATGCATGGACACAAAACTGGTAGCCTGTACTGACAGGCAAAGATCATTTTGCGGTGCAGCTACGAGTGAGCAGAAAACATCAGGTAGTAAATTATTTGGTGTATTTGCGGGAACACTGTTAGACACAGAAAAAACCAATTAACACATTGATAAGGATACATATTAAGGTAAGTCAGTGAAGTCAAAAGATATGCCCACTTGAGTGACATATTTTGATACTCGCAAACCCACTCATCAAAACCTATAGTGTGATTTCCCTTGATCTAGAATTATGAAATTTGGCAAGAAGCAAGACTTTAAACTATAAGTAAAGGACTAAATCCGAAAATTGTTAATTTTTAATTATAAAACACGAAAAATTTTTGTTGTTTTTTACTATCCGTCTGTCCGTTTGTCTGTCCGTCTGTTGACACCCCTTTTCTCTGCAACAGGTTGGCATACCAAATTAAAATTCATGTTACATATTAAGGACTACGATCCCTTGGCGGTGTATAAAATTTCAGCTTCTAAGTCACTGCAATCAAAAGATTAGGTCATTTATGTCTGTTGTGACTGACAATGCGCAATTTTTCAAAAACACAACATTTATTTATGTAAGTTTACAAGGTTGAAGGCTGATGACTGAACAACAAACGAAAAGGTAACAATAACGATGCCAGTAAAAGTCTCGTAATGGAGGCAAACAAAAGTTCACTTTTCCACAAAGGTTCGTGTTAATACACACACACACACACACACACACACACACATTAGTAAAAGTCCAATTCAGAGACGGAGACGTAATCTTCAGCTGTCGAAGTCTACGAGGTCGGCATCCGGAGTGAACTGAACTTCGGAGCTGGATCTAGCCCCTAAATACTGTATCCAGCCAATCAAGTTTTGGCGTAGTAATACTTCCTGCAGGCCGTGGCTCGAGCACCCCTTGCTCGGAATGTCTGTTTCCATTATCTTGTACGTAAATAGCCGGTGTTTACCACGGTGCTTTTGGTATACCTTGGACATAGACAACCCCATCCTCTGTTGTGTAATATGGGTTTCCAGCCCTCAGGGGCTACATTGGCTCTGGAATAACAATGTCACATATTTTGATACTCGCAAATTCGCTGATCAAAATCTATAGGTTACTTCCCGTTGACCTAGAATCATGAAATTCGGCAAGAAGCAAAGTTTCACAGTACAAGTAAACTAAAAAATTTGAAGGTTGTTAAATTGTAATTATATCATAAAAATATCTTTTTTGGTACTTGGACATACATTAGAATCATCATCCATCAGAAGAATGCTAGACGAACTCTACTACATGCAAAGACAAAATGTAAGTTTTTGTCATGTTTTAGTAAGCAAATAAATAACGTTTTATTAAGTCTTCTCTTTCTACGTAATATATAAACAGAAGCCGCCTGCTCGCTTGTTTTTATATATCCGGGTTAGTCAGAGGAACTACTGTAGAGATTTTGATACTGTCTTGAAATTCGTGGGACCAATATATTTATATGTACATAACTAAATTTGTACGGGACCCGCATTGTGCGAGTCCTACTCGCAACTGCCTATTTTAGTTAACGTATATACCGCTGTGTGCCAAAAAATGTAATGTTTTTCTTTCTAAACATTCTGAATGTCATCATTTTTGTATCTCTTTTATCTTCGCTGCATCTCGCACGCCATTTCATGTGAATTTTCGACATTTATTTGTCGCCTGAAGACGGCCTAAGAAGCCAGAGACCGGTTCATGAGGGAATAAGTATAATTTTGTACGTTAGGAAGTGTTTTCTATTTAATATTATTCGGTTGTACCAGCACCAACGGTAAATCCAGCTAATATTTGTAGTTACTTATGCCTCATTGTTTCATTCCATGCTTCTCTTTAATATAAGTCCATGCACCCTCGCTGATATGCTGGTGGTGGAGAACATGATTTAAGAAATTTACGCTGAAACTGATATTTCTCGACCTCTGCTCGGCAGTGAAGAAATTCTGTTTGCCTGCAGATGTCGGAGACAAAGCCCCTACAACTGGACGTGGCGGCTCAACAGCCGTGGCTGCCGGAGCAGGCCGGGAAGCGACTCGAGGACTGCTACATCCTGGGAGACGTCATCGGCAGGTCAGTGCTGCTTGCACAGCTTCTGACACATCAACAGTGCGGAAAGAAAGCCAGTTAAGTTTAGTTATATATCATACACAGCGCTACGTGACTTCTTGCTCTTTGTGACTCAGAGTCACAAAACGTAAAACGTCCAGGGAGTACTTCTAAATTATAAGGGACTGTGAACTAAATTAACAACCATAACAATAACTATGGCGATAATGAAACGATAATTATTTTATAATGAATGTACGATCTAACTGAAAGAAAGAGGTTAAAGATTTTTAATCGAGTCCTGCTTTAAAATTCAAAATAAGCAGGGTTACTGTGCGGAATCGGAAGCCTGAAGAAAAACTGATTTTTAATTTTTATGCACAAAAACCAAATACACTGTGCAACAGAATTAAAAGATCACGTTTTTCGAAACCCTGTAATTGTCTCCCATTGCGATACAAAAGTTGAAATTGGGCCGAAAAGTGCCTACAGGCTTCCTATGTAACGATGCAAATACGTAGTTAAAAATTTTCAACATTTCGCGGCCCTGTCAGCAACTGTATAAATAATAATTTTTATTTTAAAAAACCAACAGCCTCAGTTGCAAAGTTTACCTATATTTACCTAGGTTTCAGTCGGGATAACCAGACCATCTTCAGTACAAAAGTAACTACCGTTTGTCCATAGTGGACATCGTCAAGCTAAAACTACAAATCCATAAATTATCGTCAGACTGTAAAAAATTTATGTGGAACTGCCTCGGCCCCACTTCGCGACCGCGATGCAGCAGCCACGAGTGCTGTACTAGAACTGGCCGTAGAGTCATGAGGCCCGCCTAGGCGGACACAGTACCTTGCGCCTGCGCATGAACTGTGTGATGGGTACTTGTTGGGACAAGATGAGAACCTAACTCCTGACCTTGAATTTACTGGTAAAGTGAAATAAAAGAAAGGTACAGCTGAGGAAAAGGGCGTATATGTTATCCTGTGCAGAACTTACTTAGATCGACTGTCTTAACGTTTATGAAATATTCGTTGGTCATGATATGAGGAAGACATCACGTGCTTACCACTTTATGACCTGTATAAGAAAATTTTGTGCTTAAGCACGAAGTTTAATCACTTAAAAAGAACTTAGGAGTAGGAAGGATAATATAAAGCCAACATCGTCATTATTATAACTAGGTCTACAAATTTTTTTAGGCGTAAATGTTAAGCATTTGCTTAGCTGTGGTTACAATGCATGAACATCCTATTGACTTAGCACACAAATGGTCATGAATGAACTTATGAACAAGTCTGCATCTAATCTGTAACATCCGGCAATACGGGCCATATAAAATAGATGGTCATTATTCAACATCAGTATATTTGACCTGAAATGGTCTAGAATCAAGTCAAAATAAACTAATGCTCATGCCTGATTTCGCTTAATGACGAAGTTATGGGTATGAGTTACGGAAAACACTAAAGTGGGCGATATTGTGGCGGCAATGGGGTACTCAGTTTGTTGGTTGGTTGGTTTGGGGAAGGAGGCCAGACAGCGTGGTCATCGGTCTCATCAGATTAGGGAAGGATGGGGAAGGAAGTCGGCCGTGCCCTTTCAGAGGAACCATCCCGGCATTTGCCTGGAGTGATTTAGGGAAATCACGGAAAACCTAAATCAGGATGGCCGGACGCGGGATTGAACCGTCGTCCTCCCGAATGCGAGTCCAGTGTCTAACCACTGCGCCACCCCGCTCGGTGTACTCAGTTTGTCTTCGTGGAGGTAATCCACACACATACTGTAAAAACTGTGTGTGGAACACTGCCATCATAATTCAGACCTGGTGACCGCTGCCACTGAACTTAGAGAATGACAGCAGAATTATGTTTAAAGCTAAAGTTTGACTTGGCGAACATCGTTCCGGTCAACACACTTAAAATAATTGATCGACAAAGGTCAATATGTACTTAAAGAACTAGTCTAAATTATGGGAGGAAGACGGGAGGTTGGTTAAATTATGATGTGATTTGGAGAACAACGCTCCAAAGGACAGGAATGACGATCACCAAGTCACTACCCCATTATAGACTGTAGGTGCTACCACATAATTCTTCAATATGACCGATTGTGGTCAATACTATCTGTATATGATAGCAGTGATGCTATCACCTGATCATACACAACTTTTTATTAACATAATTAATGGCAGTCATATCCATATAAGGGTCACGGGAGGGTAACGTCACCTTGTCACAATCTACTGGATACGAAGTTTTGGTTCAGACTAGCTGGATCAGTTTGAATTGATCTTACTCAATGACGTTTAAAGGTGTCCTTTGGAGCGATGTTCGCCAAATCACATCATAATTTAACCAATGGATTTGTAGTTTTAGCTTGACGATGTCCACTATGGACAAACGGTAGCTACTTTTATCCTGAAGAAGGACAGGTTATCTTGACTGAAACCTAGGTAAATCTAGGTAAACTTTGCAACTGAGGCTGTTGGTTTTTAAAATTAAAATTAATGAAAGCGTAGTGCCCTGCGATGTCACCCTCAGGTTTGGCGACGCTTCCATCAGCAAGGTGTCGACACATGAGAATTAAAACAGCAGAGCTTAGAAGTTCATGTGGCGTCTAAGGTATGTTAATGACGTTACACTGGCACCAAACTAAATCACAACTCTGTCCAATCGCACCGTGGACGTATCACACGACGAAAGGTCATCGCGTCTCACCCCCACTCTTGACGCCTTTGTGATAGAAGCCATTATCACGACTCTTAGCATTGAAATCACACGATTATCTTATGTGTGGCCAAGGCAAACATTTCAGACACACCGCCACTCACAATCAACACTGTAAGGCCCCAGGGGGTGGCATAAATGGTGTCAGTGAAACTACCCCTTCCTATGGGGCGTTGATTCCCACGCATTTTGGGGTCTGAAACGACAATTTAAAGTTTGATGAACAACAGGTTGACGTTCTTGACATTTTTTGGCTCTAAAGCCATCATGGCTAGCAGTATTTTTGAATGTGATTACACCCCTTTCAAGTGTCGTGCGACAGTAGTTTTTGCTCTGGTGTCCAATGTGAAACCACCTGGGACCGTTCAAAAAAAATTCGATGAAGTTTGAAAGCTATCCAAAGCAGCAAAGGGTGCTTATGTTTTTTTAGCCTTCCTGTCTTGAACCCTCCTGTGTGATCATGGAGGTGAGTCACATTAACATATATGTAAATAAAGCGGCAAAGAGCCCTCTTCTCGCTCCCAGTTCAGTAACACCCCTAGTGCCACCTGCCTAAGTTTGTTGAGCACTCTGCCGGTCGAGGTGGCCGAGCGGTTCTAGGCGCTACAGTCTGGAACCGTGCTACCGCTACGGTCGCAGGTTCGAATCCTGCCTCGGGCATGGATGTGTGTGACGTCCTTAGGTTAGTTAGGTTTAAGTAGTTCTAAGTTCTATGGGACTGATGACCTTAGATGTTAAGTCCCATAGTGCTCAGAGCCATTTGAACCATTTTTTTGTTGAGCACTTTAAAAATGCACCTGTACTGAGTAAACACATGATGTAGAGTCCTAGATGCCTGCAGGTAGGCAACCATGTAAACTTCCCAGTTTTGACATGCCTACTACCAGGCAGACAAGATTCACTTACGGGTTGTGTAGGTAAATTTTTAAAGTGCTCAACAAAAGTGGATAGTTGGTACTGACAGTATCGCAAGACTAGAGGGGGGGGGGGTTAGGGAGGTCCTCCTTTTATTCACACGTTTGTCAATATCACACCGCTCCATGATCATGCCATAGGAGGCCGAAAAGCAGGACTAAAAACACATAAACGCTCTCTGCTGCTTCGGACAGCTTTCAAAAATTCGTAGAATGGTTTTTGTCTGTCCCCTATGGCTCCACACTATACACCAGAGTAAAACTTATGGTCGCACTGCACTCCAAATGGGTGTGACCACGTTCAGTAGGTTGCTAGACTACGATGTCCTTAGAGGTTAAAGCGGCCGTGGGGCAGTGTCAAAGATTATCAAGAATGACGTCCTCTTGCTTATTGCACTATATTTTCGACCGCAAAATGTGTGTGAATCAGCGCCTCAGGGAAAGTGGTGATTTCATCAATCCCCTTTTTTGCCACCCCTAAGACTTTTTTGTGTCCATTCGGGGCGGTGGTGTGTCTGAAATGTTTACCTCGGCCACGCATAAGAATACCCCGTGATTTCACCGCTAGGCGTCACAGATACGTTAAAAGAAGGGTAAAATGTGAGTAAGAGAGGGAGCGGCGATCTTCCCGTCGTATGACACGCCCACGTGGCACTGGGCAGAACTGAGATGGAATGTGGTGCCGGCGAGACATCATTAACCCACATTACACCTTATATGAACTTCTGAGCTCCAGCTTTTTTCTCATGTGTCGACACTTCGCTGTCTGAACCGTCACCGAGCCAGAGGGTGGCGTTGCAGGCCGCCACACTTTTGCACCATTACAGAGGATGATTGTAGGCGCCTTTGAGCGAGATTACAAGCTTTTCGAGCCTGTACGTATCAAGGGGGAATAATTTCCGTATTACGAAAAGTGATCCTTTAATTGTATTGTTCGGTGTGTTAACTACATTACCTTGAGAGATGAATTTAGCCTTGCTTCGTTTGTGGTATAATGAAATATTTTTTCACCCCCAGGAAACATTGTGGTATAATGAAATATTTTTTCACCCCCAGGAAACATCACGCTAATAGCCTTGATAGTGGGTCTAGTTCGGCGAGGAAGAGAGTCCATATGTTTCTTCAGGGTGATATACCCAGCGGAAGCCACTGTTTCGTGATTAGATCTCGTAGAGCTTCCAAATTGCTGGAATGTTGACTGATATTTTTAATCCGCTGTTCCAAACAGTCACTGATATTTTCTGTGGAATTACGATTGGATGATTTTAGCTGGCCAGTCAGGGTGCGATAGAGTACCTCGATGTTAGTCAAAGCTGGAACCTATGCGTACAGTGCTGTGAACACGACTGCCAAGTCGGAAGGGTCCACCTTATATGTACCGGGTGGTTATAATTAAAGTGCAGCTACTCAAAGAGGGCCAGTACGGGCTGCAGTTATAGAACGGCAGCGAAATTTGGTGCATATGCTAATGCGTTAATGCGAAACCGATTTATGGTTCAAATGGCTCTGAGCACTATGGGAC
The DNA here is from genome assembly GCF_023864275.1 of Schistocerca cancellata. Classification (NCBI taxonomy): domain Eukaryota; kingdom Metazoa; phylum Arthropoda; class Insecta; order Orthoptera; family Acrididae; genus Schistocerca; species Schistocerca cancellata. Next base: position 285,955,612 of record NC_064633.1, on the reverse strand, counting down.
TTAACTTCTGAGGTCATCAGTCCCATAGAACTTAGAACTACTTAAACCTAACTAACCTAAGGACGTCACACACATCCATGCCCGAGGCAGGATTCGAACCTGCGACCGTAGCGGTCGCGCGGTTCCAGACTGTAGCACATAGAACCGCTAGGCCACTGGAACCGATTTACGCTGGGAAAAAATTAGTTCCAATTTTGGCCACTAGCTGCAAGCCTGGAGGAGGAGGAGATTAGTTTTTAACGTCCCGTCGACAACGAGCTCATTAGACACGGAACAAAAGCTCGGGGTAGGAAAGGAGGGGGAAGGAAATCGGCCGTGCCCTTTCACAAGAACTATCCCGGCACTTGCCTGAAGCGATTTAGGGAAATCATGGAAACCTTAAATCAGGATGGCTGGGAGCAGGTTTGAACCGTGGTCCTCCCGAATGCGAGCCCAGCGTGTTAACAACTGCGCCACCTCACTCGGTTTGCAAGGGCTGGAGTTGTGAATGAATGCAAGAAACACGTACACAAATGTTTGCACATGTACTGGATTAGGAACGGGACGCAGGCAGAAAAATTCAAACATATGAGGAAAGCATTACGTTGATTTTATCATTAACCATTCTCAGCGTGGATGTCATACCGTCATACCGACAGTGTACAGCGCCAGATTTGCAACCGTTGGCCAAATTTGGAGCTATATTTTTTTTCGCCGTAAATCCTTCCGCATTAACATATCTATGAGGTTTCCTACCGTACGCTAAATAGAGCCGCAATTGACCTCCGTGAGTCGTTGCTCTTTAATTATAAACACCAGGTATTAATCACGAAGCTTTGGAACAAAATGCGCGTCTTGGTCACCGTTATCGTTGAAACAGACATCGTGTTTCTCGTTTACGGTAACCATAATTAGTGGGCCGAAGTGACGATATGAAAAAAGTATATCCCTGAACCACGTCTGGTCTGAACTACACACTCAGGACATTTGTGTGTTAAAACGCCTCTATGGACGGCATGAGCACACGACGCCTTGTGTCATTTGGAAAGAGGAGACATTGCAACTCGTCTCATACTACAAGCATCCAGTCACGTACTGTCCAGTTTTTGCGTTGTTTGGTCCATGGAAGATGGGCAGTGTGCACAATGGCCTTTTGCAAGTTCACCGACTACATCTGTCAATTGCATGCTGTTGCCATCACAATATTCGTTTGGGAATTGATTGAAGTAGATCTGCACACAATGACAGCAGCATTTCCTACCGGGCTTGCAATCGAATGTTATTGGTGCAGCTCAACAATCGACCCTTTCAGTTGCGATCTTTTTATGACCACCATTCTCGATCCGTGTTACGTGGCAGGCGTGATCATGAGCACGTCCTAACAATGATAGCTCTCATCTGCCAGTCTATTACATCTCCACATCACTCCATCTTCTTGGGCGAATTCCTTACAGCTGAGTGCTGGCATATACGCACATCACGTGCCATGACTTACGCCCCTGTTAGAGAGTCACACCTAGTACCAGTTCTACACACTCTGCAGCGTTCCGAAACGACCAGTGTGCTCTTTTAAGCGACTCACTGATGTTTAGTCCAGTGAATTTCTTAAGAGACAATATCTTTCGGTTGATATTTGCCATGTGTGAACGACAGAACGTTACTTCAGTTGGGATGATTTGGGGTATGCATCGCAAGGGGCACGATTTCCTCCACACTCAGTCCTATGTGTTGCCTGACAGCTATCACGCCCGAAAGATATATGCCTCATTGTTGGCTCAGTCGTCTTCATAACTGTCACTCATTCAAGATACTCTCTTCTGAAACCTTCACAAAAGGCTCCTCCGTTCGGATGTAGGACTGTTGATTTTTTAAATATCGGTAATCAATAGATCGATATTTAAAATGAAGTCATTGTCAGCCTTCTAAACATCGAAAAAAATTATCAATACGTCGGTATATCGCCGGAAAAAAATATCGACGTACCGGCCAAAAAGTATCGGCTGCACATTGAAAATATGCTGCCAGTTTTAGAGCTGCGTATTTAAGTATTGATTTATTATTAGATATTCTGTACATCAGCAAGCTAGCAACCTGCTTATACTCCCTGGAGCAAGAATTGATAGCAAAACGATGCACATTCATGCTTGGTGATAACCATTTCGCTGACGATGGTAACAGAATGTGTCATACGTGACACAATAAAAGGTGTCCGATGAGTCCATCCTTCGTTTTCGTCACATATCGAATTTTTTCAGAACACTTGACGTCGACATCCCTGTTTCTTTCATTTCTGCAAACGCCAGTGAACTAGAAGTGGCAGTGTCAAAACTGAGTACTGTAGTTAAATGTTGCAGGTACTGTTGGTAGCGCCGAACGCCGATTACGCCAGCATTTCCTCCACACGTCTCCGCCCACTGCAAAGGCAAATCTTATCGTTCACATTTTTGTTCATCAGTTTCAGCAACTGCTTTTGAAGAATGCTGATGTGAAGAAACAGGACACTTGTTGCGTTAAAAATTGTATTTTAACGCAACTCGCAACTAGTGTGCTATTTCTTCACATTGGATATCTCGTTATTCCATCCTTCACCCCCTCTCCCCCCCCCCCCCCCCACCCCCTCTCTTCGCGCAGTGCAATCGGACTTCTTCTTTGTGCACTTGCTTCACACAGACAGGAGAAAGACTGAAAGTGATGAAACCTCAAAAATTAATAAGACTCTATCACACAGTGAAAGTAAAATTATGTTCTACTACAGTTCCAAAAGAACAGTTTCAAATATTTACCGAAAATTCCGAAAAAATATAATACAAAATAAATATATCTATCGATATCTGTGTGTCGATATACCGGTGAAAAAAAGTGTCACATATTCGTCGACAATTTTTGAGAAAAAAGTCAGTATAGCGTGATTTTGTCAACAGCCCTCATCAGATCACAACCATAAATCGAATAAAACAACTTAGTGATGGACATATGGTATTGACGGGGACTGTGTTGCCAGTATGAAGTCAGTCACAAGGCTCTTCTTACCTGAAACAGGCAACAAAAGGAGTACGTAGCGCTGAAGAAAGAAAAATAACTACAGTTCGCTGGTGACTAGACCCTACCACTCGACTCACTGAAATGTCACTCCAAATTTATTTAATTGAACTTTTGATGGAAACATTCCCACGAATATCGATCATCTGTTACGCCAGGTACTTCGCTCAGTATCACTGGTCAACAAACTGAAACTTTTTTCTGCATCTGGTTTCTAAGTGGTTTTATTCAACTGATTTTGGGATGCTGAACTGATAGTTACAACCAATTCTGGGTTGTTTAATTGGAAGTTACAACCAGATTTTCTATATGACGATATATTTCTCAGAAAGAAAATATAATAAAATCTAATCGATTTTATTTCCAATCTATTCTGAAAGTTATTAACTCTTAAGTAATTGTTCAATAAACAGACGTTCTTTCATCTTGGCCTTATTGACGTTGAGATAAACATCTTTCAGATGAGTGAAAGAGCCTTCGAAAAAATTTATATTAGGCATAACTTAATACACAGCGGAGGCAATATCACTTTATTTGGCACTGTGATAGTTTTTTCTTAATATTATCCTTTCTTGGAATATGCTTCATGCCATTTTCTGGCATACTAGTGGTTTTTGATGTCTTTGCTGTCCCACAAACACAGAAAACAACACTATGCTATGAAATCAGTCCGTAATCCTGCAAACAGTGCAACCACTTGTAAGTCACCGCATATGATCGGCTATGGCCTTTTCATTTGATGGTCCCCCTAGCAGCAGGATCGTGCGTTCATGTTTCCCTCTTACCTACTGAATGAGCCAAAGATACAGATGCAAATTCATTGTCATTATGCAATAACATTCACACCAGTGCACACGCAGTTAGATTTTTGATTTTTGAAGTATGCCCTCAAAACACTTTTTCTAGTCCTTAAAGTTGACATTTTTTCTTGAAGCCACATGGTTGTAAAGAAATAAAATAAGAAAACCGAATATGTAAGGAAAATAATGTACACTTTTAAGCAACTCGAAAAGATTTTTTTTTAAATAACTCGAAAACTTTACATTAAACAAAATTTCTAAGGGTACCTTTTGATTCTACAAAAGAGAATGCAAAATGGTTGTTGATCATTGTAATAAGTTGGACGAGGAACCCGTCACCGGCCAGAGCAAAGATGCACCCTGGCTAAACATCAAGCTGTCGCATATGTAGTTCTAGTCTTGTCCCACCTAGTATTCTTGATGCACCACGATATTTTGTACATCGACCGCTGCCGGTGTTCCCTTTGAGAAAGTGTCATCGCTGGATAGCTTTAAGGCGATACAAAACGAGACAGAAAATTTTTAAAGCATGTAGCATATGCTAATTCGCCTTTAAGTAAAAATGCAATTGCAATTGCTGGGTCGATCAGGCTACGCAACAGAATTACTGAGGTGCTCGGGACTTTTAAATTGGAATAGTTTGAAAAAACACGGCACTGCTACATAATTTTAGAGGATCAGTTTCCACTGTCTGTTGCCACTATCGAACAACGTCAAAAGAAGTGTAAGGATGAGAGTGCACACATAAGCTTTCAGACAGTCGTTTTTCTCGAGCCATTCCCGAATAGGAGTAGGAAGCTCACCACTAACTCTATTAATTCTCTTTTGCGATAATTTTGCAGCAATGTGTTGAGTACACATACTTGAAAACACTGTGTGAGTAAGAACCACCTACCTCTCAATTACGTGAGGGGGAAAATGGAACGGCGCAGATGGACAGAGAAACAGAGAGATTGGGGAGGAGGAGAGGGACACAGAGAATGGGGTGAGAAAATAAGCAGATAGAGGGGGAGGTGAACTTGGACATATAGAATGGAGAGGAGCAGGTGAATGGGGGTGAGGAGGAGATGGATTGAAAGAGTAGGAAGGGACTAATGGATAGGCGGAAATGTACAAAGAGTGGAAGGAAGAGATGGACAGAAGTGGGAGGAGGAGGTGCACAGAGAGAGGAGGAAACGAATAGATGGAGAGAGGGGGAAGGAGGAGATAACAGAGAGAGAAAGTGTGGTGATGTGGATAGAGGGAGAGGTGATGGAGAGAGAGAGAGGGTAGAAGGAGTAGATAGATTGAGTGAGGGGCAGGGCGAATTTAACAGAGAAGGCAGAGCATGAGACGGACAGAGGTGGCAGGAGGAGATAGAGAGAAAGAGAGTGGTAGGGAAAATATGCACAAAGAGGGAGAGAGGAAGGAGGAGGTGTACAGAAAGAGGGTAGAACAGGAGATGGCCAGAGGGGGAGAGTAGTGCGAGTGGAGGAGGCAGGTGGAAGATTTAGAAGAGTAGTGGATAGGTGGGAAATAAGTAGGGTGTGTGTGGAGGGAAGTTGATGAGGTTCAGAGTGTGAGGAGGCTAATGGAAGAGGAACAGGGTCACATGAAGCAGACCGGGAGAGAAGTAGGAGGAGTGAATGCGGGAGAGTTTTAATTTTTCCTGGTTAATTTTATGAAACCATAGCTAACATATAGGCCACTGGCGTAGTTTCTCTCCTCTGAGCGTGTGAGTCTGTGTGCGTATGTGTGTGAGTTTCGGGAGAGGGGTGACGTACAAAAACTGTGACATATCAGCCCATGTCTGTAGCGCTTGAAGCAATTTCTATCAAACTTGGCACACTTATCACTTGCAAACTGAAAAAGAAGGATACTCTGACAGCAAGATCCACATAGCATGCTTTCGGTGTGGTTTAGAAAAAGGGATGACATGAAAGCATAGCCCAGGAACATCTGGAGAAATTTCTGAAAACTTTTTGGTAGACAGATGACTCAGTTTTTGAATAAAAGTTGTGTGAGAGAGATGGGGATAGGGATGTGAAAGGGATGTTACGTAGAAATGTTCTAGAACAATGTCTTCGTATTTCTTTCCTGTATTTAGTTGACTTGGAACCCTTTAAAAGTGTGAAGTGCAATTTATGTCTTATTTGCGCTGCTCGGTGTGTGAAGCAAGTCTCGACAATGAGCCCTGCACCGAGCTAATATTCCTGTCAACGCGTCTGGAAACCAAAGACTTGCCACAGAGATACCACACTTAAATTTAATATTCGCTCTGGAGTCGCAAGGTGTAAAACAGCAGAGATTTAGACATATAGAATTATGCACGCAGTATATACAGGGAGGTCAGAAATAGTCTGAATAGCTTGTAAGGGTGTTGTAGGGTAGAGTGTGCTTAGAAATATACACAACAAAATAAGTTTTACATCATCGCGGATCCGAGAGTTCCGGAATCTGTACAGAAAATTGGAATAGAGATCAACATAAACATCATTTCCGCCCTTTTTATTGCTCTAGAAAACCACACATTGCATGTTCTACCACAATACAGCGAGATCTTCAGAAGTGGTGCTCCAGATTGCTGTACACGCCTGTACCTCTAATACCCAGTAGCTAATCCTCTTGCACTGATGCATGACTGTATTCATAGTGGCACACTATCCACAAGTTCATCAAGGTACTGTTGGTCCAGATTGTCCCACTCCTCAACGGCGATTCGGCGTAGATCCCTCAGAGTGGTTGGTGGGTGACGTCCACCATAAACGGCCCTTTTCAGTCTATCCCAGACATGTTCGATAGGACTCATGTCTGTAGAACATACTCTAGTCGAGCGATGTCGTTATCCTGAAGGAAGTCATTCACAAGATGTGCTCGATAGGGTGGGGGGGGGGGGGCAATTGTCGTCCATGAAGACGAATAACTCCCTAATATGTTGCCGATATGGTTGCACTATCGGTCGGAGGATGGCATTCACGTATCGTACAGCTCTTACAGTGCCTTCCATGACCACCAGTGGCGCACGTCGGCCCCACATAATGCCACCCCAAAACAGCAGGGAACCTCCACCTTGCTGAACTCGCTGGACAGTGTGTCTAAGGCGCCCTTCCTGACCAGATTGCCTTCAAACACGCGTCCGACGATTGTCTGGTTGAAGGCATAGCGACACTCATCGGCGAAGAGAACGTGATGCCTTGCTGAGCGGTCCATTAGGCTTGTTGTTGGGCCCTTTGTTGGGCCCTTATTTACCGCGCTGCATGGTGTCGAGGTTGCAAAGATGGACCTTGTCATGAACGTCGGGAGTGAAGTTGCGCATCATGCATCCTATTGCGCACAGTTTGAGTCGTAACACGACGTCCTGTGGCTGCACGAAAAGCATTATTCAACACGGTGGCGTTGCTGTCAGGATTAGTCCGAGCCATAATCCGTAGGTAGCGGTCATCCACTGCAGTCGTGCGGCCTGAGCGAGGCATGTCATCGACAGTTCCTGTCTCTCTGTATCTCCTCCATGTCCGAACAACATCGCTTTGGTTCACTCCGAGACGCCTGGACACTTCCCTTGTTGAGAGTCCTTTCTGGCACAAAGTAACAATGCGAACGCGATCGAACCGCGGTATTGGCCGTCTAGGCATGACTGAACTACAGACAACACGAGCCGTGTACCTCCTTCCTGGTGGAATGACTGGAACTGATCGGCTGTCGGACCCCCTCCGTCTAATAGGCGCTGCTCATGCATGGTTGTTCACATCTTTGGGCGGGTTTAGTGACGTCTCTGAAGAGTCAAAGGGACTGTCTCTGTGATACAATGTCCAAAGTCAACAACTGTCTTCAGGAGTTCTGGGAACCGGGATGATGCAAAACATTTTTGGTATGTGTAATTGTTGACATAAATTCGATACGTTCTGCTGTTTCAGAGTTAATAAGCACTGCAGTTAGCCGTTGAAGTCAGGCCGTAGTGCATGCAAATTTAAGCGTGTCTCCAGAGACGGTGTCGCCAAACTGAGCAAGAGAGCTATACAAAAATTGGACATGGGACGATAGTAAGGACCGAAATCGAGCCAAAGGCTGCACAGTCTGGTGCACTATCATCAAGAACTGACACTAATTGTAAAAAGCTAGCTACCTGTAAATATACATGAAACATAGTGTTTCAGGTCGAATAGTGCATATTTTAGATGGTGGCACTATTAAGTAATTCGCATAAAACAGTCGTATAATGTGTGCCACATTTTCGTTGGTTACAGAGAGAAGACTCATTATAGAGATAAGTTCCATTGCTCGTGCTGTGCCTGAGTTCACTTAACTGAATTTTTTGATTTGTGACAGTGACTATGATTTTTGGCCAGTTTAATTATGCGCACATATTTACAAATGCTGACTATGCCTTTTTGGTATCTGTGTACGGAAACGCCACTGCTGGTTGTAGAGAACAGCATAGACGATTTCCTAATTGCAGAGAACTGGTATCGAGAGGGTTTACTCGCGTTATCACTACACTGTTTGGAGCCAACGGCCCTGCTGTAGTGGTAACACCGAAGCTAAACACTGTTGGGCTGGGCTAGCACTTCGACGGATGACTTTCCTAGTCTGTCGAGCAGTGCTGGCAAAATTCGGTGCACTCAGCTCTTGACAGGTCAGTTGAGGAGATAACTGACAGAAATAGTGGCTCAGGTCACGAAAACAAACGATAGCTGGGAGTGTGGTCGCCGACCACATGCTCTTCCATATCCGCATCCAGTGAGATCTATCAGGTTAGGATGACATGACGGTCGGTGGGTACTGATTTTTTGAGTTAGTTGGTTAATTAGTGTGAGGTTGTTGCTGTGTCCAAGAGTCATTAAGGCTGATTCGGCTGCCCCTACCGCTGGGTTTTACACAAACCGTAGTGCCTCGAGATACCACACACTTCATATTCTCTCGTATGCTACGTGCAAACTTTTAGTTCTACAGAAATAGTGAACAGTAAATTTTTGGATGAAATTTAGTTTTCGCTGGAAGCCAAAGTTTTCAAAGTATTCAAAAGAAACCCATTTGAGGGTCACTTATGTACATTTTTCTTGAATAATTCGAAAATTACGGCCTCTAGCGAAAATATATACAAAATTTAACTACATTAAATTTCCTACGAAAAGATCCTGTTCATCTTCTCTGTAGTGCTAATAGTTTGAATGTAACGAGAGGCAGAATATGAAAATCTAGCGCATGGTATTTGAAGGCATTACAGGTTTAATGAAACCCAGAGGTAGGGACAACTGAGTTACCGTGTATTTCATCTCCTCGTGTGAAAGAATAGCAGGTGAAAGAAGAAGAAACCATTCAATTGATAGAAGATAATCTTTCAACAAGCACACAGGTTCTCCATGTGTCGGTGTGATGTATGATTGATTGGGGTTTTTGTGTTGCAACATTACAGAGCCTCATTATCTAGACTTAGACTTTTCTGTAAACGAGCTCCCAGCTTTATAGGAAGAGGTACCTTTGGCTACAAGGATAGATATGTACTTCCAGCACGATAGGGCCTCTGCACATTCTAGTCGTCATGTGACTTAACATTCCCCGGCAGAAAAAAATGTCCAATTTCTTGGCGACGAAGGTCTCCAAACCTTTCCACTTTAGATATTTTCCCTATTGGGACGGCTGATAGGCGAAATCTACAAAGAAAAAGTAAATAGAAGAGACAGGTCGAGCGTTCGGCTTATGAATAGTGCTGCCCTCATACATGAACGCCAAGATGACCTCAGAAAAGCTACAAGTGGTGTTTCAAGAAAATTCGAAAGCATATTGAAGTCGGAGGTGGAATTTATTAAAATCAACTTTGAACTTAATCATTTGTCTCTGCTTAACACCTTCTTTGAATATTTCTTTGTGGTACGTAAGAACAGCTGTATATATGTAACCATAAAAACTAGACACATGTTACATGGAATTCTTCATTGGAATTAGCCTAAGCGTTTCCCAACCGCCGTTTCATGCCGTTTCTCGTTCCTGTCATATGCCAGAATACATATAAGGTACGTCGCGCGATTTGTAATGTCTTGAAATCTTCTGCAGATAAAATTTCTAGAACATAAAAAAAATTATCGCCAAACGTTTTTGCAGTAATAAACTTGTAAGATATCTATCTCACAGTCGTTCCATCATAAAAATATTGTGTGTACTTAGTGACTTTGCATTTTTGTATCTAGGAAAAAAAGTCATACGTAGGAATGTTGCGAAAGTTTGAAACGTACTTCGGCGTGCCCCAAAAGAAAAAAAGATTGTGAAACGGGGGCCTATACTACCACCTCCTAAAATATTTAGTATTCTTCCTGAAACAACTTGTATTTCGTGATTGGCACAGTTGATCAGTAGGTGACGTATTCGATTCCTGGGGACGTCTCAGGTTTTTCTATGATGTAAAGATCGGAAGGGTATCCTCTTGAAGACAACTGACGGGCTATTTGAATAAACACGTAGAGGCCTTGGCAAAAAAAGTTGCAATAATTCCTAACGCTTGATCAAGTCTATGAGTTGCACAATATTAATATTACTATTTATTATTGCTATAATTTTCATCAGTTTCATGAACAAGTATTGTTAACTATTTCAAGGCTATTCATATACAAATGTAATATACGAGAGATATCACAGCAAAAGATTTTCAGTTCTCTCTGTGCTAAGACACAATGTTCTACGCTAGTGTTCGACGATATTTTTAAGTTCGATGGGCTACTTGCGTAGCCAAGAACTGCTCTGCATCTCACAAAAGTGACTTAAGTGTAAAATATAGAACAGGGTTCCAACAACAAACCCTCTTTAATTACAAGTAGACCATTATTGATTACCTTTAAACGTAATTATTTATTGCTGTCCTGACACTGTTGATTTTAGTCAGGCTATAATTTAGCCAATTACCGAAACAAGCCAATTACGAGAAATGAATATTGCGTAAGTTTTATTTGCAGATCGTCTTGTTTCTCTCTGCATTAGTAGCTCGTTATCAGACTGTCAGGCTTTACTCGCTTTATTCCAAATTAACTTGAAGAACCATTATACAGAGTTGTATTTCTTTCATTAATGTATAAGCAGTATACGGGCATTAGCTGTTAAAATAATACTATACACATACCTCTGACCGAGTTTTAAAACAATATTTCTCACCGGTGGTCTAATACGGGGCGTCCCAGGAGGAATCACCAATTAACCAGAATTGGACAGGAACGATAATTTGAAGCAAAAAAAGTCTAGTAAACATGGGCTCTAAAATGCACCCCTTAAGATCTATGATCATTTGTTCGGTAGAAGAGATGTGTTTCAAAGTAGTGAAGATAAAGAAGTGCTGATATCTCTCGAGATACACATTTTGCAGCCCCTATTCACTAGACTTTTCCGCTTCGAATAGTCGTTCCTGTAATATCGCTGACTAATGAACCTTACTCCTGTATATAGAAACAACCATCCGTTAATAGATCGTGGAGACGAATTATCATCATCTTCTTCAGTACATGTGACTATATTTTTAGGTGCTGAGTTTCAATAATGTTCAATTACAAGTCTACTGATATGTTATGCAGAAAGAAGGAATGCAACAGTAAAATTCTGCTAAAATCAGTTGGTAATTGGTGTATCCGTTGAATGGTACCTTAAACACAGTTACATTTTGTCTTATAATCATTGCTTTTTACTATGAAAACTTCTGAATACATCCTTCTCTTCATTATCATCTTGTTCATTTGCATCTTCTCTCCAGCATTTTCCTGAAATTGATTTTCCTGACTGTTCGGAAGAGTCGAATGTATATAATTCTAAATTTTACAAATATCAATTCCAAGAAATGTTATTTACCTTGAGAATGTAATTCAGTATGTATTTTAAACATCGAACACTGTTGTGACAAAATAAATTCTAACAAGATTCTTAGAATTCGGAAAGTTATTGAAATGAAATATAGACAGGAGGAGGCATTTACGGTATCCACAAAAAGTAAACAAGATTATGTTAGGAAACGACAGTTACTATTCTAATTACTCATCTCTACTTTATTGGAAATAAAATATGTTCTCTACAGTGAAGAGGGATACATACCATTGTTTTGGTTCCGCAGGTGACATGGCTTTTCTCAGCTAAAACAACGAGTTTAAATGACGTATTAGATGAAGCAAGTTTATTTCTAAATGTACGCTCAACAAACAATAGTTGGGAAGGTTAAGTATTATTTCCTCCCTTCTCTTCATATTCCATCTGTCGGTAGAGCCCATTTGAACATAACTGACATTACGCGAGATGCTTATGGAAGGATGCAATATGTTTTTTATAATCTTCAAATGGCTACATTTTGAAGTTTAAGGGAACCTTTTCTGAGGTGCTCCACATCGATTCTATAGCATCTCCCTTTGGTGATTGTTCGGTATTTTTGTGACACGCTTGCACGGTTTAACCAAAGCCATGGCAAATAGCGTAGACCTTCATTCAATATGCTCCCTCTCTTCTGTTAATCCTACTTTGTGCAAGTGCTACAGACCGCTGTACAATGGACAAAATTCGGTCGGAGTGGTTTTGTTTAAGTGGCTTTCTTCGTGGAGGGTCATCCGACGAATCTGTCGGTATCTACCCTTACCCTGTACAACACTCACTTGGACGTTTAACTTTAAAATGTCTCCGGCAATGTAAAAACCATATACTCGGTACTGTTCCCAGAGTCTGAGGATGTTGTAATCAATATTGTGTATCTTAGTGTATTTTCCCATTTATTAAGAGGACTAACTGTCAGTCCTTGTAACTAACGTTGTACCGTTGCAAGTCTTTGTTCTCATAAGATAGTGGAACTAATAATTAAAAATAAATAACTAAACCTCTTAACAACCACTTCAGCATGTGGTCTTCCACGAATGTAACTGTTAGGGTCTTTAATAATGTTAAAACGACTTCACATTAACCTTCGTCCGAGACGACAGACCCATAGTGACTATGCCACCGAGCGACAATCACACGAGGCGGTGTCGCAGACCGCACAACAAAGGTTCTAACGCTAAAGCGTAGAGTATCGTTGATAAGGGGCATCCCTGTCTAACGGAACGGCGAATCTGCAAGGCTTTCGACAGTCTACCGCTGATAAGCGCTTTCGATGTTGCACCACGTAGTAGTCGGAGCACCGCCTCGGCGAAGGCGCCCCTGTAATGCAGATTCTAAAGAAGAGCATTTAGGTGCGTATGATTCACACGATCAAATGCTTGACTAAAGTCGAATGCAGCCAGAGCTCCCGGAGCACGATGCACCTTAGCGATGGAAAATCAGGTCTCTGTAGTGGCATAGTGCGGGGCCGGTATTATGCATCTCACCCATCGATGCCTAATCCCGTGATAGGACATGAGACATCTTACGCCGAATTCAAGCTGCCAGTAGACGTGTGATGATTTTCATATCGCATTTCAACAAGGTTAATGGTCGGTAGACAGTAATACTTTATCCTTCGCAACGTTTACGGATTGGGATGATAGAACCTTCCACAAAGGCAGCGGGAAATTGCACCTCTGGCTTCATGAGCTCTTGACATGTCCAACAGGGTACCAAGAGCCTCGGGAAAGTCCTATAACACTCCAGGGGTAACCCATCCGGTCCTGGTCTCTTATGGCGTGCTCCTTTTCCAATGGCATACAACACTTATTCTTCAGTCACCGGTTCTAGCAGTTCCTGTTAGAGTTCCGAAGTAACCGTGGCGTGCGTCAAACCAACGGCAGGAGCAATGACATCTAGATCATATCTCCGCGTACAGGTGAAGATAATGGATAAAGTATGCGTTGCTTATGTCTCTTTCCATGACCTGACCTACGCCGTCTTATGTTGTGACGTCATTGATCAAAGTCCTGTGTCTGCATTTTCGTTCCATGGCGATTCGGTACATGGAGGGCCTTTTGTGAGCAGTTACGATCGTTGAACGTGTACGAATAATGTTCCATTCCAAGTGTTGACGGATCAAAGTCACAATATTCACTTTTGCTCGGCTGACAATCATCTGGCAGCCCTACGATGACGGCATAACAGGAGACTCCCTGAGGATGGCGTAGAAGAATTCTGTAGTGCTGCTTCTCCACGCCGCAGCTTCCATACTAAACCTGTTGAAGGCGCGTCGAAGGCTCGGCTTGGCACAGTCCAGCCACCCTTATAAAGCAGCCGTATATGCTCCTCGTCGTCGTAGGCACTGTCTCCGCATGTCTCACATTCCGGTGAGGTTACATTTTCATGGGCTGCGGCTGCGCTACACCTTTTGCATCTAAGAGTGATGGTACCGATGTGAGCAGTATCATCAGTAAATGCTGCTGGCCTGTCAATTGTGCTGGACGAATGTCCCGTGAAGTGTGTGAAACCCGGTCCACCAGTATAGATGATGTCCCAAGTGTCTAACAATCCGAGCTCGCGAATGACAAAGGCGTGGGTTGGCACGACTAGTGGATCAACATCCATCCGCTCGTTGTGTGGTGGCACTTGCTGTTTTAGGTTACCTGGCGACTCCCTCTACAGCGAGCAGGTGGTATGTACCTCGTCAGCAACGTGTTGGTCTGTCTGCAGTGGTAATCTGTCCCAATCCCCAGTGCCAGTCGTTGTAGGTGTCGTCACTTGTGCGGCAGACGTGGTAGGTGCATAATTAATTGGTAGAATCGAATGAGGAACACGTTGTACCACCTTCGTGCACGCTTCATCGCTACTCATCTTAAGCTTGACGACACTGGCCGTGATCGGAAAGTGAATATCAGTGATGTCCTGTGGATCTAGATGTAGTTCATCTCACAAGAAGTTGTTTACTTCATGTGCTCGCGGTCGTGGATATTCAGTCCTATAGGACTGCGCCATATTACTTCAATGAACTTCTAGTAAGCGACTCGCGCTCACACAAAGTAAACCAACTCGCGTTCGCCACTAGACTGGCGGGACGCAAAGCAAATGTCCTCGCCGCTCCGTCGCAGAAGACCAACTGACCACTAAACCGTCCGGGCTCAGCGGACATCGTTGTCTGCACGGAATACCCTAGCACGCCTCCCGACAGATCCAAATTGTCAACTTATCCACGCGCTACTAATATAGTGCCCCTTGCCCGTTACCCTCATTACTCGCGGCATTTCATCGATTCCTGTACTAGCACAAGCTTGGAGCGCTAGTGTCATTACAGGTGTCAAACGGTAACAACATACACACCAGAGAGTATCGTGATTGTTTGTGTTGCTCTGTGGTGATATGTTCTTTGTGTCTGTGGGCAGGCTAACGTTGACGGCGCTCGGAGACAAATGAATATCTTTCAGCTACCACCGCCGTCACGAAAAGTAATCACCCAGTCCTAGAGCAGTCCCTGTTTGTGATAATTTCAAATGCTAGTAAGAATACCGAAAACTGTATTAGACATCTCTATTTTTAGTCTAGAATCCGATGGAGTACTTTCCAAGAGGAAATTCTTGCCAGCTGCTAAGAAAAAAATATATTTTGAAGAAAAATAATTTTTTAATTCCGCCTACAGGAAAACGGAACCATTGGCATATTTGTGCTGGAAATAATTTATGAATATTCTCAGAGTTTGTAGATGCATGTCATACATATCTTATCGTGGAAACATGAAAGTATTCAAAGATAAAAAATAAAATATCCTGAGAAGTGTGAAACTGTTTCGCCTGTGTAACGAAAAATGTCGTTGCTGATAAATTTCCTTTCCGTTGGATCTTGCAGAAACTTCCACAGAGAAAATTGTTGAGAAAACTGTGGAATTAATTTTGGGAGGATCTGAGACATAATTATTGTAACGTGTAGCGTGCGAACGTATTTTATTTACGAGAGACCCCGTGCACAGTAGCGCACGAGTAGTTGTACGAGGTCTGTTAAAAAAATTCAGAAACTTTGTCCACAAAATTTTTCTGCGCTTACCTTTTACTTATTGTGCACGTTCTCCTCCGAAATACCCTCCACCATAATTGATAACACCGCTCCTAATGCCGTTTCCACTTCCGGAAGCAGTCTCGGTACTCCTCTTGCTGGGTCGAGCGGAGCACCGTCTGCGAATTTTCTTTTATCTCGTCTATAATCGAAAATCTTTGTCTTTTCAACAGGATTTTCAACTTTGGAAGTAAAAAAAAAAGCGTCCGCCGGGGCCAGGTGTGGAGATTACGAAGGATGTGGCAGTCATGCACCAACAGGAGTGGACATGCGGATGCGTTATTGTGATGCAAAAGCCATGGTATCGCCACATTTCATGCCGTTTCCTTCTCACCTGTTTTCGCAGGCGTCGCAACACGTCCCGATAGTACATTGATTAACAGTTTGTCACTGTGGCATGAATTCATGATGAACTAATCCCTCAAATTAAAAAAAAATACTGTCAGCATGGCTTTGACATTTGACCTGACCTTTGGTCTTGAAGAACCTTCCCCGATCCCCTGTGAAGATTCAATCTAGGTTTCAACATCATAACCGCAGACCCACGTCTCATCACCAGTTATGATTCTCTTAAGGAACACCTCATTCTCATTTACGCGATCCAAAAGCTCTTCACAGATTGCGAGGCGAAGGTCTTCCTGATCTTGACTCCCGAGTCGTGGAACGTACTTGGCGGCAATACAATGCATTTCAAGATGCCGTGTCAGGATTTCGTGAAATGATCGTACTGCAATGTTACACCTATAGGATAGTCAGTCTTCGTCTGGCACGCACCATTTCGTTGACGTTCCTGACACGTGCGTCGCGGTAGACATTGCAGGGCGCCCTGCACGAGAGTCATCTTTAACTTTTGTCTGGCCATTTTTAAACCGTGTGAACCACTGGTAAAACTGAGTACGCCTTAAGCACTCATCACCGTAGGCTTCCTCCGTCATTTGGTGTGTCTCTTTAAAGGTTTTCTTGAGTTTGACAAACAATTTAGTGCAGACTCGTTGCTCCTCTAAGTCAGCCGTCTCGAAATTCGCAAACTGTGCGACACAGCGTTATACTCAATATAGCACTGAACAATAACTAACAAGACACACAACAATGAAACTTCGGGCAGATACACATTAAACACAGGCTTGTGAAGGGATGCGAACGGCATTTCACTCCAACGCCACTGGCGAGTAATTATGAATGTTCCGGAATTTTTTGAACAGACAACATATGCTGCCATGATGTTACTTCCGTCAGCTCGTCTTATAACGACCAAGAATATTCCCTACCTCTCGAAAATGTTTGACTTTTAGCTCTTACTGATGCTTCGTCACTGCACCCATCACCCTATCGCAGATACGTGCTGTACAAACGTAAGTGTAGATACTTTCATGACAGCATTTCCGTTGAAGTCGAGTAAAATATGTTTTCGCGTGTGATTATGTGAAACCCAAGTTTTATCGGAGTGCACTACAAAGACTAGTGTCCTCAGGACTCAGTAAATGCATTTTACACACAAAATATTTTTGTCCATCTTTATACTTTCTAAATCAAAAAGCAAATGAGTAGTGAAAACAAAGAATAGATGTTTCCGAGCGAGAATTATTAACTTTTTCGCGGAGATCATTCTGTGTTGTTCTAGACCTCGGATAGTCTCCAGCGTCTTAGAACCAAAGTAGAGTTCTGTATACAGGTAATGACATTTTGTGAAAATTGTCAAATTCCATAATTGTTTTTATTTACATCCTTTTCTTGGAGAATCAGAACTTTTGCTCATGTCTAGAGAGTCTGCCGATGTTACTGCATTGTCAACAAGGAGTACAGTCGTTTCGAAAATACCACAAGGTTTTGTTGTCGTTTTATGGACTTGCGCAAAATTTTGTTGGTTTTGGCTTGTTCACTGTTGGCGAGATCATCAAAAATAAAATCTTCACCACTTTCGATACGACAACTTTAGTTAGTTTTCGAATGTCTTTTCGCCCTTTACGCACACAGACCAGAGTAGCTCTACTCGTAAGCCCTTACTCCTCCATTTTGCTCCCTACCAAACTACACGCACCTTTCCATGGAAGACAGAAACCACGTGTGGGCACATGATATCGCACGGCAACACAGGCGCTGACGTACTGTGTGCATGCGCCAACAAAGCTCTGAAGGCGGCATTTCATAGAGCTTAGCGCCGACGGACTGCAGGGAGTGGGTGTGACCTTGAGATGTCTAATTTCGTGACTACCACTTCTAGTGTCGATATTCTCCACTTCTAGCAGCACCAGACAAAGCGTCAAGTCACCTCAAGTTACCGTGGACACACAATACTGTTATGTTGCTTCTCTGCATAGTCAAACTCTACCGTCCAAGCGGACCTCACACACGTTCTAACACGTCTGCTGGAGCAAATGCGGTAGCGTATAGCGGGGTCGTGGTAGCCTGCCGATTGCAGGCGCTTGCTGCATGCCCCATAAACCCCAGGAGATTGCCTGTCAGCGGAGGCGTGGCTAGATTTATCGGGCACGACTGGCCAGTGGCTCAGGCCGGGATACCCGCTTGTGCGGTCCCAGTTATCGGCGCTACGGACGAGGCGACACGTTGCCAGCATCAGTGCCATTCTATACCGACGTCCGCGTTTGGCGGGGATACAACAGCTGGCTCAAACATACTGCTGTTGAAGATGGACGATAAACCCTACTCCGTTCTTTCCGAGAATAGCAGGTGATTCTATTCTGTCGCTGGCGACAGGCAGACAGCGTTACAGCTCACACGGTACCAGGTGTGCCTCCAAAGAGTGGTCAGATGAATTTTTTCTGGTGTTTATACTGACGTACGACCAACATGGATTCAGAAAATACCCGTCTTGTGAAACACAAAGGGCCCTCCACTCATTCGAAGTAATGTGAACTATCGACACGGAATCACAAATTTATTCCATTTTTATACGAGTAAAAAACAAGAAGGCTTTAAGCACTGTTGCTTACAGGCGGCTCGTAATGAAATTGGGTGCCTGTGGAATATCGTCTTAGTTGTCCCGTTAGAAGGGCGAAAATTTGCAGTAACCGCTGGGAGATCATCTAATGCAGGCTAGGTAATCAAATGTTTGTGCGGCCTGCGGTTCTCAGCCATATTTTACAATATACGTCTATCAGTTAACAGCCGAGTACTAAAACATCAAGAGTTTCTTATGAGTGTGATTTTCCATTTCAGTAAAAAATAAAAATACACTTCTCTCGGAGACATAGGTATAATTAACGTGGGCACTATGTGGTTAGAAGGTGTGCGAGTGGAATTCTTTATTGTATGTCTTCTACTACTGAAAACTCACGGCCGTGCGCGACTCGTGCCTATCAGCCGCTAGGGCATAAATTTCAAACGAAAGTAACATGGATTGAAGAATGCTGATTACAGAGACGGTCATCTTCAAACATGGTATTGGTTCAAATGGCTCTGAGCACTATGGAACTTAACTTCTGAGGTCATCAGTCCCCTAGAACTTAGAATTGCTTAAACCTAACTAACCTAAGGACATCACACACATACATGCCCGAGGCAGAATTCGAACCTGCGACCGTAGCGGTCGCGCGGTTCCAGACTGAAGCGCCTAGAATCGCTCGACCACTCTGGTCGGCCAAACGTGGTACATACAGGGTGAGTCCGTGATGATATTACAAACTTTCAAGGATGATAAGAAGGGTGAATATGAGGTAAGACATCCTGTTTCGGAAATGGCCAAATCGAAAGTTGTAAGAGAAAATAGTTATATCTGACAGTGGAATCCATGTACCGGTACTGTTCTTGCTAAGGCTGTAAGGTAGGCAGCTCAGAGAGGTGGTAATCTGAATCAAAAAAGAGAAGTGTCTAGTACACATGAACTCAAAAACGCACACGTTAAGAGATATGAGCACTTGTTCATCTTCGATACTATGTAATACATATATTCCAGTGCAATATATTTGGGGGAGGTAGTATGGATCGAAACAGGAAAAATATTTCCAGTTAATATGGGCTCTAAAATGCATACCTTAAGAGCTATGGCCCTAGATCGGTAGAGGAGGTGTGGTCACAGTATTGAAGATGAACAAATGCTCATAGCTCTTAAGCCTGCATTGTACAGCCCATGCTTATAACACTTTTTTTTTGTTTGATCCATACTATCATCTCTGGAGGTTATCTTCCTTACAGTCTTAGCAACATCAGCACCGGTACCATATTCCACTATCAGAAATATCAGAATGATTTTCGCTTATAACTTTGGATTGCTCTGTTTCTGGAGCAGGATACCCATCTCAAATTCATGCAGTTATCCTCCATCATCGCTAAAAGTTTGTAATATCATCGCTGAATCACCCTGTACTTTCAGAAAGGAATTTAAAATTAAATTGGTTGCAATAAAACGAACTGAGTAGAAGGAAAATGACATTCAAGATATTTAGTTAAGATTTCCGGTCGTGCTCACACTGCACAGTGCATTTAAATACGATTACTGATATTAATTAATCAATCATCCGCTCACAGAGACAACACAACAATACTTCATCAGTCATTTACAGTGTACAAACCCTAGAGTCCCTGAGGTTGACAGGAATCCGAAACAAAACAGTCGTCACGAAATGTTCCGTATGGTGCCGACTTTTAGCGATCAGTATTTGGGGGCAGGCAGACAACTTACCACGTCCTTACTAGAGCCAGTCTATTGGGGGCTCCTAACGTACTCATTTATGTACGTTACTAATCAATAATGAGGTTGGTACATATGTGACCCGAGGAGCCACCACACACTGTCAGTATTGGCTACTGAACAAGAAAGATTGACAGTCACTGATATAGTGAAACCGAAGTGGTCATGATTTCCCCAAGTACGCGTTATAGAGCCTTCTTTGTTCTCAATCTATATACACGATTTCTGAGACAACCCAGGCAGCTGTCTTGTATTGTTTGTGGATGATGCTGTCGATTATCACCTAGTAAAGTCTCCAGAAGATTAAAACTAAAACGACTGAGATGATTCAGGCAAGATATCTGCATTGTGTGTAAACTGCCAGTTGATCCTAAACAAAAATGTATGAGGACCTACACATGAGTAAAAAGAAAGAGAAAATCGTTAAATTGCAGTTTATAAATTACACATATTTACATGTCGTCGATTCATCTAAATACCTATGGATAAAATTAAACGATAGTATGGTTTTATTGGCCCATATTATTAACAGATAGGACTGACGGAGTACAAATTCAAAGAAGGACAATTTCCTTGTATTATCGGGAATTGTGGTAAAGAGTGTTACAGGGTGATCTTTTCAGTAAATTTTGGTCATCAAGTATCTCCTCCTAGTGCGAAAATATTTTGTCAACTCCCACCGACATAGGCAGAAATAACGGTCATCAATGCACATAAATGAAAATTTAAATGTGCGTTTGTTCAAATTCGTGTGTCTCCGAAAGTTCTTGACCGATTGCTTTGGAATTTTGGCACAGCGTATCATTATAATATAGGCATATTTTTAGGTATATATTTCTTTAATTTTATATATATATATATATATATATATATATATATATATATATATATATATATATATATATATATATATATATATATATAAAACATTTCGAGTTGATTTTATAACAGTTTTTCCATATTATTAAATTTATAAAAATTGTGTATTACATATAAAAAAATAGGTTTACAAAAACATATACGTGTTCCAATGTAACGTTGTGTCAAAATTTCAAATCAAATGGTAAAAACTTTGGGAGCTTTGCGATTAGGAACATTTATAGTTTCTACCTAAGTACAAATGAAGATGTTCGTTTCTTCAAAAACTCAAGTATCCGAGAGTTCTTTAAGTATTGTTCTGAAATTTTGGCACAAGATTGCATACTAACACTCAAGTATCTTCATATACCTGCTGGAACGCATTCACATATATATGTAATATGAAGGTAATAAAAGGGGAAACGTTATAAAAATATACACTTTGGTTTGTTCAAAATCGTTAATCTTCGAAAGTTCTTGACCAAATACTTTGCAATTTTGTCACAACGATGAATTCTAATACGGGCACGTTTTTTTAGGTACCTAATTTTTAATATATGACGTATAATATGTCTACAGATTTTTTGTAAATTTATATACATTTATGTATTACATATATTTAAAAAATCGATAAATAAAAACACTGGTGTATACCAGTGGGAAGTTGTGTCATAATTTCAAGGCACCGGTCAGAAACTTTCGGAGATTTGTGATTAGGAACATCTACATTTTCTATTTAAGTAAGAGTGCAAACATAGATGTTCGTCTCTTTAAAAAAATGGTTCAAATGGCTCTGAGCACTATGGGACTTAACATTTGAGGTCATTAGTCCCATAGAACTTAGAACTACTTTAAGGACATCACACACATCCATGCCCGAGGCAGGATTCGAACCTGCGACCGTAGCGGTCGCGCGGTTCCAGATTGAAGCGCCTAGAACCGCTTGGCCACACCGGCCGGCTGTCTCTTTAAAACCTCAAATCTCCTAGAGTTCTTTGCGGCACAACGTTGCATTCGAATACTCATGTATTTTCGTATACTTACTGGAACGCGCCATCTGATAGATATGTAAAATATAGGTCATAAAAGGGGAAACGTTATAAAAATTTAAGTGTTGATTGGTTCAAAATCGTTGATCTCCGAAAGCTCTTGATCGACTGCTTTCAAATTTTGTCATAATTTTGAATTTTAACATGGCGTGTTTTAAGTACCTAATTCTTTAATATATGTATATTTTAATGCATATAATACACGAATATATAGAGAAAACGTTACAAAACTTCTCAAAACATATCTTCTCGATTTACTTCAAATTCTTACATGTTACTGTAAAAATCGTTAAGGCATATGTAGACTATATACTTTTTAAAATATAAATCTATTCCCAAAATAGTGAAACGTTGTTAGCAAACAGAAAGGTTGTATTTATGGCTTGCTGGTTTATGCGTAGAATACGACTACAGAATCTGAATTTACAATAACAATAAACAAGTCTCAAGGTCACAGAGATGACGAGATGAACAGGGGGTGGGAGGAAATGAACCTAGAAAACAGGAGATGGACAGAAAGTGGGGGCAGGAGGAGATCGAGAAAGGAGTCAGGACAGAGAAAGGGTGGAGGAGATAATGGATAGGGAGAGGGGGAAGTAGGAGGAAGAGAAGAACAAGAATGAGGAATGAGAGATGAACAAGGACAAGGGAGAGAAGGAGATTGGGAAGTATATCCAATTCCCACACATATTAGAAACCTGTGCTTTCTCTTTTCTTTCATTTCCATCTAAAGGGACTGAACCATAACAATGCGTGGTAGGGTACAACTGGTAATAAAATCAATCAGAGCTCTCACGGAAAGATTTAAGTGTTCAGTTTTCCCACTTGGTATTCGAGATGGGAAAAAGCAGAGAAATAGTCTAAGAAGTTATATGAGCCCTCTGTCACACATTTACGTGTGATTTGCAGACTAATCATGTAGGTGTAGGTCTCATTTAAATGTTTCCGTAGATATTTGCGATTTTGTTTTGTAATCTATAGATGCAGTCATCCTAAAGAATTATTGTGACGGAAATACTATGACAACGTAGACTTTCCCGGTGTATTAACTGATCGTCGTTATTGGGACTGTGTTTTAAAGGTATCAATCGAAATTACACTGGCAGGCAACACTATAAATATATATATACGAGGGTCACCTTTTAAGTAAGATTTGGAACCGTCTTTTAATTGCCATCATTTTAATGATTAATGAACAACGGTCGTTGACTCGGCCGATAGAATGTATAGACACTAGTAATCGATAGCGAGTCATCGCTTTTGCCGGCTTTCGCCACTGGGGTGCTTTACTTTCACTTGCATTAGGGGGCAGCAGCGACGATTTGTGACGCATTCGCTGTCGGTATTCCGCTGCTTATAAGAGGGTCACCGTTCACGGTGTGAACCAGGACTCTAATAATCCTATAGTTTCCCGTTTTCCAAACCTCGTATGCTGCCACGCCCTTACGAACACATCTCACCAGCCCTACGCCTGCACATTCTCCACATACTCTCCCAAACCAACTTCAACCATCGCCCCCTCCAAGATTATGAACTCCGCCCTGAAATATACTCATACTACCAACTATATGTTCATTCCACCCACTCCACCTCATCAGGCCTACCTCTCCCCCTTCATCTCACATTTCCTTACACCTTTTTTTCTTCAGCTGTCCTTCATTCCCCAGCCCCACATCCCCAACAACTATTAGCCTCACCGACGCCCATCTTCACTCCACCCCTTCTTCCGCTCCAAAAGTCGCTCCTACACCATCGACACTATTCACCAGTTTTCCGTGCTTATTCCATCACATTCTTACCCTTCTCACCGGCCAACCTTTTGAAACTTCTTCATTTAAATGAGTGTATCTGTACTTAAATTGCAGAATGACTGAGAAGATGAAACATCTACGTTATTTGATTCTGAAACAGCTGAGTAAAAATGAACGGACTGAGCCTACTTTATCTTTACTTTTTCTTATCGTGTCAACACTGACCAACAATATTCTAGCGCAACGCAACCTGACTGCTCAAAAAAATTATAACCAGACTTCAAATAATTAATTCAAAACAATGGCCCTGACTAAAAAGAAATCTTAACAATAACATATGCATTTCTTGAAGCACTGACCTCACAAAAATCTTTATTACGCGAACTACTGCAATACAGCGAGCGTCAGTACTACCAGCTAAATAAAAGATTGTAACTACTAAAGCCACTAACTACTAATAGGCATGTGGTTAGCAAAGGAAAGATATTGTTGCAAACCAAATAATGTATTTTTTTACCTTCATAATGTGACAACCAGTTCAAACACGAATATAAATCGTCATTGACATCTAGTGCAAAGGCATATAATCATGAATAATATTCAGTCTCGAAGTCGAACATGTACAGATCATTAGCCTACGCCTACTCTTCAGACTTCTACCTTCCATCAATGCTAACTTCTTACATCTACCATCCATCATCACTGCTGGCTGTCCACCTCCAACGGCCCAACAGTACTTCCATCACTGCTGGCTACTACCTTTCAACTGCCCAACAGTACTGGCGATTAACTTCCAACGAGTGCAACCAGCCACAGAATGTCTTACAAAGAAAGCGCAGTCAGATATCCAATGCAAAGCGCTACACAGCGCTGCCAACACAGAAGCAGCCCACTTACACTTTTCTCTTCAACAATAGACCCCCTACCGCAGGGTAGGTCCTTCCAGCGTTTAGTGCAAGGAAAGTGCTACTTTTATATATCAGTGTTTCAGCATCATGTTTTAAATGTTTTTAAATGTAGTGTTATTGTATTTCGTTTAATCTTTTGTGTGTGTGTGCGAAATCTTATGGGACTTAACTGCTAAGGTCATCAGTCCCTAAGCTTACACACTACTTAACCTAAATTATCCTAAGGACAAACACCCACACCCATGCCCTAGGGAGGACTCGAACCTGCGCCGGAACCAGCCGCACAGTCCATGAGTGCAGCGCCTTAGACCGCTCGGCTAATCCCGCGCGGCTTAATCTTTTATGATTAGTATTTTAACTAAACGTGCAAGAAGTCCTATCTGTTGTTTATATAAAATCTTCCATTTTATTTCACCTTTAAAAAGTATTAAATTAGCTGTTTGTTAATTTTTATTATCAACTGGCTGAAGAACGCCCTGACTGTACCGCTGACAGCCCCCCTCCCCCCCCCCCCACTACCATCACCACCATCCATATGGGACGCGGGAGAATGAAATGAAATTAAAGAAAAAAATAGCTGTTAACCAGTTCCGGCGAGATCAGGAAGATAGCAGCTAGCTGGACTACGGAAATATTATGGGTACGTAGTTGTGTGATTCGACTGCATATCCGACGAAAGTGCGTTCCTTGAGACGCACGTTGACAACGAGAAACGACTTCTTGTTTCTCGTTAAAAAAGAATCGTGCCCATTTGATAATACGTTCTCAAAGCAGTTTCACGCGATATTCAGTTTGACGAAGTGTGTTAACAGGATTAACAATTAACGAAGACATGCAAGTGGCGATCATTTAAGCGCTACTGTGTGGCGGTAGCAGACAGCGAGACGGAGTTTCCCCGCGAAACGATAAGGGGCAACCCGTGCACGGTGCACGTGGATGTTTACCGCACAACCGGTCTCTGTTGTTGTTATCGACTGCATTAGAGACTGACCGAAAGCGAGGCACATGCCTGCAGCACTAATTAGAGCACTGCAGGCGTGGGCCCGGTCCACGTGGTGTGATCTCGGCCGTGAGGTGCGAGAGAGAGGGTCAACACACTTCGCCTCCCTTGGCGGAGGTTGCCGAAAATTGCCAACACTAACTCGCCTAAAGCGCCCCCTACACGATCATTCTGTTGCTCAATATTTCCTGAAATTGAGCAATAAAGAACATGTGTGCGCTGCCTGAGGAACATTATGCCTTCTGTGGGCAGTGTTGACAATACCCTTGCCAGTTAATCTCCGGGTTTCTTTGTGTTCGTTGCTGTGTGTACCTACTACAACGTGTTCAAAACAGGAAGATTATTTCAGAACTGTATAATTAAGGGTGATACTTACGAGTTGTTGCTCATTAAATTCAGAGGGCGGTACCAACAGCTACGAGAGAAGATCTTTCCTAAAAATTAGTTTTTAAAGAACAAAATTCAGGAATTTTTGAATCTTCGTTTTTTATCCAGGTCCTTTTCTCTCTTCTGCTTGCAACAAAGTAGAGCAGTACCCTGCAGCAGCCTCTTGATCGTCCAACATTTCTAACCAGCCTAAATACTGCGCTGTAGTATTGCATTCCTTTACTGAGCAGTATAGGGAAAACATCAACAGTATCCCACAATATGAATAAACATTAATATTGACCTACTGTAGGCTGTTTAGTGACACAAT
Organism: Schistocerca cancellata; assembly: GCF_023864275.1. Classification (NCBI taxonomy): domain Eukaryota; kingdom Metazoa; phylum Arthropoda; class Insecta; order Orthoptera; family Acrididae; genus Schistocerca; species Schistocerca cancellata. The sequence continues at coordinate 285,929,009 of NC_064633.1, read as the reverse complement.
CACCTACTTGACTTGCATAGCGACGTGGAAATTACAAGGACGCACACAGGCCTCAAAGCTGGAGTGTGTGCAGGCTCGACGCACTTTCCGTAAGCCGTCTTACTGTCCCTGTTCGACATGCACCATCTCGTGTGCCGTACTGAAGTGCTACTCAGTCGCTGCTGGTGTACTGGGTATTCCTCCTGCTTTGCTGTTCTTATTAACACGTATCTCAAACCGAATATCGCACTACACTGAGTTGCGACCGGGACAGACCAAATTCGCTTTTAAAAATATTTTCTTTCTAAGGAGAAATAAATAGTTATTTCCTGCAACAATTAGGGTTTAATGAATATATGATGAGCATTACTTCTTTTTACTGACTATCTAAACAAAAACAGCAAAATCTGAACGGCAAATACGATGTCTGGTCGAATTAATGAAACCTCCTGTCAAAAGCCTAATATGGTTCCAAAGGATAGATGCATACTTGTATTGATCCATTGAGCATTTCAGAATGACATCACCCAGGAATGCCACGAAAACATTCCCCAGACCATAACGCGCCCTCCTCCGGTCTGTACCCTTCGAACGATTGTTGCAGAGTCTTTGCTTTCAAGCGTTTCACGCCTTCGTTTCCAGTTTCGTCGCCGCTAAACAGCAACTCCTTTCTTTCAGGAGTGCTAGTTCTGCAAGGTTCGCAGGAGATCTTCTGTAAAGTTTGGAAGGTAGGAGACGAGGTACTGGCAGAAGTAAAGCTGTGAGGACAGGGCGTGAGTCGTGCTTCGGTAGCTCAGATGGTAGAGCACTTGCCCGCGAAAGGCAAAGGTCCCGAGTTCGAATCTCGGTCGGGCACACAGTTTTAATCTGCCAGGAAGTTTCATATCAGCGCGCACTCCACTGCAGAGAGAAAATCTCATTCATGAACCAGATTGTTTCAGAGGTCCATATGCAGCAGCGTTGGATGAGGAGACACTGGTGGTAGCCTCCCTGGTTCATCTGGACGGTCAGCTACTTAACAGTTGCAGTCTGATGTTAAAATCTTCTGGGTTATTTCTTCTAAAATTATCGACCTTTCGACCCCTCTGCTGAGATCTTCCTCAGAATCTTATGGTCTCCACTACTACTAGAACACTGTCAGACGAAAGTCGCATCCTCTTATGAAGGGGAGTTTTCTCGCGTTCGTGCTGGAGAAGTGATAGTACTGGTTAAAATTCATATGGCTACCATTGGTGGGCCATAGTCATAGGCTAATACTCCCGCTCTGCAGCAGAAGAAGGAGCGTTGTTGGCTAATCTCCTGTGGATACCATTGGCGGCCCATCGACACTGGATAGAAAGGCACTATTCCACACTTACGCTGGAGAAGGGTTTTTGGTAGAAATTCCTGCTACCGCTGCTGGTTGGTCGTCATCATTGGTTAGACTCGAATGGGACAAAGCAAGAGAGGGGGAATGTTTATCCAAAATATTATTGTCCTCCGAGGTGACTTGCAGCGCATTGTTTATGTTGCTCGCACACCGCGGCGATGCCGGAAGCCTATAGCAGTCCTCACTATTGAAATTAGATGCATTCTTGGAAACTTCAACCGCTTCTCGGACCTTCCTTCTATTAATGTATGTTTCCTTAGCCGGTACACGTACGTTATCAAAATAGATGTCAGAGCCACAGTTCTCATGATGTTCCGCTACTGCCAACTGTGCACTTTGTTTTAGCCACATGTGCAGTTCGTGTTCCTTAATGTGTTCCTTAACAGTTCTTCCCATTTCGCCTGCATACACTTTGCGGCAGTCACATGTCACTTGTTAGACGCCTGCATTGTGGAGGCAATCAGTTGCATCCGCTTTCCGTCGGAAAATATCTTTTATCTTGTTTTGACTAAAAAAAGATGTCTGAATACCATTTCTCTTTAGAATTCTCCTTATGCGGTCAGAAACGAACGGTAACCTAACGGATTGAGAAGGCGGTTCCTCGTCATTCTTATTAGCGTTATAAATATTCCGCCTAAGAGCCCTGTTGATTGAATAACTATCATACCCATTTGCCTTCAACGTCCTCTTTAAAAAATTCAACTCCGATTCAAAGTTGTCGTCATCGCTGATGCGGAAAGCACGTGAAGATAGAGTGTTGAGTACTGCTTGCTTCTGGGCTGGGTGGTGGTGCGAAGTGGCATCTAAATACCTGTTTGTCTTAGACCAATTTCTGTACACTCTGTGACCCAGAGTATTATCAGATCTCCTGTATACTAACACATCTAGGAACGGGAGACCGACCTCATTCTTAACCTCCAAGGTAAATTTGATTTTGGGGTGAATTCCATTTAAGAAACTGTGGAACGCATGAAGCTCTTCGCTATGTGGCCATATAACAAATGTATCGTCCACATGGCTGAGCCAGCAAGAAGGCTTCAAAGGAGCACTACTTAACGCCTGTTGCTCAACAAGTTCCGTAAAAACGTCAGGTGCAACTGGCGAAATGGTTGAGCCCATAACAAGGCCATGAGTCTGTTCATATAATTCACCATTTTTCGAACGGAGACTTAATTCAATTAAGTCACAAGCATCTGGAGCAACATTCTCCCTTATGATCTCCATTGTATCTGATACTGGGACGTCAGTAAATAACGATGTCACATCGAAGCTAACAACAATGTCACCGGCAGATATCTTCAGTGTGCGTATAATTTCTAAAAACTGTTTCGAATCTTTTATAAAAGTATTTGTTTTACCAACTAGATGTCTCAGTTTGACATATAAATGACGTACTAAAAAATAAGTCGGCGAGTTAATCCCACTGTCGATAGGCTTCAAAGAAACCGATTCTTTATGTATTTTGGGTAGTCCATACATTCTGGATAAAACAGGTATTCGAGGTGTTGGATTTTTTGTAATAAAGCTGTCCAGTCTGGAGTCCGATATCAGGTTTTTCACTTTCCGAACGATTCTGTTCATCGGATCGTTTTTTAACTTGTGATATACAGGATCAGTTCCATCTTCCTGTGATAATCTTCGGAAGACGAAACAAGGATGCTTCGATGGCACTTACGATTTCTTCAACAGGTATTCTCTTCGGTGTAGTTGCGAAATTCAGACCTTTGTCCAGAACTGCAACAGCTGCTTCATCGAGTACTTCTGACGAGAGATGCACCACTACTACAGTAGCATCCTCCTTCTGAACATTAACCGCTAGTTTCTCGAACTTCTCTTTTTGTTTCATAACACTGAAATCCGAAAACCTTGTTGAATGATCAAACGTTAGTCTGTCCACTTTATCCCAGTCCTGGGGTGAGGTTGCAGCCAGTGAAAGGTGTACATCAATTAAAATGGGGCTACCATAATTCAAGTCTCTGCGTGTTTGCTGGATTCTTTCACGGAGAAGTGCTTGGCTGGCCCTTTGGTAGATCCTCCTGGCTCTCACTGTTTGCACATGGTGGCTAATTCTGGAAAATCTAGGAATAACATCATTATCACGGCACCGGGAGAGAAAGATCCTGAGGAAGATCCCAGGCCGGCCGCTGCGGCCGAACGGTTCTAGGCTCATCCGCCCGGAACCGCACTGCTGGTGCGATCGCAGGTTCGAACCCTGCCTCAGGCATAGATATGTGTGATGTCCTTAGGTTAGTTAGGTTTAAGTAGTTCTAAGTCTATGGGACTCATGACCTCAGATGTCAAGTCCCATAGTGCTTAGAGTCATTTGAACCATTTCCTGAAGGTCCCAGCAAAGGTTCCGAAACGTCGATCATTTTATAATAAATATGACGCGGCCTAATATCCCAGAAGATTTTAATTTCAGTGACAACGGCCACGAAAGCCTGCAGATTTACTTTGTTGAATGTCTGTTCGCGCGTACACATCTCCCCAGCCTTCATTCACCCCTGTCATCTCTGTCCCATGGTGGACCACAGTTGCCTCAGCGCCAGTTTTGGTTTGTTCGATTTCGCCATGCACCTTGGCCTGAGAGCCCGTTTGGACGTCAGATAAATCGCTCTGTTTTGGACAGCGTCAGATAAATCTCTCTGTTTACTCATTACGACAACGACTATATTGTTTTCCGAAGCCTCCCAGCAAGCTTTATATACCCTCCACTGCTAGTGCTGCCACCTGCCGTCTGTGAATGGCTATTCCACAATGACGTCGAACATAGGCAGTGGGCAGATTAATGTGACTGGACTGTGTATACGGTGAAACACAGACAAATTGCACGTGACGTCTCTTAGGGGACACATCCAGTACCTAAATGGCCTACTGCTTATTGTCGATGATGGTGTTATCTATCGGAAAGTTTTAACGAAAGAAAACTTAAGCGAACTACAGAGAGACCGGCAGAAGACTTACTGGCAGTTGCCTTTCAACGTAAATAAATGTAAGGAACTGCAATGCGAGGACAGATGTATTACTGTTCAAAAAATGGTTCAAATGGCTCTGAGCACTATGGTACTTAACTTCTGAGGTCATCAGTCCCCTAGAACTTAGAACTACTTAAACCTAACTAACCTAAGGACATCACGCACATCCATGCCCGAGGCAGGATTCGAAACTGCGACCGTAGTGGTCGCGCAGTTTCAGACTGTAGCGCCTAGAACCGCTCGGCCACACCGGCCGGCTATTACTGTTCGATTACGTTGTTGGCAGTAAGTCATTTGAAACTGTAACAATCGTAAACTATCTAGGAATCGATGGCGCGACTTACTGCGCAACTACAACGTAAAACTAGTTATAGGAAAAGGACAGGCAAAGCTGAAATTCACAGAAGGAATTCTAAGAAAATGTAATGCATCCACGAAAGAAGTAGATTACAAGACACTAGTTCGACGATTCTTTATTACTGATCGTCAATGTGAAATCTTACCACTGTATTTCCACAACATATGAGCATGCATATGACGAAAAATTCTACTAAAATAACTATGGCAATGAAGATAATTACGTAACAAAGATCTTACAGAATCTAACATTCAACAAAATAAGAACCGATGAGAAACACTCTCTTATGAAATGGAACAAAAATGCTGGCATATCCTTTGGCGTTAAAAATAACAGTTGAGTACATGACAGGGGGACCTTAATTTCCATAACTTAGACTGCAAACGCTGCTGCTGTCAGAGCTTCAAAACCAAACGGTGTCTATATTACTTTCTCCTATGTACGCTAAGGTGACAGTGTTATGGGATGGTATACAGTTGGCGGTAGCATCGCTTACACAAGATATAAAAGGGCGATGCATTGTCGGAGCTGTCATTTGTGCTTAGGGGATTCGTGTGAAAAGGTTTCTGACTTGACTATGGCCGCACGATGGGAATTAACTCACTATGAACATATGTGAAATTCCGTTTAGGCAGCTGTTAGGTAATTAGGGAATTCGAGATTACGATATCTGCAGCGTCAAGAGTGTGCTGACAAAACCAAATTTCAGATATTACCCCTCACCAAGTGGCCGATGGCCTTCACTTAACGACAGAGAGCAGCGGTGTTCGCGTAGAGTTGTCAGTGCTAACAGACACTCTGCGTGAAATAAACACAGAAATCAGAAATGTTCAAATGTGTGTGAAAGCTTATGGGACTTAACTGCTAAGGTCATCAGTCCCTAAGCTAACACACTACTTAACCTAAATTATCCTAAGGACAAACATATACACCCATGCCCGAGGGAGGACTCGAACCTCCGCCGGGATCAGCCGCACAGTGCATGACTGCAACGCCTAAGACCGTTCGGCTAATCCCGCGCGGCAAACACAGAAATCAGCATGGAACGTACGATGAACGTGTCCGTTAGGACAGTCCACCGAAATTCGACGTTAACGGGCTATAGCAGCAGACGACCGACGCGAGTGCCTTTGCTAACAGCACCGCCTGTAGCAGCTCTCCCGGGCTCGTGGCGATTTCAGTTGCACCCTAGACGACTGGAGGACCGTGACCTGATCGGGTGAGTCCAGATTTCAGTTGGTAGAGGTGACGGCAGGTTGGGGTGTGCCGCAGAGCCCACGAAGCCGTGGGTCCAAATTGTCAACAAGACGTGCTACTTACAATCTAGTGCTGGCTCCATAATGGTGTTGGCTGTGTTTATATGGAATGGACTGAGTCCTCTAGTCCAACTGAACCGATCATTGACTGGAAATGTTTGGGTTCGGCTACTTGGAGACTATTTGCAGCTGTTCAACGATTTAATTTTTACGGATGGCAATGCACCATGTCACCGGGCCACAATTGTTCGCGAATGGTTTGAACATTCTGGACAATTCGAACGAATCATTTGGCCACCCAGATCGGGCAACATGAATCCCGTCAAACATTTATGGGATATGATCGAGAGATCAGTTCATCCACAGAATCCTGTACTGGCAATATATTCTCATTTATGGACGGCTATAGAGGCAGCATGGCTCCATATCTCTGCAGGGGACTTCCAACGACTTGTTGAGGCCATGCCACGTCGAGTCGCACTACGCCGGGCAGAAAGAGGTATCCCGTAACTTCTCTCACATCAGTGTACATCGCACAGAATGAAATTAAAACCCACACGAATGCTTGTCCACCGTCATTCTGCCGCATCATTCTCGAATATAACTTCACTTATTTTGTCTTGTAGAGTATGTTCAGTTCCGTACTACGACACATGGCTGCGCAGCTGTCTCCCAACGTGTAGTCAGAAGTCGTTAGGAAATTAATGTCGGATAAAAGGGAAAGTCTTATTAGCGAAGGTCGGAAAATCGAGACCATACTGCAAAAGTAATAACTGTGTGAAAATAACTCCGTGGTCACTTGCCGCTTTCTTAACCCTCGTATCATTTCCAGTTGCTTTTGGTACCAATTCGCCCTTTCCACCAATGTGGTATTGTCACTAAATGGTGTAAAACAGGACATTTTATACCTATTTTTCTGCAACATACCATTGGAGAGCTTGAGAGCTTTTAATTGTAGTTAACTGATAAATGAACTATAAATTGTGACTTTTCTTGAATAAAATCCGTAAAATTTACTATGACGTACTAACAATGTAACATCCTCCTCCCTTTAGTGTTATAGGGTTAATGATGGCAGGGAGATTTGTCAGCTGAAGAGCGCCACGTTTTACCAACTTTTTCCACGTTGGTGTACCCTCGGAGCCACGGCTACCCATCGTCCGCAGGTGGGGCTCGGCAGCTGGATTAATTCCATTCACCGCTTCCAATTACGCGGCGCTGCAATTCATTACGCCGGCTTATCTCGTTAGCGCGTCACATCGGCTCCTGCCCGTAGTCACCAGTAGCTGTTTATGTCACGGCCAGCAGGCGTAGTAGGACACGGGAAATTGTCAGGAAGACTCCAGTACTGAAAGGCACTGACTGTCCTGAGGTCCATTCCCTGTCGAATGCCTCTGTCGCCTCTCCGAAGTAGCGTATCAAATGCAAAACAAAGAACGACATCGAAACTGGCTCTACTTGTTTTTAGGTTTTGCATTTTCCATGGAATTTAAAATCGCCTAAAGTAAATCTGACAAAAGGGAAAGTACATAAAATCTTAGGGTTTGCAGCTGTGTCACGTAGCTACACATCCACGAGGTTTAATCGTGGTTTTGTTCGATCATTTTCAAGTGGTGACACACTCCCATGTAGCTGTTGGCATCACTGGTTTTTAGTCCATTACAGTTTAACGTAATGTTTTCGCCCCTTTCTGCCACACCCACTTTAATCTCTCGATGGCCAAATTCCACACTTCATCGTCGTCGGACTATAGTAAGGAACTGCATTAAGAGTAGGACAAACTTTCCACTTCCTGTTGGCCTAATATGTGGTAGTACATTTTGATTGTGCATAAATGTAATGTAACAGCTGTAATAAAGAGAAATAACCCGGTAGTATCTGATTATAAGTTTAGTGGTGCGTATCTTCAGCACGTCACATCGTATTACTAATATATTACTAGGAATCAATAAAATCGATATTAGGGAAAGCGAATAAAAGTGATTTGTTGAAAGTTTTCCAGGAAAGTGCAGTCCGTCAATAAGGAAATGGTTCAAATGGCTCTGAGCACTATGGGACTCAACTTCTGAGGTCATCAATCCGCTAAAATTTAGAACTGCTTAAACCTAACTAACCTAAGAACAACACACACATCCATGCCCGAGGCAGGGTTTGAACCTGCGACCGTAGCGGTCCTGCGGTTCCAGACTGTAGTGCCTAGAACCGCACGGCCACTCCGGCCGGCTCCGTAAGGAAAATGCAGTTCATCCGTAAAGGAAATTCCTTACAAAACGATAGAGCGACCAACTGTAGAATATTACTCTAATGTTTGTAATCTTTATCCAGTAGACACAACAGACACTGAATGAATTCAGAGACAGGCTGCTAGCACGTAACATGTGGGTATATCACCGACAGAACTATAACAGAAACGCGTGGGGAATAAAAGGAATATCCTTCTAGGAAAGAAGGCATATCAGTGCGGAGGTTATGATACACCTGTTACCCGAATAAGTGATTTAATTTTCAAACATAACATCTTTCGGCAAGTCATGCTCCCATTAGCAAGTTCTATAAACAAGGAAAACGCAAATCACTACTTCGCATTATTTCATATACTTACAAACATGTAACAGAAATTTGTGTGTAATGTACATGTACCATAGTATTAAGTATCTTACAAATATTATGACGTTAAGCGCGGTCGAAAGTAAGTGAGCAACAAATATGCGACATCTAAGAAACAGAGGTTAGAAAAAAATACGGAAATGCCGAAAACAAAACATTACCATCCCCAATCAGGTGTAGGACGCCCATTGGCATTGAAAACATCTTCCAATCGTCTCGAAATGGATAAATCTAAGTCCTGTATTGTTTTCAAGCGAAACTTATATTATTCTTCTAGCACAATAGTGGCAACTTCAGGTAAGAATGATAGAGGTGGATTGCGATCACTCACTGCTCTCTCCAAAGTAGACCACAAAGGCTCAATAATATTGAGATTCGGTGACTATTGCCGTCAGAGGAGACACGACAGTTAATCCTCGTCGTCACACGCTCGTGCTCACAAAACGAACTAGACAATGCAAACTGAGTGAACGGGGATCCTGTCCTCTTAGAACACAGCATCGCCATTGGGGAAGAAACATTGTGACGTAGGATTGATCTGATCAGCGAAAATGGTCACATAATCCTTAGCAGTAAAGCGAACTTAGAAAAGTAACCAAGGGGCCCTTGGAATACCACGATATGGCTGCCGAAATAATCACCGAATCCCCGCCATATTTCATTCTTGAAAAATAAATTCGGCCAGAAGTTGGACACAGTGTGAAACAGACTCATCTGATCAAATGTCTTTCTTCCATTGCTCCTCAGTGCAGGTTTTATGTCTTCGGAACCACGTTTTCCTCTTACGGGAATTTGTATCATTGATGAGAGGTTGTTGAATTGCAGATCGCTCTGGAATTCCCAGCTTATGGATCAGACATTGATTTCTGTACTGACTTTTGCTGCTGTCGTCCTCTTATTTTTCGCCACAAGCATCTTCAGTGACCGTCTGACACGATCACTCAACACACACTGGTTTTTCTTTGTGATTTACGACGTGATTTTTTTCCGCTTTCCGCGTGTGCGCCATGACTTTCCGACGTGGTACCTCTTGAAGCACCAAATACTTTGGCTACCTGGGTTACGTAATCACCTACTACACAAGCACCAACAATTTGCCCACGTACGAATTCATTGAGCTTCGACATAATGCACACACGACAACAGAGACCACTACTCTGATCACGACTGACACACGCTACATATTGAGAAATTAGCATAGGTACCGTTCGTGGTTACATAAAACTCAGCAACGCAGGCTTTGCTACCATCTGCATTCATGTTCAAGCATATATTTACTGCGATGTATCCATATTTTTATCGAACACCTGTATAAGATTTTCCATTACACATATGGTGCTATAACTTTCGTAATTATTGATGGCACTTAATACTCTCACAGAGCTATATTTCCTGACCAGCGAAAGTCAACTGTCAAACACAATCCTCCCACCGGAGGTTCGAATCCTCCCTCGGGCATTGGTGTGTGTGTTGTCCTTAGCGTAAGTTAGTCTAAGTTAGTTTAAGCATTTTGTAAGTCTAGGGACCGATGACCTCAGCAGTTTGGCTACTTAAGAATTCACACGTAAATCACAGCGATAACGGTTCGCTGGTCAGTAAACTGAGCTCTGTGGGAGTATTAAGTGCCATCAGTAATCACTAAACTTATATCACAATATGTAGAATGAACTGTCTCGTATATTTGACAGTGCATGATTGCTCCTTGCATATTGTTGACTATCCTGAACGGCATACTAATTTTAAGATACGTAATACTACGTGAGCAATATTAACAGATTTCCATTACATGTTTCCAAGTATACGAAATAATGTGAAGCAGTGATTTGTGTCTTCCTTGTTTACAGCCCTTGAAATTGAGATCATACCTTATCGAAACAAGTCGTGTTTTCTAAATTGAATAAACCAAGTACATGGGCCACTGCTACGTAATAATCTCCATACTAATGTCATGATACAGTTCAACTATGTCTTCACAAAAGATAAAGTTAACGTGGTTCTCATGAAAACTTGTTGCGTAAATTTTGACGGTCTGTATTCGAAGAAGGTTCTGCAACCACAGTCCTGCCAACATCGTATCTCTCGAGTAACGATCAAGAAAATACAAAGAGAGATATGAGAGCGCATACATAAAAATAGTCTTTCTTGTTTCGGGTAATACGCGAATGAAATAGAAAATAAAATCGATAGTACTGGTACGATGTACCCTGCACTATGCACTGCATAGTGTTCAATGTAGTAAATAATTATGTAGATGCAAATATAGATGTAAATGTAGTTGTAAATGCACGTGTAATCAGGTCTTTATTGAATGTGTTATTAGAAACACTCTACGACAAAAAGAAAGACGCACCACGGAAGAATCATCCCAGTGGCACGAAAACCTGCAGATGAAATGTACATGTACAGAAGAACAAATCATCACAATTTTATAGAAGTTGGATGATTTATTCAAGAGAAAGAGCTTCACAAATTCAGCAAGTCAGTAACGCCTATGACGGGCGACAGTCTCATCGGTATCCCATCACTGTCCAGGGCGTCTCCAGACACATCTTAGGCTTTAAATCTCATTGATTCGAGTAGAACTGTCTTCAGCGATGAGTCCCGCTTCGAACTGAGCCCCAATAACCGGCGAAGAGCGTGGTTGGACACGCCCCGCACAGCTGTGCGACACCAACCTGACTCTCGCCCGCCACATTGCTCAACAACCACGAATGATGGTCAACAGTGCTATTTCTTTTCATAGCAGAACCCTTTTTGTAGTCATTCGCGGTACCTTTACAGCGCAACGGTACGTCAGAGATATCCTACGCGCGGTTTTGTTGCCCTCCATGGCAAGCCATTCTGAGTTTACATTTCAGCAAGATAATGCCTGCCCCACACACGGAGAGAGTTTCTACTGCTTGTCTTTGTGCCTGCCAAGCGCTGCCTTGGCAAGCAACGACCAGCGATCTCTCCCCAGCTAAGAACGTTTGGAGCATTATGGGCAGCGCTTTCAACCAGCTCAGGAATCTGCTGATCTAAAGCCCCAATTGGACAGAATTTGGCACGATATACCTCAGGAGGACATTAAACAACCCTGTCAATCAGTGCCAAGCCGAATAGCTGCTTTCATAAGAGCCAGAGGTGATCCAATGCGTTATTGATCTGCTTAATTTATGAAACTCTTTCTCTTGATTCAATCATCCAATTTTCCTGAAAATGTGATCATTTGTTTGTCTACACGTGTACGTCACATCTACCGATTTCCGTCTCATTAGTATAATTCCATCAAGATGAATCGTTTTTTATATTTTCCATCATTTGTCTATTTGTCTTACAGTGTATTTTCGCACGTATAGCTTCTTTTATCATGTTACCATAGACACTGGTAACCCTCTAGATGATAGACGTATCAGTGGATGCAATTTTGTGTCAATATTACAAGGTAAATTTAGCTGCTGCCCATTTCTCTGAGAAGAGTAATCAGGCGCTGTTTTATCGCGCGCGGTTTACCCACACCTAAACCGTAATTTTTAAACGACAGGAACACCAGCACTAAGTTGCCATTCAGAAACCTGATAGCGTATTTTATCTGGAAGCCAGACTACAGGCTTAATTTATGTCGTTTCAGGAAGCGCCTAACCTTCTCTGACACTGAACCATAAAATGGCAAACGCAACCTTTTTACTTCCCATTTAGGACATATTCTACTTGAGTGTACCTTCAGTATCTGATTGTGAAATTTGTTGATTGTCACAGGAATTCTCACGGAAGACATTTCGCACGTACTCCAGTTCTTTTAGGGATTTTTCGGCTTTAGAGACGGCTTCCATTCGAAGAACAGGGGTCCTCAGAACAATGCGCTTTTGGGCCATGTAGTTGTGGGTATTCGTCCGCATGAGTGGGTTTTCTGTCTGACTGTGGCTAAGGCTATTACTGGAAAGCGAAGATTAAAAATATATTGTCAACGGGGTAGTGATTAACTAATTATCTTTTTTCTTGCAGCAAAAGTCGCAAAAGCATTTGAAATTGCTGTTGCTAGTTTCATCGTGTGGCTTTTCCTCCTGCCTCACAATGAGAGGATCACTGTATAGGTTTCTCAAAGGTACAACACTAATTATCAATTTGTAATTTATGCAACTCAGTATAGTATGACAGTAGCGACATTGAGGCAACCCATATTGAGGATGGATAATTTGCGGATAAATAGTACGAGGTTTCTACAGTTTTATTTAAGAGCTTTTTTTCACAACAATTTGCGCCAACACCACGCCAATGAGATGGTTGGCAGGCGTCATTGTTCGGAAACGGTAACCGGTCAGACCCACGTAATTCTAGCCATAAAATATTGCAAAGAACAGGGAAATTATCGTAGAAAGTATCTCTTGGGGGGGGGGGGGGGAGGGGAGTTCTGACTCTGAAATGAAAAGTAGTTAACGAATGAGCGCCAGTAGTGTCCTATTGTTCGTCTGCGAACAATCCGTTGCTAACCTCGCCTGTTTTTCCCTGAAACATATATAACTAACAAAGAAAATTGAATAAGTGGCGCCGCCCGAGCGGTTCTAGGCGCTACAGTGTGTAACCGCGCGACCGCTACGGTTGCAGGTTCTAATCCTGCCTCGGGCATGGATGTGTGTCATGTCCTTAGTTAGGTTTAAGTAGTTCTAAGTTCTAGGGGACTGATTACCTCAGAAATTAAGTCCCATAGTGCTCAGAGCCATTTGAACCTCTCTTTTTTTTTTTTTTTTTTTTTTGGTAGAGCACTTTCCTGCGAAAGGCGGAGGTCCCGAGATCGAGTCTCGGTCCGGCACACAGTTTCGATCTGCCAGGATCTTTCAATAAGAAACATTTCAGACGAGCCAGTCGTCTTCATCACATTGTCTTATGTTGACAACGCAACAAAATCCTTACGTCACCGCTTGCTACAAGTTTTCTTCTTCTTTTTTTCCATCAGTCTTCTGACATTAGATGCGGCCCGCCACGAATTCCTCACCTGCGCCAACCTCTTCATCTCGGAGTAGTACTTGCAACCTACGTCCTCAATTATTTTCTGGATGTATTCCAATCTCTTGTCTTCCTCTATAGTTTTTCCCCTTTACAGCTCCCTCTAGTACCATGCAAGTCATTCCCTGATGTGTTGACAGATGTCCTATCATCCTTTCCCTTCTCCTTGTCAGTATTTTCCACATATTCCTTTCCTCCTCGATTCTGTGCACAACCTCCTCATTCCTTACCTTATACGTCAGCCTAATTTTTAACATTCGTTTGTAGCACCACATCTTATATGCTTCGATTCTCTTCTGTTCCGGTTTTCCCATAGTCTATGTTTCACTAGCATACAACGTTGTGCTCCGAACGCATATTCTCAGATATTTCTTTCTCAAATTAAGGAGAGTGTTTGATGTTAGCAGACTTCTCTTGGTCAGGAATGCCCTTTTTGCCAGTGCTATCCCGCTTTTTATACTCTCCATGCTCCGTCAGTCATTGATTATTTTCCAGAATGAAATTTCCACTCTGCAGCGGAGTGTGCGCTGATAGGAAACTTTCTGGCAGATTAAAACTGTGTGCCAGATTGACACTCGAACTCGAGACCTTTGCCTTTCGTGGCTAAGTTCTCTACCATCTGAACCACCCAAGCACGACTCCCGACCCGTCCTCACAACTTTTAATTCCGCCAGTACCTCGTCTACTACCTTCCAAACTTCACAGAAGCTCTCCTGCAAAACTTAGGAGACGAGGTACTGGTAGAATTAAAAGTTGAGAGGACGGGTCGAGAGTCGTGCTTGGATAGATCAGATGGTAGGGCACTTTCCCCCGAACGGCAAAGGTCCCGAGTTCGAGTCTCGATACGGCACAGAGTTTTAATCTGCCAGGAAGTTTCATATCAGCGCTCACTCCGCTACAGAGTGAAAATTTCATTCTGGCAACATCCCCCAGGTTGTGGCAAAGCCATGTCTTCGCAATATCTTTTCTTCCAGGAGTGCTAGTTCTGCAAGGTTTGCAGGAGAGCTTCTGCGAAGTTTGGAATGTAGGGGACGCGGTACTGGCGGAATTAAAAGTTGTGAGGACGGGTCGTGAGTCGTGTTTGGGTAGCTGAGATGGTAGAACACTTGCCAGCGAAAGGCAAAGGCCCCGAGTTCGAGTCTCGGTCCGGCACACAATTTTAATCTGCCAGGAAGTTTCATTTATTATTTAGCTGTCTACGTAGTAGAATCCCTTATCTTCAACTGCTTCGTGACTATCAATCCTGATGTTAAGTTTCTCGCTGTTCTCATTTCTGCTACTTTCGTCTTTCTTCGATTTACACTCAATCCATATTCTGTACTTATTGTATTGTTCATTACATTCAGTAGATCATGTGATTTTGCTTCACTTTCACTCAGGGTAGCAATGTCACCAGCAAATCGTCTCATTGATATCCATCCACCTTGAATTTTAATTCTACTATTGAACCTTTCTTTTATTTGCAACATTGCTTCTTCGATGTACAGATTGAACATCAGGAGCGGAAGACTACAGCCCTGCCTTACACGCTTTTTAATCCGAACACTTCGTTCTTGGTCGTCCGCTCTTATTATTCCCTCTTGGCTGTTGTATATATTTTATGTTACTCGTCTCTCCCTGTAGCTTAACCCTGTTTTTCTCGGATTTCGAACATCTTGCACCATTTTACATCATCGAACGCTTTTTCCAGGTCGACAAATTTTATGAACGTGTGTTGATTTTCCATTAGTCTTGCTTCCATTATTAGCCACAACGTGAGAATTGCCTGTCTGGTGTCTTCACCTTTCCTAAAGCCAAACTGGTCGCTAGCTAACAAATTTTTAATTTTCTTCCGTGCATTTAGACTGTTGATGAATACTGGCTGGTCGGGCCAGGCAACTGCATTTTGAAGTGCTTTTGTGATTGTCGTCACCAGATTAGAGCACGAGATTTTTGCCGTTATGTGGTTATGCGGAATTCCGTTCGTATTAAACTCGACTTTCACTTTGCGAGAAAGACTTCATTTAACTGAACCTCCCTGACAGATTAAAACTGCATACCGCTCCACAACACAGTTCCGAATGGCGAATGAATCTTTGCACTCTTCAATGGAGTGTACTCTTTAATGAAAGCTCCCGTCAGATTAAAACTGTATTGCGGACGGTAACGGCACGGCAAAGCTAGGAGCTGGACCAAGCAGCGTGCTTCCATGCCCAGGATGTTGGTGTGCTGTACGCGGAAAGAGTAAATACAGGTTCGACTTCTGGTGCGGGATAGAGTTTGTACAGCAGCGGATACTGACCATCTATCACAGAGCGCTTTTCTCTTGTAGAGGTCTGGTGTGAACCTTGATAATTTATTCCTGTGTTTCAAATATTTTGGTTTACTACTATGTCGTCGTCTTCTTTCGGTTTAGGATGTGATTCGTCGTCGGAGTAGCAAAGACTGCTGTCAGCTGTAATTAATTTAAATAAATAGTATAATTTTTGTCGTGCCTCAGTCTCACAAAGCACGATCTGTCCTACGAGAAACGGCAACTACTACATTACTACGCTTCTACTCGGACCAAATACAGCAAGTGTATCTGTTGAAAGATTTTTATTGTTGTCGAGTTTTGTAAACGATCACCAACCCTGCCTCCATCCTCACCGGTTTCTTAATTACCGTTATGCTAAGGGGCTGTTAGGGAGTTGGCTTTTGGACTGTTATGGATATGGCTTTAACTACAATAGGTCACTCCCGGTTTTAGATTATCTACCGTAAACATAAAGAAATTTTAGCATGCCCAATACTATTATTAATTTTACTATTATTTTCTGTAGACATTACATTACTTGACAGTTCAGTAAATTTTACCAACAGCCGTATACCAACTGAGCCCACATCACGCTTTCGTATGAATCAGTTGCACGACGATTGATATTCACGCTGTCCAGTTTTATGGCGCTTTAAGACAAGCTCATTGATTGGAAAAAAAGTGCATGAGGCCTGAAGATGGCAAAATGAATTGCCGAAACTGGTTGCGTCCGAAATAAAATAAAATAACCTTAAGTATACGGCTGTTGGTAAAGTTTATTGAATTGAAAAGCACGTACCAGCCGATGTCCCTTGGCCATAATGCACTGACATAGACTTAAGTTACTTGGTTCAAACCGTCTGTAGCACAGATTATGTTTACTACAGTAATTGTTCAAACAACTGCTACACCCACAATGTTCTTCCCATCACAGCCCTTCTTTCACCCCAAGATACGTCAATGAACTACGCTACTTTCAATATTTTTAAACATGTGGTTTGCAGAATCACTAGTCCTATCGCCATTTAAACTTTTGTTCGCGCTTTTGTCCCATTTAGGAATTATGACCCCAGCGATAACGTTAACGCCCCTCCTACTAGCTCCTGCGCTTTTTTAGTCAGCCATCGTATGCTGGCGAGCGACCATATATTCCTATACTGCACCTGAAGAGGGCGAGCAACTGCCACTTTGAAATACTGTGCTGTTAGCATGACACCATCCGACGCGACGCGTGAGAACCTTACCAGAGATCTTTGGTATGATAAAAATATCGAGCAGTATATTGATACCTGATCCAAGACTGATTTTCACATTTTTCACTATTGCTTCGATTGTAATACACTGGCATCTCAGCACTAGTGCACCATTTCTCTGTCCGCAGCTCATGGTCGTGCGGTAGCGTTCTCGCTTCCCATGCCCGGGGTCCCGGGTTCGATTCCCGGCGGGGTCAGGGATTTTCTCTGCCTCGTGATGACTGGGTGTTGTGTGATGTCCTTAGGTTAGCTAGGTTTAAGTAGTTATAAGTTCTAGGGGACTGATGAGCATAAATGTTAAGTTCCATAGTGCTCAGAGCTATTTGAACCATTTTTTTGCACCATTTCTCTTGTGATCCCATTTCTTCGCAGGGTAAATTGACTGCTACTTCGTTCTTCGACAGACTGAATTGTCTGAGCCCGGTGGATATGTGTTTGCGCCGCCTAACCAGTGTGTCACATGACAGAGCACACTTGTACCAACTCAGCACGTATTCTTGCGATGTTGTTCCCCTTCCAATGCAGAAAACGAATTTCCGTACGGTACTCCAGTATGTCAGTGGCCTGCGTCAACTTTGGGTCTTCTAGTGGCGTGCTGCGGTACTGAGTTGCGGTAATTTCACTGTGTATCACGAGTGTACACATGTATCGGCAAACAGTTAAAAACATTATGTAACGTTATTTTTTTGAGGTGAACTGTCCGACTTTGCCTCGCAAAAGACCTGAGTAGGGTAGGTAGGGTAAAGCCCCACAACTTTCAGGTTTTCCTTATATTGTGGTCGATGAGGGTAGATTTTTCCCTCGATTTGAAATTGAAGTTATAGATTGGATGGTTACCTATAACCCATCCAAATTCCAGCTGTGAATGGTTATTAATCATAGAGACATTTATCATTTCGCCTAAGCGAAAATGGCGGGGTTTTACCCCACAAATTGGGTTAAAGCCCCACAGTGCGAGTCTTTGTTCCATTTGAGATACACACGGATAAAAATGAATGATATCATGATAAAAGCACTTGAACTAATCCTTTGTAACTTTGTTGTATTGTAGCCAAATTATCTTACACAATACTGAACTGTACTGTCTCGTACATTTGAACACAAACTTATAAATACTTCTACAAAAACAATACTTTCTTTTCCATGAAAGGGGTATTAGTAGGGGAAGCTGAAAGATTCAGTTACTGAGGCTAAGCTATTCAGGTACCTAAGAAATAGTGCACTTTGTTAGCTCCTCTGACGTTTCGTTGAAACTCAGGCTCTTTATTTTCTTCTTCTTCGTATATTTTTTCACGAAATAGTAAATCCATATCTACATCTTAGCTACTGTCGTGATGTGAAAGTATGAACCTGACTCTGAAGAATAATCAGCTTGCTGTTTGATTTATTTTCTTCCCTTTTTGGAATTGGTGAAATGAAATATAGCTTACGTCATGTTGTTACTACAGCAAGTTCTTTTTCTTTTCTTTGGCTCGACATTACTTCTCAGTAGCTAGCTTTTTTTTTCGCACGCCTTCTTCTTCCAGTCGTTCCTTATTGGGTGTCGACGTTAGAAGTAAGGATTTAAATGCTTTGCCAAAAAGTTTCCCCTTAGTCTTCACGTTATACAACGGAATTATAACCTCATGTGAGATAATCTCAGCCAGTGTATGTTGAATGTCATCTTTTGCGGGGGTTATCACTAAATAATTGTCGTCACATTGTTGGAGCTCCGGAATTTATCCCAAACTACCTGCGGGAATTTGCTCCATTCTTCCATTTTCCGACAAATGCGCCAATGTTGATTTTGGAGATCCGCTGGAACTATTATTTCCATGCGAAAGTGAAGCTTAAAACAATAGTTTCAATGAGTAATTTATTAATTCCTCTTTTCGAACCTTACATTATACAGTGTTCAAATACAACATCATAAAAGTTACACGTCGTTACTGAAAAACAGACTTATCTCATTTTCTCACCTTCGAAGCGACCTGCGATACGTATCGTCCTTGTCCATTGGCTGAGATTTCGCGAAATCGACAGCACGAGAGCAGATGACGCAAGACATGCGCTACTCGTGAGATTTTCCGCAGGAATGCTGCTGCGGTTTCTCCAGCGACTGCAGAAAGTGGGCCAAGACCGCCGCGGCAGGTCAGCGGCGGAGGTGGGAACAGACAGCAGACAGCGTGGCGTCGCCCTCACCCCACGTCACAATGAACGCGCACACACGTGGCTGGCGGCCCAACTCGATACGAAGCAAAGCGTTCTTCCGTGCAGTTCGCAGACCTCTAGTGCGAGCATAAGTTAAGTGTCGCCTGCTTGACAAGTTGCTACATCTACATCTGTAATCCGCAAGCGAAATTACGGTGATTCACGGAGTCGTATACCACTGTCACTTCCCCCTTTCACGTTCATGCAAAGTAGTGGTGGATTTTGTCAATAGGTACGCTGGATGCAGCAAAAATTATGCAGTCCCCAACAAACAAAAAACGGTACTGAAAGAAGGCACCACATGTTTAAATAAATAAACCGTGAACCTTGCTAAGGTGGGGTGGCTTGGGTGCCTCTGCGATACAGATAGCCGAACTGTACGTGCAGCCACAACGGAAGGATATCCATTGAGAAGCCAAACAAACGTGAAGTTCCTAAAGAGGAACAACAGTCTTTTCAGTAGCTGCTAGGGCAAAAATCAGAATGATTGACTGATCTGGCGTTGTAGCATTTAGTTGAATAGCGTTCCTACGTTGGTACTGCAGTGTTTATCTTAAGGCAAGTAGGCAAGCAAGGAGAGAACAAGCTAGAATTTCCCTGGCGTTAACATCAGCGTTCCTGGAACTGATCACATCAGCATCTTCTCTTTTCTCTTAATCGCTGACGCCATATGGGGCAATGATATTATTCCCGGAACTGTCCCTTGTCCTTCGTGATGACTGGGTGTTGTGTGCTGTCCTTAGGTTAGTTAGGTTTAAGTAGTTCTAAGTTCTAGGGGACTGATGACCATAGATGTTAAGTCCCATAGGGCTCAGAGCCATTTGAACCATTTTTTTGTCCCCTGTCCCCTGCCTTGATTCTGCAGCCAAAGGCGAAAACGCGGAGTGGCCAATAGCGTGCAATTTTGTAGCCCTCCCCTGCCACCTGTCCCACCTCCATACCGCAACCACGCGAAAGTGAATGTTAAATGCAGTAGTCTCAATGAGTAGTCTGTTAATTCCTCTTTTCGAACCCTACATTATACAGTGTTCAAGTATAAATAGCGTCTGTTCGTCCGACCTGTCTAAAATATTCCGAAGGTAAAATAGTTCCCTATTCGGATATCTGGAGGGTGGGGGGAGGGGGGGATGACTCTGAAAAATGTTCTCGAGGTCTCGTGGTCGCGTTCTCCCTTCCTGAGCACGGGGTCCCGGGTTCGATTCCCGGAGAGGTGAGGGATTTTCACCTGCCTCGAGATGACTGAGTGTTTGTGTTGTCCTCATTATTTCATCATCATTCATGAAAGTGGCGAGACTGGACTGAGCAAAGGTTGGGAATTTGTACGGGCGCTGATAACCGCGCAGTTGAGCGGCCCACAAACGAAACGTCATCATCATCTGAAGGATGTTGTATTCATAAGAAGCAAATCTGTTTTCTTGTACAGGAGTGAAACATGGAGGACAGGCAATCAGACAAGAAGAGAATACGAGGTTTTGCAATGTGATTGTTATTGTTGTTGTGATCTTCGATCCGATATACACTCCTGGAAATTGAAATAAGAACACCGTGAATTCATTGTCCCAGGAAGGGGAAACTTTATTGACACATTCCTGGGGTCAGATACATCACATGATCACACTGACAGAACCACAGGCACATAGACACAGGCAACAGAGCATGCACAATGTCGGCACTAGTACAGTGTATATCCACCTTTCGCAGCAATGCAGGCTGCTATTCTCCCATGGAGACGATCGTAGAGATGCTGGATGTAGTCCTGTGGAACGGCTTGCCATGCCATTTCCACCTGGCGCCTCAGTTGGACCAGCGTTCGTGCTGGACGTGCAGACCGCGTGAGACGACGCTTCATCCAGTCCTAAACATGCTCAATGGGGGACAGATCCGGAGATCTTGCTGGCCAGGGTGGCACGGAATACATGCGGACGTGCATTGTCCTGTTGGAACAGCAAGTTCCCTTGCCGGTCTAGGAATGGTAGAACGATGGGTTCGATGACGGTTTGGATGTACCGTGCACTATTCAGTGTCCCCTCGAAGATCACCAGTGATGTACGGCCAGTGTAGGAGATCGCTCCCCACACCATGATGCCGGGTGTTGGCCCTGTGTGCCTCGGTCGTATGCAGCCCTGATTGTGACGCTCACCTGCACGGCGCCAAACACGCATACGACCATCATTGGCACCAAGGCAGAAGCGACTCTCATCGCTGAAGACGACACGTCTCCATTCGTCCCTCCATTCACGCCTGTCGCGACACCACTGGAGGCGGGCTGCACGATGTTGGGGCGTGAGCGGAAGACGGCCTAACGGTGTGCGGGACCGTAGCCCAGCTTCATGGAGACGGTTGCGAATGGTCCTCGCCGATACCCCAGGAGCAACAGTGTCCCTAATTTGCTGGGAAGTGGCGGTGCGGTCCCCTACGGCACTGCGTAGGATCCTACGGTCTTGGCGTGCATCCGTGCGTCGCTGCGGTCCGGTCCCAGGTCGACGGGCACGTGCACCTTCCGCCGACCACTGGCGACAACATCGATGTACTGTGGAGACCTCACGCCCCACGTGTTGAGCAATTCGACGGTACGTCCACCCGGCCTCCCGCATGCCCACTATACGCCCTCGCTCAAAGTCCGTCAACTGCACATACGGTTCACGTCCACGCTGTCGCGGCATGCTACCAGTGTTAAAGACTGCGATGGAGCTCCGTATGCCACGGCAAACTTGCTGACACTGACGGCGGCGGTGCACAAATGCTGCGCAGCTAGCGCCATTCGACGGCCAACACCGCGGTTCCTGGTGTGTCCGCTGTGCCATGCGTGTGATCATTGCTTGTACAGCCCTCTCGCAGTGTCCGGAGCAAGTATGGTGGGTCTGACACACCGGTGTCAATGTGTTCTTTTTTCCATTTCCAGGAGTGTATATGGTCTATACTGTGTAAGCCTCTCCATCTGTGCGTAACTATTGTAACCTACATGCATCTGAGCTTGCCGTACTTAAGTCGCGGTCCTGCACTACAATTTTGTCCCCTATAAAACACGCACACTTTCCTCCATTTACAAATTGATGATTCATTGATGTATCGGAATCTTCCCTTTCAGGTCATCCTTTCTTTTAGTTGAATTGTGCCATAAATTTCTTTGCTACCCACTTCGATAGCTCTCCTAGATCTCTGTTACCAGTAGCACAGAAAAGAAGAGATCAATAAAATGACCATCTTACCGACACTATAGTTTCTTAGTTAATGTATAGAGTGGTTATAAGTAACTTTCAATACCTGAGAGGGCCACCATCAGAAACGAATGATTGTAAGACACTAAAACTTCGTTCATACATTTGTAAGGACATGTGGAAGACAAATAACGAACAAATCATTGAAAGAACCAAATTTTAATTTCTGTGTGAGAGGGTAGTATATGCTGATTGCATACCATGTTTACGTTCCAGGTCAGAAACGTTGCTCAGTGCGATGACCATCTCCATCCACGACAACCTTGAGCGGCACCAGAGACACCGTTTCACAATTGTTCCCAGTACTTTTCGAATAGTGGACCATGGAATGTTCAGCTGTCGTGACACAACTCGTACACTGCTTGAAAATCGCACATTCTCAGCCATGGCAACAGTAACTACTTCAATAATTTGTGTCGCAGTTGGCCGTTGGCCTATCTGAGGAGCGATTCCCTAACCGCCAGTTAATTCTAATGTCTCTGTATTCCTTTAATGCACCAATAATCGCCAAGATCAGCAGCGTTGTTGCTGCTGTTTTGATAAAACAGCTTTCCGAGCAAAGCCTTGCTCACCTTGTCCAGACCCACGTTGACTGTCTGCAACTGTAATGCTCACTGAAGTCTGTCTTTGAACCTTATGTCCCATCGCAGTGCCGGCGCCTAACGGCAAGAATACTAACACTACTAACAACGCAAAGCCTGCACGCACAGTCTGAGTATCATTCCCAGCATGTGGTATCCGTACGGTAAACAGTTTTTCATCTACACTGACTCAGGTAACGGAAGTTTTGTTATAATCACCCGGTAATGGAAGGACTTACTCGACGCAAGAGAAGAAGAAGATGGCCTGGATTACTGTACTCCAGACAAATTGGATATGATGTAGAGAAAACAAAAAACTGAGCGACGACGCGGAAACAGAATCATCATCATCCCAACGGCCGTCAGACAGTGATATGGAAACAGACACCCTAGACTGTCCCAGTAGGGCACGATGCTTCTCACGCAAGCACTGTGCCAGAAGAGGTCGCCAGAGGAAACATCTGCTCTGCCCAGTCTCCTTCTTGGTCGGGTACCAATAAAGCTGCGGAGGAGCGAACAGCTGTCATGCGTGTAGTGTTCCCCACGTGGATTCTTTACTACCTCACTTCTGTTCAGTCAAACTGATCGCTTTTGGGTATTCGACACAATCTGCAGACACCACTCCATTAATTTCATTGATCCCTCTCAAATTTCGAGTCCTGGTATGCTGCCACGACTATTTCGACATATCC
Organism: Schistocerca cancellata; assembly: GCF_023864275.1. NCBI lineage: Eukaryota > Metazoa > Arthropoda > Insecta > Orthoptera > Acrididae > Schistocerca > Schistocerca cancellata. The sequence goes on along the minus strand of NC_064633.1, from coordinate 285,905,273 downwards.
CACGAGCCTGCCTTCCAAAGTAATTTTCGCCGACTCCCTCTCCCGCACAATGACACCTGCCAGCTTCGTTATTTGTCCATCCCACCACCTCTAAGCCTCCTTTCCCTACCGCAATCTACACGAGCGATCTTCATCTTCCTCTACCTCTTTTATCTTCACACCGTTGCACAAGCACATCTCAGCCATCTCCTACAGCTCTGTTTCCTAGTTAATGTACAGAGTGGTTAAAATTAACTTTTGATACCTGAGAGGGCCACCATCAGAAACGAGTGATTGTAAGACACAAACTTTGCGCAAACATTTGTAAGGACATGTGGAAGACAAATAACGAATAAACCATTGAAAGAACCAAATTTTAATTTATGTTGAGTGGGTAGCATATGGTGATTGCGTATCATGTTTACGTTCCACGTCACGTCCATTCACACGAATACTTTTCACCCGAATACATTCCACTTGAGTACTTTGTTTACAACCACACTCGAAGAACACCTTTCTCTTCTAACTTCAACTTGTAGTGAATTTGTTGTGATCCATTTTAAGATTTTCACCTTTCCGTGCCATCTTTTAACATGCATTTCTGATTTTATTTCTTTAAAGCGTAGACGAGGACAGCTAACAACTTTTTAATACCATCAACGAAAATCATTTTTCTAAATAATTATAAAATATTCATATTTTAATTAGGTTGTTTCGATATTATGAGCATAAACTCAGCGGCTGACGACGAGTATGTTTGTACCGCTGATAGCGATCCCCGCCCTCTTTTCCTATGTGACGCGAGGAGGGTGAAAATACAACAAAGAAAGAAAAAGAAGGAAGTCAACAGGCAATTTCCATAAGCGTATGAAGGCTGCAGTTAAGCACCGTATTTTTACTGTGTCGGCGACTTTGCCTTGCTTTCGGAACTTGATTTGGATGTGATCTTGACCTGCAGTAGTGCACTAACGCCAACCTTTATTCCATCTACGAATAATTTGGCTCTCAGATTCACACGTGAAGTAACTCATCCCTGTATCCGGGCTTGTAATGCGAGCTTTGCTGTACTCGTTTATAAACACGTCGTTCTGCTATTGTCCATTCGTGTACTTTAACCGAGTGCTGCTTTGCAAAACTCACTTTTAACGTGGGCAACTAATCATTAGTTTTACCATCTTGCGAGGTACAAAACGTATATCTTCGTTTCAGGAGAAACCTTTTACAATGTGAACTAATGAAATCTGTCGAACACAGGGTTATTGACAAGTACCTTGAGGATTTGAGAAGACAACTGTGAAAAAACTGCAAGCTACGCAGAAAAATGACATACCAGTGGATAGAGCGTCCCTCCATATTTTGATTCATAACACTCGCCGTGGCGTAGACGCATCAAGTAGCAGGCGTGTCATAACAGTTATAAGGTGCAGTGAAGCGAAAAGCGAACGCCCGCCACAACGGGACAATGGAATGTTTCCATTCAAAAGTAATCACCATACGCATTAAGACATTTATCCCATTGGGAGACGAGACGATCATTTTCGGTTTTGTAGAACACGGTTGGCTGCTAACAGATCCACAGTCACACCCCTCTTGCACTTGCCATGGCAGACTGAAAACGACTTCCACGCTTATCTTTCTTCGGATCACCGAAGATGTGAATATCACACGATGAAAAAAAATGGTTCTATGGGACTTAACTTCTGAGGTCATCAGTCCCCTATAACTTAGAACTACTTAAACCTAACTAACGTTTAGGACATCGCACACATCCATGCCCGAGGCAGTATTCGAACCTGCGACCGTAGTGGTCGCGCGGTTCCAGACTGTAACGCATAGAACCGCTCGGCCACTCTGGCCGGCTCACACGGTGAAAGATCCGGCCTCTACGGACAATGTTGCAGTGTTTCCCAACCAAAATAGCTGAAGCGTAGCCTTCGTCCAATTGACAGCGCGGGGGCGGGTTTATTTTGCAACAGGATGATTCCGTCCGCCAGCATTCCTCGGAGTATTGACTTTACGGCTCGTCACAGTTTCTGCAAAGTGTCGTCATAGTGCTGTGCACTGTTTGTGGCTCTACGCTCGAGGAACTCGATGATAGGAGGTCCCCCGAAGTCGAGAAAGAAGGTCATCATGACCTTATCGGAACTTGACTATGTAGGATGTTACCAGTTTTGGGTTTGCCGTTAGCCTCGGGCTATCGAAATGCTGTCTGACGGAATCATCCTGTTGCACCATAACGCCCGCCCTCACACTGCCAATCGCTTCAGCTTTTTGGTTGGGAAACAGTGCTGCATACTCCGTACAGCCCAGATCTTTCACCATGTGATTTTCACGTCTTTAGCCACCTGAAGAAAGATATGCGTGGACGTCCGGTTCAGTCGGACAAGAGTGGGCAGGAATAGGTGCGGTTGTGGAGCCGTCAGCAGCCGATCGTATTCTACGGAACAGTAAATTGTCGTCTCGTCTTCCAGTGGAATAAATACCTTAAAGCTTTTAGTGATAAATTTAGAATGGAACCATGGAGGCTGTGCGGTTTTCAGTTCACAGTCACTCATAGACAAATCATTCAATCAAATTACTCCACTCCTGGAGTTATGCAACCCAACGAACAAATTTCCAAAGCGGGCTACTGTTGTGGTTTCCCAGGCCAATCGTGTCAACGACTTCAATGAATTGCACAGCCGTGCTGAAGTTTACCGTGTAACAAATAGTGTCCATATTGAGAAGCTGTAACATGAGTTTAAATAAATGTGTGGATGGAAAGACAGATGGCTTCTAAGTTTATTAAATTTGAACAGACAACTGCATCGCCGAGATAGGTGATATGTGGCGTTTACGTCACACAAAATGGGAAGTGAAGGATGGTGTGAACCTCCAAGGAACGCGCCGTCCAAATGGTTATAAAACCGGCAAAACATTTTCAGCGTCTTTTTTCTCCATAATGTAATATTGGGCCTATGCGAGAGCTGTATCAGTCCATTTATCTCATGAAAATGTGCTGATCTTGCGCAAAAGTATCATCTGTTTAAAAAAATAAATAACAAAAATGGTTCAAATGGCTCTGTGCACTATGGGACTTAACTTCTGAGGTCATCAGTCCCCTAGAACTTAGAACTACTAAAACATAACTAACCTAAGGACATCACACACACCAATGCCCGAGGCAGGATTCGAACCTGCGACTGTAGCGGTCGCGCGGTTCCAGACTGTAGTGCCTAGAACCGCTCGGCCACCTCCGCCGGCAAATAAATAACATAAAGCTTGTGCGTGAATACTAATAATTAAGGAAGTTGAACGTGTTGGTCCTTCTTTTACGAGTCCCTTGTCACTATTCGCCTAATTAACAAGAGGTTAATAATTTCTTTTTTCGTGCCTGATCCTGCGCAGGGAAAAAAAGTGAACATGAGCATTGTTTACATACGAACTAGGTGGTAACAATAGTCGAAAAATGCAGTGTTCGAGATTCGCATATGACCTACCTGATCTAGCCTGGGGTGTAGAAGAGCTCCAAAAACTGGAATCTACTGGAAAATATTGTGTGATGAAAGTAAACAAGAAAAAAACAATAGTACGACGGTATGAGGAGATGAAAAAATAGGGCTGTATAGAAAGAAACTGTAGTATATGCAAGATTTTATGTACGTAGTTAGCAGAAAAGAAAGGAAGTGGAATTGCAGCAACAACAATAAATCGAGCATAGTAATGTCAAAACTGACAACTCTAAGAAGAGATTATTCTCTGCAGAGATTTGGAAATGGGATTAAGTAAAAGTTGACGAAGTGTCTTGTATTGTGGCGACACGCCTAACCTGACCACCTAGGCTGGCCCAGAGAAAGATTTTCCGTTCTTTGTGGCCAGGAAAACAAATTACTCGATACTACTTACGTGCGTGAAAAATGCATTCAGTTCATTAGTCAGGTACAGATGAAGAGCCCTAATATGATTCCGTAATTGACATAAATATGCAACAAAGATGTACACGTACTTAAGCGAACAACCAGACTGGATTCAAAGATGAGCGGTTCGGTCCCCTGTCGGTCCAAGAATTTTATCTATCAATTGTCACTTCTTCCATATCTCGCTGTGGCTGATATTGTGAAAATGCTGGGTTGCATCGAGGTTCGGAATCCACATTCTGCTGTAGGTAGCCCTATAACTGGTTGAATGAAACAAATTTTGCCAATAAGGCAACCCCCAGTAAGGCACTGAGGCGTTCAAACCAAGTTTCAGACTTATGACAACTTTACGTCTTAAAAGGGGTAGGACGTCAAACAGGCCGACTTGGAGCAGGAGAGGCACCACAGGACATTTTAATTTCCACTGTCTATACTTTTACAAATAAATTCATAGAACTTTGACAGCATTACGAGGAAGGATTCAGGATTCATACTCGTAGCAGTGACAGCTCAAAAACGTAACAAAATACATTTTTTACATGTGAAATTTCATCATTGTTTTCACTTACTACTGGCTGCATTTGTAGCTATGGGTACACTTTTCTTCCAAGTAAGAGAGATTCTTCGATGAATTTTGTACAGCATACAAACCATAGTTATAGGCGTATGAAACTATAGAATTTATTAATTTATGAAAAACTGAATGAACTGTTACATTTTAAATTTCATGTTTCGAAAAAACTCAAATTTTATAGTTAATTATCTCAATTTTTACCACAGTTTTTTAATAGATTTGGAAAATTCTAGAGTTTCATTCACCTGTAAGTACTGTTCGTATGCTGTGCAAAATTCATCGAAGAATATCTCTTACTTAGGAAGAAAAGTGTACCTATAGCAACAAATGCAGCCAGTAGAAAGTGAAAAAAATGATGAAATTTCACATGTAAAAAAGGTATTTTGCTACGTTTTTGAACTTCCACTGCTGTGAGTGTGAGACCTCAATCCTTCCTGGTCATGCTGACAAAGTTTTATGAATTTATTTGTAAAAGTATAGACAGTAGAAATTAAAATGTCCTGCGGTGACTCTCCTGCTCCAAGTCGGCCCGTTGACGTCCTACCCCCTTAAGGAAACAAATGCACTGCTTGAAAGGAAAAAAAAACACTAACTTTGTACACATTCCCATCATCTGCGTTGAGTAAATTAATAGAGTTGCAATTGTCTGTGACAGGTAGAACTGCCACCAGAGCGCATTGGCCGTAGTATTTTTGTTCCAGGACTGATAGGGAAGGTAAGGGACGTGGGCAGCGTCATGGCTGCCTGGTCGACACGTGCAATATCCAGAGCTGTGGACCATTCAGATGTGACAGCAGCTCAATATTGGACTGCATAGGAAAATGTGGACAGGCATACTCGTCGCCAAGGCTGCGGTCGCCCACGTGTGACCACCACAAGGGAGGATCGCCGTGTTGTGCACCGAGCACACCGTAATTTCTTCACTCCGGCACCTGTCATCTGAGAACAAGTAATTGACTCCTTGCACGATTCTGTGCCATCATGCACCATTAGTCGGAGAATAGCGGCACCCAGACGAGGGAATTAGGTCCCATGCATAGTCTGCCGTTAACACCATAACAAAAGGGGCTGTGTTTGTAATGATGTCACGATCAGGAAGCTTGGACTGCTCGCGAAGGACGTCGCATGGTCGTCAGCGATAAATCGCCTGCTACTCAACTACAGATGACGATCGTCGACGAGTATGACGGTACGTCGGGAGAGATGTCATCCTTCTGATGTTTTCGAGAGGCACAGCGTTGTTATTCTTGGTGTTATAAGTGGAGAGCCATGGTTACGGCTGCTAGTGACCGAAGGGATCTAACGGCCCAACGGTGCGACACAGACATCCTCTGACCTCACATGTTACCTCTCTTGCGACAATATCAAGATGCCGTTTTTCAGCAGGACACTGCTCGTCCACACATGACACGTGTCTCTATGATCTGTCTGTGTGATGTTGCGGTACTCCCATAGCCAGCAAGATACCCAGATCTGTCTCCTATACTAGATATCCTTTTCAGGGTAACAAGGGCCAGTTAAATAGTTATATCCCAGCTTGCCTCAGGAAATGATATAACGGCACTGTGACACCTTTCCCAACTTAATCCGGGTAAGAGAGGAAGGGAGAGGCAACTTCATAGTGATCAATGATGCCAAGTTCATTGTAAAACCCACTCGATGTTGTAATCTCTGAAATTACATCACATACACTCTCTGCCAGGGTCGTTTCATTTCGTTTTCTACTTCCTTTCTGGCTAATTCCTTTTTTTTTTTTTTTGACACACTTTATTTTGGACTAGAATCGGAGAAAAAGACTAGATCACTATTGGTCATTAGGTTTCATAGACCAACAAAAAATCAACAAAAAAGATTACAAGACAAAAGTTTCCAAAAATTACGAAAAGCGCTATAGGGCTGCAAAGAGCGAGAAAGAGAACTGCGAGCAACGAGGAGGGACAGTGATAAATGGCGGCGTCATACCTGTACCCGTCTCTATGCGGCTGCATTTTATGGGTAAGTAGCGTGAATAAAAGGTCGCTATGTGTAAGAAGCGTGAAGTGCACTTTGAATGTATCCTGATGGCTAAAACAGCCAAGTGCACTTTGAATAAGAAAATGCTACCTGACATTGAAATCAACGTAAAAGATTGAGTCGCCACCAACTCTAGTAAGAGGTTGCGCTGAGTCGGAAAATTACTTAATTTATTCATAAGAAAAACTCACAGAAGAACATTGATTGTAAAGTCACTGATAAATAATGGGATGTCATTATTAACATGATCCAGGCATTGTTCACGTGAATCAAATATTGAATAAAGTAAAGAGGGCGTGGACATTCTGCTTAAGTGCAGCTTGCAGCAACATTCCTGAAAACAAGATCTGTTCCAAAGCATTTGTTTTAAATAAAAAGGGACCTGTACGCAAGGAAACGCTATTTATGGGCTAACAAGGAAAACTACAAGGTAAATGGCGTAGGTAACGGAAACATAACATAGGTACACTGGATAAGATTGGAGGCAAAATTATTTATTCCTTAAAACATTGATGTAATGTTTCTATAGAACTGCCGCTGCCTGGTAACTAAGTACAATTGCTTGTGAAATTCTGGACGTTTCACAACAGAAGCGTGTGCTCACGTGGTTCGCGGAGACTCCATTTCTACGTACCGTGACCAAATTTTACTAACATCAAGCCATGCAGTCGCAACAATTAACATGTTACTGAGGACACATTTGACTAAACAAATGATAATGGCAGAGGGCCAACAAACTCTAATATTAACCCATGTGGATGGTTTCCACCGGTTATAAGGTAATGAGACAAAGAAAATTCACAAAGAAGGAAAAATTACCAAGATTCCAAAAAGATTAGAATGCATACACACTCAGTTGCAGGCACAGAAACATTCACACTGAACCGAGGGGCCTTCAACAAATGAAACTCATTCGTGGTACGTTCTTCTTACGGATCAAAGTCAAGTCTGCTTTAGGAATCAAACCGAAAGTCTGCAAAAGCTTTGCATTCTTTGTTGAGATCCAGCAAATCAATATTATAAGATGAAACGTGAGACCAAAAGCTAAACGCTCCAGTCTTGCTATGAGACATCTCGGCACGCGGTTAAGTGAATTCACCTTTCTTTGAAGAGACTTCGGCTGGGGACCCTCAGCAAGCTGGAAGCAGACTGACCGCCTCACACACTCCAACGTCTCCCACGCCACCCCGTGGCTAGTAAAACCCAGAGATGAGGCTTCCGCCACCAACCTAACACCGGCAACTTTCACACGAGGAGAGCAAACCTTTTTGCCTACCTGAAAACTGCAAGGGTTAGCCATTCTGTATTCTGTATTCTCAGCAGCAGACTAAACCACCGTGTAGCGAATGAAATAAACCCACATTTATTCACTCACGCATGCCAGAGATTTCTGTATCACTGGACAGAAATTAAAATGATAATGAAAGGGGACTATAGGCCCCTTTCATCACCCAAAACGTCCCGAAGAAGACTGTACCGTGTATTTTACAGCCGTGCTAGGAGATTTGCCAACAGTCTTCGAAACAAACATAACTTAAGAAACAATTATCCCAACAGGCAAACAGCACCTCAAAATAAACGACTAATCTACAATATTTAAATGAATTTTGGATGACATTATCCAGTAGTTGTGACCTCATGTGGTCCGCAAAGCAAACAGATTAAGATAAATGAAAGGTATGACATTCGAAGTTGACATCATATCACCCAACTTATTGCAATAACAACCATGAGATATCATCTTAAAAATTGCCTTAAACAGTTATTATGAATTATTATTATAAGGTGATCAGTTCTTGTGTCTTGATCATCATACTCAATGCAAAAGCCAAATTACAAGCATTTCAAATAAAATTTTAATGAGAAAACATGAAATGTATGTGACAAAACAGACCTCTGTCGGTCATCAAAGTAACACAGGAAATAAAATTGTTTAACGATATTATATACAAAATCATAGTTAACACAGAAACATACATAAAGGTATACAAAGTACACAGGTTAAAAAAAACACAATATTACAAGACCAAGTCGTGAGTGGGCGGTTATAACGATATTCAACAAAAAGTCATAATTAACGCAGAAACATACATAAAACGTACACAAAATATACAGGTTTACAACAAAAAAAAATAACATTACAAAATGGATCAAATGGCTCTGAGTACTATGGGACTTAACTTCTGACGTCATCAGTCCCCTAGAACTTAGAACTACTTAAACCTAACTAAACTAAGGACATCACACACATCCATGACCGAGGCAGGATTCGAACCTGCGACCGTAGGGAAATAATACACTTTAATTTTACCCACATAAGAAATGAATCAAAAACGTAGGGGAAACACGACGTTCCGATATCAGAGGTGCATGATCATCTGCTGTCTTTCTCTATAAAATGTACTCCAATATCGACAGTAGCATTGTTCCTCAGTAAGGTGACGCTTTCTGCGTCAGTCAACTGTCATTTCTCCATTTGATTAGGGGCATCAGGCGGATCGTTGTCGGGGATTTGCCGGACGAATTTCTACACCCACTGGAGGACCACACGCACTGTTTATAGCACCCCTGCCATTTTTTGGTCGGTAATCATTCCGGGGCCGGTCACGACTACCGTTCCCTGGTCTGCCGTAGTTACGCCTAAATCGCTGCTCCTTTTCATAAGTCCCTACGTCTCCGGAGTGTCTCCAATTCCATCTAGGCGATCGGTGACCATTGGCATCATTCGCTCTACCCGAGTTCCGCAAAGAGTCGGGACGCTGCCAACGATCTCTCGCTCTGTGGCGCCCGGGTGGCCCGTTGCGCCGTGAGTGCCGGCTGCGCTGACGGCTGCGGCTCCGCTCGCGCGGCTGCTGCTCGTAGGCGCACCGGCCATAATTAGGCGCGCTGCCGTTCGCATCGCACTCAAGTTCTAGGAAAAGATTACGGAAACCGTCTATGTCGTCCTTACATCGTCCTGCAAGGATAACATGCCGCAATTGCATTGGAAATTTCCCGACACAAATGCGAATAATTTCCGCAGGCCCATAGGGATCGTCTAAATACTCATTCGCCTGCAGCATGTGTTCGAACATCTGCACGGCTGGAGAATATCGACCCGTTGCGTTCTGGTAGCGTGATAAGTCCGTGTTTTACTCGTCTTTGGGATGCTACTGACTAATAAATTGAAAGCAAATGTTGTCGAAATTCCCAGACTGAGTAGCAATTGCGTGCAGTTGACCCCATACGCACCGCTGGCTCACCTTCGAGGTAACTGCTCATGTGTTCAATTTTGTGCGCACTACGTCACGTCGGCGGAAGGGAGAATTCGAATTGTTGCAACCACGCCTGCGGGTGAATTCCCGTGGCCGAATTGCGGAAAACTTCAAACTTCCTCACCGTCAGAAAGTGTTTGAAATCAATTTCATGATTCCTACTCCTTGGCTAGCGTTCCTGAGGGGATCCGCACAGTTCGCGCTTGGTACGATAACCGTGATCTTAACGATAATCAAACTCGCCATCGTTCCCGGAATCACTGTCGGAGTAATTGCCCTTGCGCTCATTTATTTTAGCTTAATGGGCCGTTACAACGCTCATGTGTAATTCTAAACGGGCCATGCACTCACATAGCACTTTGGTAACACCTTCATGTTGCCTATTTATCTCACACTATCCGTGTTGAAACTTCATTAGCGATCGTATTTCAGGGTTGCCATGTGCAAGTAGCTTGAATAAAAGGTCTATGTGTAAGAAGAGTGAGGAGCACTTTGAAAATATCCTGGTGGCTAAAAGAGCCAACGGCACTTCGAATAAGAAAATGCTATCTGACGTTGAAATCAACGTAAAAGATTGGGTCGTCGCGAACTCTAGCCACACGACAAATAAGAGGTGGCGCTGAGTCGGAAAATTGCTTAATTTATTCACAAGAAAAACTCACAGAACATTCATTGTAAAGTCACTGATAAAGAATGGGTTGTCACTATTAACATGATCCAGGCATTGTTCACGTGAATCAAATATTGAATAAAGTAAAGAGTGCGTGGACACTGTGCAAAAGTGCAGCTTGCAACAACATTTCTGAAAACAAGATCGATTCCAAAGCATTTGTTTTAAATGAAAAGGGACACTAATTATTGGATCTGTACGCATGGAATCGCTATGGATGGGCTAACAAGGAAAACTATAAGGTAAATGGCGTAGGTAACGGAGACGTAACGTAGGTACACTGGATAAGATTGGAGGCAAAATTATTTATTCCTTAAAACATTGATGTAATGTTTCTATAGAACTGCCGCTGCCTGGTAACTAAGTACAATTGCTTGTGAAATACTGTACGTTTCACAACAGACTCGTGTGCCCACGTGGTTCGCGAAGACACCATTTCTACGTACCGTGCGCAAATTTTATTAACATCAAACCACGCAGTCGCGAACAATTAACATTTTACTGAGGACACATTTGAATAGACAAATGATAATGGCAGAGGGCCAACAAACTCTAATATCGACCCATGTGGATGGTTTCCACAGGACAGAAGGTAATGCGACAAAGAAAATTCACAAACGAGCAAAAATTACCAAGATTCGGAAAAGATTAGAATGCATATACACGCAGTTGCTGGCACACAGACATTCACAAGAAACCGAGGGCGCTTCAACAAATGCAACACTTCTGTGCTACGTTCTTCTTACGGATCAAACTAAAGTCTACATTAGGAATCAAACTGAAAGTCTGCAAAAGCCTTGCATTCCTTGTTGCGACCCAGCAAACCAATATTTATCAGAGGAAACGCGAGACCAAAAGCTAAAAGCTCCCTTCTTGCTATGAGACAACGCGCCACGTGGAAAGGGACTTCGGCTACTGACCCTCGGCGAGCTGAAAGCAGACTGACCGTCTCACACACTCCAACGTCTCCCACGCCACCCCGTGCCCAGGAGAACCCAGAGATGTGGCTTCCGCCACCAAACTAACACTGGTAACTTTCACACAAGGAGAGAAAACTTCTTTGCCTACCTGAAAATTACAAGGGTTGGCCATTCTGTACGACTACCGCTGATTCTCTGCAGCAGACTAAACCACCGTATAGCAAAGCAAAAAAAAAACCACTTTCATTCATTCACTCACGCATTCCAGAGAATACTGTATCAATGGAAAGCAAATAAAATTACACACACACACACACACACGCACACACACACACACACACACACACACACACACACACACACACACAAACACACACATATACTCTCCTGGAAATGGAAAAAAAGAACACATTGACACCGGTGTGTCAGACCCACCATACTTGCTCCGGACACTGCGAGAGGGCTCTACAAGCAATGATCACACGCACGGCACAGCGGACTCACCGGGAACCGCGGTGTTGGCCGTCGAATGGCGCTAGCTGCGCAGCATTTCTGCACCGCCGCCGTCGTCAGCCAGTTTGCCGTGGCATACGGAGCTCCACCGCAGTCTTTATCACTGGTAGCATGCCGCGACAGCGTGGACGTGAACCGTATGTGCAGCTGACGGACTTTGAGCGAGGGCGTATAGTGGGCATGCGGGAGGCCGGGTGGACGTACCGCCGAAATGCTCAACACGTGGGGCGTGAGGTCTCCACAGTACATCGATGTTGTCGCCAGTGGTCGGCGGAAGGTGCACGTGCCCGTCGACCTGGGACCATACCGCAGCGACGCACGGATGCACGCCAAGACCGTAGGATCCTACGCAGTGCCGTAGGGGACCGCACCGCCACTTCCCAGCAAATTAGGGACACTGTTGCTCCTGGGGTATCGGCGAGGACCATTCGCAACCGTCTCCATGAAGCTGGGCTACGGTCCCGCACACCGTTAGGCCGTCTTCCGCTCACGCCACAACATCGTGCAGCCCGCCTCCACGTCCGCATGTATCCCGTGCCACCCAACGTGCTCTAGAAGGTGTAAGTCAACTACCCTGGCCAGCAAGATCTCCGGATCTGTCCCCCATTGAGCATGTTTGGGACTGGATGAAGCGTCGTCTTACGCGGTCTGCACGTCCAGCACGAACGCTGGTCCAACTGAGGCGCCAGGTGGAAATGGCATGGCAAGCCGTTCCACAGGACTACATCCAGCATCTCTACGATCGTCTCCATGGGAGAATAGCAGCCTGCATTGCTGCGAAAGGTGGATATACACTGTACTAGTGCCGACATTGTGCATGCTCTGTTGCCTGTGTCTATGTGCCTGTGGTTGTCAGTGTGATCATGTGATGTATCTGACCCCAGGAATGTGTCAAAAAGGTTCCCCCTCCTGGGACAAGGAATTCACGGTGTTCTTATTTCAATTTCTAGGAGTGTATGTCTTAGATGCTGCCGACCGCAGCGCCGCCGCAAGAGGTACGGATTTCGTGTCCACTGCTGAAGCACGCTGTGCACACTCCTTTGCTCTAGTCTCCGTGATCTCAACCGCTGTCATTCGTGCCCGCTTTCTGTCTTTCTCTCAGAGTCCCCCCAAAAATCCCCCCGTAAAAATGAAGACCCTACAAAAAACCCTTTCCATCTACAGGGTATTTCAAAAATGACCGGTATATTTGAAACGGCAATAAAAACTAAACGAGCAGTGTGATTTTTCTAAATTTTAGAACATCTTCAAAGTGAATGCTGTTTATGTTAGAAAACAAATGGTTGAAATGGCTCTGAACACTATGGGAATTAACATCTGAGGTCATCAGTCCCCTAGAGCTTAGAACCTAACTAACCAATGGACATCACACACGTCCATGCCCGAGGCAGGATTCGAACCTGCGACCGTAGCGGTCGCTCGGTTCCAGACTGTAGCGCCTAGAACCGCTCGGCCACACCAGCCGGCGTTAGAAAACAACTGACGTATGTGCAATACTCAGAAAACTCGATATTAAACACCTACATTTTATAAAAACGACTGGAATGGGATAGTGTAGATTGCTACCGAATGTAGTTCCATCCTTATATCGAAAAAAAATTATCATTGTATTGTTGTGAAATAGAATGCTATCACTTGTTTGAAAGTAAATTACAGCGTTTTTTAAATAATTTCTATTTCAAAAGTACTAAAAACAAAGAGAAATTGTCTTTATTGTTCGAAGACATGCTGACATTGCGGTAAACATCTTCATTTAAGAAGATACTATCACCCATTTGAACTTGCAGAAACGAATACAAGGGATGCACTGAAAGCACATGGAGTGAAGTAGGTGCCAGAATGTGGTACAGAGACTTTAGTTTATTCCCTGGGATAGAAAAAAGATTTGGATAGGGCATATATGCTACATAAGTTCTGAGGAGGCTATGCTAGAGCCTGTAAACATCTGAGAGTATGAGCTGTCAATACAAGACCTTCAGCAACACGGCGTCTAGCACGAAATCCGCTGAGGTGGACCCTGGCTATCCGATGCGGGCGTTAAGTATTGGTTCCTACAGAAAAAAGTGATTCTGATGGTCCCAATAAAAGAAACAGCATAGTACCGTGGATGGCACTATTTTCTGATGTTACATGAATGGAGCGTTCCAAAAAAAGCTACTCCATATTTACTGGCGAGTTCTGAGGGACCTCTGTGTTCGTCTTAGCTTATCATCAGCTTTTAGCGTCTAACCCCCAGCTGCTACCGATCAGAGATATCCTTCGGCTCATTACATCCTCTTCCAAAAGGAAGAACCCTTTCTGACAGTCAGCGGTATTTTGGTAAAATTAGTTATTATAATTTAAAGCGAGCTACATCAAAATTAAAGTCATCCATAAATTGACGCTTAACCAACGAAAACATTATCTGATCTCTGTATCCTCTTCGTCTCAGGAAGACATACAGTAAAAACCGTTAGTTTCAGTATTAATTAGAAAATTAGTATCGGAACAAAGCTTTACACGTCTGTTACGTGCTCCTGAGTATCAGCTATACAGTTGCACAAGGTATCAAAAAATGATGGCACCTTCTTTCTCTTCTTCTTCTTTTTCCTGGCCTTTATCCCGTCTTCAGGTGGTAGCAAGCTAATTATTGGATCTGCAACGTTCGTGGTAGAGACTGGCCAGATGCCCTCCCGATCGCCCCCTACCTCCCACCCCATACCACATTTTCAGACATAGATTGTAAAACTTGTTGCTACGATTCCTCAACATGCTACAGAACACGAAAAATTAACAGCAATAGCAGCCATCAATTGCAAAAAAGGAGTCTTTTGACCCAGGTTTCGGCACAGGCAGCGCCTTCATAAAAAAACTCTCAAATTGGCATGTCACGTATTACACTACAAATCAAGCGGTAAAGTTTTTGTCGAAAAATTTTACAAGTTTTACGGTAGTTTAACATGTGACATGCCAATTGGAGGGTTTTATTTCTTAAGACGGCACTCAAAGCAGGCCGAAACCTGGGTCAAAAGACTGCCATTGCTGTTACTTTTACTTTGTAAACGGTCGCTAACAATGCATCCACGTTCAGAACTTTTATACAAAACGAGTTTAAGAATATTGTACGTCGTATTCAATGTTGTGAAGCGGACAATGTAGCCCAATTTAAATAATTTCTGTAATTTAGTCGTTTTCCTATAACGCTGCGCTGCATCGTTCTTCGCCCCTTTCGCTATCACAAAAGCATGGTATCTGCACCAATAAATGGTTATTAGTTTCTTTCAAGTTTCATTAAATAAACTTGCTGAAGATTTCTGGAGTTTGTCCTGCAGCTTTAAATTTTCCCTGTAAAATTCATACTTACCGCCCTAATATTGATTAACTCACCGTTTCCTGTTGCGAATGGTTCTAAATGATACGCGAGTCCCGCCATCTTGATTTAGATTTTCCATGATTTCCCTAAATCGCATTAGGCAAATGCTGGGATGGTTCCTTTGAAAGGACATGGCTGATTTCTTTCCCCATCCTTCCTTCATCCGAGGAGAGCGATAACCCCGCTGTTTGGTCGCCTCCCCCAAATCAACCAAACAACCCAATCGCGAGTAGTGTCCATTTTCTGTTCATAGGTTGCTGCCTGAGCATCTGGCTGCTCACAATCTGCGTAAACGATTTAACAATGCATCTCGCGCACACGCAATGTGGTAAAAACCTTAGATGATCTGTATCACACGGCTACTTACTTGTTCGACACAATGGAAGCGTCCTCTTGATAACTGTTTCTCAGTTTCACGTCCTCTCCTTGGTTGCTTGACCCTTGTAGTGTACAGATCTCTCATTTTTTTCCCTTTGTTGTCAGCGTCACTCACCTTTGGTTTCAGGCAGTCAGAGTTTGTGAGACCCAGTACTTTTGAGCTAGATGATGAATGGACTAAGCGTACCGGATAGTGTGCGTTGGTTTGTAGTAAACCTCATGTCCTAGCGTGTCATTTGGAGTTCAACAGACCTCCTCGTCCAGTAATAGCATCTTACTATTGCTTCCTTCTTCTCATGAAATCTGTATGTTTTACTGTCAGGCGTTGAGATACTGATGGAGCTGATGCAAGAAACCACTTGTAGTAACAAACGTCGAACTATTTTAGGAAAAATGGAACCGTCAACGGATAGAAACTTGAAAATCCATTTTCGGGGATCTCACCAAACTGATATCAACTCAGACAGTAGCACTATGTGATCAAAAGTATCCGGACACTCCCAAAAACATATATTTTTCAAATTAGGCGCATGTGCTGCCACCTGCTGACAGGTACTCCATATCAGTGACCTCAGTAGCCATTAGACATCGTGAGAGAGCAGAATGGGGCGCTCCGCAGTACTCACGGACTTCGAACGTGGTCAGGTGAATGGGTGTAACTTGTCTCATACGTCTGTACGCGAGTTTTCCACTCACCTAAACATCCATAGGTCCACTGTTCCCGATGTGATAGTGATGTGGAAACGTGAAGGGGCACGTACCGCACAAAAGTGCATACTTCGTCTGTTGACTGACAGAGACCGCCGACAGTTGAAGAGGGTCGTAATGTGTAATAGGCAGACATCTATCCAGACCATCACACGGGAATTCCAAACTGCATCAGGATCCAATGCAAGTACTATTACAATTAGGCATGAGGTGAGAAAACTTGGATTTCAAGGTCGAGCGGCTGCTCATAAGACACACATCACGCCAGTAAATGCCAAACGACGCCTCGCTTGGTGTAATGAGCGTCAGCATTGGACCATTGAACTGTGAAATAAACGTTGTGTAGAGTGCGGAATCACGGTACACAATGTGGTTATCCAATGGCAAAGTTTGGGTACGGCGAATGTCATCTGCCAGTGTGTATAGTGCCTACAGTAAAATTCGGAGGCAGTGGTGTTATGGTGTGGTCGTGTTTTTCGTGGAAGGGGTTTGCACCCCTTGTTTTGCGTGGCACTATCACAGCACAGGCCTACACTGATGTTTCAAGGACGTTTTTGTTTCCCACTGTTGAAGTGCCATTCGGGATGGCGATTACATCTTCAACACGATCTAGCACCTGTTCATAATGTACGGCCTGTGGCGGAGTAGTTACACGACAAGAACATCTCTGTAAGAGACTGGCCTGCACGGAGTCTTCATCTGAGTTCTATAGAAAACCTTTGGGATGTTTTGGAACGCCGACTTCGTGCCATGCCTCACCGACCGACATCGATACCTCTCTTCAATGCAGCATTCTGAGAATAATGAGCTGCCATTCCCCAAGAAATCCAGCACCTGGTTGAACGTATGCCTGCGAGAGTGGAATCTGTCATCAAGGCCAAGGGTGTGCCAAAACCATACTGAATTCCAGCATTACCGATGGAGGGCGTCACGAACTTGTAAGTCATTTTCAGCCATGTGTCAGATACTTTTGACCACATATTGTAGTTTCATGTCGAGCTGCACTGGATCCTCCTGTACAACTGGACACGGATATTCCTGTAGACGATAACCGTATTAGGGAATCGAAACGAAGCTGTAGACCATGTAATAGGGCGTCGAGAAATCCAGATTTCGGCAGGCGATGGTCGTTGGATCTATACCGAAGCGAAGCTGTACTCCACTCTGCTGGATTGTCCACACTCACGGATGATCCAGTAGTGCAACCTCCAACAATTGATTATGTGCATTTAATTAGTGCATCTAAGTATGTCTGTTACTGAATGAAGTAATACGGCTAACAGGCTGCAAAGCTGTCCAGACACATGAAAGACCGTGTTTCCAAGAGGAGACTGCAAACGTCTCGTTATAGGTCGAGAATGTTCAGTAGAGAGTGCCCTAGTACCTGTTGAATAATTCCTCGCTTTTACAGAATTAGCTGGCATTCACAATCAAAGATCTTCCAAATGTAGCGCGCGCGGTATGTAAATGAGTCCTGGTGCGTGACTGTGCCACATGCCTGTCCACTTTTACGCAGCTGCATGGCTGTGTAACCTGTTGCGAGGCCCCGCCACGAGCGCTGGTGACAGTTTGAGGGCACCACGCGCGCTCTTTGTTTCGCAACCGCATCTGCTCTTTCCTTTACGCCTTTATCTTCTGTCTCGGCAAACAACCTAGTTTAGTCGTAAAAACTACATGCATATATCCTTTCGAGTCACATTCTTAGGTGCCTCTGGATCCATTTCATTGCTGCTTTTGCTGGGCAAAACATACTCCACTCGTAGGTTATTAAGTGTTCTTGTATTTGCATATATATCTTTAAACAGTCTAAATACTGCTGAAAAATACTGTCAGAGCTATCACTTTACGTTTCGTGTGTTTGCGCTCAGGGTGCTTACCACAGAAGAAATGTCCATCCCAAACACTTGAGCGCTTAATAGACGATAGCCATTCAAGCACACAAACGGGTTGCCAGATTGTTTAGAAATTACCGGCGTTGAATTACAAACCATTCAGCAGTGTATCACGAAACGATAGCTTGAGGCGCTGCTGATTCATCCTTCAGACACATCCGTACGCCACCGGCAAATAAAGGGACACATTAGATATCTACAAATGCAAACAATGGCCAGGATTGGCGCCAAACATCAGCCAATCTCAGCACCACAGTCCTCAATGTAATGGAAGCTTTCGCCTCACCGGCAACGACACTGCTCCCTAGTACCCTCTCCATTTTGCTTGATAGCCTAAACAAAGAGAACCACTTTACATCCTGCCCCTTCGATACCTGTACAATCCCAGATGGCTCCCCACTTACTGCGAACTGGCCATGGACGTGCCGATACCACTGCCCCAGCCCTTGCTCCTGGCTTCCGGTATGTAGAGAACAATTACAGCACAGCAAATAAAAACAGATTTTTCATAAGAAGTTCCTCACTATTCCCAGTCTAGGTTACATCACTTACAGACACCTGAAAGAATGCTTGCATTTCTTCCCAGTAGACTTTGCCACCTTCTACACTATTATAATCCACCCAGGATGCTATTCTGAGCTCTGAAATAATTCCCACATCTAAATCCAACAAATCTCCCAGCAACATCTCCT
Organism: Schistocerca cancellata; assembly: GCF_023864275.1. Taxonomy (NCBI): domain Eukaryota; kingdom Metazoa; phylum Arthropoda; class Insecta; order Orthoptera; family Acrididae; genus Schistocerca; species Schistocerca cancellata. Next base: position 285,886,432 of record NC_064633.1, on the reverse strand, counting down.
TCTGTCTCCCCGTCAGCCTCAACTTGGAGTTTAGAAAAATCTTCGAATCGATCTTCAGGTGAACTAGCAGTTATCCCTGCCTGTTAATCAATATGGTTTCTGTCCATGCCTCTTCTCTCACGACCAATTCCTCTACTTATTTTCTATCCCACCAGTTTAATAATTTAAAAACATCCATCGATATGTTAGTACAGCATGGAATTCAACCTTTTACACAACGACACAAGCTCAGCACAATAGGCTGTGGCATGGTAGGACTGGACCAAGTGATACATCAGGCAATCACCATCGACAGTTGGTTCAAAAATGGTTCAAATGGCTCTGAGCATTATGGGACTTAACATCTGAGGTCATCAGTCCCGTATAACTTAGAACTACTTAAACCTAACTAACCTAAGGACATCACACACATCCATTCCCGAGGCAGGATTCGAACCTGCGACCGTAGCGGTCGCGCGGTTCCAGACTGACGCGCCTAGAACCGCACGGCCACACCGGCCGGCATCGACAGTTCCACTTAACATTTATTTGGCACGTTTAAACAAGACAAATAACAAATAAAACCATCAACACGTTTTTAAAATTACCACACATCTTTAAAATTACCATTTAGGTGAGAGCATGTTACTTCAACATCTATACATTCATAAACCACGGCACTCATGGCCGATTACACAATTAGTGAAATTAGTTAAAAATTATTTCTTAAAATTATGATCAACCTGAAGAACAATTTACAAAAATTCAACGAGAAAATGCAGTCTTTCGTTACTGCAGTGATTCGTATTACCAAAGTAATTCAGAGTACGGGCAACAACAAATCAGATACCATGGCACACAACCACGTTACTTAAATGGCAAGGACCCTACAATGCAGGATGTAAAATTTCATGTGACCAACCCCGCTGACTGACCTGTTTACAATACAAGCTCGTCATGGACCCCCAAACTGGAGCAGCAAGGGTCACGAATAGGCACGAAAAATCCCAGAACCGGTGGGTATCTACAACAGACTGACATCTGCCTTAAGTAACTAGATACACAATGATTCACTACAGCACATTATCTGTAGAATTAATCAACCTATTAATGAACATCAGCTAAGCGGAACAAATCTATTATCTCATGTGTTTAAGGCCAATTATACATGAACCCGCGAGCGGACTAGATACACGGCCAGCTTAACTCCGTCGTGTGATATAAATTCAATAAACAGGTGGCACTTAGACAAGAACCAGCCAAACTGTTTTCAATGACGGTTAAACACTGGCAGTAGCAATCTACAAACAGAATGTATCAGCACTCCAGGCCCTAGTAAATGTTAATCATCACATCACATACAATTCTCACTAGAACATTGCCTACTAATCAAGTTGAAATTAAACACATTCGAGGACAGACTAAGTAGGAGTAGCAACGGCCAGTCAAAAAAATGAAGTCAATAGCACAGAACCCAGTAGTCGATTCCGGCCACAATTTACAGCACAAACGAGGCCCTTACCCTCTTGCTTGTTCGATGAAGCCAGCCGCCGTAGATCCCGTTGCTAGGAGACATGTAGCAAGCGAAATACACCAACGGCTTCCCAGTAACGTGACTGCTATCACGCCGGCGATATTTCCTACGGCGCCGTCACCAGGGTAAATAGCCCCTTTTAGATGTGTTCCTCCTGCTGCCTCGCACGGCACCTGTACTCTCCGCCAGACTTGGCAAACGACGTTACTGCTAGGCGTCCCAAAGCAAAGCCCCACGCTACTTGCTGGAGCTTACCGCTCGCTCCCCGATCGGCCCGGTAGTTGACGCCACCACGCGCTCTGCGCACACCACCGGAAAGATGACCCATACCGGCGGCGGGAATATCGCTGATCAAACCACACAGTTCATCCTCCACCTCAGAAAACTGGAAACCATCCCCTATTCGTCCAAGACAAGAGACGAGCGCTAGCTCCCTCCCTTGACATGAGGTTTTCCCCGTCCAACTAATCCGCACCAACAAACTGACTAGGTTCAAGATCCGTAACACCTTTCAGGGTCCCACGAAACGTGGTGATAACTTGCTCGAGATTTTGTCTTTCCCTTGCCCCCCTGCTGCAAAATTACGAATGAAAACTGTCGCCCCTGGCTGGACCTTAAATAGACGGCGCTCGTCATTGTAGCGCTGCGCTAGTTTCCGGTGTGCGACCTAGATATTTTCCCTGGCAGGTTTCCAATTCTGCTGAGTGAGATTGCTGGTCACCTCCTCAGGCAATAAATCACTGATGGACCACAAATTGGCGAGTGGGGAGTTCACAGGGTAATTAAGTATCAGAGAGAGAGGGGCAGCCTTACTCGCTTCGTGGCGGGTAGAGTTGAAGGCTAAGTTCAATCAAAGGATCGTCTCGTCCCATCTTCGCTCCGACTTCTGGTGGAAGGCTATGAGAGAGGCCTTAAGACGCCGATTCACTCCCTCCGTAAATTGAAGGTTGCGGATAGTAGGGAACAGTGGTGACGTGACTTTCGAAACAAAATCTGCTGAACTGCTGCAACACGAAAGCAGGGGCGTTATCACTAACAAGCGACCTGGGTGGACCAAAGATCAAAAAAATGTTAGTCTGATGGCGAATGGTTAAACACGCTGTTATTCCACGACTAGGGATGAACCATACAAAGCGTGTGAACGCAACCACTACTACCACTATATATCTATTGCCATTTCGCGTTCTCGGTAATGGTCCAATATAATCAATGAACACCTTGTCCATTGGGGCATTCTCCCTGGTAGACTGCAGCAACCCTCTCCTGGCATTAGAGTTGGGCTTGGACTCCTTACAAACGTGGCATTGCTCTACTGATCTACGAATATGCCTATACAATGTCGCCCAGGTTAGATGGTCCCGAATCTTAGCAATAGTCTTGGCGACTCCCAAGTGGCCTCCCTAAATGATGGTTTTAAAGAAGTGTGGTAGTTTTAAAAATGTGTTGATGGTTTTATTTGTTATTTGTCTTGTTTAAATGTGCCAAATAAAAGTTCAGTGCAACTGTCGACGGTGATTGCCTGATGTGTCACTTGGTCCAGTCCTACCATCCCACAGCCTATTGTACTGAGTTTGTGTCGTTGTGTAACAGGTTGAATTCCATGCTGTGCTGACACATCATTGCTAGGCGTCCCAAAGCAAAGTCCCACGCTACTTTCTAGAGCTTACCGCTCGCTGCCCGATCGGCCCGGTAGGTGGCGCCCCCCATACGGCGGTGGGAATATCGCTGATCGAGCCACACGGCTCAGTCATTTTCGTATATCTTGGCCTTGGAAAAGACTATGGCCTTATATGACATTCTAGTTTCCTATTCAATCTCCAGACCTACGCACAAGCAAATAATTATATCCGCATTGTTGCAGCCTTTCGATTCAACCACATATACTTTGTCACAGAAGTCAACACCAATTCTGTTATCTTCCATCCCAATACATCCTTCACACAGTTGAAATGCCCAAACCATCGCCTCCTATCCATTTACTCCAGCAGGCCTATGACACAGCCTCCCTAGTAACTCTGTGTCCTACCCTTCGGAAATTCTAATACTCCCTTCAACTATATCATTAATATTTCACCTCCTTGTGCAACCAGTGGTTTCTTAAGAGATTTGTTTATTATTTTATTTATTTATTTCATCCAAGGATCATCTCACAATGATACACTAAAACACAGTAATACAATAAAAACATAGTAATGCAATAAAAATCAATAGCTAAAATATACATATACACAGCACACTTAAATATGCTCTATAAAAGTCATCTAGGAAAGCCATGGGAAATCCAAATCAGGTTGGCCGAGCAGAGCGAACACCATCCACGTAATAGCTGTACCTCCTCATTCCGTTGGTCCTATTACACAATGTTTTCTTTTTCTTACACACAAATATCTTCTAATAACTAAATGTTCAAATGTTCAAATGTGTGTGAAATCTTATGGGACCCAACTGCCAAGGTCATCAGTCCCTAAGCTTACACACCACTCAACCCAAATTATCCTAAGGACAAGCACACACACCCATGCCCAAGGGAGGACTCGAACCTCCGTCGGGATCAGCCGCACAGTCCGTGACTGCAGCGTCTAAGACCGCTCGGCTAATCCCGCGCGGCTTCTAATAACTAATCACATAAAAATATATTTAGCTTTTCAACGCCGCACACACTAAGGACACCCGTTGATAGTGCTATGGCCCTTTCGATAAGTCCACCCTGTTCGGACAACCAATTCTTGGGCTACCAACATTGAAGTAAGTTCCATGTTTTCTTCCAGCCCTCTCCTCTTTCCACCCGGAAAGTACTGCGTTACCAAGACGTTACCACCGTACACTTTAAATCCTGACGACTTTCTTCCAAAAGCAGTAAACCATGATCATGTATTAAAACGCGACAGATAGTATGCGTTAGATACGAAGAATGTTTTAGCTGGCTTTTTGAACAGAAATGTGTCTCTCATTTCCTTGGGCAGTTTATTATACAATCTTATTCGCTGATAGAAAAATGCCGTTTTGAATTTTGTTTGTATTTCCTTGGTAACTGTAAGTCCACACTGGTTCTTGTTCCATGATTATGTAAAGAATTATTAGTTGAGTAGCTAGCAATATTATCCCTAATATGCACCAAACATTTTTAGATGTACTCACTTGTTGCAGTAAAGATGCCCAGTTTTCTAAACAGCTCTTTGCAATGAGGCCAACTACTACTTCGAGTTATTATTCTTATAGATCTTTTCTACAGCTGAAAACTTGCGTCTATGTTTCGTGCCTTCTATCCACCATACATATGCATCTAAAACCCAGGCAGTAAGCTGCGCCGTTGTGAAACCCACCCTGAAATGTTCCTATCCTCCCACATAATGTCCATTCCCAAATACCAAACCTCCTTCTTTATTAATACTCCACTGCTTACTCCACCAGAACCACACAAGCTGCCCCTTCCTCCCCCAAATTATACTATTCTAGTGCAAGTGTTTCACCACTTTTATCAGTCCTTCTTTCAAAGGAGTGCTGGTGTTAAATCGTTTGGAAAAAATGTGAAAAATTTTATCTTTCTATTATTTTTATAACTATTCGTTTTGTATTTTTCTGGTTGAAGAACGGTAATTGTACCTTTGCCACACCATACTCGCCTGTGAGAGTCGACGGAATGAAACCGTAACAAAGGAAAAATAATAGGAAATAAGATTTACGATTCCATTTGACTCCTGTGTACCCATTACAATACGCTAATGACAACACTGCTGTCTTTTCAAAGATCATCCATACCTCAACTCTATAATTTCATCTTCACGTGCAACCAGGAGTATATCTCAATGAACCCTACAAAAACCCAGGGAAAGAGGAGAACCCACCAGAGCTTTCCATCCGTAAGAACTCTTCCCCACAAACCACAGCTATCCATTTCACATCACTAACACGCTGAAAGACTTTGGAATAACATGCGACCAAATGCTAGCTTGGAACCTCCACTTTCTAGCCATCTAAAAGAAAATCCACAACGGCCCATAACTGCTAGCAGGCTTAAATTGTGGTTCAACTTCTCGACTGTTATGCATAGCTACCGTTCCTCTCACTCATCCCTCCCTCACCTTTTCAAATTCATAGGTCTATAAAAACAAAGTTGTAGGGTGCTCCATGGTCAGCAGTTTTGAACAGTTTTATGATTGCTGATTAACACTGTAACAGAAAAGGGACACAGGATCCTGTGTTGGAGAGTTTATCTTTCACTTCTACACCATTTTTATTAAAAATGAAACTCCTCCAACTGTACTTAAGACTTTATCTTTACTTCGCTACTAGTTTCGACGTTCCATCAACGCCATCTCCAGGCCCGTACACTTTGATGAAATCAGTTGTGTTTGGCTCAGTCTAGAAGTCTGCGGTGAGACCAACACGTGCTCGACATGGCTGCCTCAGCTCACTGAAACACGGACTACAACCGACAACAGAAGGCAGGAAAACCTCTCTTAAACTTACATTTAAGATTGATAAGTAAACTAACTCTATAAAATCCACGCTAAACAACAACTACTTTCATTAGGAAGTGCTTCCTTTAAGTGAAACAGTACTTGATAAACAAACTCTAAGAGTGGGAAATGATCTGGCTCACGAGAACCGGCACTCACTAGAACTTAATGACACACATCTGCAAATAGATCAATATTGTGCGGAAGCAGAGCACACGCTTAGTAGGAGGTCTGAAATGAAATCGAACAAGCATCACATCACACGTCTTGCAACGTCTTAGTGTACCAAGAGCGATGACAAACACAGTTAACTAAGCGCTCTTAGTAATTAGCGTACTTAAATGGGTGTCTAGGTGCTGGAGCGATGTTGCGAAGATGCCAGACCATCACTTTGCAAGACCATAACGGCCTGTCGCTCCAAGTAAGCAGGCACGTCCACACTCCCGCCGACTCCAGTACAACCACGTGACAACCGCCTCCCGGCCTCAGGCAAGCCGTCTGCGCTTCTGACCGCCAACCAATCGCCGACTCGCGCACCGCCGCGTTCCGTCCTCAAGCGTTGTGGCCTCTCCCTACTCGCGGTCGGCACTCCCTTATATCTCGAGCCAGCCCAAGCCCAAAGACAAACCTGTGCATTAGGAAATCGACCGTACTCATGTCAGAGATACTACTGGCGCCAGTGCCGCCACGGCCCACTGTTAATACACATCGATAAAACAAATATCGGAATGGTCTAATTTTGGAGCGGTCTATCGACTGGGCACGTGAAATTCCGATCCAGAAGTCATTTTGTTTCTAACGGGAAACAAACTGACGCTTTCTGTTTACACTGGGTGTCTCATGAAAGACGTGACTATCGGCAACGTTTGAGCTGACTCCAGCTGCACAATGCGGAAACTAAATCGCAGATATCTGCCAAACACCATAGAAAATGTGCCTGACGACTCTTAGGAGGGACATCCGCTATAGTGTCCTAGCGCATTTACTATTAATAAACCGACAGATAACCCACACACTTGAAGTATAACAGTCCGTTAAACAAATTATCAATTTCTAATAAAATATTTCACGTTAATCCACAATTACTATCAAAAGCAGCGGCAATAATTCTCTGCTCCGCCCTGATCGCAGTCTGATACTCGTTAAAGTTGTGTGTTCCAACTGGCTGACAGGTCCTAAGCTCAAGCTCTTAGCCATTCTACTGTATACAACAGTTAAATTACTGTACGACCATTTGGAGCCCAATTTCTATCACCTGACTATGTCAAATCAGCTTGAACAGACACGGACGCATCTCGCGTCTCGAAACAGATGATACTCAGTGCACTTGAGCGCAAACTTGTATGCTCTTGTGAGCCCGCAAAAGAAGAGAAAAATTAACAAACTGAACCACTGTCCAAATTACAAGTAACATTTTGAGAGGAGTAGCCTCAGGGCAACCTAGTCTAATTGTTCATTCACAAACAATGTAAATACATATCATGTATATGCAAAATAAAACGTATTGAAATATACGAATACAAACAATCCCGTTGGGAGAACATCCGCAACTGAGCATTATAGCAGAGGTTGAAAATACCGCTTTTTCTTTATTTTCATACCACCGGTTTCGGACTGTTACAAGCCCTTCTTTAGCGCGGTGGGCTGCCTATGAGCGCCTGGTACACGCGGCGCTCGGGGACCACAGCACAGCTACGATCCTAAAGAAGGGCTTGTAACAGTCCGAAACCGGTCGTGTGAAAATAAAGAAATTTACAGCCGAAGCGGTATTTTCAACCTCTGCTCTACGAATACAAATTAACATGGCCCATGCATAAGGATCGTCTTTGCTTGTTCTCTTCAGCGGTGGATTTTGAAAATACGTAAGTCGCACAAATTTCGAATGACTCGAGTCCTCATTTATGACATATTTACGTAATTAAGGCCGAAATTTAGGCCATGTATTAGTTATAAATGGGAGACAGTGACCATAGTTAGCTCCCTCAGGAATCAACAAGCCGCAGACAGCCAGGGTCCACACACCGCACTCGCACTTCCTCCCCCGCCGATTCTCTCCGCTGTACTGCCTTTGCTATTCCTCAAACAGCCGTTCCTCAGAGGGCACCGCCGCCTTGGTACACGGAAGTTCGATAAACAGAAGCGGAAGGATCGATACTAGCCGACAAATCGCAGTGATTGCTGGCGCACGGTACAAATACTGCGCGTTCGGTGTCACTGAGCTCGCCAGCCCGACCCATTCTGCTCTTACCGCACCTCTACTAAAAATACAGTATCCCAACCTCCTATATTATTGGTGAGTCCGCCTTTCTTGACATCTAGTGGTTAACTCCTCATTACAGTGGTGTATTCGAGTACTTCTGATCATATAAAATCAAACATCCCCCGAACACGCCTTGGCCGGCCGGTGTGGCCGTGCGGTTCTAGGAACTTCAGTCTGAAACCGCTTGGCCGCTACGTCGCTACTTCTCAATCGAGTAGCTCCCCAACTGGCCCCACAAAGGCTGAGTGCACCCCGCTTGCCAACAGCGCTCTGCAGACCTGGACGATGAACCACCCAAGTATTAGCGAATCCCGACAGCGCTCAACTTCTCATAGGGCAGAAAATACGAGTGTAGTGTTAGACACAAGGAAAAAAAATTTTTGGAGCACCTTGACTTCAGCTGTCATAGGGATTATACCAAATAAATTCACTGAAATGAAACAAAAGGAGTCAATGAGGATGAAATAGTCGAAATGCTATGATATGATAATATATTAGTCTCGCACAAATTTTCATTCGTTATGAGATATTTATTGCACTGAAGAGTCAGCGTTTCTCAATCATTTCATCTCATGTTGTAGCATCTTCATTTATTTCATCCTTATTTATTATCGCACTGAAGAGTGAGCATTTCTCAATCATTTCATCTCATGTTGTTGCATTTTCACTTATTTCATCCCTATCGATTCAGTCTTTTCATTTCAGGTAATCTAACTGAATTGTACAGAGCGTTTCGCTATGGATTATAATGTCGGTAGACACTTCCGGACCAGAATTAATCCACAAAAAATATAGAACTACATGTAACAGCATCAGAGGTGTGCTAGCTGTTACGCAGTGCCCTCCTTACCCGCCCCCTCCCCCTCCCAGCAGTTAAGAGCTGTGGATCACATCGCGATGGAGGAAAAACAATCAGCCACCAACATTACATTCTCACTGAACAAGAAATGGAGAAATCCGTGGAAAATTTGCTTGTATCCACCTCTCATAAGCTGTCCGCTGCCCTGTGTTCCATGTTTTCCTTAATCATCCCGTCATCATCATCATCATCATCATCATCATCATCATCATTGAAATCTGGTTTCAGAGGACAGAGGGAATCAGGTTATGGTTGTGGAGGACGACCGTAACCAGTTACTGTCAGTTGCACAAAACACACAAACTTTTATTTTATTAAGAACCTCTTACTTACACACTGCCGTAAAAGGATCAAAATAAAACAATATGGCGGAAGGGCTAGTTAAGAAAACTTGAGATATCTTCTGGGCTGAAGGCCCAAAACCACACCAAAAATAAGAACGGCTTATAAAAAATTGCTTAAGGCCTTACTTAAAAAAATATTTCACATAAATACTCGGCTGAAGGCCCCACACAAACATTGAACAACTCAGGGTTTTGGGCCTGGATAACAAGAATTTCAGATAGAACAAACTTTCAAAATTTGTTTTTTAAACATATCAATCCTCAAATTTTAATTTAAGTTGGCTGAAGGCCTTATTTTAAATTTAAAACAAACTAAATTAATAGGCGGCTGAAGGCCTCGCACAGTACTAAAATGAAAATCACAATCTAAAACCAACAGAACAGTGGTGCACAGAAGTGTTCCAAGGGTCGGCCTGAGGAGGCAGCTCTAGCGTAAGGTGAGGTGAGACAGGCAGTTAAGAGTAAGGTTAAATAATCAGATGGCAGCCCGACCCAGGGACCGCTGAAGGACTGACCAACAACCTAATCAATTCCCTTTCTCCTGGGCAACGGGACGACAACGAAAAGCTTCAGCCGAGGACGAAGATACCAGCAGCACTACCTCTTCAAAATTGGCATCTAAAAACAGCCAAGGCACAATAACCACTCTAAGAAAAAAAAATATGAACGAACAACTAAAAGGCTGTCGAGCTACATGCCGTGCCGGACAGTATCAACACGGCGAGTGAAAACACACTGCCGGAAAACTACGCTATCAACCCGGGCAGGTAACTGGGGCGGTAACGGCCACAATGCAGAAAATACCGCTGGTGCACTTCACTGGTAAGTGAAACCAATTTCATAGTTTAAGACCATACAGCAAGACGGCTGCTAAATTTCGCCGGCTCCAACACCCCATACGTTGCTGCTAGCCGGAACAGCGCAGGAAGCAACAATCGGCAATGAACGAAGAGATGTCACAGCAGTTGAGGTTTCATAACAGGTTAACTTATCACTCAACTTCGATGTGCAGGTTCGGTGGGCAATGAACTTTGTAGCTCTCGCAGCTAGCGCTTCACAATCCGACCACGCGTGCACGCTGCCAGCTGTCCCAGCTAACCCCGCGCCGTACACACTTCCTCGCTGCTCTGTCCCAACCGAGCGACTACATGCAGCACGCAGACAGCATTAAAACAGCTGCTCAGTCGAAACCACACAAGCCAGACATGGTTCCACGAAAATACTTCCACAAAAAACTCGGACAATACTAAAACCAGTGACTGTGGAACAACAGAACGAATCACAAATCGACACACACGGAGAACCAAGAAGCGGTCAGCGACCAAATACACGTCATCCGATGAGACGACCGACCGAACGACCAACCAAGGTCGTCCCCATTCAAGTCACGTGTGTCGGGCGAATCATGGCTGTCCAAACCTCACTGTTGCTCCATCCCGACTCAACTAGCTCGACACACGACGACCTGGAAATACTAGCGGTCGCTCCAAAGATAGTACAACACTGCTCTTATCGATAAGTGCTGCTGCTGCTGCCACTCGCGGGCAGGCAAGCCAGCGACTTAGTGACGCCAGTAAATCGAATCAGAAACGGTACGGCAGTGCCGCAAAGACAAGGTGTCAAGCAATAAACGTCACGAACACGAGCCGCGCACGGCTCAATCATCATCATCATCATCATCATCATCATCACTATCGTTTCCCAGTTCCAGTTTCCCGGGTGTGGTGCACAAGCGCTCGCTGGACATCTTCCAGCTGGAATCCTCTCTCCTTCTCGTCTGATTTCACTGTATCTGTCTAGCGTATTCCGAGTCTTACGCATGATTTTTGCCTTTAACATTTGTTTTGAAATGTTTTATAGGTTCTCTTGTCTCGTCCACTCTCGCAATGTACCATACTACTACAGTCTGCGTTCCTTGTTATACTACTAATAGGAGTTTCGATGACGTTTACATTTCTTTTCACGTCTTTTTGATCTGCTGTAGTGTGTAGTTCATAGTTCTTATCAATGTCTTTTCTGTCGTTTGAATTCTGTTGTAGTCTCTCGTCAGAACGGTACATGTCTCTAAACCTAAGTGAGGAATGACGCTAAGTATGTATGGTACTTGTTCGCTTTTGCTTGGTGTGGTATCTTGCAGTCCCGTAGTAGAGGCGTTCTGATTTGATTTTAAAAACTGGATGTTCTTTGTGTCACGTGAAATATTTTCTGGTTAACGGTTTACTTTGAAATTGTAGTTCCAAGGTATCTGAAATGGGAAACTGACCCTAATTTCATTCGTTGCGATTTTTCCTTTCCTGTCGATCATTATTTTGATGTGGCGTATCTTCGGTACAAAATTTGTAACTATTATGTTCCATTTTGTCAGCATTTTCTGAATCTCAACTTATATTTCTCCCCGTAGCACAAAAATGTAAGTGAATACTAGTCCATTAGACTCATTGTGCGTTTCCTTGAAACATATTATAATATTGTCCATTACTGTCATAAGATATGATACTGCGTGAAGAGTTTGACTGAGCACTGAAAGACCTGAGTCGAAACAAGGCCCCCCGGAGTAGACAACATTCGATTAGAACTACTGACAGCCTTGGGAGAGCCAGTCCTGACAAAACTCTACCATATGGTGAGCAAGATGTATGATACAGGCGAAATTCCCTCAGACTTCAAGAATAATATAATAATTCCAATCCCAAAGAAAGCAGGTGTTGACAGATGTGAAAATTACTGAACTATCAGTTTAATAAGTCACAGCTGCAAAATACTAACGCGGATTCTTTACAGACGAATGGAAAAACTGATAGAAGCGGACCTCGGAGAAGATCAGTTTGGATTCCAAAGAAATGTCGGAAAACGGGAGGAAATACTGACCCTACGACTTATCTTAGAAGAATGATTAAGGAAAGGCAGAGATACGTTTCTAGCATTTGTAGACTTAGAGAAAGCTTTTGACAATGTTGATTGGAATACTCTCTTTCAAATTCTGAAGGTGTCAGGGGTAAAATACAGGGAGCGAAAGGCTATTTACAATTTGTACAGAAAGCAGACGGCAGTTATAAGAGTCGAGGGGTATGAGAGGGAGGCTGTGGTTGGGAAGGGAGTGAGACAGGGTTGTAGCCTATCCCCAATGTTATTCAATCTGTATATTGAGCAAGCAAGAAAGGAAACAAAAGAAAAGTTCGGAGTACGTATTAAAATCCATGGAGAAGCAATAAAAACTTTGAGGTTTGCCGATGACATTGTAATTCTGTCAGAGACAGCAAAGGACTTGGAAGAGCAGTTGAACGGAATGGACAGTGTATTGAAAGGAGGGCATAAGATGAACATCAACAAAAGCAAAACGAGGATTACGGAATGTAGTCGAATTAAGTCGGGTGATGCTGAGGGAATTAGATTAGGACATGAGACACTTAAAGTAATAAAGGAGTTTTGCTATTTAGGTAGCAAAATAACTGATGATGGTCGAAGTAGAGCGGATATAAAATATAGACTGGCAATGGCAAGGAAAGCGTTTCTGAAGGAGAAAAATTTGTTAACATCGAGCATAGATTTAAATGTCAGAAAGTCGTTCCTGAAAGTATTTGTATGGAGTGTAGCCATGTATGGAAGTGAAACGTGGACGATAAATAGTTTGGACAAGAAGAGGATAGAAGCTTTCGAAATGTGGTGCTACAGAAAAATGCTGAAGATTAGATGGGTAGATCTAATGAGGAGGTATTGAATAGAATGGGGAGAATTGGAGCTTTTGGCACAACTTGACTAGAAGAAGGGATCGGTTGGTAGGACATGTTCTGGGACATCGAGGGATCACCAATTTAGTATTGGAGGGCAGCGTGGAGGGTAAAAATCGTAGAGGAAGAGATGAATACACTAAGCAGATTCAAAAGGATGTAGGCTGCAGTAGGTACTGGGAGATGAAGAAGCTTGCACAGCATGGAGAGCTGCATCAAACCAGTCTCAGGACTGAAGACCACAACAACAACAACTCTCAGAAATAAAGAGTGACGATGGGGCACTTCCCTGTTGGAACCACGCTTTGTGTCGAACTATTGAGATCGTCCACTGCCTATCTGGACAGGGTATAGCAATTCTCGTAAATATCTTTAGTTTTCCAATTAAATACTTCGCCATCCTCAGATCTTCTAAGCATTTCCAGATCTTGTTTCGAGGGACAATACCGTAGGCTTTTTGAGTGTCCAAAAATGTACTTGAAATATTCTCACCATGTCCCCAGTACCTTTCTGCCACCAATCTTAATGCAAAAATGAGATCGAAAGCGCTGTGTTGCTCCCTGAACTCATGTTACTTCTCTTTCTCCTCCTCCTAAGTCTCATTCCTGTCAGAACTATCTAGTAGCTTTAGTGTGGCGACCCGTTGGTTGCCCTTCTTGAACAATGCTATTATGATCCTTTTTTCCAGTCTTCTGGGATTCTGTTTTCTTCCCTTTGTTTTATTGCTGCATATCCGTACAGGCGCACGGTTCTCATGTCATAATGTAGAAAATTATGTCTGTATGCTATACGTCGTGGGCGAAACAGAGACTTTGGGCCACCGGTCTGGCGCTAAGCCTCTGTAATTAAGAATTCTTACTGCAGATCTCATTTCATCTACAGCCTACCAAACAAATTGCTCCCCTCTCCAGCAACCGTCTAAGCCTCTCGTTTAAAATGCCTTAGACTATCACGTGATATTGACTTTCTGTCCGTCATGGCAAGCTTTTGGACGCTTTTTCAATTCGGTGCGTGTGTGTATGATAAATGCATAGCACACTTTGCAAAACTGCTCTGATATTACTCAGAAGTTTAAACTTCAAGGATGATTCTAAGCAGGAACCGGAAGTTATTGTAGCTAATATTGTGACCGAGATTCGACCGAACAACTAGCTGGGTAGAGAAGTGTTCTGTGCGATGCATTATGAGTTTTATGTTTATGTACATGTGCCACTACGGCAGTAATTTTATTTTTAAGCGTTGATGAATGCGGAACGTTGTTCTCGCTCGTGCCGACTACGAGACTACGTAAGAAATGTACATTTATATACGCCCGCAAAGAGTAACGGCGTAAATTTACGCGTATAGGAGTATGCACTTGAAAATGGTAAACAGCCCAAATCTGCGGAAATTGGTATAAATGACAGCGATTTTATCACAGCCAAGCTGAAAAGTGGAATCGCCTTTCTGTAAACAGAGGTATTGCAACACACAGTTCTCTCTGTTCGTCTTTAAGATTCAAGATATCGTAGACTAAAGTACCCAAGCGAATGCCGTATCCCATCTCTATCGGAAGGCGCTTGGTACTCTTCTGTACTGTCGTTTAGTGAAGAAGATACGAACTTATCTAATATTGGATCAGATTTGTGACTAAATTCTGGGATTCCTTGTTGAAAATCTCTGTCTGTTGTCTGGTACAGGCAGTATGCAGATTCAGCACACAGTATTAGTACATCCTCCTAGTTCAGTGGAATCTCGTCGACCCAGGACCAGGAATTCAAGAAATTGACGCCTCGCGTCACCAGAAGCGTCAGTGACAATCTTGCCTCTGACAAAAGTTGTTTCCCATGACGTGATCTAACGCCCCTAACAGTTTGATGCAAATATTTTGTAACACCCTGTAAAAACCATCTAGGGGATAAGGTGTTAGTAGCGCCATGAAGCTGTTCTCAAATGCTTCGTCGGCCAGTGTGGCCGTGCGGTGCTAGGCGCTTCAGTCTGGAACCGCGCGAACACTACGGTCGCAGGTTCGAATCCTACCTCAGGTATGGATGTGTGTGATGCCCTTAGGTTAGTTAGGTTTAAGTAGTTCTAAGTTCTAGGGGACTGATGACCTCAGATGTTAAGTCCCATAGTGCTCAGAGCCATTTCAACCATTTTTTCAAATGCGTCCATTGTTTACCAGAAGGGCGCCAGGAGACTAGCGATATGCAGGAAGTGTAGGCAGTGGCTGTTAGCGTGAACGTAAATAAAAGCAAGGCCTTGCTAATAAATAGACGAAGAGACCACTGGTATTCGAATGTGCTGTTGGCGAAAGATCACTGGAAATGGTAACGAGCGAAAGGTATATGGAAGTAACCATCCACACAAAACAAACAGTAGGAAAAGCAGGTGCCAGACTGAGATCTATTGAAGGAATCTTACGGAAATGTAATTCGCCTACGAAAGAACTGACTGTAAAATACTTGTAAGACGGATTCTTGTGCATTGCTCATAAGTCTGAGAGACTCTCACCAAGTTTGATTAATAAAATAAATACAGAAAACTCGACGAAGAAGAGGAGATTTCCTTACGAGGTCGTTTAGTAAGTGCGAGAGCATTACGGACGTGCTCACCAAATTCTGGCAACACACGCTACAAGAGAGTCGTTGTGAATCACAGAAAGGAACAACTGCTGAAAAATTGAGAGAGCATAGATTCGAAGAAAAGTCAGACACATGTGTCTCGTAAGGTGGTTTGCGGAGTGCTGAAGTAGATTAGTTTCTGGCAACCAGTATCCACCCGTCAGCTAATCGAGATGTTGGTTTACACCGGGTCCTGCGAGAAATACGGGCCTAGCAACGAACTAACTGCGTCACACTAGTTACCTTGCCCGGGGCCAAGATAGAAATCAGTACATGAATGAAAAGTTACCTACCAAAGTCCTTAACTTTGTCATTTGTTGTCGAGAGCTTGACTGTATTTAAAGGCGTTGCTGCAAAGCATTTTAAACTGGTGTGGAATAGTAACTCGCTTCCTGCAGCAAACGGTGGCTGCTTTTCGTAAGATCTGTAGTGTCACGTGCTGCGAGGCACGGCACAGGGCCCGACATATCGTTGGCCCCAGTTTTCACATAATGACGTGATGGTCTTCTATGGTAGCCAATATATCAAGCTGCAAGTGTCGCCTGCAGATGGCAACACGTGTACGTTGCTGGCGTTCCGTGTACTCCGTGTTCCGCCGCCGCGTTAGAGATGGTTTACTTCATGCGCCATTGAAACACAAAACAGCCGGATGGACACGGATTACTGACTGCCTAGCGGAACTGCTGTGTGCTGCAGGCTGCCATCTGTCTGTCGCCTGGCCAGAAAACGCTGCGTGTCTCCCCACATTATAGGCTCAAAGTAAGCGGCTGCAGACACACTCCGAGTCAGAATGTAGGGCATTGCGGCTAGCGACCGCCAGACACGTAGGCGATAGTACACTGACTGCTTTTTGTACCAAGTTCTCATTTTCACGGCGGGAGGACAATTTCAATCAGTCACATTCCTCGTTGTGCTTGCCAGTTTGCTCCGAGGTGATATACCACTGGTCGTCAAATTACAGCCCACGGGCAGCTTGTTCCCCGAATCAAATATTCGTGCGGTCTGCCGCAGTATGCAACCAGCAAACTACTTTTGCAAAAACAGACATAATGTCTGATGGGATACCACAATCACTGGTTATACAATGTTACTTACAATCCGTCTTAATTCCAAAAGTGTTTATTCACATGACCGGTTTCGGTTCCTCTAGAACCATCTTCAGATCTGAAATCACAATTAAACTAATTTACTATTTCACAAATACAAACCTATTTCATCCTATCCGATCAATATCAAATGTACCAGAACGTACCTGCAATTATGATTACACGAGTAACCCGTCCACACACAGCAACCTTTACATGCTGCGTCACATTAAAGTGGTTGGCAGAGCCGGCCGAAGTGGCCGTGCGGTTAAAGGCGCTGCAGTCTGGAACCGCAAGACCGCTACGGTCGCAGGTTCGAATCCTGCCTCGGGCATGGATGTTTGTGACGTCCTTAGGTTAGTTAGGTTTAACTAGTTCTAGGGGACTAATGACCTCAGCAGTTGAGTCCCATAGTGCTCACAGCCATTTTTTTGGTTGGCAGAATGCACGTGATTTATATTAATTATAAAACTCTTACCGACAGGTGGCGTCTGGTACATTTGTTACATTACATATGCACATACTGTATTAATTAGATTATTCTAATTTGCTTTTATCTCTAGAAATACTTAGTTAAAATCTGTAGTTGTCAAGGTTAAAATCTGTACATGATAAAATCAAAATACACAATAAAATTACCATTTTTGTACGATCGAAAACAAAGGGTGATTTCTATATCGATGGCGCTGGTGTAGACTTGTTTTCCTCCATGGTCTGCTTCCGTGGTTCCCGGTATTTCGGTGTTGTGCAGTCGTCTGATGTCCATCGTCGTGCGTAACTAAGTATTTCTAGAGATAAAAGCAAATTAGAATAATCAAAAATGGCTCTGAGCACTATGGGACTTAACATCTATGGTCATCAGTCCCCTAGAACTACTTAAACCTAACTAACCTAAGGATATCACACAACACGCAGTCATCACGAGGCAGAGAAAATCCCTGACCCCGCCGGGAATCGAACCCGGGAACCCGCGCGTGGGAAGCGAGAACGCTACCGCACGACCACGGGCTGCGGACTTAAAATAATCTACTTAACACAGTATGTACATATGTAATGTAACAAATGTACCAGACGCCACCTTTCGGTAAGAGCTTATAATTAATATAAATGACGTGCATTCTGCCAACCAATTTAATGTGACGTAGCATGTGAAGGTTGCTGTGTTTGGACGGGCTACTCCTGTAACCAAAATTTCAGATACGTTCTGGTACATTTGATGTTGATCGGATAGGATCAAATAGATTTGCATTTGTGAAATAGTGAATTAGTATAATTGTCATTTCAGATCTGAGATGGTTCTAGAGGAACTGAAACCGGTCATGTAAATAAACAGTTTTGCAATCAAGACGGGTTATAAGTAACATTATAGCAACTAATAGCCGAATGAGCTTCGTTATGGATGTAGTTGTCTTGCTCAGTAATGAAGAAAGTTACTTAGGTCAGAACAACGAAGAAAGCACTCCACATGTGTAAACGAAAGCAAAATATTCAAGATTGTCGATCTTTTACAGAAGCTCGAAATTTAGCTCTCACTTCAGTGCGAAATGCTTAAAATAGTTTGCACAACTAGACGTTGTCTCGAAGCCTGGCTGAAAATCCAAAGAAATTGTGGTCGTGTGTAAAGTACGCTAGTGGCAAGATAGTCAATGCCTTCTCTGCGCGATAGCAATGGAAATACTATCGATGGCAGTGCTGCTAAGACAGAATTTCTGAACACAGCCTTCCGAAATTCCTTCAGCAAAGAAGCGGAAGGAAATATTCCACAATTCGAATCAAGAACAACTGCCTACATGAGTAACTTAGAAATACACTCCTGGAAATGGAAAAAAGAACACATTGACACCGGTGTGTCAGACCCACCATACTTGCTCCGGACACTGCGAGAGGGCTGTACAAGCAATGATCACACGCACGGCACAGCGGACACACCAGGAACCGCGGTGTTGGCCGTCGAAGGGCGCTAGCTGCGCAGCATTTGTGCACCGCCGCCGTCAGTGTCAGCCAGTTTGCCGTGGCATACGGAGCTCCATCGCAGTCTTTAACACTGGTAGCATGCCGCGACAGCGTGGACGTGAACCGTATGTGCAGTTGACGGACTTTGAGCGAGGGCGTATAGTGGGCATGCGGGAGGCCGGGTGGACGTACCGCCGAATTGCTCAACACGTGGGGCGTGAGGTCTCCACAGTACATCGATGTTGTCGCCAGTGGTCGGCGGAAGGTGCACGTGCCCGTCGACCTGGGACCGGACCGCAGCGACGCACGGATGCACGCCAAGACCGTAGGATCCTACGCAGTGCCGTAGGGGACCGCACCGCCACTTCCCAGCAAATTAGGGACACTGTTGCTCCTGGGGTATCGGCGAGGACCATTCGCAACCGTCTCCATGAAGCTGGGCTACGGTCCCGCACACCGTTAGGCCGTCTTCCGCTCACGCCCCAACATCGTGCAGCCCGCCTCCAGTGGTGTCGCGACAGGCGTGAATGGAGGGACGAATGGAGACGTGTCGTCTTCAGCGATGAGAGTCGCTTCTGCCTTGGTGCCAATGATGGTCGTATGCGTGTTTGGCGCCGTGCAGGTGAGCGCCACAATCAGGACTGCGTACGACCGAGGCACACAGGGCCAACACCCGGCATCATGGTGTGGGGAGCGATCTCCTACACTGGCCGTACACCACTGGTGATCGTCGAGGGGACACTGAATAGTGCACGGTACATCCAAACCGTCATCGAACCCATCGTTCTACCATTCCTAGACCGGCAAGGGAACTTGCTGTTCCAACAGTACAATGCACGTCCGCATGTATCCCGTGCCACCCAACGTGCTCTAGAAGGTGTAAGTCAACTACCCTGGCCAGCAAGATCTCCGGATCTGTCCCCCATTGAGCATGTTTGGGACTGGATGAAGCGTCGTCTCACGCGGTCTGCACGTCCAGCACGAACGCTGGTCCAACTGAGGCGCCAGGTGGAAATGGCATGGCAAGCCGTTCCACAGGACTACATCCAGCATCTCTACGATCGTCTCCATGGGAGAATAGCAGCCTGCATTGCTGCGAAAGGTGGATATACACTGTACTAGTTCCGACATTGTGCATGCTCTGTTGCCTGTGTCTATGTGCCTTTGGTTCTGTCAGTGTGATCATGTGATGTATCTGACCCCAGGAATGTGTCAATAAAGTTTCCCCTTCCTGGGACAATGAATTCACGGTGTTCTTATTTCAATTTCCAGGAGTGTAGATATCCTCGGAGTAGTGAAGCAACTTCAATCACTTAATGAAAGCAAGTCTACCGGTCCAGACTGTATGCCAATTAGACCCCTTTCAGAGTATGCTGATGCAATAGCTCCACACTGAACAATCATATACAACCGGTCGCTCGGAGAAAGATCCGTGCCCATAGACTGGAAAGCTGCACAGGTCACACCAGATAGGCAGTAGGAGTAATGCACTAACTTACAGGTACATATCATTAACGTCGATATGCTGCAGGATTTTGGAACATAAATTGTGTTCGAATGTTATGAATTACATCGACGAGAACGGTCTTTTGACACACAGTCAACACGGATTTAGAAAACATCGTTCTTGTGAGACACATCTAGCTCTTTACTCAAAGCGTTGAGTGCTGTCGACAAGGGATTTCATATTGATATCGTATTTTCAGAAAGCTTTCGACACCGTACCTCACAAGCTGTTTGTGAACAAATTGGTAGTTATGGAATATCGTCTCAGTTATGCGACCGGATTGGTGATTTCGTTTCACAGAGGTCAGAGTGCGTAATAGTTGACGGTAAGTCATCGAGTAAAACAGAAGTTATTTCTGGCGTTCCCCAATTTAGAGTTATAAGCCCACCGCTGCTCCTTATCTATATAAACGATTTAGCAGACAATCTGAGCAGCAGTCGTAGGTTGCTTGCAGGTGACGCTGTCGTTTACAACCTAGTAAAGTCATTAGAAGATCAAAACAAATTGCGTAACGATGTAGAAAAGATATCTGTATGGTGCAAAAATTGTCAGTTCACCCTAAATAATTAAAAGTGTGAGGCCATCCATATGAGTGCAAAAAGTAATCCGATGAACTCCGGTTATACGATACATCAATCAAATCTAAAAACCGTAAATTCAACTAAATACCTAGGAGTTGCAATTACGAACGACTTAAATCGGAAACAACACACAGAAAATTTTGTGTTTAAGGCAAACCAAAGACTCCGTTTTATTGGCAGAACACTTAGAGGATGCAACAGATCTACTAAAAGACTGCCTATACTAAACTTGTCTCTCCTATTTTTGTGTTCTGTTACCCGATGTGGGATCCTTACCAGTTAGGGTTAGTAGAGTACATCGAGAAAGTCCAAAGAAGGACAGCGCGTTTTGTATTATCTCGTTGCGGCGAGACTAGCTTTTTCCTCCGAATGCGAAAATATTGTTTTGATGCCGACCAACGTAAGGAGAAAGGATCATCATAATAAAATAAGAGGAATCAGAGCTCGCATGGAAAGACATAGGTGTTGGTTTTTCCACGCTTTTCGAGATTGGAATAATAGGGAGTTCTTGTGAAGGTGGTTCGATGAATCTTCTGCCAGCTACTTGAGTGTGATTTGGAGAGTATCAATGTAGATGTAGATATACAGGGTGTTACAAAAAGGTACGGCCAAACTTCCAGGAAACATTCTTCACACACAAATAAAGAAAAGATGTTATGTGGACATGTGTCCGGAAACGCTTAATTTCCATGTTAGAGCTCATTTTAGTTTCGTCGATTCACCGCCAGTTGGCCCAATTGAAGGAAGATAATTTTGACTTCGGTACTTGTGTTGACATGCGACTCATTGCTCTACAGTACTAGCATCAAGCACATCAGTACGTATCATCAACAGGTTAGTGTTCATCGCGAACGTGGTTTTGCAGTCAGTGCAAATGTGGAGTTGGCAGATGCCCATTTGATGTATTGATTAGCACGGGGGAATAGCCGTGGCGCGGTACGTTTGTATCGAGACAGATTTCCAGAACAAAGGTGTGCCGACAGGAAGACGTTCGAAGCAATTGATCGCCGTCTTAGGGAGCACGGAACATTCCAGCCTATGACTCGCGACTGGGGAAGACCTAGAACGACGAGGACACCTGCAATGGACGAGGCAATTCTTCGTGCAGTTGACTATAACCCTAATGTCAGCGTCAGAGAAGTTGCTGTTGTACAAGGTAACGTTGATCACGTCACTGTATGGAGAGTGCTACGGGAGAACCAGTTGTTTCCGTACCATGTACAGCGTGTGCAGGCGCTACCAGCAGCTGATTGGCCTCCACGGGTACACTTCTGCGAATGGTTCATCCAACAATGTGTCAATCCTCATTTCAGTGCAAATGTTCTCTTTACGGATGAGGCTTCATTCCAACGTGATCAAATTGTAAATTTTCACAATCAACATGTGTGGGCTGACGAGAATCCGCACGCAAATGTGCAATCACGTCATCAACACAGATTTTCTGTGAACGTTTGGGCAGGCATTGTTGGTGATGTCTTGATTGGGTCCCATGTTCTTCCACCTACGCTCAATGGAGCACGTTAACATGATTTCATACGGGATACTCTACCTGTGCTGCTAGAACATGTGCCTTTACAAGTACGACACAACATGTGGTTCATGCACGATGGAGCTCCTGCACATTTCAGTCGAAGTGTTCGTACGCTTCTCAACAACAGATTCGGTGACCGATGGATTGGTAGAGGCGGACCAATTCCATGGCCTCCACGCTCTCCTGACCTCAACCCTCCTGACTTTCGTTTATGGGGGCATTTGAAAGCTCTTGTCTACGCAACCCCGGTACCAAATGTAGAGACTCTTCGTGCTCGTATTGTGGACGGCTGTGATACAATACGCCATTCTCCAGGGCTGCATCAGCGCATCAGGGATTCTATGCGACGGAGGGTGGATGCATGTATCCTCGCTAACGGAGGACATTTTGAACATTTCCTGTAACAAAGTGTTTGAAGTCACGCTGGTACGTTCTATTGCTGTGTGTTTCCATTCCATGATTAATGTGATTTGAAGAGAAGTAATAAAATGAGCTCTAATATGGAAAGTAAGCGTTTCCGGACACATGTCCACATAACATATTTTCTTTCTTTGTGTGTGAGGAATGTTTCCTGAATGTTTGGCCGTACCTTTTTGTAACACCCTGTAGAAGTGAGAACAATAAAATTTTAAGATATGGTTAATTTTTGTTGACGTTGGTGAATTCGGCCGTGGCTATTTACAGTTGGCTGCTAACCTCAGGGGCAGACGAGTAAGTAACGCGAACACTGCGGGCTGATGGACGTGATAGGGAAAATGTTTTATTGTTCGGCTTCCAGTGCTCACAATTCGTGGGTGTATTTGCATCGTAACGATCACCTGTTGTAGCATAAATTTCAAACGGAAGTAACAATGACTCGTGAATTCACATTATAGAAAGGTTATCTTGAAATGCGATATATGTACCTGTAGCAAGAAATATGAAATTAAATTAAGTTAAGGGGTAACACAGTGCAAAGAGTAGAAGAAAAGACATTCACAGCATTTAGTAAATATTTGAGATCGTGTCTCATATTGGAAAACACGTTTAAATAGAAGTGCAGTTACCGTTATTAATCAATTAGTCATCCGCTCTTGCAGACACGCAACCCATCGTTAGGTAGTTACAGTGTCACAACTTAGGGGTCGCTTGGGATTACAGCAGTATGAACCAAAGAGCAGTCGACACGAAGTGTTCCCAAAGTTGTTGACTTTTAACGACGAGTGCCTGGCGGCTGCCAGCTTGTCGCTTCCTTTCTCTATCTAGCCCATTGGGGGGAGGGGGGCTCATAAGACACTAATTAATGTAGGTTACCGATTAATAATAAGATCGATAAATGTTCAGCCCGAGGTGTTGCCGCACAAATCCAGTACTGGCTCTTGAGCAAAAATGTTTGACGACCACCGCTGTATACAATTCCCAGTCCTTTTCCATAGAAGACAATGGTCGATCTCAACAATCGTTTCACTTGCCACATACACAAACCCCCATGCACCAGTTGAGTAGGCAAAAATTCTCGTCACTTCAGAAGCATGAAAATTAAGGCCCTCCACATACGGAGCGACTCAAATGATACCGGCTGCCGACGCGAGTTGGTATCCGGTTGATTGCGAATCACTTCCTGTGTAGTTAAACAGGGCTCTGTCATTAGAAATACGCTCTGAGTCGCCGAGAAGCATCGCCGAACAGTTTGTCTCTAGTAGATGTTCTTTCGTGATTTGTCACCAGTAGACGTTTGATGCAAGGACTTCGAAACATCATCTTCAGTAAGCAATAAGGTTTTAATTAATTGCTTCCTTCCACATTTTCAAAAGAATTACAACACGAAACAGGGAAGTTACAGGGTGAAAGTAATATGGGAAAAAATGTTCCATTTTCAATGTGCTGCACTGCTCTGAAGTTGCCCGAGTGCCAGATCCGGTGCAGAAAGGGTTTTGGGTTTCCATGTGAGAGAAAGGCTGTTGAGCAAACTTTATATTGGATGCTGCCGCCAGGAGATTGCGAGAGCCGAGGTGTCGGCTGTCAAGCGCCGAGTGAGGCCGCCAGCAGGTGCGGCCAGGGGACGGTGCAGGCGCCGGCTGCCGAGATTACTCCTCCTCTCGCAAGTACGGTCAGCGAACATGCGCGCTTGTGCAACGGAATAAAGAAGCCGGGCACAGCCTCTGGCAGTGGCTTTCTCCTCGTCCGTGTGACGTAAGAGAATATTCGGCTGGCACCGGCAGACGAGCCGACCTACTTGCGTGACCCAGCGGCAGAGCAGAGCAGAGATCGCTCTTTAAGGGCACTCAGAGAGCGCCGCAGTCGGGACAACGCACTCTCAGTCTGCCGGCAGAAGTCGTCAGCGATCAGAGCTGTACCACTTCTCCCCTTCTGGAGCAACAACCGAATATTCTCGAATCTGTAGTAACACGGAGTAACGAAAGGCCATTTAACTAGCTAAAAATGTAGTACTATTGAAACGGACTATATCCACTGCTCTCCAAACACAACCTATTAACTATTCGATGGAAGTGAACGAAAGTGCACGAGCGTGTACTCAGTGGTCCCTCAGTCGTGCACAGAACGCGGGACGTCAAATGGCGTGTGGTCATCGTGATTACAGCGCCGAGGTGAAATGGCTACATGAAAAATCTGAAGAAATCGTGTTGTGTTGGCAGAAGAGCCAACACCGTGTTACTAGAGGAGACCGAAATGCACGCGTTTTAGCTCACGCAGGCTGGGGTGAGGAGGGAATAACTATACTGACGTGAGGTCTGGAACATGACAAGGAATTAGAATTTAGAAAGCGGACGTAATTAGTTTCATACTTAACTTTAATCCATTAATAATGAACGTCGCTCTTGATGGTACATGAGTCACACTATTATCTGTTCACATAGTACTTATAGTAACTGATTATGGAGCCTTGCTAGGTCGTAGCAAATGACGTAGCTGAAGGCTGTGCTAAACTGTCGTCTCTGCAATTGAGAGCGTATGTAGACAGTGATCCATCGCTAGGAAAGTCGGCTGTACAACTGGGCTGAGTGCTAGGGAGTCTCTCTAGACTAGACCTGCCGTGTGACGGCGCTCGGTCTGCAATCACTGATAGTAGCGATACGGGGATCCGACGTATACTAACGGACCGCGGCAGATTTAAAGGCTACCACCTAGCAAGTGTGGTGTCTGGCAGTGACACCACAAATCGAAAAAGAAATGATTATCTCAAGGACTGGCTCAGCATGTAGAGATATCAAAAGACCTGTCGGTCAAGCAAGGGTGGTAATATTAAGATTCCAATGGGAGTTCCACAGTTAAATTCAGAGGGGAGAGCGAATAGGTGGAAAGAGTTCACTGAGGGCCTGTATGAGGGGGTGGAATGATAGAAGAAGAGAAAGGAGTCTACAGGGAAGAGATAGGGAATCCAGTACAAGCATCAGAGCTTAGAAGAGATCTCGAAGACGTAAAATGAAATAAGGCAGAATGGGTAGGTAACAGTCCATTCGAATTTCTAAAATCGTTGGCGGTAGTGACAATTATACGGTTATTCACATTGGTGTGTAGAATACATGGGACTGCCGATAAACTATCAAACTTTCGGAAAACCATCATCCACACAATTCCCAAGACTTCAAAAGCCGACAAGTACGAGAATTATCCTAACAGTTCATGCATCGAAGTTGCTGACTAGAATAGTACATTCAAGAATGAAAAATAAAATTGAGAGGATGTGTTAGGTGACGATCAGTTTGGTATCATGTAAGGTAAAGGCACCAGAGAGGCATCTGACGTTGCGGTTGATAATTGAAACAAGATTAAAGAAAAGTTAATATACGTTCATAGGATTTGTCGACCTGTAAAAAGCGTTCGGCAGTGTAAAATGATGCGAGATGATCGAAATCCTGAGAAAAATACGGGTAAGCTAGAGGGAGTGACTGGTGATATAACAGAACGTACAAGAACCAAGCGGAAAAAATAAAGACTGGAAGATCAAGAAAGTAGTGCACAGATTAAGAAGGGCGTTAGATAGGGATGTAGTCTTTCGTCCCTGTTGTTCAGTATGAACGTCCAAGGAGCAATGACGGAAGTAAAAGAAATGTTAGAGTGTGAGGTTAATATTCAGGGTGAAAGGATACCAGTGTTAAGATTTGCTGATGAATGCCTAACCTCAGTGGAAGTGAAGAATTGCAGCATCTGCAGTCTAATGAGTACAGAATATGAATTGAGAGTACATCGAAGCAAAAACAAAAGTAATGAGAAGTCGCAGGAATGAGAACAGCGAGAATCGTACCATCATAATTGGTGATCACGAAGTAGACGAAGTTAAGGAATTCTGCTACCTAAGCAGCAAAATAACCCGTGACGGACATAACAGGGACACAGAAAGTAGACTAGCACTGGCAAAAAAGGGCATTCCTGGCCAAGAGAAATCTAATAGCATCAATAGTAGGTCTTAATTAGAGGAAGATATTTCTGAGAACGAATATTTGCAGCTCAGCATTGTATGGCAGTGAGACATGGACTGTGGCAAAACCACAACAGAAGATAATTGGACCATTTGAGATGGGGCGCTACAGAAGAACGTTGAAAATTAGATGGGCAAATAAGGTAAGTAATGAGGAGGTTCTGCACAGAATCGGAAAGGAATGTTTGGAAAACACTGACAAGAAGAAGGGACAAAATGATACGACATCTGTTAACATATCAGGAAATAACCTCTTTGGTACCAGAGAGAGCTGTGGAGGGTAAAAATTGTAGAGGCAGACAGAAATTGGGATACACCCAGAAAATAAATGTGGAAGCAGGTTGCAAGTACTACTCTGACATGAAAAGGTTGGTACAGAAGAGGAATTTGTGGCGGCCCACATCAAACTATTCAGAAGATTGGAAGCGCAGAGAGCCAGTTGAAGCAGCGGCAAAGACAATGTGTCAATCACCGATCAGTTACGGTGCACTGTAGAGATGTTCTTCATTACGTCATCACCTTGGAGACAACATTTGGATGACTCGACATGGGGCAGAATCGTCGCGAAAGTGGAAGAAGGACGAGGTGTGACGACTGTAGTCCATGGGGTTTGGTGTTGTTCTCAGCATGGTTTCACGTGCAAGAGGAGCGTTCCGAACTAGAAAGTACGGCTGCCTGAAAGAGAGGGGAATGTACCTACGGATACCGAAGACCACTACATTGTGCAGCAGGCAAGAACGTACGCACATCAAATAGCAGGCGCAGCTGCACTGCGTTAGTAGTTTAACCACAATAACATGTCTCTTCCTATTACATGCACTACGTTACCTATATTTATGGTAGGGTGTCAAACGATAGTCTCTGCACGATACGTCAATCTCTGCAGGTGTTCCTGCAGTTTGCTATGATTTCCTGTTGTTGCGATTTTCCCATGTACAAGAGTGTTATCCGCCAGCACCCTCCAGGATTATCTGATATCATCGGTCTGGAAAGACTTGACATTGTTAACACTTCTTACACGGTCTTTCATGCAGTTTTATTTTTTGTCTCGCCCTTGCACCTAGCATTCATCTGCCATTATAAGTGCACCGAAAAAAGTTTCCCCCTAAGATACATCTACATCTACATACCCACTCGGCAATTCACACGTTAGTGCCTGGCAGACGTTTCTTCGAACTACCTTCACATTATTTCTCTGTCGTTACACTCTCTAATAGAGCGTGGGAAAAAAGGGCACTTAAATCTTGTCACATGAGATCGGATTTGCCAGCAGTGAAATATTTGCGCATTCAGAGGAGAAAGATGTCGATTCAAATTTCGGGAACGGTCCTCGCCGCAACTAAAAATGCCTTTGCTTCCATGAGTGCCACACTAAATCGTGTATCACATCCGCGACACTCTTTCGATATCCTCTGCCATTCCTACCTGGTACGGATCCCACACGACACAGCAACACTCTAGCAGAGGACGGAATAGTGTAATGTAGGCATTCACTTTAATAGACCTATTGCACCATCTAAATCTTTTGCCAACGAAACATACTCTTTGGATTATCGTCCCCACAACATTATCTGTATGATCGTTCCAATTTAAATTGTTTGTAACAGTGATACTTACGTATTTAGCTGAATACTCAATCTTTAGATTTGTGTGATTTATAGTGTTAATTAAGGGATTTCTATTCTTTACTTACGCAGATGACCTCTCACTTTTCCTTATTCAGAATAAACTGTCACTTCTCGCACCATGCATGTATCGTGTCTATCATTTTGCAACTGGTTTTGACTATCTGATGACTTTACTAGACACTAAATGACAGCATCATCTACAGACAATCTTAAGAGGGCTGCTTTATATTGTCTCCTATATCATTTAAATAGATTAGGAACAGCAGAGGGCCTATAACACTCCCATAAGGAACGCCAGATATAACTTCTGTTTTCTCGATGACTTTCGGTCGATTACTACGTACTGTTACCTTTGTGACAAGGAATCACGACTCTAGTCGCACCATTGCGACGATACTCCACAGGAACGCATTTTGATTAGAAGTCTCTTGTGAGGAACGGGGTCAAAAGCCATCTAGAAATCTGGAAATGTGGAATCAAACCTATTTTCAGAGACTTAGCAGCACCTGAACTGCTGAAAAAGCGTGTCCATGGAAAAACTCACAGCCCCAACGAAAGTGTAAATAGTGTTATATGGTCAAGAATCTCCAACACTTTGTTTGTTGGAATAGAAACACTTCACTTTAGTGTGTATGGTGTTGTTGTTTCAATGATGGCAACGTACTAATGTGCAAAGTATTTCGAAATAAGGGAATGAAGACAAGTTTCGACATGATACGAACGATGCTTGCTTTAGACAAGGAACTTCTTCCGACTGCTCACAGGGCTGTAACAGCCTAGAAATACAAGCCAGAGGACAAAGAGGAAGCTGGAGGAGGACTTTGCAGAAGATGAAGATAATCCATCCTGTGGACCTAGAATGCACTAAAAAGTTAATCCAAACTTTGTCGCTCGATTTACAAAAATCTTATTTTTTTCATACAAATTACATGTTTTCTCAAAATCTAAACAACCAATTAGATTAAAATTATCAGGAAATGTTACACAGTCCCTTCTACGTACCTGACACAGCCAATATTCCAACAACCTGTATATTGTTTAATTTATAAACCAAAAATGGCACTAAAAGTAGTGAATTTTCATTACAATAGAAAAATTAATCTGTAAGAATTGAATTCAATTTTTTTTAAATCCCTGTGTTAAGTTGTAACCAATACTCCAATAAAAAACCTGTAAAAATTTCAACTTCCTAGCTGAAGTACTATCTGGGAAAACGTGTAATTGATAAGCTTTATTTTAACATTGGGAAGATAGGGCTTTCCGGAGCCGCTTAAGTGCCGATGACCAGCGAATACTTGTCTGGAGATGCAGTGGGCAGTGGCAGCATGCCAACCTGCTTGTCGCCCGCCATACGGCCAGACAACCAGGAGTGATGCTCTGTGGTGCCATTTCATTTCAGGGCACGACCCCTTTGTTTGTCGTTTGCTGCATCCTAACCGCATAGCGGTACGGGTTCGATATTCTACGCCTCATTTTGTTATCCTTCATGGCAAGCCATCCTGAGTTACATTTCGGCAAGATAAGGCACGCCTACAACAGCGAGAGTTTCCATTGCTTATCTTCGTGCCAGACCAGTTCCTGGCTAGCAAGGTCGCCAGATCTCTCCAAGATGGAGAACGGTTGGAGCATTATGCGTACGGCCCTCTAATCAGCTCAGGATATTGACGTTCTGTCGCGCCAGTCAGATAAAATTTCACACTATATCTCCGAGGAGGCCATCCAACACCTCTATCAATCAATGCGTAACCGAATAACTGCTTTCTACATCTACATTTATACTCCGCAAGCCACCCAACGGTGTTTGGCGGAGGGCACTTTACGTGCCACTCATTACCTCCCTTTCCTGTTCCAGTCGCGTATGGTTCGCGGGAAGAACGACTGTCTGAAAGACTCTGTGCGCGCTCTAATCTCTCTAATTTTACATTCGTGATCTCCTCGGGAGGTATAAGTAGGAGGAAGCAATATATTCGATACCTCATCCAGAAACGCACCCTCTCGAAACCTGGCGAGCAAGCTACACCGCGATGCAGAGCGCCTCTCTTGCAGAGTCTGCCACTTGAGTTTGTTAAACATCTCCGTAACGCTATCACGGTTACCAAATAACCCTGTGACGAAACGCGCCGCTCTTCTTTGGATCTTCTCTATCTCCTCCGTCAACCCGATCTGGTACGGATCCCACACTGATGAGCAATACTCAAGTATAGGTCGAACGAGAGTTTTGTAAGCCACCTCCTTTGTTGATGGACTACATTTTCTAAGGACTCTCCCAATGAATCTCAACCTGGTACCCGCCTTACCAACAATTAATTTTATATGATCATTCCACTTCAAATCGTTCCGCACGCATACTCCCAGATATTTTACAGAAGTAACTGCTACCAGTGTTTGTTCCGCTATCATATAATCACACAATAAAGGATCCTTCTTTCTATGTATTCGCAATACATTACATTTGTCTATGTTAAGGGTCAGTTGCCACTCCCTGCACCAAGTGCCTATCCGCTGCAGATCTTCCTGCATTTCGCTACAATTTTCTAATGCTGCAACTTCTCTGTATACTACAGCATCATCCGCGAAAAGCCGCATGGAACTTCCGACACTATCTACTAGGTCATTTACATATATTGTGAAAAGCAATGGTCCCATAACACTCCCCTGTGGCACGCCAGAGGTTACTTTAACGTCTGTAGACGTCTCTCCGTTGATAACAACATGCTGTGTTCTGTTTGCTAAAAACTCTTCAATCCAGCCACACAGCTGGTCTGATATTCCGTAGGCTCTTACTTTGTTTATCAGGCGACAGTGCGGAACTGTATCGAACGCCTTCCGGAAGTCAAGAAAAATAGCATCTACCTGGGAGCCTGTATCTAATATTTTCTGGGTCTCATGAACAAATAAAGCGAGTTGGGTTTCACACGATCGCTGTTTCCGGAATCCATGTTGATTCCTACATAGTAGATTCTGAGTTTCCAAAAACGACATGATACTCGAGCAAAACACATGTTCTAAAATTCTACAACAGATCGACGTCAGAGATATAGGTCTATAGTTTTGCGCATCTGCTCGACGACCTTTCTTGAAGACTTTCATAAGGGCCAGAGGTGGACCATCATATCCGTCGATGTCGACATTCAGAAAATTCCTTCATGTTTTTTTTTTTTTTTTCTTTTTCCACTGGAGTATATCATTGACTTACCGTCCCAAACGCAGTCTAACTTAGTTTTGTTCCTGCTTATGTGTTGTCTGTACATGTTGCATGGGGGCTTAATTAAATAATTATAATAAAAGTAATTTTAGAAGTCTCGTAACCGGTTGGCGCTGAATAGTATTAGCACGCAATCTGACTGCATAAAATAACAATAAAGAATGAAAGGAAATTTCTGTTAACACAATTGATTAATTAAGTGCCCAGCAACTATAAAAGCTACGAAACAACAAGCACAAGTGTAACTGTTCTGTGTGTGGTAGTGTGGTTCAACGTACATGTATCTGGCACGGTTCCTCCTCAATACGACGAGATATTTTAAACACCATTTACAATGAACTAATTGAAAAAAACAGAAATGGTATAATTGCACATAGAAACCAGAATTACAGTCTAATACATGAACACGAGCCAGATGCTTTGTTGACTGAACCTGTGACCAAGAGGCATTGTTATTTAGGAAATTTGAAATAAAAAAATTTTTGTTACCTCCATATATATTGACGAAAAATACACTGTGATCATTGCAACATCTTCCATCTATACATTACACCAACCGAACACCATCTACTCCTTCGCCCAACAGAACAATAACTGCACACGACATGCTTTCAACTAGTACAGCTCTCGACATCCTCTCAACAAGCACTGCCCACGACAACCTCTGAACTAATACTGTCCCAGTGGAGGCGGCGGAATAATACTCTTTGGCACAATCTCTGGCGCTGTGACTCAGTGTAGCCACCTTTCAATGTCGTTGTCGTCTTCAGTTACACTAAATAGCGCCGGCCGTTGTGGCCGAGTGGTTCTAGCCGCTTCAGTCCGGAACCGCGCTGCTGCTACTGTCGGAGGTTCGAATCCTGTCTCGGGCATGGATGTGTGTGATGTCCTTAGCTTAGTTAGGTTTAAGTAGTTCTAAGTCTAAGGGACTGATGACCTCAGATGTTATGTCCCATAGTGCTTAGAGCTACACTAAACAGCAAAAGACTCTACCACTGCTTTCATGATTTCTTGTTAATACGCCCTATTTTATATTTAATGGGAAGATTTTTAAGCTTTGTGCATTAAACAAATTGAGTAAAATACAGGGGCTTGTTTCTGTCTGTCTGTAAGAAATTAAGTTTTTGTTCTATATTCCCCCTCTACTAAAGGAGGCTTTCAGGCTGTAACATTTAATCGTGTATCAGAGTGTAATGTGATTAATAAATGGCTTTTTAAGATCTCTTCTCTGCAAGAACGAAAAAGAAGGATGGTTAGCATTTAACTTGCTGCAGACGCCGAGATCATTATAGACAGAGGACAAGGTCGGTTTCGTTAATGATGTGGAAGGAAATCGGCCGTGCCGTTTGAAACGACCACTCTAGCATTCATACTAAGCGATTTTGAGACATACAAAAAACCTAAATCTGCATAACCGAACGCGGATCTGAAACTCCGTCGAGTGACTTAACCCCTACGTCACCTCGCTGAAAAGGAGCATTCATCTTTCTAGTACGGTTTTTAAAAGTCAAAACAGTATGTTTTCTCTTTCGTTAACTCCTACGACCTACATATCATGACAGTGCTCATCCACAGACTTAATTTTTAATCAGTTCAGAACTTGTCTGCAAGGCATCTCGTTCAGCAAAGGCATTGCATTATGATTTTACCAACAATGTTACAAAATCAACTAAGAACACAACTGAGGTTCCATTCTGACTTGGCTTAGGGACGTTTGGACAGATGTCCGCTTCAAGTAAGTGGCAGAGGTGTCGTAAATCCGGTCTGATGAACCAACACTGTCGGTACCACACCATAGTACCTCATTTTCCATACAACAGATGGAAGTCAAACACTTCAATACTTCCTAACGCTCCATTTCGACTGAACATAATGCGCTGTAACGGTCCGTTACACAAATGTTTTTTATTCCAGTCTTTGATCACAATATCAATTCTTTAGACGATGACCGGTTTCAGTCCGTAATGACCATCCTCAGATCTACAATATACAAATATATACATCTAGTGAGCAGTGTGTCTTTCAACATAATACAGCAATATGAATCACAGTATACTATCATACAACCAGGGAAATGTACAGATAAAATACGGTAAAACGTATCTTTTTTGCACCATGTCCTAAAGTGATAAGGCCATAATGGCATCGTCGAAACATATAAATATAATCAGTACAGCATCGTCACATAGATCTAAAATAAGGTGTATAATAGGCCACATCGTCCACACAGTCATTATTGCAACTGGCTTCTGAAGTATAGTAGCTACCAGGAATCTGTTTGCCTACATCCTCCCTAGATGTCGCTACTGTGGGCTTAGATGTAGTCATAATTTACGCAAAAAAAATCTGATAAAAACACATTAGGTAAAATACATGTAGCTGACTTTTAAAATTGATAACTACCATAGAAACCAATTGTGATGCATTAAAAGACGAATACAGTTACCCATATAAAAATTATTAAAAGGAAATATATGAAGAGAATAGGTCCGACCCTTTTTGTGGTGAGTTTACGGTCAACAATTAATATACGTAATACATTGCCTGTGGCAACCTATAAATTGCCTATGAAAGATAAATGTCTATATGACAGCCGAAAAAAGACAGATCAATTATCAGCGTCCTCTGTTGGGTTGGCCACCAGGATGTTATGTAGGCGCGCACCGATCGTAAGAACTTAACCACTAGAGGGCTTTACATACATCGTCATATTTCTCTCACAGAAAACGTTTAAACAACATATTAAGAGTCAATAAATAAAATTATATAGTCTGGCTATACATTCCATGTATAGGTAGGAGATAATCAGTTACAGGATTAGAGCGACTAATGTACGGAAGTAAGGCAAATTCCTACTGTTTTCAACATAAATCATCAAGTAAGGCTAAGTATAAATACGCGAGACATTTTTAACATGGTTTTCACATCTACGGAAATACGATTTTTGACTATGTTACGATGATTTGAAAATGGCTCACAAACGAAAATTAGCCATCGAGTGAATAAAAAAAGTAAAATTTGCAACTTTGGACTAGTTTTTCGTTGTACTGGTTAGCAGAAGCTGCTGACCCACAGCTATTCCAGCATCCTTTTTTTTTAAACCCTGAGTCGTACTTCAACGAATGCATCTACTTCTACTGTTGCGTTCTAAAGCAAAATACA
Source organism: Schistocerca cancellata (assembly GCF_023864275.1). NCBI lineage: Eukaryota > Metazoa > Arthropoda > Insecta > Orthoptera > Acrididae > Schistocerca > Schistocerca cancellata. The sequence goes on along the minus strand of NC_064633.1, from coordinate 285,851,593 downwards.
CTCTAAGACAAAAAAAATCGACGCACCACGAATCAGTTAACGAATTGGACGGAAATCAGTAGAAGTGATAGAGTTATTGGATGTCCTTCTGGGGGATGTCGTGCCAGATTGTGCTTAACTGGCACTTCATATTGTCAGAATCCCGAGCCGGTTGGAAGGCTGTGAACATAAAGCTTCAAACGTTACACTGGGACTCTGCTGACCAAGGTAGAATTTCGGAAGCACGAAGACAAGCATTAAAAGCCCTGGTCGTGTACGGGCGGACACTGTCTTGCTGAAATGTAAATCCAGGACAGGTTATCATGGAAGGCTGTGTTGCAAGGGTGCCGTGGAAGGCAACCAGTGGGGTCTTCCTAAGAAAAGAAATGGCACCACAGACCATCACTCTCATATTTCGGACCGTTTGGCGGGCAACATCCGGATTTTTACTCCACTGCAGTGTCTCCAGACACGTCTCTGCTGGTCATCGGGGCTCATTTCGAAAAGGGGCGCATCACAGAAGCCTCATGCTGTTCATCTCCTCCTCGCTTCTTTCTCTGTCCATCTCTTCCTTTCTCTGTCTGTCTCCTTCTCTCCCCTTTCTCTCTCCATCTCCTCCTTTTCACTGTCCATTTCCCCCTCACCTCCCCCTGTTATTTTCTTCCTCCCTCTCTTTCTCTGCGCATCTCTTCCGCCGCCCTGTCTCTGTCCATCTCCTCCTCTTCTACCCTCTCTCTGTCCATCTCTTCCTTCCCCTCTTCATCTGTTTATCTCTTCCTCCCCCTACTCTCACGAATAGGAGGTTGATGGTACCTACGCCATCCCAATTGGAGGTTGATGTTATTTACGCCACTGTATTTCGTTCCAGATAGTAACTAATATGAGTATCAAATTTGATTGAAATCGTTCCAGTGTTTATGATTAGCTTTTTATCTGTTAATTCGCACATATCAAGTATTTCATATATATTTAACATATTTCGCTCGTTTTTCTAGTGGATTTCATTTTCACAAAGCTCTATGTTTATGACTTCGCATCTCCTGAACCAGGTCGTACAGTGAGATACACTACTGGCCATTAAAATTGCTACGCCAAGAAGAAATGCGGATGATAAACGGGTATTCATTGGACAAATACATTATACTAGAACTGATATGTGATTACATTTTCACGCAATTTGCGTGCATAGATCCTGAGAAATCAGTACCCAGAACAACCATCTCTGGCCGTAATAACGGCCTTGATACGCCTGGGCATTGAGTCAAACAGAGCTTGGATGGCGTGTAGAGGTACAGCTGCCCATGCAGCTTCAACACGATACCACAGTTCATCAAGAGTAGTGACTGGCGTATTGTGACGAGCCAGTTGCTCGGCCACCATTGACCAGACGTTTTCAATTGGTGAGAGATCTGGAGAATGTGCTGGCCAGGACAGTAGTAGAACATTTCCTGTATCCAGAAAGGCCCGTACAGGACCTGCAACATGCGGTCGTGCATTATCCTGCTGAAATGTAGGGTTTCGCCGGGATCGAAAGAAGGGTAGAGCCACGGGTCGTAACACATCTGAAATGTAACGTCCACTGTTCAAAGTGCAGTCAATGCGAACAAGAGGTGACCGAAACGTGTAACCAATGGCACCCCATACCATCGCGCCGGGTGATACGCCAGTTTGGCGATGACGATTACACTCTTCCAATGTGCATTCACCGCGAAGTCGCCAAACACGGATGCGACCATCATGATGCTGTAAACAAAACCTGGATTCAAGCGAAAAAATGACGTTCTGCCACTCGTGCACACAGGTTCGTCGTTGAGTACACCATCGCAGGCGCTCCTGTCTGTGATACAGCGTCAAGGGTAACCGCAGGCATGGTGTCCGAGCTGACAGTCCATACTGCTGCAAACATCGTCGAACTGGTCGTGCAGATGGTTGTTGTCTTGCAAACGTCCCTATCTGTTGACTCAGGGATCGAGACGTGGCTGCACGATCCGTTACAGCCATGCGGTTGAGATGCTTGTCATCTCGACTGCTAGTGATACGAGGCCGTTGGGATCCAGCACGGCGTTCCTGATTACCCTCCTGAACCCACCGAGTCCATATTCTGCTAACAGTAATTGGATCTCGAACAACGCGAGCAACAGTATCGCATACGATAAACCGCACTCGCGATAGGCTATAGTCCGACCTTTATCAAAGTCAGAAACGTGATGGTACGAATTTCTCCTCCTTACACGAGGCATCACAACAACTTTTCACCAGGCAACGCCGGTCAGCTGCTGTTTGTGTATGAGAAATCGGCTGGAAACTTTCCTCATGCCGGCACGTTGTAGGTGTCGCCACCGGCGCCAACCTTGTGTGAAAGCGCTGAAAAGCTAATCATTTGCATATCACAGCATCTTCTTCCTGTCGATTAAATTTCGCGTCTGTAGCACGTCATTTTCGTGGTGTATCAATTGTAATGGCCAGTAGTGTATTTTTGTATGTACATACCACTCCAGTGAATGAGATTCGAGAGCGAAGCTGTACTTGGAGACGTCACGAACAGCGGTGGGACAGTAAACTGACCGTCGCCCACCACACGGCTCGACAACCAGGAGTAATGTTCTTGTGTGCCATTTCTTTTCATAGCAAGAGCCCTTTGGTTGTCATCCGCGGCACCCTTCCAGCACAGCGGTACGGCGACGATATTCTACGCCGCGTTTTGTTGCCTTTCATGGCGTGGGCTCATATTTTAGCAAGATAGTGCCCACCCGCACACCGCAAGAGTTTCTACTGCTTTACTTCCTGCTTGCAAAACTCAACTTTGGCCAGCAAGGTTGCCGGATCTCTCCCCAACTGTGTACGTTTGGAGCATTATGAGCAGCGCCCTCCAAACATCTCGTGATCTTGACAATCTTACGCGTCAATTGGACAGAATTTCACACAATATCCTCAGATGGACATCCAACAAGTCTGTCAATCAGTGTCAAGCAGAATACCTGCTTGCATAAGAGCCAGAGGTGGACCAAAGCGTTATTGACTATCTCTATTTGTGAAATTATCCTGTTATCTTAATATGTTATGTTACGTTATGTTTATCTTTACATGTCTATCACATCTACCGATTTCCGGTTCATTCGGATAACTCCTTCGTGGTGAGTCATTTATTTCATTTATTTTTTGCGAAGGGTGTACTTTCTGAATTATTTTTTTGGCGTACGAAAAGAAGAACGTCGCGAAGTCTCAAATACAGTTAAATATTATGGAACTTAAAATCAGGCATGAAGTTATTATTTTTTCGTAGAGTGGTCGTTGCAAATGTGGGAATGTTTATCACTCAGTATGGTTCAAATGGCTCTCAGCACTATGGGACTTTACATCTGAGGTCATCAGTCCCCTAGAACTTAGAACTACTTAAACCTAACTAACCTAAGGACATCACACACATCCATGCCCGAGGCAGGATTCGAACCTGCGACCGTAGCAGCAGCGCGGTTCCGGACTGAAGCACCTAGAACCGCTCGGCCACAGAGGTCGGCTGTCACTTAGTAATTCGGAATGAAATAAAATGATTTATGGATATGCCTCCGTTTGTCTTTACCTATTAAGACGTGTTACTAACCGCGCGTGACGTATGTTATTGTACACGTCATCGGTCTTTTGATGGGTGTGACGACGCAGCTCTGTTAGTGCTGACGGCTTCTCATGTCGCAAAATGGGAAACCGCCGGCAATAACTGAGCTGCCAAGGCGACGCGTCGCGACGCCAGTGGGCGAGAGACTAGGGCGGCGCGGAGCCTCGGGTCGCGTCTCGCCGCTGGAAATGAATTCTGGCAGCCAGCCGCCTGCCTTAAGTGATTGCTTCCATTCCAGCTCCTCTGTCGCGCAGCAAATTCCCTCTCCTTAAAGCTAAACACCGCACCGTCTGCTTCGCCGAGGGAACAGCATCGCAATGGACCCTGCATCAATAGTTCTGGCATTAGCATTATTGCTCTTGACTCCATTCAAGTGACGAATGAACAAGTTTGTCGTTTTTTATCTTTCCAGTAGAGGCGAAATAATTTCTACGAAGCCTGCCTGCTGAACTGAACTGTCTTGCTTCATTCATGCACGATATCTTGCAGACAGTTGAAACATCCCCTTATAAAAATTAAGAATGACAGTGCTGGTAAATCTTTTACGTTATTTGATTTTCAAACAGCTGAGAAAGACTGCACGTACTCAGACATTTCTCTCTTTACTTATTCTGATCAACAGTAAACTGACACACAATATTTTTTTTAGTGCAACGCGATCTGATTTTCAATTATCCCTACAAAAAAAAAAAAATGCCCTGACTAACACTAACCTATAACTTTCATGAATCTGTTACCTCACAAAAATCTTCGTTATTCAAACTACTGCAGTACAGCGTGCGCCAATACTGCCAGCTAAATAAAAAGGTTCTAACTACTGAAGGCACTAACTACTGATAGGCATAGTTAGCAAATAAAAGATTTTGATAGAGAACAAACAATGTATTTAACTTAATTGTGTTCAAAAGTCATTATATATATATATATATATATATATATATATATATATATATATATATATATATATATATATATCAGTTCATGACATCGAGTCTTATAAATTTCCTTTTTCTGACGGACACACGTACAGATCGTCCGCACTCAAAACTGCCATCTCTCTCCCCACATCCACCACTGCTGGCGGCTCACCTCCAACTGCACAACGCTATGCACTGTTCACATCCAACTGCCCAACACTAAAATAGCGAAATGCCAACCAGCCACAAATTGCACACAGCACAGTCAGTGATTTTCATACAGAGCGCTACGTGGCGTTACAAACATAAAAACCTAAACAGCCTACTTACGCAGTAGATGCAAGCGAACAGGTAGACACTGAATCATACTGTCAACTGCTAAAGTACGACCACATGAAATGTCAGCGCAGATTATGAGATTTTCTCGGCCGATATTTGACTGACAGGCATTGCACTGGACGGCGAATGTTAAACAGAAACGAAAATGACGTCACATGCGCCCGAAGCCAACGTAACAGGATCCCTAATGTTAATAACATAAAGTGTAGTTACAACAGAAATGTAGAAATTCACAAAGGTATGTTGCCCGCGACTTTAGTGGTGTATACGGTATATAGAGCTGTATCAAGATGTTTGACATGATAGAAATACAGAGTCGGTGCTGGCCCAGACTAAATAGTTCATATTTATTAGCATCTAATAAAAAACGATCACATAAGCTATATTTTTGCACTTGATATACGTTGGTTCTGTACGCCGTATACATACACACATCAAAGAAAAGTTTTGTGTCACCTCAGTACCGAGAGTTCCGGAACCTGTACAGAAACTTGGAATAGAGATAAACATAAACATCATTCCCGCCCTTTTTATTGCTCATGGAGACCACACATTGCGTATTGTACCACCATACAGCGAGACCTTCACCGGTGGTGGTAAAGATTGCTGTACACACCGGCACCTCTAATACCCAGTAGCACGTTCTCTTGGTTTGATTTATGCCTGTATTTGTCATTGCATACTATCCACAAGTTCATCAAGGCACTGTTGGTCCAGATTCTCCCACTCCTCGACAGCGATTTGGCGTAGATCCCTCAGTGGTTGGTGGGTCACGTCGTCCACAAACAGCCCTTTCAGTCTATCCCAGGCATGTTCGATGGGGTTCATGTCTGCAGAACATGCTGGACACTCTAAATGAGCGATGTCGTTATCCTAAAGAAAGTCATTCACAAGATGTGCACGATGGGAGCGCGAATTGTCGTCCATGAAAATGAATGTCTCGCCAATATGCTGCCGATATGGTTGCACTATCTGTCGGAGGATGGCATTCAGATTCTAATTGTAAATTGCTATTTGCATTATTTACAATGGCAGCGTTTCCTATATGTCTGCTTGCATCTACATCTCTTTGATTATCTTTCATATTGTTAATATCTGATATAATTACATAAAATATCCCTACATCAGAGTGTGTTCTTCTTTATACGCTTAAAAATAATGTTTGTTAATTTTTAATGTCAGTCGTTCTATACGTTGTGTACGATTGTTGAATTCACTACCCAAGTGATGCAAAACTTCCTTCATTCGTGCACGATGTCTTGCAAACAGCGGATGTAAGTGAACAGGTAGACACTGATTCATATCATCAACTGTTAAAATACGATCAGTCGACGTGTCTACGCAGATTATGTGATTTGTCTGGCCAACATTTGACTAACAGACTTTACACTGTTAAACAGAAACGAAAATGACGTCAAATGTGCCCCAAGAAAACGTAGCAGGATCTTCTCAATATTACGGGTGGTTATAACTAAACTGCAACTACTCACAAAGGTCCAGCGTGTGCTGTAATTAGACCGGTCGGTGTGGCCGTGCGGTTCTAAGCGCATCAGTTTGGAACCGCGTGACAGCTACGGTCGCAGGTTCGAATCCTGCCTCGGGCATGGATGTGTGTGATGTCCTTAGGTTAGTTAGGTTTAAGTAGTTCTAAGTTCTAGGGGACTGATGACCTCAGTAGTTAAGTCCCATAGTGCTCAGAGCCATTTGAACTATTTTTTTGCTGTAATTATCGCAGCGGATCTTGGTAGATATTCCGATGCGTTAATGTGGAACAGATTTACGGTGGAAAATGAATTAGCTCCAGTCTTGGCCACCAAGCGCTAATATTGCACTGTATACTGTTTGTATGACGACATGACACTCACGTTGTCGCTTGAAAAGCCATTACGTGAGTGAACAGTACAGCTATGAAAAAGAAAGACCGTGCGCTGTTAGTGAAGCTGTTGTGTGTGAACGGCAGCAATTACAGTGCTGCATTGAGAGAGTATCGTCGACTGAAAGCTCAGAAGAGAGCCCCCATGCCATTAAAGACGGTAATGAAATTCGAAAACACGGGTGATCTGGGTACCTGAAGAAGAAGGCGTCCTATCCCAGTGGAACTTACTGACGAGGTTGCTGTTAACTGACCATAAAGCATATGCCCCGTGTAGTGCTAGAGCTCCTGCAGCGTTACCATAATTGTCCATCCAATGGTCGACAGTTCGGAAAGGTTTGCGGTCTATTTTACACTGATATACGCACAAGATCCAGATGGTGAAGCAACTGAAACCTTTTCATCCACAGCAACGTTCTGAATTTCCTCTTTGGTTTCTGGTGCAGATCGAAGTTAATGCAAAGTGATCAGGTAATAGTGTATGGAGTGACGAGGCTCATTTTACACTACAGAGTGCAGTGAATGCACAGAACTGTCGTTCGGGATACTGCTAAACAGCGTCTTGTACAAGAAGAGCCGTCGCACTCGCCGTACGTGACAGTGGGGTGAAGATTCAGAAGAACCCGTATTCTCGGTCCGTTCTTTTTTGAAGAGAATATATTCAGACGGCCTGTCAAGTGTAGTGTGACGTCTGAATGTTATCGAGACCTCCTTGTACGGCATGTGACTCCTGCTTTGGAAGAGTGCAACTATGTAGAAACCTATTGTTTCCACGCAAGATGGGGCAACACCTCATGTCGCTGGACAGTGAAAGATCTGCTTAATACAATCTTCCACGAACGTCTGTCTATAGTGATTTTCCACAGGCATGACCTGCTAGATCATCTGATCTGGATCCATGTGAAACTTCCTGGTAGATTGAAACTGTGCGCCGGACCGAGACTCGAACTCGGGACCTTTGCCTTTCCCGGGCAAGGTTCGCAGAAGAGCTTCTATGAAGTTTGGAAGGTAGGAGACGAGGTACTGGCAGAATTGAAGCTGTGAGGACGGATTGTCATTCGTGCTTGGGTATCTCAGATGATAGAGCACTTGCTGAAAGGACGCGTTTAAAAGGGATGCGTTCGATCTCTACCTGATCTGAAGGCCAGTACAGGGGAATGATTTTCTCAGATTCCACCGGAATTGCTGCGAGCAACTGCTGGTCACGTCGATTCACGGAGGGAGCATCTCGTCATCGTCTCCGATAGTCATATTGTACAAATCGTGGAAGCGTCGGTTATAATAAAATCAACATTATGCCTTCTCACTTGTTACTTTTTCTGCTCACGTCCCGTTCCTAGTGCACTGAATATGGAAACATTTCTATACGTCTTTCTTGCATCCACAGCACCAGATTTGCACCTGGTTGCCAAAATTGGAATTAATTTTTTCCAGGGTAAATCGGTTCCGTATTAACGCATGAGAATATCTACTAAGTTCCGCTGAAATACGATAATTACAGCCCCCACTGGCCCGTTGGACATAAACCATTTACTAGACATGATCAAAAACTGTATAAAATTGTACACTGACGATGCTGTAGTCTATAGAAAAGCATTGTTCTTTGAAGACCGCACAAAATTTCCATTTGGTGTAATGAAGGGCTGCTCTCCTTAGACGTGGGTAAATTCACGAGGGCGTGCTGAAAAGTAATGCCTCCAAATTATTTACGCGAAAACTCTTAAAACATTTAAGTAAAACCCAGCGTTATTAACATCCTATATCTTTGTTCTTCATGTCTACATTTTTATTTCTCACCGTAGTCACCCTGGCGACGAAGACATTTCTCCCAAAGAGATACCAGTTTGTTGACACCGTCACTGTAGAATGTTTGACGTCGTTGACGAAGCCACAACTTCACTTCTGCCGGCGACCACTTCATCACTATCGAAGTGAAGTCGTGCAAGGTGTTCTTTACGTTTTGGAAACAGTGGAAAATCGGATGGATGGAAGTCGGGACAGGATAGAGGACGATCGACAACAGTGAACTCTGTTGGAAATGCAGGGGGACGGCGTAGGTTATCTTCACTCAGAAAGATTCCAAACAATTAGTAATAAGATATTTATTATATATGGAGAAATACTCAGCTTAAATGACGCTTCTTCCTGTGAAGTGTCCAGCACTATTAGACGTTTGAAATTATTACAAGTCCTTTAAAATATTAAAATAGTGCCCTGTGCCTCTGAGTGATGCCTTCGTTGAGTCCAGACATGGCCTACGTTGTCTACGGAGCCTAAATCTCGGAGACGACGGACGAATACTGCAGTTTGTAGACTCTACGGTAACTGGAGACTGTACACGTCTCGGCCCACTGAAGATAATTGTCCGCCGTAGCTCAGTGCTATTTAACGAGGCATCGACCTATCGCTATCCAGACACGTGATGCCCATAGGTTGGCAGCTGCGGCCACTAGGGGACCTCGGTACAGTTTGTACTGCCAACCCATACAGCTGCTACGCTACGAATATTTGGAGCGCGGCTTGTCGATTGTGGTGCGTTACTCTCTGGAGTCGTGAAAATCGTCACCACAAACCCAAGGCGCCGGATTGGTGGAGATGTTGCAGTGATTATGTGCTGTTTGCCATTGTCATTCTGAAGGGAAAGGTGCACCATGTGCAGACGATCTCTTCGAAATCGTGTTTTCGATTATAGCACGCTGTTTTTCACGCAGCGACATAGTTGCATTACACGCCGCAATGTCACATGCTACAATTCGGATCCCACTAACAGCAGAGGGTTGTAAATATTTATACTTGAATAATAAAGATGAACCATGGACCTTGCCGTTGGTGGGGAGGCTTGCGTGCCTCAGCGATACAGATAGCCGTACCGTAGGTACAACCACAACGGAGGGGTATCTGTTGAGAGGCCAGACAAACGTGTGGTTCCTGAAGATGGGCAGCAGCCTTTTCAGTAGTTGCAAGGGCAACAGTCTGGATGATTGACTGATCTGGCCTTGTAACAATAACCAAAACGGCCTTGCTGTGCTGGTACTGCGAACGGCTGAAAGCAAGGGGAAACTACGGCCGTAATTTTTCCCGAGGGCATGCAGCTTTACTGTATGATTAAATGATGATGGCGTCTTCTTGGGTAAAATATTCCGGAGGTAAAATAGTCCCCCATTCGGATCTCCGGGCGGGGACTACTCAAGAGGACGTCGTTATCAGGAGAAAGAAAACTGGCGTCCTACGGATCGGAGCGTGGAATGTCAGATCCCTTAATCGAGCAGGTAGGTTAGAAAATTTAAAAAGGGAAATGGATAGGCTAAAGTTAGATATAGTGGGAATTAGTGAAGTTCGGTGGCAGGAGGAACAAGACTTCTGGTCAGGTGACTACAGGGTTATAAACACAAAGTCAAATAGGGGTAATGCAGGAGTAGGTTTAATAATGAATAGGAAAATAGGAATGCGGGTAAGCTACTACAAACAGCATAGTGAACGCATTATTGTGGCCAAGATAGATACGAAGCCCACACCTACTACAGTAGTACAAGTTTATATGCCAACTAGCTCTGCAGATGACGAAGAAATTGAAGAAATGTATGATGAAAAAAAGAAATTATTCAGATAGTGAAGGGAGACGAAAATTTAATAGTCATGGGTGACTGGAATTCGAGTGTAGGAAAAGGGAGAGAAGGAAACGTAGTAGGTGAATATGGATTGGGGCTAAGAAATGAGAGAGGAAGCCGCCTGGTAGAATTTTGCACAGAGCACAAATTAATCATAGCTAACACTTGGTTTAAGAATCATGATAGAAGGTTGTATACATGGAAGAACCCTGGAGATACTAAAAGGTATCAGATAGATTATATAATGGTAAATTGTAAGACATTTCCAGGGGCAGATGTGGACTCTGACCACAATCTATTGGTTATGACCTGTAGATTAAAACTGAAGAAACTGCAAAAAGGTGGGAATTTAAGGAGATGGGACCTGGATAAACTGAAAGAACCAGAGGTTGTACAGAGTTTCAGGGAGAGCATAAGGGAACAATTGACAGGAATGGGAGAAAGAAATACAGTAGAAGAAGAATGGGTAGCTTTGAGGGATGAAGCAGTGAAGGCAGCAGAGGATCAAGTAGGTAAAAAGACGAGGGCTAGTAGAAATCCTTGGGTAACAGAAGAACTATTGAATTTAATTGATGAAAGGAGAAAATATAAAAATGCAGTAAATGAAGCAGGCAAAAAGGAATACAAACGTCTCAAAAATGAGATCAACAGGAAGTGCAGAATGGCTAAGCAGGGATGGCTAGAGGACAAATGTAAGGATATAGAGGCTTATCTCACTAGGGGTAAGAAAGATACTGCCTACAGGAAAATTAAAGAGACCTTTGGAGATAAGAGAACCACTTGTATGAACATCAAGAGTTCAGATGGAAACCCAGTTCTAAGCAAAGAAGGGAAAGCAGAAAGGTGGAAGGAGTATATAGAGGGTCTATACAAGGGCGATGTACTTGAGGACAATATTATGGAAATGGAAGAGGATGTAGATGAAGATGAAATGGGAGATACGATACTGCGTGAAGAGTTTGACAGAGCACTGAAAGACCTGAGTCGAAACAAGGCCCCCGGAGAAGACAACATTCCAGTAGAACTACTGACGGCCTTGGGAGAGCCAGTCCTGACAAAACTCTACCATCTGGTGAACAAGATGTATGAAACAGGCGAAATACCCTCAGACTTCAAGAAGAATGTAATAATTCCAATCCCAAAGAAAGCAGGTGTTGACAGATGTGGAAATTACCGAACAATCAGTTTAATAAGCCACAGCTGCAAAATACTAACACGAATTCTTTACAGACGAATGGAAAAACTAGTAGAAGCCGACCTCGGGGAAGATCAGTTTGGATTCCGTAGAAATACTGGAACACGTGAGGCAATACTGACCTTACGACTTATCTTAGAAGAAAGATTAAGGAAAGGCAAACCTACGTTTCTAGCATTTGTAAACTTAGAGAAAGCTTTTGCCAATGTTGACTGGAATACTCTCTTTCAAATTCTAAAGGTGGCAGGGGTAAAATACAGGGAGCGAAAGGCTATTTACTATTTGTACAGAAACCAGATGGCAGTTATAAGAGTCGAGGGGCATGAAAGGGAAGCAGCGGTTGGGAAGGGAGTGAGACAGGGCTGTAGCCTGTCCCCAATGTTATTCAATCTGTATATTGAGCAAGCAGTAAAGGAAACAAAAGAAAAATTTGGAGTAGGTATTAAAATCCATGGAGAAGAAATAAAAACGTTGAGGTTCGCCGATGACATTGTAATTCTGTCAGAGACAGCAAAGGACTTGGAAGAGCAGTTGAACGGAATGGATGGTGTCTTGAAGGGAGGATATAAGATGAACATCAACAAAAGCAAAACGAGGATAATGGAATGTAGTCGAATTAAGTCGGGTGATGTTGAGGGTATTAGATTAGGAAATGAGACACTTAAAGTAGTAAAGGAGTTTTGCTATTTGGGGAACAAAATAACTGATGATGTCGAAGTAGAGAGGATATCAAATGTAGACTGGCAATGGCAAGGAAAGCGTTTCTGAAGAAGAGAAATTTGTTAACATCGAGTATAGATTTAAGTGTCAGGAAGTCATTTCTGAAAGTATTTGTATGGAGTGTAGCCATGTATGGAAGTGAAACGTGGACGGTAAATAGTCTGGACAAGAAGAGAATAGAAGCTTTTGAAATGTGGTGCTACAGAAGAATGCTGAATATTAGATGGGTAGATCACATAACTAATGAGGAAGTATTGAATAGGATTGGGGAGAAGAGAAGTTTGTGGCACAACTTGACCAGAAGAAGGGATCGGTTGGTAGGACATGTTCTGAGGCATCAAGGGATCATCAATTTAGTATTGAAAGGCAGCGTGGAGGGTAAAAATCGCAGGGGGAGACCAAGAGATGAATACACTAAGCAGATTCAGAAGGATGTAGGTTGCAGTAGGTACTGGGAGATGAAGAAGCTTGCACAGGATAGAGTAGCATGGAGAGCTGCATCAAACCAGTCTCAGGACTGAAGACAACAACAACAACAACGTTTCAGTTACAAATATTTACGAGTTTTGATAAAAATTTCGAAGACATTACTTTTCAGCACTCCCTCGTAAGATAATGCCTGTAAAATAGGGAGAAAGAACCCTATAGTACCCCATTAAAAGGTTGCTTGGGAATATGTTGAACATATCATATCGTATAATAATGTAGGAGTAATACTAAATAGTGATGTACACATCATATCGTATAAGAACGTAAGAGTAATACTAAATAGTGATGTACAATGTGATGACCACGTAAAATCAGTACCAGGAAAAGCGATCTTGTTGAAGGATTCCATTAAAACGCAAAGTATCTGCAATGGAAATTGCATGTCCCCAGAGGAAACAGTTGTAGAGTACTGGTCCAGTGTTTGGAGTCCTTATCAGGTAGACATGAAAACAGAATTCAGAGACGCACTGTTACGGTCGTAACAGGTAGGTACAGCCAGCACCTCCTGTGCCCATCTAATGGTGTAACAGACGCGCTCGGGGAATTTAATGGCTATTCTTGGCAGAAAGACGACGTAGCTCTTGTAAAACCATTTTTGATACATTTAGAGACCCTTTATGCGAAACAGTGCGACATTCTGCTGCGACCATCGTGCATCACCTATCGAAAGGAACAGGACTTAACTATCACTACTGGTAGGACGTACATTACGCTTTGCACTTTGCAGTGACTTGCGGAGTACACACAGACACTTTTACCCTGAGAATCGACCTTCTCTTGTCGGTCGATGCGTGGAGCCTGTTTAAATGGACATTTCGGATTTATAGCCCTCCGCAAAACCCAGACACTTGATAAACAACATTTTAAAATATATTTAAGCAGTGTGCCAATGATTTATTATTCGACTAGAGTTCAGGACTAGCCCATAGCCATGAATATTTCATCCAGTTGGCATAATGTATACTGCCTAGTAATTGTCAGGGTTTCTTTCGTCAGAGGAAAAACTTGGAAACTTTTTTTCCTTTGGGCCATTAAATCTTCTGACAGGTTTGATGCAGCCCTCCACGAAATCCTTTCCTATCCCAAGCTCTTCATCTCTGAATACCACTTACACCCAGAATTCTCAATCATTTATCGGGTAAAATCAAATCTTCTCCTACAATTTGTACCAACTACAGTTCCCCTAACAAACATGGAAATTATTCCTCGATATCTTAACACACTTCCTGTCATCTTACCCCTTCCTCTTGCCAGTTTTCTTCCAGAGGTTCCTCTACTCAGCGACGCTGCGGAGAAACTCCTCATTTCTTATCTTTTTGGTCCACATAATTTTCAAAAATGCCAACTTCCTTCTACTACATCTCATTCGTTTCGATTCTCCTTTTTTCGTTTTTCTCAAAAGCCATGTTTCACATATACACAAATCTGTCCTCTAAAAGTACTTTCTCTCATATTTCTTTCTCAAATTAAGGCCAGTGTTCAATACTAGGGATGCCCTCTTTGCCTGTCCTACTCTACCTCTTACTTTCTTCCTGCTTCGTCCGTCATGTATAATTTTCCTTCCAAGGTGGCAGATTTCCTTTACTACGTCCACGTAATGGTCCCTAGTTCAGATGTTAAGTTTATCGTTAATCCCATTTCTGCTGTTGCTTATTCCTTTCGTATCTTCGATTTACTTTCAGTCCACAGTGTGTGTCCATTCTGTTCAATAGGTCCTGCAACTCTCCCTCATTTTCAATGTGGATATCTTCTTACTGACATCCTTCCAGTCAGCCTACTAATCCTATATCTGAACTTTGCTTTTATTTCCATCATAGCTTCTACATCTGCATATAATTACATACTCCGTAAGCCACCGTACGGTGCGTTGTGAAGAGTACCTTGTCTCACTACTAGTCAGAGCGAGGGACAAACGACTGTCTACAGGCCTCTCTATGAGCCCTAATTTCTCCTATCTTATCTTCGTGGTCCTTACGTTAAATGTACTTTGGCGCAGTAGAACGTTCTGAGGTCAGCTTCGAACGTCGGTTCTCTACAGTTCCTCATTATCGTTCTTCGAAAAGAGTGTCGCCTTCCCTTCAGCGATTCCCATTTAAGTATCCGAAGCATCTCCGTAACACCTGTTGTTCGAACCCACCGGTAACAAATCTATCAGCCCGCCTCTAAATTACTTCGACGTCTTGCGTCACCCCGATCTGCCGGGGATCCAAAGCAGTCGAGCAGTACTCAAGAACTAGTCGCACTAGTGTTCTGTACGCGGTCTCTTTTACAGTTGAACCACACTTTTCTAAAACCCTTCCAATAAACCGAAGTCGACCATTCTCCTACCCTATTATCGTCCTTACGTGCTCGTCCCATTTCATTTCGCTGTGCAATACTACACCTTGGTAAATCAACAGGCCGGCTGGAGTGGCCGAGCGGTTCTAGGCGCTTCAGTCTGGAACCGCGCGACCGCTACGGTCGCAGCTTCGAATCCAGCCTCGGGCAAGGATGTGTGTGATGTCCGTAGGTTAGTTAGGTTTAAGTAGTTCTAAGTTCTAGGGGACTGATGACCTCAGAATTTAAGTCCCATAGTGCTTAGAGCCATTTGATAAATCAACATGACTGTTTCAGGCGGTGACCTACTTATGCCGTATTCGAACTTTATGGGTTTATTTTTCCTACTCATCCACATTAATTTACACGTTTCTACATTTACAAGTAGGTGCCATCCATTTCACTAACTAGAAACTCTGTCTGAGTCGCCTTGTTCCTCCTACAGTCACTCAACGACGACGCCTTCCCATACACCACAGCACTAGCAAACAGCAGCAGATTCCTTCTCGCCCTGTCCGTCATATCATTTATTTACATAGAAAATAACAGAGGTCTTATCATACTTCCGTGGGGCACTCCTGACGATGCGCTTGTCTCTGATAACCATTCGCCTTTAAGAACAATGTATTGGATTCTATTACTTAAGAAATCTTTGAGACACTCAGATAACTGGGAACCTATTCCGTACCATCGTACCTTCGTTTACAGTCTGCAGGGGGCACCGTCTCTAACGCTTTCTGAAAATCTAGGAATATGGAACCTGCATGTTGCCCTTCATCCAGAGTTCGCAGTATATCGTGTTAGGAGAGGGCAACCTTTGTTTCTTACGAGGGATGCTTCCTAATTCCGTGCTTATTTGTGGACAGAAGCTTTTCCGTCTCAAGGAAATGTATTGTGTTCGAAATGAGGATATGTTCAAGGATTCTGCAGAAAGTCAGTGTTAAGCATATTGTTACAGAATTTTGCAGATCTGTTCTTTTATCCTTTTTATATTCAAGAGCCACATGTCCTTTTTTCATGTCGCTCGGGACTTAGCGCTGGGTAGCAGATGCGCTATAAATGAAAGGTAATTGAGGGTCAATGCCGTATTTCGTGAATAAATGCATTTTCAAATGTTAATGGGCTTTTGAGTCACCCTGTTATACACAGCGGAGGAGAGACCCACTGACATAAGCGACTTAGGTTCAAAAAAATGGTTCAAATGGCTCTGAGCACTATGGGACTTAACATCTGTGGTCATCAATCCCCTAGAACTTAGAACTACTTAAACCTAACTAACCTAAGGACATCACACACATCCATGCCCGAGGCAGGATTCGAACCTGCGACCGTAGCAGTCCCGCGGTTCCGGACTGTAGTGTCTAGAATCGCTAGACCACCGCGGCCGGCAAGCGACTTAGGCAAAGGGCAGATTGTTATTACGCGATGGCTGGGAATGAGTAAAGCGGAAACGTGAAGTTGATCGGCTGTTCGCGCGCTATTGTCTAGTGGTTGAAGGACGGGAAAACCACAAGTAGTCGACAAGGTGCTGAGCGGCTACGTTTAATCACACAGCTTGGAGGTCAGAGTTTCGCACGCTGTGTGAAGGAGGATATGAAGCAGACGTGACTACAGAATGCTGGTGCAAGCACAAGCGCTTCGGAGCACACCTTTCAGCGCACACTGTTAACATTTGCCTCCGCAGCAGACGATTATACGTATTCCCATGTTGACCAAAGACATCGTCAGTTACGGGTTGCAGTGGGCACAGGGTTAACGAGAATGGACCATATATGAATGAAAACGTGTTGCCTGGTCGAATGAATCACAGTTCTTGTTACAGTAGGTCGAGGTTCGTTTCCAGATACCCCAACTGTTCGAAATAAGCACAGCACCACAGGCGCAGAGTATGGGGACTTTCACCTGGGCTTCCATGAGGCCTGTGGTAATAATCAGAGCCACCATGACAGCTGCGGACACGTGAACATTAAAGTGGGTGCGATGCCATCTTCCAACACGATAACCTTACATGTCCCAAGGCCAGAATCATGCTGCAGTTGTCTGAAGAGCATGATAGTAGACACTCGTTGCTGTCTAGGTTACCAAATTCGTCTGATCCGAATCCGATGGAACACATCTGGGGCGCCATTAGGCGCTAGTTTAGAGACGACAAACCACTGACATATAACATTAGGTTGCGCGAGTCGTGAGTGAACTTATCGAATCCACAACACACAAAATCACTGCTGCATTGCTCTCCAAAAGTGGATCAACGCTGTATTGAGCGGATGGCCATAAAATTTTCGTTCGTCAGATAACGTCCGTCTCCTCGGACGATAATCGCGCTGGGCCTTATTGATCCTGTATGGCGTTGAGTACCGTCCTCCTGGACATACCGATACCATATTCATTTATTCAATAATAAAGGAGTACCCAGCGTTGTTCCTGTATGTATTTATTCTAATCTTCTGCTAGTCCGTCTCCTCCTACCATCCCTCTCTCTGTATATCTCCTCCTTCCTCCTCTCTCCACCATCTCTCTTTGTCCACCTTCTCCATCCCCACTCTCTGCCTACCTCCCCCACCATCCTCTCGCTGTCCATATGAGCCGCCTCCCATCTCTCTGTCCAACTTACTCTCAAATCTGTCCAACTACTCCTTCCCTCTCTGTCCATCTCCTCCATTCTCTCTCCTCCTCTTCTTTCCAGTATGTCACTAATATGTTAACCAAATTTGGTTGAAATCATTCCAGGTGTTTAGGATGATCCTTTTACCCATGAATTTGCCTCCGTACACTTGTGTCGAACATATTTCACATACATTGAACATAATTTCAAATGTATTCGTACACGTATTTCATTTGTATCTGTAGCGAACTCCGCCCTGCAGTTTCATTTTCACATAGATCAATGTTTATAACGTCAAATCTCCTGAACCGTGTATCGTACGATGGGAGCACTATAATATTGCGGTACATTTTGTGGTATATGTCACTGCTGTCTGCAAAAACAGTCTCGAATACATTTTCTATAAAGAAAGTAATAAACTAAAACGTCATACTTCATGCAGCAGCGGCCGGGGTGGCCAAGCGGTTCTACGCGCTACAGTCTGGACCCGCGCGACCGCTACGGTCGCAGGTTCGAATCCTGCCTCGGGCATGGATGTGTGTGTGGTCCTTAGGTTAGTTATGTTTAAGTAGTTCTAAGTTCTAGGGGACTGATGACCTCAGAAGTTAAGTCCCATAGTGCTCAGAGCCATTTGAACCATTTTTTCATGCGGCGGTTTTAATGCATGAACAGCGAAAATTTTGTTCGACAAACTTTTTTTCCTTTGTTCATTTTGTGGAGGTTGTCAGTGAGAAAAAGTTTCGTAAAGGTATTGGCGCGTCGTGGGCTACAATATTTTTGCACCCTCATCCCCTTCGTAGGTAAATGGTTCTTACACCCACAGCGATTCTGTCCAGACAGTAAGCGATATGTGTACCAAGCTTGGTTAAAATCGCTGCAGCGGTTTAGGAGGAAATGTGGAACATACATAGATACATACATCCATTTTTATAATATGTATGGATTCTCCTTATTAAACTACATGTTACCAACATTCAAATGGGATTTGTGAATGAGAAACCCTTTGTGTAATCTTTCCTTACACACAGAATGTAAATGGCCTCACTCCTGCCTACTGTTTTTTATTCCTTTACTGATTTTCGATTCCCCCCCCCCCTCCTGGGGTGGGGCGGGCTGACAGCAACTTAATACGCTGCTCTGCAGCCGAGAGAAAAGTTAAACAAACAATGGTGAGAGAACAAGCAATATAAAAAGGCGATAAAACGGTGACTTTATTAATAACAGTAAAATGGCGGAAAGTTGCGGAACTTAAAATACAAAAACACGGCGTTGACGGTGCGGATGAAGACACACAGGAAGGAGAAATGCACAATTAAAAAACACGGCGACAGTCTGGTTTCTGTTCGCACGAGATAAAAACACAACTAGCGACGGTATCGTGGCTTTTCGCAATAATGACAGGGGGCGTAAAACACTGAACTCTCACTTGAAATGCTAGTCGTTACCATATGCAAACATGTAGTGCGCTTCATGCCAACTTGACATATGGTGCACACTGCCTTCATGGAGATCAGTTTGAACGACAAGCAGTTTACATAAACACCGTAATGTACAGCTGCGTGTTATAAATAAGGGTTGTTAGTTTATATTTAAATGATGACAGTTCAGACCAAAGATATATGAATGCAGTGCCGTCTGTTGACTGCCTACGAAGGCACAGAAGTCATTACTTTTTCCTTAGCCCTTCAACTGTGCCTGAAAGCAAAAAAATTAGTCATTTTGAAAATCGGCACTTCCCCAACTACGCAGCAGTAATTAGATTGTTTATACAAAATGATCTAGAGGTGCCCAAATTCATCAGCAATTGTGCAATGTCTATGAGTGAAGGAAAGATTAGACAAGGGTGTCTATATTTTAAAACGGTCGTACAAATCTGTATGCTGTGAAGCAGAGTGGCATACCCAATATACAGACCGATAAAATCGTTCAGCCAGTGGACCAAAAACTGGGATGCCTTGGCTGATGGATTTTCTCAGGGAAAAACTCGAGTATGGCAAATTCTGTGCGATGTAGGTACCTACAATGCTTGCAGATCAAAACAAACAACAAAGAATGTCAAGTAGATGACAGTTCTTGAAGCGGTATAGACAGGTTAAGGGTTTTATAATTTACCATAATGTTATGGGCGACGAGACTTGGATGTAAGATACTAATGCAGAGTAAAAAATCACCCAACGACAGTCAACTTCTCCAAAATCGAAAAAGTTCAAGCACGAGACATCTTCTGTTTTCTGGATGAAAAGAATGTTACTTTAGTTATTTCCGTGGAATGTGTGTCAAAAGTTTCAGGCGAAATATACTGCGATACGCGCCCCTCACACTGAGTAATGGCATCCAAAATCGACGTAGCGGAGAACTGTCGTCCAGGATAGTCGCCCAGCGTTCACACATTACTGCCCTCGTTAACGATAAGATTCGGCACTTCCGTTGGGAACTTTCCCATCCCTGATCCTACAGTTCCGATCTTGCACTCTATGACGACCACCACTTCTTGTACTGCAAATAATGGCTTGGTGAACAGTGGTTTGAATATGACGAAGAACTCAAGGCGGCCGTTCTCAGGCGGAGAACTTCTAATGTGGAGAACACGGCAAGTGCCACAACTCGATTTCCCAAAAACTTCGCTCAGTGGAAGGGGAGTCAAAATAAGCGAACACTTACTTGTCTCAGCTTGTGCTTGGATACACAACCATTTCTGAGTAAACGAGAGTCAAAGTTTTCGAGGTACTCTGTGTGCATTTCAGCGAGTAACTAGCTCAACAGAAGCAGTGATACAGTGCTAGCGTCGCAGGTTCACACTTTGCGCCCTGTGTTCGAATCCCGATTACGGATTTATTTTTGTTTTTCATCTATTTATCCAGTCCGTAGAAGATTACCACACGCATGTTTTCCAGTGTATATCGAAGTAACGTTGTCCTTGTTCGTCTACTAATGGTTTGTCTGTTGAATGAATTACCAAAGAAAATAATGAGAAAATTATTTCGAATTGCCTTCGGTCAAATCTCTGTAGTGTGTCTTGATTTATAATCAGTTGTAAGCGCCAGTTTTCGGAAAAGTTACGCATGGTCTGAAGTGAAATTATTGCAGACGCGTGGGATCTTCTGCATTGTTGACGACTTTTTCTCTCTCGAGGGAGATTCATGCGAAGATATGTCACTGTGGCAAAACATGCCCTCACGCGATGCTCGTAATTTTCGAAATACCTATGTTTAGAATATTTCTGTCAGTATCATCCAAGGGATGCACGAAATCTTCCCAGAATAAAAGTAAGGCTTACTATAAGAAATGAAATTTAAGAATATGTGAATAAAAAAGATTGTAACCCCTGAAAATACCATACGCACATATATCATATTATAAATGTATGACGTTCTGAAAGTCAGTTGTAATTTTACAATTAGTTTAACGCCTTCCTGCTCTTAATCTCGATAAGAAACATTCGTGTAGTAACCCTCTACGGACGTGAGTAGATAAACGAAAAAACAAAAGCTAAATTAAAATAAATAAAAACGATTATCGGGTTTCGAAAGCGTGGCGCAAAATTGAGAAGCCGCGACGCTACCCACAATGCCGCCATTTCGCCTGAGAATCGCGCTATGAAAAGCATCTAAATTACGTCGAAAACTTTCACCGTCTTTTCTCAGAAACGGTCGTGCATCTACGGATAAGACAGACACGAGTTCGCTTATTTTGATTCGCCTTTCATTGAGCGAAGTTCCTGGGAAATCGAGTTACGGCATTTGCCGTTTTCTCCTCTCCGAGGGCTTGAAGAAACTGGTGGAAGAAGTGCACGTCGATTACGTGGAAATACGAAGTAGGTTTATAGGAACTTAAAACCGCCAAAAACAACATTTTTTTATACTGGTGGAAAAAAATCTCAAAACCAAGAAGTAGTTATGCTACGTAAACGATAGTTGGAGCGCATGTTTCTACATCTGACAGATGGTGTCTATTCACATTTCGCACTAGTCGCATAAGATTGGCGCTGGCAGCGCCGCTATGAGGATGCAAATCAGGTTTGCTTTAAACACACTTTGTACCTGTCGTGAGCGTTATATATCTTTGACACTGGACGTGGTGAGTTACTATTAGTCAAGATTGCCTCTAAGGCGCCAAGGATGACATTATCAGCACTTCACTGATTTTGAACGCGTTCGTGTAATAGGGCTACAAGGAGCTGGATTTTCTTTCTGCGTTACTGCAGAAAGACCTGGCAAGAATGTAGCCACTGTATACTTTTGCTGGCGTCGGTGGTGACGAGAATGTACAGATGCAAGAAGACAAGGCTGCGAATGGTCGCGTGTCACTACCGAGAGGGAAGAGCATTGTGTTCGGCTTTTACTTTGGCGCACTATACTGCATCTTCAGCACCAATGTGAGCAACCGTTGACACTACAGTGACACAACGTACCGTTACAAATCGGCTACTTTGACATCTCCGAATCAGACGCCGTGTAGTGTGCTTTCCACTGGCCCTAAACGTCCGCCATTTGCGACTCCAGTTGTGTGAATCGAGAGCTCACTGGAGGGCACAGTGGAGCCATGTTGTGTTTTCTGATGAAATATGGTTCTACCTCGGTGCCGATGAGGGCCGTGTATTGATTAGAAGAAGGCCAGTTGATGGCTTCCAGCCAACCTGTCAGCGTGCTTGACACACTGGACCTACAGGGGTGCGATTCCGTATGACAGCAGGAGCACTCTCGTGATGATTCCACACACCTTGACGGCAAAACTATACGTCGATCTGGTGGTTCAACCCGTCCTGCTACCATTCATGAACAGTATTCCAGGGGATGCTATCCAACAGGATAACGCTTGCCCATATATAACTGTTGTAATCCAACATGCTCTACAGAGTGTCGACATGGTGGACCATATCTGTCTCCAATCGAGCACGTATGGGGCACCATCGGACGACAACTCCAGCGTCATCCAAAAACAGCGTTAACCGTCCCTATATGGACTGAACAAGTACAATAGGCATGGAACTTCATCCTACAAACTGACACTCTGCACCTGTCCAACCCGATATATGCACGCTTACATTCAACATTCTGGCGGTTACATTTGCAATGGCTTATCTGGCGGTTACATTAATTTGTGATTTTGCAATGTTAATCACTTAAATATGTTACCTAGACAATAGGCATGGAACTCCATCCCACAAACTGACATTCTGCACCTGTCCAACCCGATGTGTGCACGCTTACATTCAAGATTCAGGCGGTTACATTTGCAATGGCTTATCTGGCGGTACACTAATCTGTGATCTTGCAAAGTTAATCACTTAAATATGTTACCTAGACAAATGTATTCCCGGAATTTCATTACTCTACATTCATTATGTTTTGGTGTTGCGCTTTTTTCGCGTCAGCATATATCCTTGATGACAGACTAGCCCTTATATTTCAAATAAGTAATGCCTCTCACTTTTAATGCCATATAGTTCCAATAAAATGTGCGAGCCGAGACGGGCAATTAACACTCATCGTTTCATAAAGAGAATTGTTCGAAATATAGCTTGTAAGTTGTGCATGTGTTCATAAAAGTATATTCTACTCCCAGAGTACTGATAATTTGCCCTGATACTTCCAAGATATGCAAAATGAATCATACTAATGACACAAAAACAAATTGGAAATGCGATATGACTCGTGAATTGAATTACAAAAGTAGCCTCGCAACACCCATCATTTCATAGATTGAGCGCAGAGGAACGAAATGGACTTGCGTATATAATATTTGCAAATTACACAGTGAATAGATCAGTTTGCAAAGGCGATGAATTACATTGCACATGTGTTAAACTTATCCTTACAGCGTCCAGCTGAGCAACGGGACTGTCTCTCTGTCCATGTAAGCGTAAGTTCATTATACAAAACCAGTAATCATTGAGCGAAATTTTAAAGTCTGATTCACCTTTATACATAACATCATAATCAAAAGTGAATTCACTTAGTCCAGTACTCCATAATCATCAGACAGCAATGCAGCACCCTTCGAAGTACGTTTCTCAGCATCTGTAACTTAACAGCTTGCAGAGGATTGCTTGTTGCTAATACGCTGGTGGGAGCTTAACAGTTGTGTGCCTGTTCATTAATATGTTTTTGAGTCGTAATAGTCGATTACGTAGCACGACAAAACGGTGGCCAATCAGCCAGACGCGCTCAAATCACCAAAATACAGAGAAATGATAAGGATCAGTTTCAAATGAAACCGAGAGAAGTGAATCAAAAAGCAGTGTACTGTCGGTAAGTATAAACTAATAACATTATATTCCCCATGGGTATTCCAACATACAATTCCAATACTTGAATGTACAAGCACAAGAAAATCGTCTACGTAACATATAAGTCTCATTGCGAAAACTTTCTCTTTATATCTGCTTCAACAGAACATGGTGTATTTAAATTTAAAATACCACGAAGAAAAGTTATGTGTGAGAAATGTAATAATGAGCTTCCAAACAATTACACAATTGCATTCTACGAACCCATACTTCACTGCACGGAAGTACACAACCCGATGCCCGTTCGCAGGATAATCTTCACTACATACTGGAAAAAGCATTCGCCAGTGTAAAATGTTGCTAGATGTTGCAGATTCTGAGAAAAATGAGGATAAGTTATGGGATTCGACCGCTAATATAATGGGTGAAGAAACATTTGTGCACTCGGACTTCGCGCCGCGGTTCCTCAACTGCTGGCAATACAAAAATCTCTCATTAAATATCGTCCTGCGCATATGGCAGTTAATGGAAGTAAAAGACGTTAAAGACTGGCAATCTGGCAACGCTATAATCACATGTACGGTGTTACCGTACCTCTGTCAGGAAATAGAATAGGGGTGTACAGTGGGTGCAGTGGATAGCGGTTTGGGTTAGCACGCAGAAGGTCGAGGATTCGAGTCTGGATCGAGATTTATTTGTTTTTATCTCCTAAAAGTAGACTACATCTACTGGCGTCTTAATCGTCACACAGCTCTTACAGTGGGTCTTCTATAAACCATTTGCAGTTACATATACGAACACAGAAATGGAAGTACAATAACTTTCATTGGCCAGCTTTTAAAGAAGCGTTTTCTTTCGGGCCACTGCACCTACAAGATTCCAAATCTGTTTTCTGTATACCCTCCTCTTAATGGTCCCATAGAAATCATTTGCAAAACACGCCCTACTGGTGAAGTAAGGCCCTAACGGAATGTAATGGACCTGAACGTTGCAAGAATAATAGTTGGTACTAATCGATGAGGTCATTGGGGGAGGGTACACACATAAAAGGTTTGGAATCTAGTAGGTGCAGTGATGCGAAAAAATTCACCTCCACGACATACGAAAGCTTTCTTTAAAAGTTGACCATTGAAAATGATTGTATTTGCGTTTCTGTGTTTATTTTACATAACTGATATTTTGTAGAAGACCCACTGTAATCGCTGTATGACGACTACGAAGCCAGATTTTTTTTTTGGTCATCAGTCTACTGACTGGTTTGATGCGGTCCGCCACGAATTCCATTCCTGTGCTAACCTCTTCATCTCAGAGTAGCACTTGCAACCTACGTCCTCAATTATTTGCTTGACGTATTCCAATCTCTGTCTTCCTCTACAGTTTTTGCCCTCTACAGCTCCCTCTAGTACCATGGAAGTCATTCCCTCATGTCTTAGCAGATGTCCTATCATCCTGTCCCTCCTCCCTATCAGTGTTTTCCACATATTCCTTTCCTCTCCGATTCTGCGTAGAACCTCCTCATTCCTTACCTTATCAGTCCACCTAATTTTCAACATTCGTCTGTAGCACCACATCTCAAATACTTCGATTCTCTTCTGCTCCGGTTTTCCCACAGTCCATGTTTCACTACCATACAATGCTGTACTCCAGACGTACATTCTCAGAAGTTTCTTCCTCAAATTAAGGCCTGTATTTGATATTAGTAGTCTTTTCTTCGCCAGAAATGCCATTTTTTGTCATAGCGAGTCTGCTTTTGATGTCCTCTTTGCTCCGTCCGTCATTGGTTATTTTACTGCTTAGGTAGCAGAATTCCTTAACTTCATTGACTTCGTGACCATCAATCCTGATGTTAAGTTTCTCGCTGTTCTCATTTCTACTACTTCTCATTACCTTCGTCTTTCTCCGATTTACTCTCAAACCATACTGCGTACTCATTAGACTGTTCATTCCGTTCAGCAGATCATTTAATTCTTCTTCACTTTCACTCAGGATAGCAATGTCATCAGCGAATCGTATCATTGATATCCTTTCACCTTGTATTTTAATTCCACTCTTGAACCTTTCTTTTATTTCCATCATTGCTTCCTCGATGTACAGATTGAAGAGTAGGGGCGAAAGGCTACAGCCTTGTCTTACACCCTTCTTAATACGAGCACTTCGTTCTTGATCGTCCACTCTTATTATTCCCTCTTGGTTGTTGTACATATTGTATATGACCCGTCTCTCCCTATAGCTTACCCCTACTTTTTTCAGAATCTCGAACAGCTTGCACCATTTTATATTGTCGAACGCTTTTTCCAGGTCGACAAATCCTATGAAAATGTCTTGATTTTTCTTTAGCCTTGCTTCCATTATTAGCCGTAACGTCAGAATTGCCTCTCTCGTCCCTTTACTTTTCCTAAAGCCAAACTGATCATCACCTAGCGCATTCTCAATTTTCTTTTCCATTCTTCTGTATATTATTCTTGTAAGCAGCTTCGATGCATGAGCTGTTAAGCTGATTGTGCGATAATTCTCGCATTTGTCAGCTCTTGCCGTCTTCGGAATTGTGTGGATGATGCTTTTCCGAAAGTCAGATGGTATATCGCCAGACTCATATATTCTACACACCAACGTGAATAGTCGTTTTGTTGCCACTTCCCCCAATGATTTTAGAAATTCTGATGGAATGTTATCTATCCCTTCTGCCTTATTTGACCGTAAGTCCTCCAAAGCTCTTTCAAATTCCGATTCTAATACTGGATCCCCTATCTCTTCTAAATCGACTCCTGTTTCTTCTTCTATCACATCAGACAAATCTTCACCCTCATAGAGGCTTTCAATGTATTCTTTCGACCTATCTGCTCTCTCCTCTGCATTTAACAGTGGAATTCTCATTGCACTCTTAATGTTACCACCGTTGCTTTTAATGTCACCAAAGGTTGTTTTGACTTTCTTGTATGCTGAGTCTGTCCTTCCGACAATCATATCTTTTTCGATGTCTTCACATTTTTCCTGCAGCCATTTCGTCTTAGTTTCCCTGCACTTCCTATTTATTTCATTCCTCAGCGACTTGTATTTCTGTATTCCTGATTTTCCCAGAACATGTTTGTACTTCCTCCTTTCATCAATCAACTGAAGTATTTCATCTGTTACCCATGGTTTCTTCGCAGCTACCTTCTTTGTACCTATGTTTTCCTTCCCAACTTCCGTGATGGCCCTTTTTAGAGATGTCCATTCCTCTTCAACTGTACTGCCTACTGCGCTATTCCTTATTGCTGTATCTATAGCGTTAGAGAACTTCAAACGTATCTCGTCACTCCTTAGTACTTCCGTATCCCACTACTTTGCGTATTGATTCTTCCTGACTAATGTCTTGAACTTCAGCCTACTCTTCATCACACCTTACAATCCAGTATCTGATTTCGGAATCTCTGTCTGACCATGATGTAATCTAATTGAAATCTTCTTGTATCTCCCGGCCTTTTCCAAGTATACCTCCTCTTCTTGTGATTCTTGAACAGGGTATTCGCTATTACTAGCTGAAACTTGTTACAGAACTCAATTAGTCCTTCTCCTCTTTCATTACTTGTCCCAAGCCCATATTCTCCTGTAACCTTTTCTTCTACTCCTTCCCCTACAACTGCATTCCAGTCGCCCATGACTATTAGATTTTCGTCCCCCTTTACATACTGCATTACCCTTTCAATATCCTCATACACTTTCTCTATCTGTTCATCTTCAGCATGTATACCTGAACTATCGTTGTCGGTGTTGGTCTGCTGTCGATTCTGATTAGAACAACCTAGTCACTGAACTGTTCACAGTAACACACTCTCTGCTCTACCTTCCTATTCATAACGAATCCTACACCTGTTATACCATTTTCTGCATTTTCTGCTGCTGTTGATATTACCCGATACTCATCTGACCAGAAATCCTTGTCTTCCTTCCACTTCACTTCACTGACCCCTACTATATCTAGATTGAGCCTTTGCATTTCCCTCTTCAGATTTTCTAGTTTCCCTACCACGTTCAAGCTTCTGACATTCCACGCCCCGACTCGTAGAACGTTATCCTTTCGTTGATTATTCAATCTTTTTCTCATGGTAACCTCCCCCTTGGCAGTCCCCTCCCGGAGATCCGAATGGGGGACTATTCCGGAATCGTTTGCCAATGGAGAGATCATCATGACACTTCTTCAATTACAGGCCACATGTCCTGTGAATACACGTTACGAGTCTTTAATGCAGTGGTTTCCATTGCCTTCTGCATCCTCATGTCGTTGATCATTGCTGATTCTTCCGCCTTTAGGGGCAATTTCCCACCCCTAGGACAAGAGAGTGCCCTGAACCTCTATCCGCTCCTCCGCCCTCTTTGACAAGGCCGTTGGCAGAATGAGGCTGACTTCATACGCCGGAAGTCTTCGGCCGCAAATGCTGATTATTTTTCAAAGTTTAGGCAGTGGCGGGGATCGAACCCGGGACCGAACACGTTTTGATTATGAATCAAAGACGCTACCCCTAGACCACAGGTAGCCAGATACCGTACTAGATAGACTACTTTTAATAATAAAAACAAAAAAATCCTCCAACCCTCTGCACCAACTGCACAGCGTTGTTGCTATCCCCGGACAGAGCTAGTTACCGTATACGGGATTACAGTGTTTCCAGATTGCCAGACTTTAACGTCAATTTACTGCACGAAATATGCGCGGGACAAAATTTTGTGAGAAACATTTTTGTATTGCCAGTATGTGAGCAATCACGCTGCGAAGTCCGAGTGCTCGAATTTTACTTCACTTATATAATATACTCACTACATTACTGCGTGTTATTTGTTGGGCAGGCTGCGTAGAAGCTACGCAGTTTTCCTTTGCGAAAAATAGCTGGAGATGTTGTTAGCATCTGATGCTGCTAAACAAATTTCTATCAGTAGTGGAACGTAACTGTAAACAGAAGTCAGTGCGTGTTATTCCACGACGCAGATGGTAGTTTCTTTTTGCGGATGTCTCGCAATAGGTTTGTTTGTAAAATATTTTTTTTGCTACAAGTCGCTATTTACTTTATAAACAAACTCATTGTTTTGACAGAGCTGAGAGACAGCTGGCTGTACGGAAATAATGAAACTGGTCCGGAAAATATATACAGTAGAACTCGAACGATGTTCTCTTGTCGTCGAACTCTTTTTGAATAGTTAGTGTTTTTATTTGCAATTCGTCATTTTGCCGCTAAGTATCGCATTGCAGACTTTTCTGGAGGTTTTGCCAAAACACTTTTAGTCCTAAATTCTTGCACAAAAAATTCCGCCGTCGTTTCCCACGAATTGCGCTTCGTATAACACTCGACAGACAACGCGCACTGTTTTATCGTTCACACTGTTTTGTGTTGCCATTAAACACATCTGCTCCTATCACGCGCCAGGTGAGGTGGCGCGGTGGTTAGCGCACCGAACTCCCATTCGGGAGGACGGCGGTTCAAATCCGCGTCCGGCCATTCTGATTTAGGTTTTCCGTGATTTCACTAAATCGCTTCAGCCAAATGCCGGGATGGTTCCCTTGAAAGGGCGCGGCCGATTTCCTTCCCCATCCTTCCCTCATCCGATGGAACCGATGACTTCGCTGTTTGGTCCCCTCCCCGAAATCAACTAAACCAGCGTCTCATGCACACATACGTAATGACATGGCGAAGTACTCGGAACTTGGGTAGATACAGGGACTGGACAAAAATATGGAAACACAGTAAACACAACACATTAACATGCCTAATACGGTGTAGGAGGGCCGGCCGGGGTGGACGAGCGGTTCTAGGCGCTACAGTCTGGAACCGCGCGACCGCTACGGTCGCAGGTTCGAATCCTGCCTCGGGCATGGATGTGTGTGATGTCCTTAGGTTAGTTAGGTTTAAGTAGTTTTAAGTCCTAGGGGACTGATGACCTCAGAAGTTAAGTCCCATAGTGCTCAGAGCCACTTGAAGCATTTTTGAACGGTGTAGGAAAGCCGTTGGGATTCAAAACAGCTTCCATTCTGAACTGGACAGTCTCGGCCCTCTATTGTTTTCAAGGGAATCTTATACCATTCTTTTCCTAAAATAGTGGCAAGTTCAGATAACGATGATGGAGACGGATAGCGATTCTTCACCCTTCCCTCCAAAGTAGACGACAAAAGCTCAGTAATACTGAGATCTGGTGACTGAGGTGACCGGGGGCAGCGACAGTTCAACCTAGCGCTCACAAAACCAGCCCTGGGCGATGCGAGCTGTTTGAACAGGGATCCTTAACCTTGGAACACAGAATCAACATTGCGGAACAAACATTAGAGCATGGAATGGACCTCATCAGCTAAAATGGTCACATAACTCTTGTCAGTAATGCGACCTCACAGAATAACAACGGTTCTCATTGAATACGACTATACTGCTGCCCAAATCAACACTGAATCCCCTTCAAATTTCACTCTTTGGATGTGATCTTGGTCAGAAGGCCGGCCGCTATGACCGAGCGGGTCTGGGCGCCTTAGGCCGGAACCGCGCTGCTGCTGCGGTCGCATGCCTGGGGCATGGATGTTTGTGATGTTCTTATCAGGTTAGTTAGGTTTAAGTAGTTCTAAGCCTACGGGACTGATGACCTCAGACGTCCCATAGTGCTTAGAGCCATTCGGCCAGAAGTAGCAACATCCTATACGGAAGCACCCCCCCCCCCCCCATGCGAGCACCAACTATTTTCCCACGTTAGAACTCACTTAACTCCGACATAATGTACTCATAACTAGTGTAACTACAGACAACAGTGTTCTGGCCACGACTGACACTTGCAGTGTATTGAAGACATTTTATCGGTGCCGTTTGTGGTCAAATACAACAGCGCAACCTGCAGGCTTCGCTAGCATCTGATTTATGTTCAAGCATGCATTGTATAGTATGTTTGTGCAACCCCTGTATGTGACAACAACCGGCTGGCGCATCGAAATTATGCTTATCAATTGAAGACATAAAATCTGAAAATAAGTCCGTGATCATATTTTTGGCACTTTATTTTACAGGTCCGTTTTGATCTCTCAGACTTTTACACTTCACTATAGTGAACTGTAAAAGTTTGTGTGATCAAGATAATAATGCTTTCCAGCATTTTTTGTGATTGGCAGGTCTTTTGATATCTAACAAGGGCAACGTCTGCGTCAGCCTTATAAAAGTTTTTTCTCACCAGTTTTAGGTTATCCGACCTGTATGTAACAACGACAGTCTTCTCCATCCCGTCAGAAAGTTTTTATGAGAGAAAGCCCAATAACTATGGGTTAGAATACTGCACCTCTACGGAACACCCCGAAAGTATTGGCATCAATCTTATCGATGTATGGTCAACCCTACCCATTGCCCACAACTCAGCCAATCGGAGGTCGGTCCAAGGCGGGCACTTCTTGTTCGATTTTTCAGCAGGATTGACATCTCGAAGACTGTTCCTCAAATCGTTCAAACACATTTAGAGAGCCACGAGGCGGTATATTGCTGTGCTCTGCTAAAAGTAGAAATCGCCAGCGAAATGCTGTCGAACAGATTCACGTGATCGGATATAAACTAATGTTCATAAATTAAGGACAATGCTGATACACTGTGAAGCAACGCTCTGGTGGGCGGTTTTGTGGGTTTCAATCACCTAGGGGTATGACCATGCGGTGCATTTGACCTGCGGTCGTCGCACGATGACGCTGGTAGCAGTCCACATACGCAGAGGTGTGTTGGTGCATGTCTGACTACGGTCTCGTCTCGTCTCGCTAAATCACGGACATCCTCTGTACGGAGATGGGGGAGGCTAAGCAGCAGTGCTTCTATTCCTCCTTTAACAGCTCTGTTGTCGTATGTGTGGCCTCTCGTTGGAATGGGCCTCTGGCTACCCCGCTGTGTTTAAAGTAGCGAAGTAGTTGATTGCTGGCAGGTCTTCTGGGGCAGGCTGACGCCTGCCGGAGCGCCACTCTTCCTTCACCCACTTCTCTGTGGCCTGGTAGATGTGGTCCCAGTCCGAAGGGGTGAAGATGGGGCGGCTGTTCAGCAATATAAGCTCCTTCCTCGTCACCGCCTCGCGCAACATGCCACGCGTGTGGCGAAGGTCGCACGGTTCATGAGGGAGTGGTGGTTTCGCATGCGCCGGCGTGAAGGGGTACGGGTTGTCCCCGTGAGGGTACGTCCCGTCCTTCAGCGACGCCACGATCTTCTTCAGGAAGGTCTGCACATTCCGCTCGTCTGGGAGCGGGAGGGGCAGCCCTTCGTCGGTTTCCGCTTCTTCAGCTTGCGAAGAAGCGGTCGGCATCTCTTCCTCGGATGATTCAAAAATGGTTCAAATGGCTCTGAGCACTATGGGACCTAACATCTTGGGTCATCAGTCCCCTAGAACTTAGAACTACTTCAACCTAACTAACCTAAGGACATGACACACATCCATGCCCGAGGCAGGATTCGAACCTGCGACCGTAGCAGTCGCGCGGTTCCGGACTGAGCGCCTAGAACCGCGAGACCACCGCGGCCGGCCCCTCGGATGATTCTTCCGCGTCTGTCTCCAGGTGAGAAGACAGTGCAGGTGTCCCGACGTCGACTTCCATGCGAGACGCCGCCTGCATTGCTGCAGTAGGCGAGTCGGTGGACGTCTGGGTGGCGGCGTCTACCCCCACTGGCCGCCTCGCATGCCGAAACGTGAGGAAAGAAGGATGCGATTGATAAAAATTTAAATGGCGATGGCAGCCTCTCTCAACAGTATCGCATGCTGATTTTATACCGTTACTTCTCACAACCTGCAGTCTCAGAAGACACGGCACCATTAGGACTTCAGTTGCAGGTTTGCTCGGGTGAAGGATGAAATGGGGCTCTTGATTCGTCTGTCATCGATTTTCACCGGTTCGCAGTACACGAAGCTGCACTCATGCTCATAAATTGAGGATAATTGCAGAATGTGGTGCCACACAACGTGGCACTACACAAAACTGGCGCTAATAGCATAGGCACATAGGGAAGACACACGACACTGAGCTGTAAGTCCACGGTATTGGTGATAAGTTGAAAAAACCGTCCCGAAACACATGTGGTACAAAACGCCACTGTTTCCTGCGCATGTACCCCGACATCAGTATGAGATATGATCACCATGCACACGTACACAGGCCGCACAACGGGTTGGCATACTCTGTATCAGGTGGTCGAGCAGCTGCTGGGGTATAGCCTCCCATTCTTGCACCAGTGCCTGTCGGAGCTCCTGAAGTCTCCTAGGGGTTTGAAGACGTGCAGCGACACGCCGACCGAGAGATGTGCTCCATGGGGTTTAGGTCTGGAGAACAGGCAGGCCACTCCATTCGCCTGATATTTTTTGTTTCAAGGTACTCCTCCGCGATGGCAGCTCGGTGGAGCCGTGCGTTATCATCCATCAGGAGGAAGGTGGGACCCACTACACCCCTGAAAAGGCGGACATACTGGTGAAAAACGACGTCCCGATACAACTGACCTGTTACAGTTCCTCTGTCAAAGACATGCAGGGGTGCACGTGCACCAATCATAATCCCACCCGACAGCATCAAACCATGACCTCAATACAGGTCCCTTTCAAGGACATTAAGGGGTTGGTATCTGGTTCCTGGTTCACGCCGGATGAAAACCCGGCGAGAATCACTGTTTAGACTATACCTGGACCCGTCCGTGAACATAACCTGGGACCATTGTTCCAATGACCATGTACTATGTTCTCGACACCGGGCTTTATGGGCTCTCGTGTGACCAGGGGTCAGTAGAATGCATCTTGCAGGTCTCCGGGTGAATAAGCCGTGTCTGTTCAGTCGTCTGAAGACTGTGTGTCTGGAGACAACTGTTCCAGTGGTTGCGGTAAGGTCCCGAGCAAGGCTACCTGCAGTACTCCGTGGCCGTCTGCGGGCACTGATGGTGAGATATCGGTCTTCTTGTGGTGTTGTACACTGTGGACGTCCCGTACTGTAGAACCTGGACATGTTTCGTGTCTGCTGGAATCATTGCCATAATCTTGAGATCACACTTTGTGTCACACGGAGGACCCGTGCTACGACGTGCTGTGTTTGACCAGCCTCCAGACAGCCTGGTATTCTACCCCACATAACGTCACCAATATGTATTCTCTGAGACATTTTCAACAGGCAGTCACCATTAGCACGTCTGGAAACGTCTGCACACTTACTCTCTGCACCGTAGTCTGACACGGACGCACACTCCGCTGCTCGACTCGCTGCGGCTCACACCGTTACCGTCGCTCGCGCACGCCTTTGCTCCATCCACAAGTCATGGCAGGACGCAAGGGCAACAAGTTAGCAGCCACGCTGGATCTCTTCATCAATGCTTTGGGGAGCGCCCGCGGCCGCAGACGACAACAGAAGCTGAAGCGCAAGCAGCGATCACTGGAACGTGTCCAGTGCTACAAGTGCCAGCAGTAGGGGCACGTGGCGGGTGTCTGCCGGAACGCAGTCGCGTGTTTGAAATGCGAGGCGGCACACGACACCCGTAACTGCCCCAAACCACGCGGAGCAGCCAGCAGATGCGCGAACTGCGGCGGTCCTCACGCCGCCAACTCGCGTAGCTGTAGCTACCGTCGGCAGCACATCACACCAAGTTCTGAGGTGCCTGCCGCCAAGTCGGCCGCACTGCCTCCCCGCTCCGGCGAGGGGCGCGCTTCGTGCCGCGTCGAAGCGGCCACTGACCGAGCGCTGGCCGACTTACAAGCAGCCCTTGCGGCCGAAAGGGCCGCAACGAAGGACGAACTCGTGGCTGTCCACCGACAGCTTCAACAGCTGCGGGAGGAGCTGCGGCTTCTCAAGAAGGCGCCGCCCGTCCCTACTCCCGCCGAACTACAACACACATACCGAAACCTCTCTTTGCAGCACGTTTAGTATCGGTCGCTGGAACAACAAACCATTCCGATCGATTGTAAAAACGTAGGTACACTCTAAGGAACAACAACAAAAAATACGATACACCACGATGACAGTATCCGAATGGGGCGGAAATCGGTAGATAAGACGAACACGTACAGATAAACAAATACAGTTTCAGAAAAACTGGACCGAGCGAGGTGGCGCAGTGGTTAGCACACTGGACTCGCATTCGGGAGGACGACGGTTCAATCCCGCGTCCGGCCATCCTGATTTAGGTTTTCCGTGATTTCCCTAGATCACTCCAGGCAAATGCCGGGATGGTTCCTTTCAAAGGGCACGGCCGACTTCCTTCCCCATCCTTCCCTAATCCGAGCTTGTGCTCCGTCTCTAATGAACTCGTTGTCGACGGGACGTTAAACACCAATATCCTCCTCCTCCTCAGAAAACTGGGTAAGTTATTCAAGAGAAAGGGCTTCACAGACTGAGCAACACAATAATGCGTTGGTCCACCTCCGGCACTCACGCAAGCAGTTATTCGGCTTAGCACTGATTGACAGAGTTGTTGAATGTCCTCCAGAGGGATATCGTGCCATATTCTGTCCAATTAGCGCGTTAAGTCGTCACAATCCCGAGCTGGTTGGAGGACCATTCCATAATGCTTCAAACGCTCTCAATAGATAGATCTGGCGATCTTGCTGGCCGAGGTAAGGTTTCGCAAGCACGAAGACAAGCGGTGAAACTCTCGCCGTGAGCGGAAGTGCATTTCTACAAATACATGGTTACTCCGCAATTCACACTTAAGTGCCTGGTAGGGGGTTCATCGAACCATTTTCATACTAATTCTCTACCATTCCACTCTCTAATGGCGCGTGGGAAAAAGGAACACCTAAATCTTTCGTTCGAGCTCTGATTTCTCTTATTTTATTAAGATGATCATTTCTCCCTACATAAGTGGGTGTCGAGAAATATTTACGCACTCGGAAGAAAAAGTTGGTGATTGAAATTTCGTAAATAAATCTCTGCGCAAAGAAAACCGCCTTTGTTTCAGTCACTGCCAACCCAACTCGCGTATCATATCAGTGACACTCTCATTCCCTATTGCGCGATATCACGAAACGAGCTGCCCTTCTTTGCACTTTTCGAGTCCTCCGTCAATTCTATCTGGTAAAGCTCCCATACCGCGCAGCAATATTCCAACAGAGGACCGACAAGTGTAATGTAAGCTGTCTCTTTAGTGGGTTTGTCGCAACTTCTAAGTGGTTCAAATGGCTCTGAGCACTATGGGACTTAACTTCTGAGGTTATCAGTCCCCTAGAACTTAGAACTACTTATACCTAACCAACCTAAGGACATCACACACATCCATGCCCCAGGCAGGATTCGAACCTGCGACCGTAGCGGTCGCCTAGAACCGCTCGGCCACCCCGGCCAGCTCTTCTAAGTGTTCTGTCGACAAAACGCAGTCGTTGCTTCGCTTTCCCCACGGTATTATCTATGTGGTCTTTCCAATTTAAGTTGCTCGTAATTGTGATTCCTAGGTATTTAGTCGAATTGACAGCCCTTAGATTTGTGCGATTGATCGTATACTCTAAATTTATCGAACTTCTTTTAGTACCCATGTGGATGACCTCACACTTTTCTCTGTTTAGTGCTAATTGCCACTTTCTGTACCATACAGAAATTCTCTCTAGATCATTTCGTAATTGGAATTGATCGTCTGATGGTTTTACTAGACGGTAAATTACAGCGTCATCCGTAAAGAATCTAAGGGGGCTACTCAGATTATCACCTAGATCATTTACATAAGTCAGGAGCAGCAGAGGGCCTATGACACTACCTTGCGGAACGCCAGATATCACTTCTGTTCAACCCGATGATTTACCGTCTATCACTATTTACTCTGACCTCTCTGAGAGGAAATCACGAATCCAGTCACATAACTGAGACGATACTCCATATGCACGCAATTTTCTTGCTGAAATGTAAGCCCAGGGTGGCTTGTCATGAAGGGCAACAAAATGGGGCATAGAATATCGTCGGCGTAGTGCTGTGCAGTAAGGGTGCCGTGGGTGACAACCAAAGTGGTCCTGCTGTGAAATGAAATGGCACTCCAGAGCATCACTCCTCATTATCGGCAGTATGGCAAGTGACAATCAGGTTGGTATCCCACAGCTGTCCAGGGCATCTCCAGACAAGCCTTCGCTGGCCATCGGGATCTGGGATCTCATTGACCGGAGTAGAATTGTCTCCCGCTTCGAACTGAGCTCCAATCATCAGCGAAGGCGTCCCCGGAGACGCCCCGGATAGTGCGTGGATACGAACTTGACCGTCTCTCGCCATACAGCCCAACAGCTAGGACTGATGGTCTGGGGTGCTATTCCATTTCATAGTAGGACACCTGTGCTTGCCATCCGCAGCATCCTTACAGCTCAGCGGTACGTCGACGATATCCTATGTCCAGTTTTGTTGCCCTTATTGGCAAGCCATCTTGGCTTTACATTTCAGCAAGATCATACCCTTCCTCATTTAGGGAGAGTTTCTAGTGCTTGTCTTCGAGCTCGCCAAACCCCTTGGCCTGCAGGGTCGCCAGTCTCTCTCCAATTGAGGACATTTGGAGCATTATGGGCTTGGCTCTCTCACTGTCTCGGGATTTTCACGATCTAAAGTGCCAATTGGATAGACTAAAATTGTGTTTTATTCAGTTGCTGTCAGACGGTCCATAAGTACAAATTACCAATATACTGTAATGTTACATGCAACTCAGTAACACAGGACTACAAAAGTTGAAGACGCCAATTGGACAGAATTTGATACAATATTCCTCAGAAGGACCTCCAACAACTTAATCAGTCACTACCAAGCAGAATAACTGCTTGCATAAGGGCAAGATGTGGACCAACGCGTTTCGACGTGCTCAGTTTGTGAAGTTATTTCTCTTGAATAAATCATCCAGTTTTTCTGAATCTGTGCGTATGTTCCGTGGGCTTCAGCTAGAAGTAAATAACGGTGTCCGGGTTGATGAAACGTTTCTTTAATTGAGGAACACTCTTCGCTCTATCCACTAGTGAACAAAGACTGTCTTACACATTATTTGACCAGCTTTCGAACTTTATCCAGAACTTCTTAGCAGGTGAACTAATCGCGTCATTGTTAACGGAGCCAATTCGTAAGATGTAAAAATAAGTTTGAGAGTTTAGTACCGTCACTGTTCACGGTACATATAACTGGTCTGGTTCATAACGTCTGAAGCAAAATGAGTGTGCGTGTTGCGAGTGTTGTGAGTGATGAAGTATGTGGAAATGAAGCGACACCAGAAAGCTGCAGCGAAATGTAGTGACAGTCACAGAGCATCGACGCATGGCACAGGGCGTGGCAGTTGACTCGCATCGTAAATAAACGTAACGTATTGGCATAAATATGAGGAAATGCCCATTATTGTTAGGAGATCAGTCACTAGAAACAGTAATAACCGTTAAAATACGGCCGTGGCAACATAAATTGTTACGACCGCATAAAACTTTTTTTACGGAGAGCAGATGCCGGACTGAAAGATTCACTTGTTCAGTCGAATATTGAATTTCGCTCGTCAGTCAACAGATAGGAATAAAAGAGAAAGTCCAAGCATTAGATTATACAGAAAAGGACGAAATAAGAGCTTGTTTTTTGTCACAGTTTCGTTAAATAAGCATCAGTACGTCCCGCAGATACCTATTCTTCTCCTTTGGCAGACGCTACGAGATATACATTATGCATCACGTAGAAGTTTACTGTCAAAATTTCCAGAGTATACTTTCCTGTACGAGTCAGACAACGTATCAGTTCCCCCAAATTCATCTTGCGAAATGACCTTGACGTCAAAATCAGATATATTCGTGCACATAATTATGATAATATGTTAGGTGATGATCAGTTTGCTTTACGAAAGTAGCTCTGTCGTTGCGGTTGATAATGGAAGTACGACTGAAGAAAAATCAAGACACGTTCATAGGATTTGTCGACCTGGAAAAAGCGTTCGACAGTGTAAACTGGTGCAAGATGTCAGGAATTCGGAGAAAAATAGCAATAAGCTGTAGGGAAATACGGGTAATATACCTTATGTACAAGAACCAAGAGGGAAGACCACGAAAGAATGCTCGAATTGAAAAGGGTGTAAGACAGGGATTTAGTCTTTTACCCTACCGTTCAATCTACAAATTGAAGAAACAATGATGAAAATAAAATAGAAGTTCAGGATTGGGGTGAAAGTGAAGAATTACATGATCTTCTCAGTGGACTGAACAATCTAATGAGTACGGAATATGGATTGAGAGTAAATCGAAGAGACACGAAAGTAATGATAAGTAACAGAAATGAGAACAGCGAGAAACTTACCATCAGTATTGATGGTCACGAAGTAAAAGAAGTTGAGGAATTTTGCTACCCACGCAGCAAAATAACTAACGACGGACGGAGCATGGACGACATTAAAAGCAGACTAGCATTGGCAAAAAGGGCATTCATGGCCAAGAGAAGTCTACTAATATCAAATAGGCCTTAACTGGAAGAACAAATTTCTGAAAATGAATGTTTGGAGGACAGCTTTGAATGGTAGTGAAACATGGACTCTGGGATAACCGGAACAAAAGAGAATTGACGCATTTGCGATTTGGGGCTGCAGACGAATGTTGAAAATTGGGTGGACTGATAACGTAAGGTATGAGGAGGTTCTGCGCAGGATCGGAGAGGAAAGAAATATATGGAAAACACTGACAAGAAGAAGGCACAATATAATAGAATATCTATTAAGACATCACGGAATAGCTTCCGTGGTAAATAAATTCCATGCTATTAGAGGAAGTTGAAGAGACTAAAAACTGTAGAGGAAGACAGAGACTGGAAAACATTCAGCAAATAATTGTGGATGTAGGTTGCAAGTTTTACTCTGAGATGAAGGCGTTAGCACAGGAGAGGAATTCGTGGCTGGCTGCATCAAACCAGTCAGAAGCCTGATGACTCCCGCCCACCATTCATGAACGGAACAGATTTTTTTTCTTTGTTTAGTAACTTTTATTGTTATCTTATGTATTTTAGATGGTTAATTAAATAGTTTAGATTTGTGACACGTAGGTTTTTGGCACAACAAGGCGCCAAAGGTTCAAATGGCTCTGAGCACTATGGGACTCAACATAGTCCCCTAGAACTCAGAACTACTTAAACCTAACTAACCTAAGGACATCAGACACACCCATGCCCGAGGCAGGATTCGAACCTGCGACCGTAGCAGTCCCGCGGTAGGCACCAAAGGGATAGTGAAAAAGATAACAAATGATAAACATACGCATTAGTGATTTACAAAAACATGTCTTTCCATTTAACTTACGCGAAATCTCTCAGTTTCAATAGTCGTATTCGCAGTTGGATGTTTATTGTGGCTGGATGTTCTCGGGAAGCTGACACCATGTAGAGAGATGCCACGTTCGTCCGGCTTTTGTGGCTTTCTTTGCGGAGCTTGACTCTCTTCGCAGCTTTGTCGAAGGTTATCGGAGGCTGTCGGTTTGGTGCTGTAACACAGTTCGTCGGCCAGCGCGGTTGTCTAAATTAGTTTTCTTTAAGGCTGGTACATTACGAGTGCATGAACAAAAATAGTATCGGGACTTCGATAAGTGGACATTCATTTGGGGTGTGGCCACCTCTCGCCTTTATGATAGCTTGAACTTTACTGTTGACACTTTCAGTGACACGTCTGAATGTCTGTGGAGGAATGGAAGCCCGTTTTCCTGAAGAACCGAAACTAGATATAGTAGTGATGTTGGTTACTGGGATCTGGAACGAAGTCGATGTTGTAATTCATAGCAAAGTTATTCCATTGGTTTCCTGGTGGCACTATGGGCAAACAAGCCCACGTCCACAAATCACAGTCTCATAGATGCCGCAGTACGATGGAGTTCATTGTTATGCTGATACATACACTACTGCCCATTAAAATTGCTACACCAAGAAGAAATGCAGATGATAAATGGGTATTCATTGGACATATACTTAATACTAGAGCAGACATGTGATTACATTTTCACGCAATTTGGGAGCATAGACCCTGAGAAGTCAGTACCCAGAACAGCCACCTCTCGATGTAATAACGGCTTTGATATGCCTGGGCATTGAGTCAAACAGAGCTTGGATGGCGTGTACAGGTAAAGCTGCCCAAGCAGCTTCAACACGATACCACATTTCATCAAGAGTAGTGACTGTCGTATTGTGACAAGCCAGTTGCTCGGCCACCATTAATCAGACGTTTTCCATTCTGAGAGATCTGGAAAATCTGCTGACCAGGGCAGCAGTCGAACATTTTCTGTATCCAGAAAGACCCGTACAGGACCTGCAACATGCGGTCGTGCATTATCCTGCTGAAAAGTAGGGTTTCGTAGGGATCGAATGAAGGATAGAGCCACGGGTCGTAACACATCTGAAATGTAACGTCCACTGTTCAAAGTGCGGTCAAAGCAAACAAGAGGTGACCGAGAGGTGTAACGAATGGCACCCCATACCATCACGCCTGGTGATACGCCAGTATGGCGATGACGAATACACGCTTCCAATGTGCGTTCACCGCGATGTCGCCAAACACGGATGCGACCATCATGATGCTGTAAACAGAACCTGGATTCATCCGAAAAAATGACGTTTTGCCATTCGTGCACACAGGTTCGTCGTTGAGTATACAATCGCAGGTGCTCCTGTCTGTGATGCTGCGTCAAGGGTAACGGCAGCCATGGTCTCCGAGCTGATAGTCCATGCTGCTGCAATCGTCATCGAACTGTTCATGCAGATGGTTGTTGTCTTGCAAACGGCCCCATCTGTTGACTCAGGGATCGAGACGTGGCTGCACGATCCGTTACAGCCATGCGGATAAGATGAGTGTCATCTCGACTGCTAGCGATACGAGGCCCTTGGGATCCAGCACCGCGTTCCGTATTGGCTCTGAGCACTATGGGACTTATCTTCTGTGGTCATCAGTCCCCTAGAACTTAGAACTACTTAAACCTAACTAACCTAAGGACATCACACACATCCAACCCGAGGCAGGATTCGAACCTGCGACCGTAGCAGTCGCGCGGTTCCGGACTGAGCGCCTGAACCGCTAGACCACAGCGGCCGGCCGCGTTCCGTATTATCCTCCTGAACCCACCGAGTCCATATTCTGCTAACAGTCATTGGATCTCGACCATCGCGTGCAGCAATGTCGGTATGCGATAAACCGCAATCGCGATAAGCTACAATCCGACTTTTATCAAAGTCGGAAACGTGATGGTACCCATTTCTCCTCCTTACACGAGGCATCACAACAAAGTTTCACCAGACGTCGCCGGTCAACTGCTGTTTGTGTATGAGAAATCGGTTGGAAAGTTTCCTCATGTCAGCACGTTGTAGGTGTCGCCACCGGCGCCAACCTCGTGTGAATGCTCTGAAAAGCTAATCATTTGCATATCACAGCATCTTCTTCTTGTCGGTTAAATTTCGCGTCTGTAGCACATCTTCGTGGTGAAGCAATTTTAATGGCCAGTATTGTACCTACATTCACAGTAGAAGTGCTGTTCTACTTTACGCAGCACACAAAGCTACAAAATGTGTGCATATCCTTCCACATTTTAAGTTTTCTTAAATGCAGTTAGGGGACCACACTCTAACGACGAAAAACACCCTCATAACGTAACAGCACCTCATTAGTTCTTATTGGCAATACGCATGATGGCACGTAACCAGAACCCTTACCTCTGACTGCCACGGTGTATAGTGTGATTCATAACTCTAAATCATTCGTTTCCAGTCACCCACTGTCCAGTGGCGTCGCCGCTTGCGCCATCTCAAGCGTAAGGAAACACTGAGTACAGAAATGTGTGGCTTGCGAGGAACTGTTCGACGATTGCACCCCATTCCTTTTAACTTCCTACGCCACTAATTGTGCTATAGAACTTTGGAACTGACGAGTGATTCCTTCCGCTGATTTCTTGCAATTTTTTGAAAAAACATCCCCCCCCCCCCCCCCCGTTTCGAAAAAAAAAACTTCGCAATGTTCCGCTGTCCCCGTTCGTCGGTACATGATTCTCATCACCAACAGTCAATTTGGCAGCTTTAGAAGGGTTTAAGGGTCTCTAATGGATGTGTTACTCAAATAACAAGCAGTGGCTAAGCCACGTTCGGTTTCACTGAGCTCTCCTAAGCGATCTATTCCGCTAATTATTGTTTCTCACTGATAATACAATACACCCCACCTCGTCTTATGACAACAGGTCCGTCTTTTCTTCACGTATAATGATCAGTCTCGCACTACATAGTGGTGGCTGAGCACACTAAGGTGACGAAAGTCGTGTGATATCGATATGCACATTTACATATGTCTGTAGTGAGGCGTATACAAGGTATGAAAGGGCAATGCATTGGCGAAGCTGTCATCTGTACTCAGATGATTCATGCGAATACGTTTCGGACGTGTTTGCGACCGCAGTACGGGAATTAACAGATTTTCAACGCCTAGTGATAGTTGGAGCTAGACGCATGTAACATTCCATTTCGGAAACTGGGAATTCAACATTTCGAGATCCACAGTGTCGAGAGCGTGCCGAGAATACTAAATTTCAGGCATTACCTCTCACCACGGACAACTTTGTCGCCGACGGCCTTCACTTAACGACCGAGAGCTGCGGCGTTTGCGTCAGTGCTATCAGACAAGCAACACTACGTCAAATAACGGCAGAAATCAGTGTGTGACGTACGGCGAACGAGTCCGTTGTGACAGAGCAGCGGAATCTGGCGTTAATGGGCCATGGCAGCAGACGACTGAGGCGAGTGCCTTTACTTACTGCACAACGTCGCCCGCAGCGCCTCTCCTGGGCCCGTGACCTTATCGGTTATACAACAGGACATAACAGAGAGATCAGTTCGTGCACAGATTCCTGCACCGGTAACACTTCCGCAATTACGGACACCTTTAGAGGCAGCATTGCTCCATATATCAGCAGGCGACTTCCGACGACTTTTTGAGTCCGAGCCACGTCGATTTGCTACAGTACGTCGGGAAAAAAAGGTCCTACACGATATTAGGATGTTCCCCATGACTTTTGTGACCTTAGAGTATGTTCAAAACTGGTTCAAATGGCTCTGAGCACTATCGGTCTTAACATCTGTGGTCATCAGTCCCCAAGAACTTAGAACTACTTAAACCTAACTAACCTAAGGACATCACACACATCCATGCCCGAGGCAGGATTCGAACCTGCGACCGTAGCGGTCGCGAGGTTCCAGACTGAAGCGCCTACAACCGCTCGGCCATTCTGTCCGGCTGCACGTATTGCCAAATGCATTGAGGTTGACGGACATCATTTTGAGCATTTATTGCATTAATGTGGTAGTTACAGGTAATCACGATGTAACAGCATGCGTTCTCAGAAATGATAAGTTCACAAAGGTACATCTATCACATTGGAACAACCGAAATAAAATGATCAAACGTACCTACGTTCTGTATTTTAATTTAAAAAACCTACCTGTTACCAACTGTTCGTCTAAAATTGTGAGCCATGTGTTTGTGACTATTACAGCGCCATCTATCACAAAGCGAAAAAAGTGGTCCAACTAAAACATTCATATTTCTTTACATACTACACGAATATGTAATACAAAAATGGGGGTTCCTATTTTTAAAAAACGCAGTTGATATCCGTTTGACCTATGGCAGCGCCATCTAGCGGGCCAACCATAGCGCCATCTGGTTTCCCCCTTCAAGCTAGACAAGTTTCGTTCTTTGTAGTTTTTTCGTTTGACGCTTATTCCGTGAGATATTTGGCCCGGTCACGATCAATGGACCACCTTGTAGATGTAGAACCTGTTGGAAAGATTACAGATAATCATTTGGCCAATGACCTGACAAGTGTTGACGTTTCGTTATCGCAGCATGGCTGTCACCTGGCGTTCGTGTTTCGTTACGTCATTCATGCGGCGAAGCAGCCTGTTCGGCGTGACACGCCACAGCCGGTGAGGGCAGCGCAGCCGACTGCCTAATGAAACGCAGCCAGCCGCGAACGAGCGATAACCGCGCCCGTGGTTAACGTTATCGTACAAGACGTCAACTCACGCCGCCTTCCAGGAGCGCTGTGAATCAGGCCACTGTGCGAGGATCGTTCCGAAACTAATGCCTCCTATTTTTTTGTGGTGACCTTG
Organism: Schistocerca cancellata; assembly: GCF_023864275.1. Lineage (NCBI taxonomy): Eukaryota > Metazoa > Arthropoda > Insecta > Orthoptera > Acrididae > Schistocerca > Schistocerca cancellata. Next base: position 285,806,667 of record NC_064633.1, on the reverse strand, counting down.
GATGTCGGTGCCAGATATCGTTGGTGTAGTGCTAATGCTTGAACCCTCCTCTTTCCGTTGTTCTGCGGCAGTTGGCGGCTGCAGAGGAGTGTTCCAAAATGGAGTTTTATATGGATGCGCGTATAAAACAGCGATGTGTGACTGAATTCCTCACTGCTGAAGAAATTGCGCCGGTTGATATCCATCGGCGCTTGCTGAAGTGCGCAGTGTGAGGTGATGGGTGCGGCATTCTCAAGTTGGTGAAAATGGTGTGCATGATAAGTTACGGCGCAATCGACCCTGCACAGCTGTCATCCCTCGCAATGATGAGCGTCTTTGTGGACTCACCAGCACCGATCGACATTAGTTTCATTAGTTCTTAAAAAATGTTGACATAAAGTATTTGGTAAGTAATTGTTACTACGAGAGACTGCTGAAAAGTAATTCCTCCGAATTTTTTACCGACGTTAGCATGCCAGAATTGTGAAATGTAAGATCGCGGTGCATGAGAAACAGCTTACAGTAAATGAGTTTCGAATTTGAAGCGTTAGTCCACGCATGGAGCAACTTCTCCTTCAGCATGACAATGCTAGACCACACACGAGTGCTACGACTGCTACACCGATCCGACGGTAAATTGGATTCACTTTTGTCAATCATCTGCCATACAGTCCCGACTTGGCCCCATCCCATTTTCATCTGTTTGCAATCTGTTAAAGAATATCTTTGAGCCATTCACTCGGAGAGGATGAAGCGGTGCAATCAGAGGTGAGGTAGTGGCTCTGTCAACAAAGTCAAACACTGTACAGTGAATGTATCAACGAAGTTGTATCTCCTTAGTAGGAATGCGTTAGGAGCCAGGGCGATTAAGATGAGGAACAAATATGTAGATATGGAGAGTAAAGAAGTAGAATGTTGATAACATTTGTTTTATTTAAAAAACTTTAAGAATTTTCACATAAAAACTACGAAGGAACAATACTTTTCACCACGCCATCGTATATGGTTCAACTTAATGTAACTCTGCTTTAGAAATTTTATAAAGTAAAGTTATTCTCTAATTTACGAATCACCATTATTGTGGAACCAGGGAGGAGTTAGAAAATTTTACTACTAACAGGGATACAAAAATGGGCGGTAGGTAAAAAGAGGCTAGATGGTCTCTCCTTTTTTTAAGTAGTCGTGTTTTATTGTTTAGGTTATACGTTTGCTACTGTTCTCTAATCCAATCATTTTTAGATCGATCTCATCTAAAACAGTTTCTATAGATCTTAAATATTTCATTTTGTATGTGGCTTTTCTCTCTCCCTCTCTCATTACCGATGACTCACTTCCATTAAGTAGCATAAGGATAGCCATTCCAATACAGAACATGAGTTGGGTGTCCTTCCGTGTTTCTGTCTTTAATGTTATGATACCGCATATCTGTGTCTTCTGCTGTTGGTACTGCTAATATATACATTAAGTCAGTCGTCTTTGATAATATCCTACAATCCTGTAGTAGCCCTATTCCAAACTTCTCATTGCCTTTTCCCTCTTTCTGATTTGTACTGTCTCTCTTCCACATTGCCAAAATAATCATTTTAGTAACAATTACCATGCCACTTCCCTGCAGACTCGTGTATATCGTACAATTTCCGTTTCTTCATTGACTATTGCATAGACTGCTTGTCATCGCAGTCCTCTAGAAACCAAGTATTTTTATGTATTTATTTTTCGCGTTAAAATGTATTTTATAGCTAAGGCTTGCTACATTGTTCTTAACGCCTGCTTCTACATATTTTACTACCACGTTTTCTGTTTCCATATTCCCTAGTCTTGCGATTAAATCTTTTGCCAGAATTAAATTGCCTGCTTTATTTTTTTTTGTCTAATTGTGCCTGCAGTGTGTGAAAGAACTGCTCTGCATCTTCTTCCCTTCCTTTTTCTGGTGAATATAGTCCAATCAGGGTAGATATCCTCTTCCAGTCTTAAATCGAGCACCAATTATTCTCTAATTTACATATATGTAGCATGTGAGAGGCCTTTTTTCCACTTCTTGTCTATTAATATTCCAATTCCAGCACTTGTCCAGTTCTTCTGTTCTGAGCCTCTATATGTCAACATGTACTCAATCCACATTTTGGTGCCTTTCAATTTTTTTTCTTAGTTTCACTAGTTTAACTGTCTTTGTAATACAAGAGCAGTCATGTTAAGAGCGCTCAAATTCCATTCGGCAATCTTCACTGTATGTATTCCGTCAATTCCGTTTCCCTTTTGTCTTGCCTTGGTTGTTTCCATTAGATCCGTCTTTTTCCTATGAAACTTATAAGCGTTCATAGGAGTATCAAACACAGAAACATAAAGCTGTATATAATTACATAAAACCACTCCGTCTTCAGGCCGCAAGTGGCCCATCGGGATCATCCGACCGCCGTATTATCCTCAGTTGATGCAGATAGGAGGGGCGTGTGGTCAGCACACCGCCCTCCCGGTCGTTATGATGGTTTTCTTTGACCGGAGCCGCTACTATTCGGTCGAGTAGCTCCTCAATTGGCATCGCGAGGCTTGAGTGCACCGCGAAAAATGGCAACAGCGCATGGCGGCTGGATGGTCACCCATCCAAGTGCCGACCGCGCCCGACAGCGCTTAACTTCGGTGATCTCACGGGAACCGGTGTATCCTCTGCGGCAAGGCCGTTGCCTATATAATTACATACTTTTTAAATTTTTACTGCACTTCTTACTTATAACACAGAACTGACTATACAACCCAGTTTCAAAGACGAAAATTGCCGTTACGTAGTCTACAGTTTGGGAAAATATTTTCGAAATTTTGCTTTCCTGCGAAGATGAACCTAGTTTTTCGCCGCTAAATGCCACTAACGTTGTATGAATCGAGATTCATCTCAAAAGGCCACCTGTCGCCACTCGTTGGACGTCCAGGTGCAGTATTGGTGTGAAAATTCCAGGTTTCGCCGATGAACAGCAGTCAGCATGGGTGCACGAACCAGGCGTCTCCTGCGGAGGCCCACGCGCGGCAACGTTAGCTGGAAGGTTGCTGAGGAGACACTGTTGGTAGCCACTTGGTTCATTTGATCGGTCATCTGCTCTCTCCAGTTGCACGTACATTCGCTCGTACATATCACCGCAGCCGTCTTTTACCCCTGTCATCTACGGCCCCTGGTGCACCACATTTGCCTTAGCGCCGGTTTTGGAAGCGCCATTTTGCCATGCACGGAATGCTTTAACCACGGTGACACGTTAACAGATTTAGTCCTTTCGGAATTGCTTCCACCCTTGGACGTAAAGCCAGTTAACATGTCCTTTCGGACGTCAGATAAGCCGCTACGTTTCCGCTTTACGACAACGACTGCACAGTTTTCTACGTCCCCCGACATGCTTTATGTTACCTCCTCTGCTGGTGCTGCTACCTGCCGTCTGTGAGTTGTTACTGCAAGTTGACGTCGAAACAGGCGGTAGTCACGTTAATGTGACTGGGCCGTGTAATACTGGCGACCTCTCCGCCATTTTAATTTTCCTACTTTTATTACCCTATTTTAGTGCATGAGAACAAGCTTTGAATGGCTCAGTGCAAGCCGTTCTTTCTGCAATATCTCATCCAGTCGTTGCCATCACGCCATGGGGCACACGTTACTCTGCTTATAGTAAAGCGATTTTAGTTACTTTTGTGGCGCCTTTCGTATGCACAAAAGGTTTTTAGTATGCCAAGATAACTCTGGGCTACCAAAAACGGCCTCTTAAATGCACAGACATGAATAAAACACTACTGATCATGTATAGCACTGTGAAACACTAATTACTATCCCTTCCTCAGCATCTTTGGCTGTATGTTTTTCATTCCCAGAGTACAAACAGCAAAATTAAGATATGAACACTATACATGGACCAGGTTTTTTACTGTTTGAGACAACACTAGACTCGAATTCGGAAGGAGCGAATATGAAGTCCTCGTCCAGTAGTCTAGAATTACACTGGAGTTGCTTAAGGTGCCAGTTAGTAATTTTTTTAAGCCACCCTTATCCAATTCGAACATCTGCTCTGCCCCTAATGCCGTCGTCGTCGACGGCATGTCAAGACGTAATCTCCTTATCAGTAGTAGTTGGTACTTCCAATATTTTCGAAATTTGTTTTTTTTTTCTGTCATGTAGATCAAGTGATAAAAGAAATTTTGTTCAGGCTGCATACCTATGAAGAAGTCATGTTAGCCTAGATTCCTTGGCCCGGCCTCTGCGGCCTAGCGGTTCTAGGCGCTTCAGTCCGGAACCACGCTGCTGCTACGGTCGCAAGTACGAATCCTGCCTCGGGCATGGATGTGTGTGTGATGTTCTTAGGTTAGTTAGGTTTAAGTAGTTCTACGTCTAAGGGACTAATGATCTCAGATGTTAAGTCCCATACTGCTTAGAGCCATTTTTAGATTCCCTGGGAGCAGGAAATGAAACCATAATACTTCTTTCGGTCATCAGTGCGGCACGCAATGAATTCCTTTCCTGTGCGAACCTCTTCATCTCAGAGCAGCACTTCCACCACACGTCCTCAATTATTTGTTGGGTGTATTCCAATCTTGGTCCCCTACAACTTTTACCCTCTACCGCTCAATCTAATGGCATGTAGGTCATTCCTTGACGTCGTAACCGATGTCCTGCCATCCTGTCTCTTCTTCTTGTCAGCGTTTTCCATATATTCCTCTCTTCTCCGATTTTGTGCAGAACGTCCTCATTCCTTACCTTAACAGCCCACTTAATTCTCAACTGTAGCACCACGTCTCAGATGCTTCGATTCTCTCCTGGTCCGATTTTCACCCAGTCCATGTTTCACTACCGTTAGACGCTGTGCTCCAAACATACATTCTCAGAGTTTTCTTCCTCAGATTATGTTTCACACTAGCAGATTTCCCTTGACCAGGAATGTCCTATTTGTCCGTGCCAGTCTGCTTTTCGTGTCCTCCTTTCTCCATCAATCATGAGCTACTTTCGTGCCTAGGTAGCAGAATTCCTTAACTTCATCTACTTAGTAATCACCAATTACAATGTTAATTTTATCGCAGAAGTTACTTCTCATTATTTTCGTCTTTCTTCTGTTTACTCTCAATTCATATTGTGTACCCATTAGACTGTTAAATCCATTTAACAGCCCCTGTAATTCTTCATCAGTTTCGCTGAGGATAGTAATATCATCTTATTACTTATATCCTTTCACCTTGGATTTTAATCCCACTCTTGAACCTTCCTTTTACTTTCGTCTTTGCTTCTTCGACGTACAGGTTGAGTAGTAGTCTTACACCTTTTTTAATCCGAGCACTTCGTTCTTGGTCTTCCACTTATTGTCCCTCTTCTACATATGGTATATTACCTGCCTTTTTCCTACATCTTATACCTATTTTTCCACGAATTTCTAACATCTTTCACCATATTAAATTTGAGAACGGTCTTTCCAGGTCGACAAATCCTATGAACGTGTCTTGATTTTTCTTAAGTCTTGCTATCATTATCAGCCGCAACGTCACAATGGCCACTCTGGTTCCTTTACCTTTCCTAAATCCAAAGTGATAGTCATCTAGTAAATCCTCAATTTTCTTTTCCATTCTTCTGCATAGTGTTCTAATCAGCAACTTGGCTGCATGAACTGTTAAGCAGATTGTGCGATGATTCACGCACTTCTAGTATCTTGCGATGTTCGAAATTGCATGAATGATATTCTTCCGAAAGTCTGATGGTATATCACCAGTCTCATACAGTCTAAACACCAACGTGATCTAATGTTATCCATCCCTTTTATCTTATTTCATCGTAAGTCGTCCAAAGCTCTTCTAAATTCTGATTCTAATACTGGATCCCCTTTCTCTTCCCTATCGGCTCCTGTTCCTTCTTCCATCACGTAATCATATGAGTGCTCTCAATTACGTAGGCATTCAATGTACTCTTCCCACCTATCCACTCTCTCCTCTGTGTTTAACAGTGTAATCCCCATCGCACTTAATGTTATCGCCCTTGCTTTTAATTTTACTGAAGGTTGTACTCCAGTATGCTGAGTCAGTCCTTCCAACAATCAATTCTTCTTGGACCTATTCACATTTTTCATGCAAGCAGTTCGTCTTAGCTTTCCTGCACTTACTATTTACACTATGAGATCAAAAGTATCCGGACACCTGACTGAAAATGACTTACAAGTTCGTGGCACCCTCCATCGGTAATGCTGGAATTCAATACGGTGTTGGCCCTTCTTTACCCTTGATGACAGCTTCCACTCTCGCAGTCATATGTTCAGTCAGGTGCTGAAAGGTTTCTTGGGGAACGGCACCCCATTCTTCACGGAGTGCTACACTGAGAACAGTTAACGATGTCGGTCGGTGAGACCTGGCGCGAAGTCGGCGTTCCAGAAAATCCCAAAGGTGTTATATAGAATTCAGGTCAGGTCTCTGTGCAGGCCAGTCCATTACAGGGATGCTGTTGTCGTGTAACTACTCCGCCACAGGCCGTGTACTAGGAAGAAGTGCTCGATCGTGTTCAAGGATGCAATCGCCATCCCCAGATTGCTCTTCAACAGTGGGAAACAAGAAGATGCTGTGATAGTACCAAGCAAAACAACAACGGATGCAAGTCCCCTCCATGAAAAACACCACCACACCATAACACCACCACCTCCGAAATTTACTGTTGGCACTACACACGCTAGCGGATGACGTTCACCGGGCATTCGGTACGCCCACACCCTGCCATTGGATCGACACACTGTATAACGTGATTCGTCACTCCATACAACGTTTTTCCACTGTTCAATCGTCCAATGTTTACGCTCCTTGCACCAAGTGAGTCGTCGTTTGGCATTTACCGGCGTGATATGTGGCTTATGAGCAGCCGCATGACCTTGAAATCCAAGTTTTCTCAGCTCCCGCCTCACTGTCATATTACTTGCAGAGGATCCTGATGCATTTTGGAATTCCTTATTGATGGTCTGGATAGATGTCTGCCTATTACACATACGACCCCTTCAACTGTCGGCGGTCTCTGTCAGTCAACAGACGAGGTCGGCCTGTACTCTTTTGTGCTGTAAGTGCCCCATAACGTTTCCACTTCACTATCACATAGTAAACAGTGTACCTACGGATTTCCAGGAATGTCGCTGATATAGAGTACCTTGCAGTAGGTGGCAGCACAATGCATCTAATATGAAAAACGTATGTTTTTGGGGGTGTCCGGATACTTTTGATTACAGAGTGTATTTCATTTCTTAGAGACTTGTATCTCAGTATTCCTGAATTTCCCTGAACATTTTGTACTTCCTTTTTTCGTCGATCAGCTAAAGTATTTCTTCTGTTACCCAATTTTTTTTCCTGGTACTAACGCTTTTCCTTCCAATTTCTGTGATTGCCCTTTTTAGAGATGTCCATTCCTCTCCAGCTGAACTGCTTACTGAGCTGTTCATTATAGCAGTGTCTATGGCCTCAGAAACTTGAAGCGTATCCCTTCACTGTTTAGAACTTCCGTGCCATTTTTTTGTGCGTTGACTCTTTCTGATTAGTCTTGTAAACTTTATTCTACCCTAATGAAAGTAAGAAAATAATTTTAATGTGAAATAAATAAAGACCATAATCAAAAGAAAGCATCTTATTCGAATAACGTACATCTGTGAAATCAATGTTCTGTTGCTAGATAACATTCAACACCTTTTCGTAACGCCATACACTGAAACACAAATGTATCCACAAGATACTGTTCGTGCCTGTTCCACTCTTAATGGACTTCTCCGTTAAGGTCATCCACTGTGTGACTAGGGTCTCTGTGAAGATGCACAGTGAGTTTTATCGGCTCTGAAATGGACTCAGCCGGATGAAAAAGGTACCGCGAAAAATAAAGCGGAATTAACGGTTTTTAGCGAACTAACGCGATTTTAAGAGATATCACGAAATTTGTTATTTTGCCGTATAAAAATGTAATGTCAGATGAGACCAGTTTCTAATATTCGTAACTTATTGTTATTGAATATTAAAACTGGGTTTTGTCTTCTAATCTTTGCAAGTCTGAAGTTCGTGTCTAATGTCAAAATGGCGTTCAATTCCCGAATACCGAACTTCGATAATACCACGAAAAGAGCACCAAAAGTGGCAAAAATTAACATTGAATTCAGGAAAAATCGACACCACATACTGGAAAAATACCTCGTATTTGGCAAAGAAAACACTGAAATTAGAAAAAAACTGAATTAACAAACAATGTCTTATTTTGTAAAAAAAATGCCGATACACCGATTTTGGCAAAAAATAAAAGTGAATTTGGCAAAAAAAACATCGAGTTTAACAAGAAGGGACACCGAATATGAAAAAAAGGGACACCGAATGTTGCAAAAAGGGATACCGAATGTGGCAAGAAATGACATCCAATTTGGAAAAAGTCACTGAAGTTGGCGAGAATCAATAATCTGACAAAACATATCAGCGAATTTGCCATAAAATAACTCCGAATTTGGCTATAAAATAAAACGACTTTTCCCTGTTGCAGTCTATAACTTCAGCAAGGAAGGAATGTGCAGATTAACTTCTTAATGTAATTTTATCTATAGAAAAGAGCGCTAAAATATTTCTAATCCATGCAAACTTAAAGAAGGTATCAATAATACAAACATTAAAAAAAGTTTTGCATCACCTCGGTTCCGAGAGTTCCGGAATCTGTACAGAAAATTGGAATAAAGATCAACATAGGCATCATTTCCGTTTTTTTAATTGCTCATGAGAACCACACATAGCATGTTGTACCACCAAACAGCGAGGCCTTCAGAGGTGGTGATCCAGATTGCTGTACACACCGGTACCTCTAATACCCAGTAGCACGTCCTATTGCATTGATGCATGCCTGTATTCGTCATGGCATACTATCCACAAGTTCGTCAAAGCACTGTTGATCCAGATTGTCCCACTCCTAGGCGATTCGGCCTAGATCCCTCAGAGCGGTTGGTGGGTCACGTCATCCATAAACAGCCCTTTTCAATCTACCCCAGGCATGTTCGATAGGATTCATGTCTGGAGAACATGCTGGCCACTCTAGTCGAGCGATGTTATCCTGAAGGAAGTCATTCACAAGATGTGCACGATGGCGCGCAAATTGTCGTTCATGAAGACGAATGCCTCGCCAATGTGCAGCCGATATGGTTGCATTATCGGTCGTAGGATGGCATTCACGTACCATACAGACGTTTCAGCGCCTTCCTTGAGCACCAGCGGCGTACGTCGGCCCCACATAATGCCACCGCAAAACAGCAGGGAACCTCCACCTTGGTGCACTCACTGGACAGTGTGTCTAAGGCATTCAGCCAAACACGTCACCAACACTTGTCTGGTTGAAGGCATATGTGACATTCATCGCTGAAGAGAATCTGATGCCAGTGCTGAGCGGTCCATTCGGCTTGTTGTGGGTCCATATGTACCGCGCTGCTTGGTGTCAAGGTTACAAAGATGGACCTCGCCATGGACGTCGGGAGTGAAGTTGCTTATCCTGCAGCCTGTTATGCATGGTTTGAGTCGTAACAAAACCTCCTGTGGCTGCACGAAAAGCGTTATTCAACATGATGGCGTTGCTGTCAGGATTCCTCCGAGCCGTAATCTGTAGGTAGCAGGCATCCAATGCAGTAGTAGCCCTTGGGCGGCCTGAGCGAGGCATGTCATCGACATTTTCTGTCTCTCTGTATCTCTTCCATGTTGGTTCACTCCGAGACGCCTGGACACTTCCCTTGCTGAGACCCCTTCCAGGCACAAAGTAACAATGTGGACGCGATCGAACCGCGGCATTGACCGTCTAGGCACAGTTGAACTACAGACAACACGAGCCGTGTACGTCTTTCCTGGTAGAATAACTGGAACTGATCGGCCGTCGGACCCCCTCCGTCTAATAGGCGCTCCTCATGCATGTTTTTTTACATCTTTGGGCGGGTTTAGTGACATCTCTGAACAGTCAGTCTGTGTTTGTGATACAAAATTCACAGTCAACATATATCTTCAGGAGTTCTGGGAACCGGGGTGATGTTAAACTTTTTTTTGATGTGTGTAGTAAATATGATTGAAATAGGAATAAGAGTAAATACTAGTGTTTCCCATGCTAACTGCACCGTCCGGAGTATTTCGTGCAATAATCTCCGTAATTCAGTTTTTATTTATGGAGCACAAGACCATCACACATATCCTGTCAAATTTGTTATCTACAACATAAATTTCGAGTTCTTCTGAAATGTCTACAAGTGACCCTGAGAATTGATGCGTAAGAAGTGCATATTACTAGGTTTTTTGTGCTCATCCACGTTTCTGTTCTCTCTATATGCGGGCCGGCCGTTGTGGCTGAGCAGTTCTAGGCGCTTCAGTCTGGAACCGCGCGACCGCTACGGTCGCAGATTCGAATCCTGCCTCGGGCATGGATGTGTGTGATGTCCTTAGGTTAGTTAGGTTTAAGTAGTTCTAAGTTCTAGGCGACTGATGACCTCAGATGTTAAGTCCCTTAGTGCTCAGAGCCATTTGAACCATTTGAAACTCTCTATATGCGAGTTCATTAAACATCTCTAGTAATCCGACCTGTGTACACTTTACAGATTTTCGATCGGTTCGTGCCATTGATTTTACAAATGCCCGACTGCAAATATTCATTTGTCCCTTGTGAAGCAATTCGTCGCACAGGAAGTCTTAATGCTTTAAATGCGCTAAACGCAACGTTTATGTTATATTTACAAAAATAACGTTCAGTTTTCTTCGATGACACCACAACACTTCATGTTTGCAAATGTCTAGTGTTCCGTATTAAAGTTCTCGTGTTCTTAGCCGTATCTTGTTGTATACACCGTCCGTCCAAAATTTCCGAGACCGATTTTATTCCTGGCGTACAAGCGACGCCAGTGCAGGAACTAGGCTGGCAGCCTGAACCGTCAACTGTAAACAACAGATGTGCTTTTGCCAGTCGGTTGTGAGCGGTTGTGTTAGGTGGTAGACATGCGACCACAGCGTGTCGACGTTGCTGTGTCAGAAATCGCAGTGGAGCAACATCTCTAAATCAAGTGTGCAAGACGTTCTCCAGAATGTTTTGAAGAAGAGAAAAGTGTGTGGAAAGTTAATCCCGCACATCTTGACTCTCGAACAAAAAACAACGACACGTGGACCTCTGCCGCGACTTGATTGAAATGCAAAATGCGGACAATTATTTTCTTAAAAAACGTCGCGGGTGACGAGACTTGGTGTTATCAATACGAACGTACCACAAAACGACCAAGTGCAGATATTCACATAAATAGACAACGCTTTGACGACATAATCGGTATTCAAGACCACGTGTGTGCGAGTTGAACAGCATCCAAGGGAAGGACAAAATGACGAAATGAAGAAATTCACACAAGAGGATAATGCTTTGACGACGTAAGGTAATGGGCATTCAAGCCGATGTGACACAGTAGCTGACCGTCATGTCAAAGAAGGACTTTTCTTAAAGATTCGCATGGTTGTACCAACGCTCTGTGAGTTGTGCTCAAGTGGGGTGAGACTCCGTAGAACATCTCAAGCATTAAAAGCACTACTTCATTTTTCTATTTTTTTATTTTTATTTTTGGTGTTAATGCAATTTAAGACTGTTTGGATTGAGAGGGTGTGTGCCGTACTAGTGATTTTACAAGTCCACTCGATAAGGCAATTTGTTGCCGAATATAGAGAGATTTCGAAACATCTTCCTGCGATGTCGGTAGATGCATTTTTCTCCGCATTTCTATACCAAAGTGGGTGGCTTCTTATTTTCTAGAAAGAAGCCATTATTTAGTTTTCTTTTTATGCGGCCTCGATTGACATTTCGGGGAACGCTATACGAGGTGTAATCAAAAAGCAACGGGAATTTTTGTTTTTCGTAAAGGGTATTTATTTATTTATCGACATCAGTTTTTGACTCCTGCAAAGTTATCTTCTTAAAATGTAGCACACCCGTGCCAGCGCTTTTTATTGGAAGCACTTCTGGAGGTCACTCCTCGTTATGATGTTCAGCTCCTTCAGCGATTCTGTTTTCATCTTATCGACAGTGGCAGAACGACGTCCTTTCATGGTCCTCTTCAGCCTCGGTGATAGAAAGAAATAGCATTGGGCCATTTCCGGCCAGTACAGTGGCTCAGGCAACATAGAAATTTAGATTTTTTTCCAAAACGTCACGAACAAGCATTGAGGTGTGAGTGGTAGCATTATCGTGATGCAGTTCCTGCATGTGGCTTTGTCTGGTCGTTTTCTTCTGGTTGCTTCTTGATCTTGTGACCATAAGGCAGGAACTCAATGTACTATCCGATTGTAGTCGGAGAAAACAGTGAGAAGAACCTTCACATGTGACAGAACTTGTCGAACTTTTTTCGATCTGGGCTCTTCAGACAGTTTCCACTGGGACGATTTGGCCTTAGTTTCGACGTCATATTCGTGTACCAATGTTTCGTCAGCTTTTATAACCTTCTTTAAAAGTTCTGAATCGTTGTCGACTTCATTTAGAAGTTCCTGAAGGATCTCTACACGACGTCGTTTTTGATCGAAATTCAACAATTTCAAAACAAATTTTGCTGCTACATTTTTCATGCCCAAAACATTTGAAATAATTACTTGCATGAGTCAAAAGATATTCCGACATTATCAGCATCCTCTCTGATGGTGATTCGGCTGTTTCACAGAACCAATTTCTTCCTTTTTTCCATATCGCCATCTGTAACTTGGTGTGCTAGGGCGTACATATAGATGAGAATCTTAATTGGAAAATTCATATTTTGGATCTTCAAAAGCGGCTAGGTTCAGCAACTTTTGCAATCAGAACAATTACCAATTTTGAGGGTATATAAATTAATAAGCCAACATACTTTGCATACTTTCACTCTCTGATGTCATACGGAATAATATTTTGGGGTAACTCAACACTGAGACAAAAAGTATTCACTGCTCAAAACAAAGTGGTTAGAATAATGTGCGGGGTTCATAGAAGATTGGGAATTCTTACAACAACCTCACAGTACATTTACTCACTAAAGAAGTTTTTTCTCAACAACATGGACCAGTTTCAAAACAACAGTGACATTCGTGATTATAATACCAGGAAAAAGAAAGACTTACACGATACTTTACTCAACCTATCTTTGGCACAGAAAGGGGTAAAACATGCTGCTATGGAAGTTTTTGACAAATTACCAGTTGAAATAAAATGTCTGACAGACAGCAGTAATAGCTTCGAAAATATATTGAAATCATATCTCCTTGACAACTCCTTCTATACCATAGATGAATTATTCAGTAACAATAAATAAACCTGTTAACGTAGTAAATACATGTTGTGCCATTTAAGGGAGTGGGGTAAATAATAGAAATATTAATCTTAAACAATGTATATATATATATATATATATATATAAATCTTGTCGCATATGTGCATTTCTTGCGCACTTGACACGTTCCACATCATAACGGCTTCCGTACCGTGCGATTGATCATTGGAACACGCAACCAACTAACTAACTAACTAACAGGGGGGTCGTGGCCTTCAACGTATTCTCGACCCTATATGAATCGTTTATACCACTCGTAAAATCTTGTCTTACTCATAGTAGATTCGCCAAAAGCCGTAGTCAACATTTCGATGGCGGTGCTGCTCTTTGAGTGATTTTTAAAGCAAAATTTGATGGAAATACTTTGATCCATCTTTTTAGAAAGTAAAAATTCGCCGAGAACTGAAAGACACGCATCACTTTTTCGACTGCAAACAATAAACTACATACTCAAAACAGCTGAAAATGTAAACGTACGTCAGGAAAATAGTTATTAACAAGATAAAAAAAATTAAAGATCTGATGCAAGAAGCCCATAAAATAAAAATAAAAAAATCCCGTTACTTTTTGATTACACCTCGTAGTTTTTGCGAGATTGATTCCACACCACATTCCCTTGCGCTGTGGCGCAGGTGCGAGACAATGGCCTACATATTGCAGACCATTCATCTCTGGAAACAGTTTCGTTTCACCTGTTGATTCACAGCTGCCGCGTGCCGCTAGGAGGCACTGTGATGAACGACGCAAACAGGCCCACATATTTGTTCGGCGCTCCTGGCATCTCCTGCTGTTGAAACTGCGCTAGGTGGGAGGGGGGCGGGCGACGTTCGTTTTGACGTACGATGCCGCCGGCGGCAGGCGTCGGTGGTATTTCGTGATACTTTACAACCAGAAGGAATAGCCGTCTTTTACTGCGCACTTGATGCCAATATGCCGGCAATATTTCGTCCAACATGTGTTTCGAAGTCAACAGATATATCCCATCGTGGGGCACGACATAATGTATCATGTAGCGTAGTCGTATCATACAAATGATGAAGGCATCCTCTTGGGTAAAATATTCCGGAGGTAAAATAGTCCCCCATTCGGATCTCCGGGCGGGGACTACTCAGGAGGATGTCGTACTCAGGAGAAATAAAACTGGCGTTCTACGGATCGGAGTGAGGAATGTAAGATCCCTTAATCGTGTAGGTAGGTTAACAAATATAAAACGGGAAGTGGGTAGGTTGACATTAGATATATTTTGAATTAGTGAAGTTCTGTAACAGCAGTAACAGGACGTCTGGTCAGGTCAATACAGGGTTATAAATAGAAGACCAGATAGGGGTAATGCAAGAGTAAGTTTAATAATGGATAAGAAAATAGGAATGACGGTAAGCTACTATGACCAGCATAGTGAACGCACCATTGTAGCCAAGATAAACACAAAAGCCACCACAGTAGTACAAGTTCATATGCCAATTAGCTCCGCAGATGATGAAGAGATTGAAAAAATGCATGATCAGATAAAAGAAATTATTCTGGTAGTTCAGGGAGACGAAAATGTAATTGTGAGGGGGGACTAGAATACAATAGTTGGAAAAGGGAGAGAAGAAAAAATAGTAGATGAATATGGAGAGGGGGAAAGGAGTGATAGAGAAAGCCGCCTGGCAGAATTTTCCACAGAGCATAATTTAATAATCGCTACCACTTGGTTTAGGAATAATGAAAGGAGATTGTATTCGTGGAAGAGATCTGGAGAGACCAGAAGGTTTCAGATTGATTGTATGATGGTAAGACAGAGATTTCGGAAGCAGATATTAAATCGTAAGACATTTCTAGGGGCAGATGTGGACTCTGAGTACAGTTTATTGGTTATGAACTGTAGATTAAAGCTAAAGAAATTGCAAAAAGGTAGTAAATTAAGAATATGGGATCTGTATAAGTTGAAGGAACCAGAGGTCTTTGAAAGTTTCAGAGGGGGCATTAGGAAACGATTGACTAGAACGGGGAACGACGTGGAAGACGACTGAGTAGCTTTGAGATATGAAATAGTGAAGCCAGCAGAGATCAAATAGGTAAAACCACAAGGCCTAGTAGAAATTAGTCGATGAAAGGAGAAAATATAAAAATGCAGCAAATGAAGCAGGTGAAATGGAATACAAACATCTAAAAAAACAGATTTCTAGGAAATGCAAAATGGCTTATCAGGAATGGGTAAAGGACAAAAGTAAGGATTTGGAAGCATATATAAATAGGGAAAAGACAGGTATCGTCTATAGTCAAATTAAACAGACCTTTGGAGATAAGACAAGCAGTGTTATGAATATCAAGAGCTCAGATGGAAAACCAGTCCTAGACAAAGAAGGGAAAGCTGAAAGGTGGAAGAAGCATATGGAGGGCCTGTACAAGGGAGAAATAGTTGGGACAATATTATAAGAATCGAAGAGGACGTAAATGAACATGAAACGGGAGACATCATACCGGGAGACATGATACTGCGAGAAAAATTTGATGGAGTACTGAAAGACCTGAGTCGAAGCAAGGCCCCAGGAGTAGACGACATTCCGTCAGACGTACTGATAGCCTTTGGAGAGCCAGCCTTGACAGTAATCATCCATCTGGTGTGCAAGATCTATGAGACAAGCGAAATACCTCAGACTTCAACAAGAATATAATCATTACAATTCCAAAGAAAGCTGGTGCTAACTGGAGTGAATATTACGGAATTTTCAGTTTAATAAGTCATGGTTGTAAACACTAACACGAATTCTTTGCAGAAGAATGGAAAAGATGGTAGAAGACGACCTCGGCAAAGATCAGTTTAGATTCCGGAGAAATGTAGGAACACGTGAGGCAATACTGACCTTACGACTTCTCTTAGAAGATTGGTTACGGAAAGGCAGATCTACGTTTACAGCATTTGTAGACTTAGAGAAAGCTTTTACCAGCGTGGACTGGAATATTTTCCTTGAAATTCTGAAGGTAGCAGGAGTGCAATACAGGGAGCGAAAGGCTGTCTACAACTTGTACAGAAATCAGACGGCATTTATAGGAGTCGTGGGGCGGGAAAAGGATACAGTGCTTGAGAAGGAAGTGAGGCAGTTTGCAGCCTATCTGCGATGTTATTCAATCTGTACATTGATCAAGTACTAAAGGAAATAAAAGGAAAACGTGGAGAAGGAATTAAAGTTCAGGGAGAAGATATAAAAATTTTGCGGTTTGTCGATGACATAGTTTTGTCATAGAGAACAGTGGACTTTAAAGAACAGTAGAACGGAATGGATAGTGTCTTGAAAGGTGGATATAAGATGAACATCAACAAAAGCAGAACAAGGATAATGGAATGCAGTCGAATTAAATCAAATGATTCTAAGCCAATTAGATTAGGAAATGAGACACTTAAAGTAGTCGATGAGTTTTGTTATTTAGGCAGCAAAATAACTAATAATGGCCGCAGTAGAGAGGATATAAAATATGGATTGGTAATCGCAAAAAAAGCGTTTCTGAAGAAGAGAAATTTGTTAACCTCGAAGTCTTTTCTGGAAGTATTTGTATGTAGCAACGTATTGTAGCAACGTATGAAAGTGAAATAATGACGATAAACTGTTTATACAGGACGAGAACAGAAGCTTTTGAAATATAATGCTACAGAAGAGTGCTGAAGATTAGATGGGTATCTCAAGAAACTAAGAGGAGGTACTGAACAGAATTGGGGAGAAAAGAAATTTGTGGCGCAACCTGGCAGGAAGAAGGATCGGTTGTAAGACACACTCTGAGACATCAGAGGATCACCAACTTCGTGTTGGAGGTAAGTGTGGGGGGGGGGGGGGGGGGTAAAAATCATAGAGGGAGATGAAGATATGAACACATTAATCAAATTCAGGAGGATGTAAGTTGCAGTAGTTATTCGGAGATGAAGAGGCTTGCACAAGTTAGAATGGCATGGAGAGCTGCATCAAACCAGTCTCTGGACTGAAGACCACAACAACAAGTTGGTTTTATTAAAATGTACAGCCTGACAGGTGCACTTACTATACAATAGGACGATGACATTTATCTTCATTTCCATAAACCTCACTTATGGAATGAAGAAATGTGGTCATATCTCATTAGTAACAAAAGAAATAATAACTTATCGCCAATTTTTTAGTTTATTTCTTTTTGCAGAACACTAGCAGAGTGAATGGAATGTATGACTTAAAGAGAAGGGCATCGTCAAAATCAGTTTTGTAGTGGAAACAATTTCAGGCAATATACACAACAGTTCATATACACCCAATGAAAATTTTATTACCAACGTGCAGTTAGTTCCTCGGTATGCAAAGTCATTCTCATTTTAAACTTCAAACAAGTTTATACAGATTATTGAACAGAACGGAATCTCGAACAGAATGACCGCCTCCATTCCTATGGGCATGGATTGCAGAAACATCGATCAAGCAAATAAAAAATAAAAAATAAAAAATAAAAAATAAAAGAAACTCTTTCTAATGTGTAAGAAAAACTCTTTCTAATAAATAAGAATACTGAAAATATTTAATGATGATGAGGGTGAGTTTCTGTTGAAAGTAGAACATGTGGAGCCATTGTGCAAGATATGAGAGTAGCTGACGATATGAGAAAACCAATTAAAGGTGATAATAAATAATCAAGACTAACAGAAATTGACGATGTGGGAAGTTTTAGCAAGAATACAGAGAAAAGTGAATGACGAACTATGCAAGGAAGACTACAAACTGTAAGTGTTGTCTGCCGTGTTATTGTGCCACTCTGTCAACTCATAAAGCTGCGATAAGACTATGTTGATTATTAGCGTCGGAATGAATAATAAATAAATTGTGTATCTGCTTGATTCAATTAAAAACTAATGTTCTTTGAACGAAAGATCCACTATTTTGAGACCTTATGCGTTTCACTTTCGGTTCTTTGATCATTCAGTTGTTTCTGTGTCAAGTTATGGCGGATGCTACTAGACAGATAAATGATTTTCACAAGCTCTGTTGACTTCACCGGTTTCTTAGTCATGAGTATCTTGAAAATGGCTCCTCGCCTACCAAATACTTACATTGCATCATAACTGCAGTACCAGATCGTATACATCCAGCAACTTGGCCGTCGCTTTGCACCACACCAAGTCTTCTGCATGTCCTCCATTTCAGCCATACGCCTGTGGAATAAACTGCCCTGTAACCTGCGACTTACCGAAAAACACTGTGTGTTCAAGAGAAGATTGAAGTTTTTTTAATCAGTTGCATAGTTTCCCTCTCTGCATATTACTTTGCCTTTCTTCCAGCAGTTAACCAATATATCTTTTACACTGTAATCCCTATCTGCTTATGTTTTCTTTCTTTCTTCTCATCTGCTAACCATACCCTATTGTTTTAGTACTTCCTCTGACCAGTATATTTCTCTTCCAGATTTTATCTGTTCCGTACCTCTGCCACACATTTCTGGTAGATATCATTACTCACATTAGACAATAACGTATTGATGAGACTGCTTAACACAAATTAATAGGATTGACATATTTAATATTATGTTATTGTTGCCATTATTATAGTCATCAGCATCAATTATTCAATTATTATATACTGTTCTCGCCCTACACATATTGTAGTATTGACTCATTAAGGCCTTCTCTTTAGATGCAAGAGAGAATCTAAGGGTCGTTTTCTTGCCAGATGAAATGCGTAAATAAATAAATGTCTGTAGAGGGAATTCAGTCGTGGTTACAATAAAGATGGTTTTATTATTTCTTTATTTGCGATGCATTTCGCCTGTATTTAAAGGCATCTTCAGAGAATGTAGGAAAATTCGTACAAATAGAATCAATGGCTTAAGCAAAAATCTAAACCAACAAACCACGAAATAATCCTCTAACTATACAACATAAGAGTTCCAGGTCCTAAATTGTCTTTGGGAGAAGGGGAGGGGGGAAATGATAGCTAAAGCAGGGTGTAGTATTAGTTTGAAATATAAAAATGTAACACTTGCCGAACTACTGTAGGTAAATAACCATCTCATGAAATGAGGAGTCAACTGTGTAAAATTACACCCAGCAACCGTGGACCAAGTGCATGTATAACGCTAAAAAAGGAACAATGCTGATAGTCGTAATTTGTACCTAAAACAACTACTACATTAGGCTGTAAGCAAGATTATTAGCAATAGTCATGAAAAAGAAAAGTGGGAAAAGCCTACAGTAGTAGGCACACCACACTTCTGTAAACCTTCACAAGGAACACCACAAGCCAGTAATAGTAATAACGGAGCTCTCTCGTATGATAAGATGAAGAGCGACTTTTTAAAAGTACAGTTTCTGCCAATAGCATAAAAAACCATCTGGAGAAGGGAAACAACACTGCTAAAATATATAAACCATGACTTTATACAACAGGAGAAAGGATGTAATTTTAGATATTTGACTCCTCGTTTCATGAGGTGATCGTGCACCCATAGTTCGGTAGGTGTTAGATTTTTATATTTCATACTATGGGAGTTAGTACACCCTTTAGCTACCTCCCCACCCCACCCCGCACCCGCCAACGCAATTTATGACCTATAATTTTTGTATTGCAGATTTAGAGAATTTTTGTTGGTTGGTTTAGATTTTTCTATATGGTCATTATACCTTTGTACTAGGTTCTGCAATTTTCCTAGATTGTCTGAAGATGCCTTTAAATAAAGGCGAAACGTGTCGCAAATGAAGAACTAATAAAACCATCTTCATTACAACCATGACTGAATTCTGTCTATAACAGTTGCCATGTCAGTGTCACAGAGTGTGAGAATGGAGTAGGACTTTTGAAGGAAATGTGTGGTTGTATACTGTTATTCCTAGATAGCGCTGTGACCTCACGGGTGCCGTTTGTCTCTGACAGTGGCTGGTGGCCACGGCAGTCCCAGAGTCCCTGGGGTTGGTCCGGGGGCGATAGTCATTTGTAACGCCACAGCACAGCACGCGGCTCGCGTGTCGCCGCCATCGACCAGAAGGCCCTCGCTGCCCTTAACGACTCTGCTACCCGCAACACACGCACACTCCGCCACGCCTTAATTGGATTGCGAGACAATGGCCGAACTGCAGGCAGCTCCCCGCTGCAATCGCTCTCACAATGCTGCTGCCTCTTAAGGAAAAGCTTCTTGTCTGATTACGACGGCGTGGCAAAGGCTGCCACCTTTTCTCGGGGTGCGGGCTTCGGCGACGCTGGAACTTCGCGAGGGCCAATGTGAACAGACGGTGAAGATTTTTCTGGATGAACTCTGGAGTGCTTTGAGCCGGTATTACACGAAGCACCTATCGTTTACAAGTCTGCACCAGCGTCCCAAATGTACAGGTCTTGAACTACCATTCGTTAGCCCTATTTCTCTATACACCTAACATGCAAGTCTACACTAGCGCCTCAGCGGTACAAATATGGAACTGCAGGATTGTTTACTCGTTGAGTGTGAAAGTTTATATGTTTTTGGAGCTGCTCGTTTAATCTTGAAACTTCTGAAAGGTGTACGTTCGTATTCACTAAGCTGTTATTGTTGCCTTGTGCAACTAAATTGAAATTACGTTATGACTATTCAGTATTGTGGACTAAAGTGTTCGTTTTGTGTCATGCAAATATAAGCAGATTATATTCTATGTTTACGTTTGACAGAATTTTATGCATGGAGAACGCAATCATGTACCCAGCATTTGCTGTGCCATTGTCCGCCTTGGTCGTTAGGAGAAGGGCAGCACGATGACGTAATATGAGGAGTAGGAACTGGGTTTGACGTCGGCTGGGGAAGAAGGGGTGAAGCTAGGGACATAATACCCTCTGTTGATTAAGAAACTGAGGCCTGGAACTCCACAGGGATTTAGGAAGTTCGTCAGAATGGATGTGCCTTGTTTTGACAAGCTGCTGTCGATCGTACATGACATGATTCACGCAAGTGACTCAGTAATGAAGGAAACTATTTCACAATGGTGCGACTGCAAAGATGCCAAAAGGCTTGTACAGTAATTACTGATCGTGATCGGCACAGCTGCTCTGACTCTTGGGGCTATTCTCTCAACAGTATCCTTACTGACATCCTGAAATAACATAGAATATGCAGTCAAATCAAACGCTTGCGGTACTTTCCCAATTAAGCTGATGCATACAGATATCGAAAGTAAAATTAAATACACATTTACGCAAAACATATAAATTCATGGTAGTACAGTGCATCTAGAGGATCATATACACACCTTTCCTTGCTGTATGCCTCAAAAAGCACTCTTATACTTTGTTTCGTTCCATTTCTACAATAAGAAGGTATCATCAGATATAAAGTTTTTCTCAATGGTAATACAAAAAAGAGAATTTTCTTTCGTTTGATTACCGTATCTGTAAAAAATTACTCACTGAAAAATGTGTATAATATCTCGCGCTAGCCAAAAGAATTCTCAAAAGCTCATTATTTCTCGTCTGCTGACTACAAATGAAAACATTAACAAGCAGAAAGCCCTCTCGAAATATTATGTTCTGCTCGTGCGTGCATATACCTCTTCTTCTGTGGATGCGCGTATCCGCGTCAGAATGGAACGGTTTCTGTGTCTCCCCGGTGGATAAATTATCTACTAAAATAGCAGCTTCACCCGTTCTGCCGTTAGATGACAGGCCGTCTGCATGCACATAAGTACAAAGATTTTTCTTCCATCGCGCGCTAGATATCTTTCCTTCGCGAAAACGAGAGTCGTGTGTAGATTGTAGATGAATGTTATGAGGGTACGTGCGTAGTGTCATGTCGTGTTTGTGTTCTAAGACGAAACCGGATGTCAGCACATAACTCCTCTCGGATAGCGCCGAGCAGCCGACCTTAGTGTCCCTATCCGACTGATGGCTCACTATCGGCAGCTTCACATGCCCCTCTCGTCATGAGACACTGCGAAGAGGTTAAGAATTTAATCCAGGAAATTGGTGGTAAGACTAGTGATCAGGAGCTTAACGTCACCGTATCTTCTGATCTTGCCGGTCAACAGCTGACGGCGAAAATTCGAGCACCAGGATTCGAACCGCTAACTTCCCGTCGAGCACCACCTCACAGCTTTGAGTTAGCGACCTCGTTTAAAGAAACTGGTAAGACGAAATAACTGGGTGAAAGATTGTAACGCATCACTTCTGTGATGCACTATTTTATTCAAAATGGCTCTGAGCACTATGGGACTTAACATCTATGGTCATCAGTCCCCTAGAACTTAGAACTATTTAAACCTAACTAACCTAAAGACATCACACAACATCCAGTCATCACGAGGCAGAGAAAATCCCTGACCCCGCCGGGAATCGAACCCGGGAACCCGGGCGTGGGAAGCGAGAACGCTACCGCACGACCACGAGCTGCGGACACTATTTTATTCAGTACCATATGTCTAGATATTGGTGTTTCGGTGCAAAACGAAGCAAATGCAGCCGTCATGAGGGTATATACCGGTCACAAACACCATAGACCAGCTATTTGGTCGGTTGTTCCATTCACCATCAGGAAGGGTACACTGTGTCACCAACAAAGTAACCATGTCAAATGTAGTTTCTTATGAAAACAGGCAATCATGTTGTCGTAATCCCTTCCGCTGAAGCTATAACTTACAGCTTGAAATCTACCTTTTAACAGTGCATTTCACGTGTTGGAAGTCATTGCGCCCAAATGAAACGTACGGCAATTGCTGCGTGCAACGTAACAGAATGTGATAAGATCCCGGTGACGTAAATAATAAGAATCCATAAATGAAAACACACACTAACTTTGCAAGGAAATTAGCGTATGTAAATTACCATGCACGGACAGAAAAGTGATGAGAGCAGCCTGATAATTGGTACCCTATGTACACTATTTGAATCAAACACCCAATAGGCAGTAACAAAATAATCTCGAACAGCCAATCCTCCTTTGTTTACCACACTGCAATCGCCATCCAACACACATCAGCATACAAATGTTGAAATATCTTATAAATAAAAGTCATTTATACGTGTTGTTTATCGTGTGCTGAATCTTAATATATCTACCATTTTCTGCAATGAATACTCAGTATTTAAAAAATTCATTTTATTCGATTTCAGTGATGTATATTTCATATACTGTTGCAAGTAACTACAACATGAAGTTCAAATTTTGTGTGGCGTAAGTTGCACTGGTTAGTATATAACGTAACTACAATAACAGGCTTTTCGACTCCTCTTTTGCGTAAGAAAGCAAAAGAGAAAAGAAACCACTAGTGACAGTAACCATCTCCACACATAGAGTTGGACCTAATGAAATACGAGTAGTAGTAACGATGGAGAATGTTTCAACTATTTCTGCGAGGAATTTCCTCGTCTATCAAAAGCGACATTGAAAACACTTGAAAAATGACGTTCGATTTCAAATTTGAATCGAGAATCATTGTCAGTGACAGGGAGGTTTGGGTTTCATTAAAGGAGTTTGTTAGTAAGCTCTTGGACAGCAAAAAGAACCCACGTAACGTTTATATTATAGCCAACGTGCTGGAGAGTATCAAGTGGTTAAATTATTGGATGAGGCTCAAGAGACGTCAATTAATTATGCCAACGGACTTACCTCTTTGAATAGACCGGTTCTTATAAAACAGGACGAATGATGTTGCTGTAAGGTCCACGATCGCAAGTTTTTGCGCCAATGTCCTGGTTTAAATTCCAAACAGCTCTTCGGATGGGGACGTTAAAAGGTCGGCGGACTCCTTCTCTGTATTACTCGATAGGAGCAGGACATGTGCCGGCATCGGGTTTCACCATCTCCCTTCACTCATCGTCATCCACAACAATCATAACACGTCACTGTATACGAGGGTGAATAAAATATAAACCAGATTTTTTTAAATTTTTACTTAAGCTACAGAAAAATTCATACACACTAACATATAGTTGTATACAGTCTCCTGGAGGGTAAACACAATTTTACCAATGGATAGACAGTTTTTTTATTCTATTTTTTCAGCAACTCTTATTCGGCGATCTTCTACCCTAAGGCTTTCTAACAATGCGAATATTCTCTTCAGTCACGTTGGTGCTCGGGTGATGACGGTGAGCCTGCATTCTCAACCGTTCCGCTTCGTCCGCCTCGGTAGCTGCGCGATCAGGGCGGAGGATTGCCAAGCGAGTTCGATTCCCGGCCGGGTTGGAGATTTTCTGCGCTCGGGGACCGGGATATGGTGTTGTTCTTAAGTTCGTGTCGTCGTAATTGATACTGACGGTTGAATGGCCATCTCTCGAAGGTCAACAGCAAAACAAGATTGTTCCTCGTTCCCGTAAAAACTGTTTGTGTCATGTGCATACTTCAGTCTTTCCCGGGGTGTTGTCACGGAACTGTGCCGCAAGACTTTTCAAACTTTCGGACGGTTTTACATCCTCTGACTCTAAAATGTAAACCTTAACGGCCATAAATGCCACAGTTAATAAAATGTTCCGGGCTGTTAGGCCATGGTTGAATGGATTTCATCTTCAAACCCCAACGTTTCGCCCTACCTGTGGAGGATATTTTCAAGGGTGATTGTAGCTTCTCTGCAGGTCCAATTCACACCCTGGCTCGCTACTGACAACAGCAAGCCAGAGTGTGAATCGGACATTCACAGAAGCTTCGTTCTCGATTGAAAATATCCTCCGCAGATAGGGACAAAACGCTGTGTTTAATGGTCAAATCCATTCGACCACGGCGTAATAGCCTTCTGTTGTGAAAAACGTAATTGTAATGTGTTGCACAACAAATGACTGTACCTGTTGCTCCGAAACTTCGATTCTGACTAAATAAACTGTACGACAACGTTTTTACTGTGTAGAACAATCTCTGGAAACGAAAGCAACAATGTGCAGAGATCGCACAGCTCTCACTTTACAAAAAGCGCGAAAAACAAAAATTCTGGTTTATATTTAATTTACCCTACCATACTCATCACAGTCACCTACATTTAGCAGATATCCAACATTTAAAATACACAACTCTGATACTTCCCGAATATTCTCTTCAGTCACGTTGTTCCTTGATGATGAGGGAGAGCTGCATTCTCAACTGTTCCACATTGTCCGCCTCTATACAGGAGCCAAAATATATAAAAATCTTTCAAATTATGCGGCTGGACCTACTCTTACGGCTACCTACGTTGACCATAAGGGACAAGGCAAGCAATTTTACCAAGAAATCAAAATGATGAAAAGACGCTACCTAGGTCGCTGGAATTGTGATGTGATGGGATGCTACTTTTGGTCCCTTCCACACGTTCAACAGGCAATTAATCGTACAAAAAGCCACATTAGTTGCTTTCAGGAGAAGATAGAAAGGAATTATAAACATATAATATAAACATATTTATTATGTCATAAGTAGGTGTGTCCATGTTTATATTTCAATAAATCCTTTGATCATATTGAACACTTAAATTACATTCCATTCTAATTACACGTTTTAACATAATTTAATTTTTCATCGGCGCTTGGCATAATACGATACAAAGATGAATTAGTAAACACTTTCTAATGTTCTAGAAATTGTATTTGTTTCACTGCGAGCTGGCTTTCGGCTTCTTATTCCATACTCAGGCGAAAACTGGATGTTACCAACTCTTATAAAATGACATGAGACTTACACAGATATAATTGACACAGAAATTACAAAAGATACAAAAATTACGATATGTAGAATGTTTTCATAGAGAGGCGTAACGTTTATGGTCACGCAGAAACACTTATATTAACTAAAAAAATCAACAATTAAAAAAACGGTTACATACTGAATGTTTACGAAGGAAAGCATTACATTTTCTGTCACACAGAAAACTTTTTTACCCTTTGTAGTTAATGTAATTATATCTGCCTGACAAAGATGCAATGCTTTCCTAGGTAAAAACTCGGCAGTTCATTATTTTTGTGTCTCATGTATTTTATGTATAAATAATATCTCTGTACGTCGCACATCATTTTATCTGTGTGTGCGATATTCAGGTGTCACCTGAAGATGACCCAAGAAGCTTAAAGCCGATTCGTAAGCAAATAAATATAATTTCCATAACGTTAGAAAATGTTTCCTATTTAATATTATATTTGTTTTTTTTAACTACTTTTAACTAAGTCATATTGAGACAAAATTGTGTGTCAAAGGGAAAAACTGAGGTTAGATATGGGTTCATTCTCCAAAATTCCATGAGATGAAGCTGTTACCTAGCAAAAATGTAGTTCTACATGGGTTATCCGTC
The DNA here is from genome assembly GCF_023864275.1 of Schistocerca cancellata. Lineage (NCBI taxonomy): Eukaryota > Metazoa > Arthropoda > Insecta > Orthoptera > Acrididae > Schistocerca > Schistocerca cancellata. The sequence continues at coordinate 285,780,189 of NC_064633.1, read as the reverse complement.
GACCTGCTTAATATTATGAAACGTCCCCTTAGAAAAATTATTGAATTACTGTGCTGATAAACATCTTTCATTATTTGATTTTCAAACAGCTGAGCAAAACTGAACGTACTCAGACATTACTCTTTTTACTTATTCTGATCAACACTAAACTGACACACATTATTTTTTAGCGCAACACAATCTGACTTTCAATAATCCCTACACCTTTCACAAATCACTTACCTCACAAAAATCTTTGTTACTGAAACTACTGCAATACAGCGAGCACCAACACTGCTAGCTAAATAAAAGATTCAGACTACTGAAGGCACTAACTACTGATAGGCATAGTTAGCAAATGAAAGATTTCGATAGAGAACAAACAATGTATTTACCTTAAAAGTGTTCAAAAGTCATAATATATACAGCAGTTCATGACATCCATTCTTACAAATGTACTGTTTCTGATAGACACACGTCCAGATCATCCGCTCTCAAAATTCCGCCATTTCTCTCCCCACATCCACCACTGCTGACGGCTCACCTCCAACTGCGCAACGCTACGCGCTGTTAACAGCCAACAGCTCAACACTACAATAGCAAACAACAATGTAATCCAGCCACAGACTGTACACACCACAGCCAGTGATTTTCATACAGAGCGCTACGTGGCGTTATCAATAAAAAAACCTATACAGCCTACTTACAATATAGCTAAACGATAAACAGGGGAATGTGTTCACAAAAGCAGCGAACATCTCAGGATATCCAAAAGAATAATTAACTGCAAGCATAATTTCAGTGTAGAAGAAAAAAAAGGCGAACAGCTTTAAATATAAAAAAATTTACTGCACAAAAATTCACAAAACTTCGTCAGAATCTATCCAATCAAAAACAAGAAGCTTCGAGGATATAAATATCTACTAGAATGCAGCACTAAACTACCTGTGGTGATCTGGATTCAATTAGAGACAATTATATAATCAGCTGACTGGTACCAGCGTTTACAGTATTCTGAGCAATGCTGAATTGTGGTCGCTGCTGGATGAGGTAGCAGATACGTTCTCCCAAATGGAACTCGCGACGTGTTTATCAAACGATAAGTCACGGGCAACTGGTGAAGCAAGCGGACGAGCAGCAAGGACTAGAGTTCGGACTCCGAGAGGGCTATCGGTGACTTCTGAACTGTCTGCAGATGCCGCGCGACCGCTACGGTCGCAGGTTCGAATCCTGCCTCGGGCATGGATGTGTGTGATGTCCTTAGGTTAGTTAGGTTTAAGTAGTTCTACGTTCTAGGGGACTGATGACCTTAGAAGTTAAGTCCCATAGCGCTCAGAGCCATTTGAACCATTTGTCTGCAGATGATTTGTGGTTACTATTGTCGTCTCCTGTTAACTTATGTATTGTGTGCTATGTAAGACGCCTTTGCGGTATCTATATATGATGCTCATTTTATCTGCGTGTATGGGTCTGGTATGATTCCAGTTAAATGCAGCCGATGGAACCTAATCCAGCCATGTAGTGCCACATATGTCTATAACTTTGGAGTACACTTAACACCTGATACGCTATGTGATGAAAAGTATCCGGACACGGAAAAAAATACATGTTTCAAATTAGGTGCATTGTGCTGCCACCTACTGCCAGGTACTCCATATTAGCGACCTAAGTAGTCATTAAGTCATTAGACATCGTGAGAGAGCAGAATGGGGTGCTCCGCGGAACTCACGGACTTCGAACGTGGTCAGTTGATTGTGAAAAGTGTCATAAGCCTGTACACGACATTTCCACACTCCTAAACATCCCTAGGTCCACTGTTACCGATTTAATAGTGAAGTGGAAACGTGAAGGGACACATACAGCACAAAAGCGTACAGACCGACATCGTCTGTTGACTGAGAGAGACCGTGGGAAGTTGAAGAAGGTCGTAATGTGTAATAGGCATCTATAGACATCTATCCAGATCATCACACAGGAATTCCAAAATGCATGAGGATCCACTGTAAGTACTATGACAGTTAGGCAGGTGGTGAGGAAACTTGGATTTCATTGTCGAGCGGCTGCTCATAAGCCACACATCACGCCGGTAAATGCCCAACAACGTCTCGCTTGGTGCAAGGAGCGTAAACATTGGACGATTGAACAGTGGAAAAAAGGTGTTTGGAGTGAAGAATCACGGCACACAATATGGCGATCCGATGGCAGGGTATGGGTATGGTTAATACCCGGTGAACATCATCTGCCAGCGTGTGTAGTGCCAACAATAAAATTCGAAGGCGGTGGAGTTATAGTGTGGTCATCTTTTTCATGGAGGGGGCTTTCACCTCTTGTTCTTTTGTGTGGCTCTATCACAGCACAGGCCTACATTGATGTTTTAAGCACATTCTCGCTTCCCATGTTGAAGAGCAATTTGGGGATGGCGATTGCATTCTTTTCAACGCGTTCGAGCACCTGTTCATAATGCACAGCCTGTGGCAGAGTGGTTACACGACAATAACATCCCTGTAATGGACTGGCCTGCACAGAGCTGAATCCTATAGAACACCTACGCGATGTTTTGGAACGCTGACTTCGTGCCAGGCTTCACCGACCGACATCGATACCTCTCCTCAGTGCAGCACTCCACGAAGAATGGGCTGCCATTCCCCAAGAAACCTTCCAGCACCTGATTGAATGTATGCCTGCGAGAGTGGAAACTGTCATCAAGGCTAAGTGTGGGCCAACACCATATTGAATTCCAGCGTTACCGATGGAGGGCGCCACGAACATTTCAGTCATTTTCAGCCAGGTGTCCGGATACTTTTGTTCACATAGTTTATGACAGAAGGGACCAGAGGTGCGAGGGGTGTTGGCCATCCTTCAGGGGGGACTGCTACACTGCTCAGCTGGTATATTCGTTAGCGGTACTGTTGGCTGTCCCATTCTCGCCATACTTTAGTTTTAGGATAGGATAGGTTAGATTGTTAGTGAAATTATAAGAAGGCTAGATTTTTGTTTGTACTTATCTTGCCTATTCTTTAACGCTTTTTTTTGTTAATTGAAAACGTTATTTTACAATGGTTTGTTGCAAACTGCTATAGCCTCTAGGTGATGACTTTATACATCGTAATAAATAAACAGATACCGAAAACGTATCTTCAGTGTGTTGTATTCGCAGAATTCAAAAAATTGTAGCTTCTGAGAACCAAATTTATTTGGGAGAGGGTGAGAGGGGAAGGAATAACACGAAAATGGAAGATGAAATTTCGTCTAGAAGTAAGAAATGAAATAGAGTAGAGAAACATGTGACATGAGTTTGAATGGTGCTCGAAATCATGTACAAAAAATGAGGTGTGTAAAATTTTTCTCTAAGATATTTTACTTCTTACTCTTAGACAAAGCACATTTATTTAACAATTCAAGTTTTGCTTAGAAAGTATGAAATACAATATATTTAAATATCGATTGGTATTCTATTGTATAGATCAAGTGAAAGCAGTGAAGTTACAATTTGTGCTAGAACTTGATATTTAATTTATTTTTTCAACACGAAAGAGAGAATTCTGTAATTTGTACACCAGTGCAGCTTTTTATGCGTAAAATGGCTAGTCTCGAAGAGATAAATTTTTCGACACTTCATTTAAGTAGATAGCAGGAACTGTTGGTGAAATATTTCAGTTTTCCCTATCTGATATCGCAATGATCCATTTAACACTCTCCGTTTGGCTATAAAAACTCAGACAAAAATCCATTGTGTAATTTCTACGGAGTTTTTTTTCGCTCCGGTGAAACATTTGCCCTAAACTATGCCTTCTGCCACTGAGAACAGTATGGAGTATAGACATTTAGTATTAGATTTTTCAAATAAGAGACATAGCGGCTGAATAGACTTATTGCTGATGACAAGTATTGACTTGCGTCATTTGCTATCGGTCAGATTTTCATTGGTTTTGTGAAGCCACAAGAAAGTTAAATCAAGAGGGCCGGATGGGGCTGTCGGCCCCGGTCCTCCGAAGCTGGCTCGCTCGCTCGCTCGCCCGTCGTGTCGTGTGGCGGTGTTGCACGCCCACCTGCCGAGTCCCGCTGCTGCCGCCTCTGCCGCGTATCTCCTGCGCTAATTGTGCCGCGCCTCGACGGCCGTCGTATTTGCTGAGCGCAGAGTCTCGCTGCTGTCACGGGCGTTTCCGCTGATTAGCTGCAGCGCTATCGATGTGGAGCCACGCCGTTGCAAGTTGCGCGATAAAAAGAGTCACCTCGGGAAACTAATCTCCCACCAGAGTATAGCGCTACGCAGCAGCTGTTGGCAAAGTCTGCAGCGCGTCGCCTACTTCCCGTAGTAAACCCATGTACTGTTCTGTCAATTATACGTTTCTTGTCTCGTACTGGAAAATGGGCTCATAGAATTTTGAGAGTAAAGCTTTAATTGCTGCAAGGGGCGTTCGTTCGTTGTTACACCTCTCACTTGAATATGTTGGCCATTTCCTTATCGGTCTCCTTCTTTAGTAATTAAATGTCCTATCTATTCCCCCGATAAATCAATGTGCCTCTTGCTTTTTCTGTGGCGATATTTTTGTGACTGTGTCACGTTCAATCGTTCCTAACACGTCATGTGGCTCATTTCAGTGACTATTCGCGCGATCGTATACTCGTACTATATCATGCTATGCATTCATACAAAATACATCAGGTCTTTTCGTCTCAAGTATTTGCGTAACATTTATTTTTGTTAAGGCTCAGATGTTTGTGTAAGTTTCAATTCATCTCGAAGTCTCATTTATTAACATTTTTTTAACCTCGTGACTTCTCCGCACATCGCGAATGGTTACGGATCGCTTACAACTGCTTTAACGCAAATATTTTTTCGATATGGTATGTGACGTCAGATGATCACCGCATACCTGTGATTCCTGGGTAACAGTCACGTGTAAACTCTGTGAACGTTGAAGACAATTTGTGCCTGAAAGAGCTATTGGGCATACTTCTAACCGCGAAACGCCAGTTTTAGCAGTTGCTGTCCAGAATGTGTGACGTGCGGTGGTGTACAATGCCGCACGCATGTAACACAATGGAAGCGGTTGCCCCTCTAGCAAGGAACAGGTATTATTCTATCTTAAAAGTGCTCAACTGCGACATAAACTGAAATATTTCACAGTGGATTGGACGACGCTTAGGGATATCCACAGTTGCATGTACGTTTTCGCTTAGGAATATCCACAGCTGCGTGTACGTTGCTCCGATGGGCAGTTGCACGAATTTCGCCTCCACTAACTTAAATATCCTTCATTTTCCCGCTGGACGTTTAGCAATCAGTGCACATTATTTTTATTTGTAGCAAAATTTAGTTAAAAATACTGTACATGTTTTGAAATTATCGGCTCTCAGTTCATGACACTTACAAATTTTGTAACGACACCTCTATAAGATGATTCCAAGCGATCGCTTGGCAGTCATCTACTAAACGCAGTTCATCTAAAAATTTCACACGTTCTATATTCCTCGAGCTTAAGCCATGAGTTTGAACTCACTCAAATTTCCGTATGATTACTACATGTATTGTGAAACGTTCTTTATCTCGTTCAGTGAGAGGTGTCGGACCGTTTCCATGTTTAACACATCACTTTCAAGAACAGGAACGTGACCTGTATTTTCACATTTCCAGCTCTAATTACACCGTTTCTCTAAAATGACCTGATCCCGTTAAGATAATCTGTATCACATTAACAGAACAAATAATTTAAATGAAAAACAATAAATGAAAACTTTTCTATGCATTTCTGCGAAAATCACATGACTAAATTATTGTAAATATAGATTTTTTTAACGAAAAAGATCTGGTTCTTTTGTTCCACTCAGTACGCAATATTGGTGCAATACTGTTCTGGTTTAGCGGAATTTTTCTCGAAATAGTAATATGGAAGGAAAGGAAGTTCATTCTTGTTCTCTTTAAATGTTGCCTGTCAAGATACCATCTACAGAGATGTCACTACGGAGCAAAGCCACTCTCTCGGATATGACTTGACTGTGAAAAGTACTTACCTTTCAGCCTTGCAGCGATGTCGTGATTGTGTCTAATTGCAACTCCGCCTTCCGCTAGCGCAATTAAAATTTTCCAGGTGTGAAAACGCTTTTTGTTTTGGAAAATTCAGAGTGAAACTGCAGTCCAAAAGTAGTATGGAGGCTCAGTTGGGAGACTGGATGAACGCTAGTGCCTATAGCTTTGGTTAGCAGCAATGCTAATAAGGCATAATGTTTTAAACCAAACTTTAGGATGGGGAATACTTCACATTTTTAGATACAATTATAGCCATCTGTGTAGATAGCTGTAAGCCAGAATAATCTGTCGGTACTGATAGATCGCTGATGTGTCTTTAAATATGACTGACGTTATCAGGTGACAAGCCCACAGATATACAGAGGTACTTTCCTGCTCATCCATCGCACAGCTTCTCATTGATCAATGATTTCTGCTACATGAGCCTGCAATAAAACGTTTCGCTTTTCTATACGTTTCTTTCTCTGTTTCACTCGTCTTACGATGGAGCAACGGAAACACACGTTTCTTAACGACGTGATGCAGCGATTGAAGACCTTACATAGACTGATATAGCATACTCCAAAATCGACCTACTGACCACGTAAGGTGACGTAATACACTACTTGCCATTAAAATTGCTACACCACAAAGATGACGTGCTACAGACGCGAAATTTAACCAACAGGAAGAAGATGCTGTGTTATACAAATGATTAGCTTTTCAGAGCATTTACACGAGGTTGGCGCCGGTGGCGACACCTACAACGTGCTGACATGAGGAAAGTTTCCAACCGATTTCTCATACACAAACAGCACTTGACCTGCGTTGCCTGGTAAAACGTTGTTGTGATGCCACGAGTAAGGAGCAGAAATGCGTACCATCACGTTTCGACTTTGATAAAGGTCGGAATGTAGCCTATCGCGATTGCGATTTATCGTATCGCGACATTGCTGCTCGCGTTGGTCGAGATCCAATGACTGTTAGCAGAATATGGAATCGGTGGGTTCAGGAGGGTAATACAGAACGCCGTGCTGGATCCCTACGGCCTCGTATCACTAGCAGTCGAGATGACAGGCATCTTATCCGCATGGCTGTAACGGATCGTGCATCCACGTCTCGATCCCTGAGTCAACAGATGGGGACGTTTGCAAGACAACAACCAGCTGCACGAACAGTTTGACCACGTTTGCAGCAGCGTGGACTATCAGTTCGGAGACCATGGCTGCGGTTAACCTTGACGCTGCATCACAGACAGGAGCGCCTGTGATGGTGTATTCAACGACGAACCTGGGTTCATGAATGGCAAAACGTCATTTTTTCGGATGAATCCAGGTTTTGTTTACAGCATCATGATGGTCGCATCCGTGTTTGGAGACATCGCAGTGAACTCACATTGGAAGCATGTATTCGTCATCGCCATACTGGCGTATCACCCGGCGTGATGGTATGGGGTGCCATTGGTTACGGGCCTCGATCTCCTCTTCTTCGCATTGACCGCACTTTGAACAGTGGACGTTACATTTCAGATGTGTTACGACCCGTGCCTCTACCCTTCATTCGATCCCTGCGAAACCCTACGTTTCTGCAGGATAATGGACGACCGCATGTTGCAGGTCCTGAACGGGCGTTTCTGTATACAGAAAATGTTCGACTGCTCCCTGGCAGCACATTATCCAGATCTCTCACCAATTGAAAACGTCTGGTCAATGGTGGCCGAGCAACTGGTTCTTCACAATACGCTAGTCACTACCCTTGATGAACTGTGGTATCATGTTGAAACTGCATGGGCAGCTTTACCTGTACACGCCATCCAAGCTCTGTTTGAGGCAATGCCCAGGCGTATCAAGGCCGTTATTACGGCCAACGGTGGTTATTCGGGGTACTGATTTCTCAGGATCTATGCACCCAAATTGCGTGAAAATGTAATCACATGTCAGTTCTAGTATAATATATCTGTCCAATGAATACCCGTTTATCATCTGCATTTCTTCTTGGTGTAGCAATTTTAATGGCCAGTAGTGTATTTAATTTAATGCACTTGTATACAAAAGAAGTGAGTTACAAATCCTGAAATCACTGAATGGTTCATTACAGGGGTGCTGACTGCCTGTATCTTTAGACTTTGCGAGGTTACGATGATATTACGTGGGTTGTTGGTCGCTGCTACAGGTGCTTCGCTTCGCGTGTTACTCCGAGATTCGTCACTTCGTTTTGCCCACTTTAGCGCAACGTGTTGAGCCAGTAGTGAGTTACTGGAAACGAAGTACATTAACACGCTTTAACTGTAAAGGACTATCTCCAGATTCCGTCTGGACGTTACATTCACCGATAATAACCAGCTGATAAGGCTCACGAAGGAGTATGAGGCAAGGCATCATTTTCCGGGTCTATTCCTTCGGCATGAGGTGTCAGCTTGCGTCACTCAAGCGTAGAGGACACTGGCTGTAAACTAAGTTTAATTAGCCCAACTCTACAGTGGATTAATGCAGACATAATTACTTGTCTCGGTGGTGTATCTAAATGGTCGCTTGGTTTCATAAACATAACGTGGCAGTATCTGATCAGCCTGCGGCGTTTGAAAACTGTTCACTTTTTCCCACTGTGCAGTCTTACTCCTGTAGTGCAATTAATAAATGATTTGCACACTCGTACCTCATGCCTACAGTACGGTACACCACTGGTGCTTTTTCTGGCCGATACTCGCTACACAACTCCGTCATCTGCTCGCTCCATACTTTATTTGTGCCGATTACTTCGATCTAATACGTTAACCCTGTCACTAATAGTCTCATAAAATGAAAAAAGAGATTAATCTGATTATATTTTTAATTTGATTTTCGGCGTCAGGTGTAGTATGGAGACACCCAATAACCAGTTTCGAAACTGTAGTTTTCTTCATACATTGGTTACAATACCTCAGTTCGTTGGATGTAATCTTGGACCAAATAACTAGCGAATGAATTTATTACTTGAACACAATTAAAAACATAAGGAAAATTTTAAATTTATAGAGACACAAGTTGTTTGATCTCACGAGACTTCTACTTCCGAGCCGTTTGGCCAGAATCGTAATCAGTGTGGTTGTGCCTCTAATGAAATGATTTGATTTGTTCAGCACAGTGTGCGTGCATATTACCACCTGGTTACTGCAACGTGTAGGCGGCAGGTCAGATGAGGGAATGAAAAACTTGAATAGTCAATTAATGTCAGATAAACTGGTGGTCCCTTCACAATGAAATGTGGAGACAGTCGCTCGCCGGTGAAAACCACCGGATATATGGGTCGTGGACATTGCCCAGCTGTTAAGTGTGGGCTACCAGCTACATCTACACGTACAGTACATCTACCTGGCTGTTCTGAAATTCACACTTAAATGCATGACACAGCATTCACAGAACCACCTTCAGCATATTTCTCTACCGTTCCATTCTAGAACAGAACGCGGGAAAAACGAACGCTAAAATCTTTCTGTGTGATCTCTGATTTCTCGTATTTTATTACGATGACCATTCCTCTGTATGTTGGTGGGCGCCAACAGAGTATTTTCGATGTCATAGGAGAAAGTTCGTCATTGAGATTTCGTTAAAAGATATCGCCGCAACGAAAAACGTCTTTGTTTTAATGATTGCCACTCCCTTGCGTATCATATCCGTGACATTATCCCCCTATTTCGCTGTCCTTCTTTGAACTTTTTTTTATGGTCACCCGTCAATACTATCTGATACGGATCTATACCGCGCAGCAATTCTCCCGAAGAAGAGAGACAAATGTACTATAGCTGTCTCTTTAGTAGACCTGTTGCTTCTTCTATTCTGCAAATAAAACAGTCTTTAGTTCGCCTTCCCCACGACGTTCTATGTGTGATCATTCCCATTTAAGTTGTCCGTATTTGTAATCTCTAGGTATATAGATGAATTGACAGCCTTTAGATTTGTGTGCGCAGCTCATGGTCTAGCGGCCCAGCCCGCACAATGGCACCAACGGCAGTAAGAAAATGACTGAATTTGTCATCGATGGACTCTTGAGTTGTCACGCGACACCAGCACAGAAATGGTAATTAGAAAACGACAAAGAAGCAGGTGGAATGCACGACAAATGAAAAACAAAGGCGTAGCCAAATTTGCTCGATCAGGGGACTGGCCACTCTCTATAAAAAAAAAAAAACTACGGATTTTGATAAACGTCATGGAACATCTACCCGGAACCACTGACCAAAAAAGGACGAAGAAGCATATCGAAAGAAATACGGGTAAGAAACTCAGGGGATTCCACCCAAGTCACCGATGTGGCGTCAAGTAAAAAGACATTGCTCTGAGCACTATGGGACTTAACTTCTCAGGTCATCAGTCCCCTAGAACTTAGAACTACTTAAACCTAACTAATCTAAGGGCATCACACACATCCATGCCCGAGGCAGGATTCGAACCTGCGATCGTAGCGGTCGTGCGGTTCCAGACTGTAGCGCCTAGAACCGCTCGGCCACTCCGGCCGGCTAAAAGGACTTGGCCTAGGCGGTCGAACAACCCTGGCCATTAATTCCACACGATCATTCAATTTCATGTGATTTTTCGTGTAACCGAAATTTAACGGATTCATTTTAGTGTTCATGTTGATGACCTCACTCTTTTTATTTTTTAGACTCGATTTCCACCTTTCTCACCACACAAAAATCATATGCAAATTGTTTCGTAATTTGTAGACGTATAGTAAACGACAGCATCATCTGCAAACACTCAAAGAGGGATTCTCAGATTGTCTCCTGAGTCGTTTATGTAGATTAAGAACAGCAGAGGGTGTATAACATTTGTCTGGGAAACGTCGGATATAACCTCTATTTTATTCGATGTCTTTCAGTTGGTTACTGCAAACTGTGATCTCTGACAGAAAGTCACGAATCTAGTCGGTCAACTGAAGCGATAATGCACAGATACGCAGTTCCATTGGAAGCCACTGTCAAGAGCTTTCTTGGAATCTAAAAACATGGAATCAACTTGAGATCGCTTGTCGATAGCACTCATTACTTCATGTGATTAAAAGGTCAGTTGTGCTTCACCCTATGGCTGTAACATTCGTAGCTAACTGGCATTCAGCTAGAGTTGAGGCTTCTGATTTTTTATGTTTTTTTTTTAATTTATTGAGTCAGCAGTCTCCTGAGTGATTTGCTCGCTATGAATAATCCCTCTCTTACGCCAACCTGTTCACCTCAGAGAAACACTTGCACTCTACATCCTAAATTATTTGTAGGATACATTCCACTCTCTGTATTCCATCGTTTTTACTTTCTGCAGCTTCCTCCAGGGCCATGGAAGTTATTCCTTGATGTCTTAATACATGTCCTATCATCCAATCCGTTCCTCTTGTCAATGTTTTCCGTATCTTTTTTTCTTCCTCGATTCTGATGAGAACTTCCTCATTCCACCTAATTTTCAGCATTCTTATGAAAAACCACATTTCAAAATCTTCGTTTCTCTTCTGTTGCAGTTTACCTAAATGCTGTCCTCCAAACGTACAGTGCTGTCCTCCAAACGTACAATCACAGATATTTCTTCCTCAGATTAAGGCGTATGTTTGATACTAGTAGACTCCTTTTGACCAAGAATGCCCTCTTCATCTGTGCTAGTCTACTTTCATGTCGTCCTTGTTTCATCCATCATGGGTTGTTTTGCTTCCAAAATAGCATATTTTCTTAATTTCCATGACTCTACTGTGATCACCAATTTCGATGTTTAGCTTCTCGCTATTCTCATTTCTGCTACTTATCTTTGCTTCAGCCGTTCGTCGGTCTACTTTCAGTCCATATTCTGTACTCAGTAGGCTATTAATTCCACTGAATAGTTTCTGTAATTCTTCTTCATCTCCACTGATGGTAGAATCATTATCAGCGAATCTTATCCTTTCACCCTGAATTTTAATCCCCCTCTTGGACCTTTCATTTATATCCGTCATTGCTTCTTCGATGTAGGGGCGAAAGGCAGCATACCTGTCTTACTTCCGTTTTAATCCGAGAACTTCGTTCTTCGTCTTACAATCGTATTGTTCCCTCTTATTTCTCGTATATATTCTGTATTACTTATCTTTCCTGTAGTTTACTCCTAGTTTTCTCAAAATTTCAAACATCTTACACCATTTTGCACTGTCGAACACTTTTTGTAAGTCGACGAATCCTATGAGTATGTCTTGCTTTTTCTTCAGCCTTGCTTCTATTATGAAGCCCAAAATCAGGATTATCTCTCTGATGCCTTTACCTTTCCTAAAACGAGACTGCTCGCCATCCAACACAAACTGAGTTATCTTTCCCATTCTTTTGTATATTACTCTTATCAGCAGCTTCGAAACGTGAGCTGTTAAGATGGTTGTGCAATAAGTCTCGCACTTATCTGCCCTTGGTGTCTTCTGAATTGTGTGAATGATATTTTTCCAAACGTCTGGCGGTACGTCGTCGGTCTCACAGATTTCACAACAACCTGATTAGCAGTTCGGTTGCTACTCCCCCTGATCATTTTACAAATTCCGGTGGAATATTATCTATCCCTTCTACCTTGTTTGACCTCAGTTCTTAAAAATCCGTTTTAAATTCTAATTCTGGATCCCCTATCTCTTCCATATCGACTCAAGATTCTTCTTCCGTCAGATCACGAAACCCTCCCCATCACAGTTGCCTTTAGTGTGCCCACTTATCCGCTCTCTCCTCAGCGTTTATCAGCAGACAAATCATCTAGAACAGTAGGTCGACTAAAAGTTCGTAATGTTTTTGCAAAGTGAAGGGAGTATCACAGGCCAGTAAGGCAAGTAAGCAAATGAGTAGGTGAGTATGGTCGTCTCCGAGCCGCGTCAGCTCTCCTCCCCATCTAGGACCAGTTCGCTGCATGGACAGATCTCAGGTATCTTTTCTTCCAGTCGCCGACGTTGTTAGATAACTTCTTGTCTGTTTCAGCTCTACTCTATTACTTTTCGCCTTTTTTCCTCTGCTGCCGACCTTTCACGGAGATTTCGTTATGCCCTTGTCGTTGTAGAGCGCGTAAGCAACAGATGAAGTTTACTGCCTTCTCAGTTCTCACATATTCCGAAGTTCTGGCCGGTCCTCTTGTCCTACCGCCTAAGCACGCCGAAAGCCGTCAGCTGTCCGCCAGTCTCACACAGTGGGCTGTGGCGACTATTGTGTTTCAGTCCACTTATGCCAAACAGCTGATTCTGTCCGTCCGCTACAGCTAGGCGGTCCCTTGGCAAAAACCGACCAGCTTCTGGCAACAGCTATACTTGCGCAGTATTCAGTTACATAAGGACATACACTAATTTCAACATCCGTTGAAAATGTCAATAAGTAGATAAATGACGTGGGATATGATGACTTTCTATTTGAATGGATGGATAATAGGTAGTTATGCTCGTTTGTTGAGAAGGTTGGTGAATACAGTAAATATCGTTCGTCTACGATGACTTAAGATATTTTCTGCTTTGTTAGAGGGTCGTTTAACGGTTTTAATGTCAAAATCGAGCTCACAAAAGATATACGAATAATTCATTTTGATCGCAAGTTATAGAAGGAACTCTGTTCCACTTTATGTAGTTGATCCGAGTTATCTGCTTATACTTTCTACTGTCTCCTGGAAGCGAAAAAAAAGACGATTATGAAGATTAGTCACCGTAAGAAGAAAAGAATCTCTTTTCACCAATATTAGAGCGTGTGAAAGGAAGCAAATTTCCCAACACTTCACTGATAATTTGGTTTTTTATCAGTTTTGATGTGGCTCTGTGAATTCAAGATGTTGGGTGCTGTTCAGACATGTGAAGAAGTTTCTAACGAACCAACCCGTTTATACGAGTGGTACAAAAATGGTTCAAATGGCTCTGAGCACTATGGGACTTAACTTCTGATGTCATCAGTCCCCTAGAACTTAGACCTACTTAAACCTAACTAACCTAAGGACATCAAACACATCCATACCCGAGGCAGGATTCGAACCTGCGACCGTAGCGGTCGCGCGGTTCCAGACTGAAACGCCTAGAACCGCTCGTCCACATCGGCCGGCCCGAGTGGTACAAGCTGCGTAGAAATTCCATCAGTCCATAAGACATGCTACATATTTGGATATCTTACTCTTCCAGCAAAATTATTATTTCAGTACCACGAAATGGAACATCACTATATCAGGAGCTCGCAAAACAGAAAATTCGTTGTTGAATCTAGAGTTACCAGCCAGCGTATTGTGAAAGGGAGCTTGTTCGCACGCATCAATACTTTTCATGTTTTTAGTGATCACTTACGATTTAAAGCCATGCAATACGATAAAGAGAGAAAAGAAACTTATTAATAACCATATGCATTATAAATTTTGAATTTTTGTGAACAGTTTTCTGGCTAACTTGCAGTATTATTTAGAAAAGATATATGAAAATCAAACAATAACAATACTTACACAATTTTGGTGACTGCGTTTTCCACAAGCTGATACATTGTGCATGTCATTTGGTGCTCGCACGCTCCTTTTGATAATGATAAACATGTATCTATTTAACGCTCAACTTCTCATACATGAAGAAGGGGAAAGATTATTTTCTAGGAAAGAACACGTCAAAAGAATCTCACTCGTACATGAATATTATCAACGCGATAGCGAATCGATATAACAAACAGCTGCACTTTAATTGTGTGTTTGTGTGTGTCTGTTTGCGGCGCGAACGTGCGCGCGTGTTTGAAGTCAACTTGTCGAAATCATTCAAATAAGCGTAATTGCCAAGACCTTGTGTGTGCGTCTTGCTAAACAACATAAACGTAATTTCTAAAAGTAACCTTCTGAAAATGACGTATTACGGGTTAGAAGTCGGTTTCAGTGATATAAATGTTTTTATATTATCCTGATGGTGTAATAAACAAAATTTAAATCAATTACATCGCAATACGGGAACAGATCTTTAGACGAAATTTCACTTAAATTGACTTAATTCGTCAATACTGCCAAGTTTCATTTAATCTGTTTCGGATTATCGAGTTAAGTGAGGCTTTAAACGGGTATGCTTCTCGCGGATTACGTCGCGCGCTCCCAATTAAAATTTAATTAAGCCATGAATACCAAGAGGAGAAGCTCTTAATTAGAGTAACTGAGACGTTGCACATTACTTACGTCGTCATTCTCATTACTGCCAGCATTACAGGAAATCTACCCCCTAACGCCTCTGTTAAACTAGGAAAGGGACAGAATATGGTCTCATGTGTAGTATCTTCGTAACAGGTTAATCCAAACATTTTGTAAAAATGGTGAAAAGAGAACCACCTGCATGAATATCAAGAGCTCAGATGGAAAACCAGTCCTAAGCTAAGAAGGGAAAGCAGAAAGGTGGAAGGAGTATATAGAGGGTCTGTACAAGGAAAATCAACTTGAGGGCAATATTATACGAATGGAAGAGTACGTGAATGAAGACGGGATGGGAGAAATGATAGTGCGTGAAGAATCTGACAGCGCACTGAAGCAATCTACCAACCAGTTCGTCTTGAGTTTTGACTGGGATTCAGTAACCGTCTACTTTAAGCAATCTGTTTGTAAAAATAGACAATGGACACATTACATATGATTGTCTATTATAATGCTTTTAATAACGTTGGAGAAATGTAAGCGGTTTCCATAAGCGTGCCTCACACGCACAGCTCATTCAGGACGTCGTTCCATCGGAAATATTTATTTTTAAACTTCCGTGGGTCAACGCGGGTCACACATACTTTGTCGTGGAACGAATCAGGACATAATTTACAGACTACTGATCAAAAAACCTATAAACAAACTATTAAATAATTAATAAAACATAAAAAATGGAGTACAGGAATAAATAACACATTACAGAGAAACGTCCTCATCTTCTGCGAGAATCTGCTGTACAAAATAGAGAGAGTGTGCCAAAGGGAAACCTTTGAACTTGTATTTGAATACTTGTGGTCTATCGCTCTTTTTCTTAGTTCTGCTAGATGCCTTTGAGAATGAAACTTGTTGAGCAATACACACGTTTCTGTAAAGTGTTTAGGGAAGTGTTATCGAAGTGTATGTCGTTTCTCCGTCTAGTACTCACTCAATGAATGTTGTCTATTCTTCTAAAAGAGAGTTGCGATCATTGTTTCGTTGTCTCAAAATACACTGTTTAGAATCCTGTCCCGTCTACTTAATTTTGACGCTAATGGTTCTGGATACTCTGTATTTCCGAAAGAACTAATGGATATTCATTTAGTAATGGCGTTGGCATTGCGTCCGTAGAAATTTATCCAGGGGGCGAGAACAAGACACTGAAATTGCAAGTTGTAGGTTAGAATGTTATTTCTAAGGCCAGAGTACAGCATCACGGCGATCAGCCACGTAATGCTAGAACTGATTAAATAAGATATGTAGTAGCAGGAATACGGGAAATCAAATCTTAGAAGTTTCTGAGAATTCTGTAATGAATAAAAATTTAGGCTTCAGAAAGGATGTTCATGTAATGGCAGTACATTTATAATAAAGAAATATTGGAAAACATCGGGAATTTACTTAGAAACGCAATTAGTATTTACTGATTATGAGAAAGCCTGTGAAAAGGTAAAAACCTCTTTTGTGGAAAATATTGGAAGTAAAAGATATTCCTAAACACCTCATTAATGCCATAAAGACTCAGTGTGTAAGTACAGATACAGTAATGAGTTCAGGCTAAAAAATGTCAGAACTAATTTTAATAAATCAAGGTGCAGTTTAAAACCCACATACTGACGATCTAGTTATGAAATGAAAAGATGAAATACAGTTAGGAATTAAAATAGGACCTTGCACACCATTAAATACTCCGTTGTATGCTGATGACCAGATAATTATAAAGGAAACATACGACAATTCGCAAAGAGCAGTATATAGATAGAGCTAAAGTGTGATATGCCAACGGCCTTGCCGCGTTGGTACCACCGGTTCCCTTCAGATCACCGAAGTTAAGCGCTGTCGGGCTGGGCCAGCACTTGAATGGGCGACCATCCGGTCTGCCGAGCGCTGTTGGCAAGCGTGTTGCACTCAGCCCTTGTGAGGCAAACTGAGGAAGTACTTGATTGAGAAGTAGCGGTTCCGGTCTCGGAGACTGGCATACGGCCGGGAGAGCGGTGTGCTGACCACGTGACCCTCCACGTCCGCGCCTAGTGACGCCTATGATCTGAGGGTGACACGGCGGCCGGTCGGTACAGTTGGACCTTCATGTCCTGTTCGGGAGGAGTTAAGTTTTGTTTTAAAATGTGATATACGGCAACTTAACTGTATCTGATGGTAAGACAAAGATAATGGCTTTCGAAGAAAGAATCCAGTGTAAGTAGGCTGTTTATGTTTTCTTATCGGCAACGTTACGTAGCGCTCGGTATGAAAATCACTGGCTGTGCTGTGTGCAGTCTGTAGCTAGTTTGCATTGTTATCTGCCATTGTAGTGTTGGGATGATCTGGACGTATGTCCATCAGAGACAGTACATTTGTAAGACTGGATGTCATGAACTGATATATATAATATGACTTTTGAACAATATTAAGGTAAATACATTGTTTGTTCTTTATCAAAATCTTTCATTTGCTAACTATGCCTATCAGTAGTTAGTGCCTTCCGTAGTTTGAATCTTTTATTTAGCTGGCAGTAGTGGCGCTCGCTGTATTGCAGTAGCTTGAGTAACGAAGATTTTTGTGAGGTAAGTGATTTGTGAAAGGTATAGGTTGATGTTAGTCAGGGCCATTCTATTGTAGGGATTTTTTTAAAGTCAGATTGCGTTGCGCTAAAAATATTGTATGTTACTTTAGAGAGTGTTTGAGTACGTTCAGTTTTGCTCAGCTGTCCGAAAAGCAAATAATGTAAGAGGTATATCAGCACAGGAATTCTAAAATTGTTCTAAGGGGACGTTTCACCAGGCACATCGAAAATAATAATAAATGAAAAAATTTTAGAACCAATATCCCACATCATTTATCAAGGATGTGATATTTGTTTCAAGTATGACAAAGGCCTTGAGAAGAAGGTTATCTGCGGAACAACTGGAAGAACTTTAGGAAGAAGAACAAGAAATGAAACACAAATGAAATTTTGTAAAATTATGGGTGTAATGGTTCCGCATCATGAACAGTAACAAAAAAAGAAAAAGCACATATACAGGCATCAGAGGTTCAGCAGAGGTAAGTTGATGAGATATTTAATAAATTGTATAAAATGGGGAATGATACGATAAGATCAGATTTAAAAATATTTTCAGTTGTCGGGAACGTAGAATAGAACAGAATGAAATGGAAGGATCATGTCGGTAGAATTATAGAAAATCAGTTGCCAGAAAATGCAATGGATTATGGGTCGACTGGAAAAAGATAACTAGGTAGACATCATAAGAGATGAGAGATGGACAGATGGATGATAGAGACGGGAACAGATACAACACCTAATCCTTGGAAGGAGATGATAATGAATAAGAACTCCTTACTCCAAATGTTAAGAGAAAGGGGGGGGGGGGAAGGAAGGTTAGTGCCTCCTCTTGATCTCTCCCCCACCAAACTCCCCTTGCGAACGCCCCTTAAATTAGGGAAAGGAATACTAAAGAACATTTTTACCGTTTGCGTCGTAGTTGTTAGATTGTTAAAGGGAAATTCGGAGTCGGAGCATGCTTCCTGGTACTTTCAACCACGATGCAAGTTCGTTCCGCGTATCCCTATCACATGACAGTTAGCACTCATTGTTAACTACGATGCCCAAAACAAATCAGGTAGCTTGCAAAGTACGTTTAGCTCATGTACAGGATCAAGAAATACTTGGAAAATAATTTCCATTTTATCATCAAGTACACAAAAATTTGATCCTGATATCCTCAAGGAAGCTGTCAATTATAAGCACGGATAGTGGGAGAAATTATTTTAATGTTAACTTAATACACGCTGTATTTATGTTTTTTACGTGCGGTCTTGTCACGTTCTGAGAGGGAGCTGAAAACTGGACAATAACGTGCGGCTGCGGATCTAAGTGGAAAACTCGTTGCCATCAACAGCTGCTAAAGACCAGAACAAGGAAGACAGCAAGCAACTACTGATGGATTTTGTAAGATAAAGAGCTCGGCAGGCAAGGAAGACAGCAAGCAACTACTGATGGATTTTGTAAGATAAAGAGCTCGGCAGGTTACATCCGAGGGGTGGAAGTAAAATGCAAGAGGGATGGAAGTAAAATGTGCGAATGTGGTTAAGTGGTACAGAATAACTATATGAGGCGATCTACCGAACTGCAATTACCTATTACTCCTACTGCAGTACATATAGTGGCACAGACGGGCTGTCCATTAGCCGCAATCGCAGACTCTAAAGACTATCGAAGACTCTACTCGCTGGGTCGCTGCGGCGGCCGCTATTAGAACCTTCTGGTGACGTGCGCTTCCTGCGTCACGTCCGAGTCCAAAGTTGTTTCCACTCGAGAAAGCTCCACTGCTGTCTCCAGCCACGTGTATGTAGTCCATTTACCGCAAGTTGCACTTTGAGTGCGTGGTGCGTGCTTTGCACTATGTTTTGTCTCTCGTGTTACATGTTTGGTGGCTACTGGCGTCCAGCAAGCATTACGTACGTGGCGTAAGACTAATAGATTGACAGAAAA
Source organism: Schistocerca cancellata (assembly GCF_023864275.1). Lineage (NCBI taxonomy): Eukaryota > Metazoa > Arthropoda > Insecta > Orthoptera > Acrididae > Schistocerca > Schistocerca cancellata. The sequence continues at coordinate 285,760,598 of NC_064633.1, read as the reverse complement.
AAATCGCACCACCAAGAAAAAGTCCTGCGACATAAACAGAAGTTGATAGGCATGTTTCTACATCTGAAAGATGGTGTCCATTCAAATTTCGAGCCAGTCGCGTACGAGTGGCACTAGTAGTGCCTTTATGACGATGCAATCAATTTCATTTTAAATACTCATTGTAACGGTCATGAGCATTAGTTACCTTCGGGATTGGACGAGGTGAAATGATGTTAGCAAAAAATACCTTTAAGACGACAAAGAAGCCATTATCAACACCTCCCTGAGTTCAAAGGACATCTCCGAGCCAGACGCCCTGTAGCGTGCATTCTACTGACCCAAAACCTCTGGCATTTGTAGCTTGAGCTGTGTCACGTGAGAGCTCATTGGAGTGCTAGGGTGTTGTGTTTTCAGCGACAGACGGTCATGCTTAGAAGGAGGGCGCGTGCAACCAACCTCTGTGCGTGCTAGACACACTGGACCTGCATCTAGAGTTACGTTCTGGGTGCGATCTCGTATGACAGCAGGAACACTTTAGTGGTTATCCCACGCACGTTGTCTCAAATTTGGATGTCAGTATGGTGACTCGACCTGTTGTGCTGCCACTCATAAAAATCACTGCAGGGAGTGTTTTCCAATAGGATAACGCTCGCCCACATATCGCTGTTGTAACCCAACATGTTCTGCATAGTGTCGATATGTTGCCTCGCTCTGCTCGATAACCAGATCTATATCGAGTCGAGCACATATGGGACATCTTCGAACAACTTCAGCGTCATCCACAAACGGCATTAACCGTCCCTGTACTGACCGACCAAGTGCAACAGGCATGGAACTCCATCCCACAAACTGACACATTGCACCTACACATCACGATGCATGCACGTCTGCATGCTTGCATTCAACGTTCTAGCGGCTACACCGGTTATTAATGTACCAGCATTTCAAATTTGCAATTGCTTATCTCGCGTTTAAAGTAACCTTTGATATTTCATTGTTGACCACTCAAAAATGTTATCTAGACAAATGATTCCAGAAATTTGATTACTCTACATTAATTATTTTCTTATATTTGGGCTCTTACAAACGCATGTGTAGGACGATCAGGAACACTCTGAAAATTTATAAGGATGTTGCACCGTAAGTTGTGATAAAAAAATTCATAATAAACAATTCGATACATTGCGCCGTTTCCGAGTTAATTAGCAATGAAGTTAGCCAGTCAGGTCATTGTGCGCGCAAATTCAAGAGGCCTGCCAGAGACGGTGTACTTCGTTTGGTTTCCTTAAACTGAACAAGAGAGCGATACGGAAATTGAATGTTGGAAGGTAGTAAGGATCGAATCCGAGCCGAAGACTGAGCAGTCTCGTGCACTATAGTCTACGCTTTGAGAACTTCTGAGGTCATCAGTCGCCTAGAACTTAGAACTAATTAAACCTAACTAACCTAAGGACATCACACACATCCATGCCCGAGGCAGGACTCGAACCTGCGACCGTAGCGGTCGCTCGGTTCCAGACTGTAGCGCCTAGAACCGCACGGCCATTCCGGCCGGCGGACCGGTTGAATTTGCACACACGCAAATGCCTGATTGGCTAACTTACATGCTAATTAACTCGGATAGGTAGCAACGATTCATTTTTTTGACAATTATTTCTCAGCGCAACCTACTCTGCAACATCTCACAAGACCATTAGACTGTTTCTGATCACGCTGCACACAGTAATATTTTCCTCAACCATTTTTTCCGAGTGGAATAAGAAAGAAAATGACTAGCAATGGTATACGGTACCCCCCGCCATACATCATATTGTGGCTTACAGAGTATGTGTATAGATGTGGATGTACATGTACGTACATGTACATGTAGGTAAAGATATAGATATAGATGCGGCCCACTCCTATTACTTCTCCTGTACCAGTCTCTTCATCTCAGAACAAAAGCTGCACCTCAATTACTTTTTAGAAATATTCCATATCTCTAACTTTCACTACAATTTTTAGACACTAGAGCTCACTCAAGTATCACAGACGCTATTCCTTGATGCATAGAAGTTACTCGTTGATATCTGAAGACACGTCCTTTTATCGCTTTTTCTTGTCAATGTTTCCCGTACGTTCCTCTTCTCATCGTTTGCAAAGAACCGCCTCATTTACGAAGTTATCAAATCACCTATTTTTCAGTAAACGTTTAAAGCACCATATCTTCTTTTCTGACTCTCCCACAGTCCCTGTTACACTTGCTTACAGTGTGTTCTCCAAATGCACATTCTCAGAATATTTTCCTTGAAGTGAAATCGATGTTTGCTATTAGTAACCTGCTTTTGGCCAAGAAAGCCCTTATTTCGTGTGTTAGTCTCCCTTTTAAGGCCTTCGTGCTCTGTCCATTATATGTTATTGTGCTTCCAAGATAATAGAACTGCTTAACTTCGACTACTTCGTGGCCTCCATCTTGACATTAGGTTTATCGATAAAATCATTTATACTACTCTTCAATATTTACATGTTTCTTTAGCTTACTATCAATCTGTCGTGTACCCTTATTAGACAGTTGGTTCCAGTTATCAAGCCCTGCAATTCTTTCTTACTTCTACCTGTACTACTGTTGATGAAATAAATTTAAAAAACACATAAATACACTGCAGCGGTGCAACGTATTTTGATCAGCTTTTGTGCGTTACATACACTGCTGGAAAAAAAGAACATACTGAAAGACTGTGTTCAGTTGCATCAGGGTATAATATGAGCATTCTGAGGGGTTGGAGTACCAGTGATTCATCTGTCGCCGGCCAGTGTGGCCGAGCGGTTCTAGGCTCTTCAGTCTGGAACCGCGCGACCGCTACGGTCGCAGGTTCGAATCCTGCCTCGGGCATGGATGTGTGTGTTGCCCTTAGGTTAGTTAGGTTTATGTAGTTCTAAGCTCTAGGGGACTGATGATGTCAGATGTTGAGTCCCATAGTGCTCAGAGCCATTTGAACCATTGATCCGTCACGGTCAACGGCGTTCAGATGGTGCTGTAGAGACCTGTCCGTGCGCCCTTGTTTTGACTATCCAGGCAGTAGCTGGACTGAGTTTGGAGGTGAACAGTGTGTGCAACATTCATTCTAGGGCATAATCATATCCCGCCGACGATTACGTATTCCATGTTGAACGACTTTAGTTACTTAAACATGGTCGCTATACGAACCTGCGGGAGGCTGGTTGGATGGATCAACGAGATCATGTGTGCCTCTGCCTATGCTAATACTGACGCCATGACACCGCCAATCACGGCTACTCCGGTGTGGTGAAAGAGTCGACTGGAGAGTACGTATGTGAGTGATGGACGTTCGTACGTACGGCGTAGACAGAGAGAGCGGCCTATTCCAGAGTGTATTCGCCCACAACACACGGGATCTGTCCCAGGCTTCACGGTGTAGGGAGCCATCATTTACAACTCGCGGTCACGTCTGGATTTTTTCATCAGGGTAAAGTTACTAATATCCACTACATCGCACATGTTGTTATCTCCATGCTACGGCCATTTCTTCGACAGAAAGATGATATGGTTTTGCAACACGTCAGTGCACGTCCACATACAGCTACTGTGACGTAACCTGCTCATCATGGTACAGAACTATTTTCTTGCCAGTAAGATCACCAGGTCTGTCACTAATTGAACACGTATGGATGATGAAAAGGGAGTTTTCTCTTTATCTAGAGTCTGCAAGAGCTACGGCCGAATTGCAGCAAAAGATGCAAGGTTCTTGAGACAACATTTTTTTTCCCCTGCAGCATATTAATAGGCAGAAAAGGAATTGATCAGATAGGAAAAGAAAGGAAATAAAAAGTGTGTTTGGAGCGATACAGTGCACAATTGGATCTGTTACTTCCGCCAACGTTTCACTTGGCTCGGCGATCAATTGTTTGTAGTCTGCCATTTGCGGCAGTCTGTTGCCATTTCGGGTTCCTTTGAAACGTACAGAGCAGAGAGCGGGCGTGCAGAGACAGAGGCGCGAATAGCAGGTGGCGCGTAGCGGGCCCACAATGGCGGGCCTCATTAGGGCGAGTGCCCGGCCCACCTGCAGGGTCACGGGGTTGCGGCTCTAGCAGTAGGGTCCCCAGCGTCGCTGCTACTCAACACTAAGCTGGGGCCCGGATGCGGCGCTACAACTTACCGCGGTGTAGCTTGGCGAGTCTCTAACATCCACCCAACAGTTTTCGGAAGACACCGGCAGCTCCCGCCATTACACAGTAACGGAAATCAACTGAAGAAAACATAGCGAACACCTCCCAATCCGAACGGGTGTCGCAACACAAATAGCGAGTTTGTAGAGGGAGCAGAAACATTTTGACCCTCGCAACGCACCGGCCGGCGACGTGAACCGAGTCCATTATTTTTGCATGTTTAATTTTTTAATGAAACGCTGCGCCTCTCATCGACAGCCCTCACCAGTCCGCAACGTTGGCCAAGACCTCAGCTTCTCGCCCTTCCTTCTCCACCTGGAGCGTCTTTGGGATTCACTTCAGCAACCGCAAAACTCCAGTTCATCAATTATGCAGGAGACAATAAGGATTCTGAAAACAAGGATCTTTTGAAACCTCTCCCGCTGTATTCGCACTCGAAACTCACCAGGAGAGACCGATATTGTTGGCGTGTTCCCTGTATTCCGAAAGGCATTCGATACAGTTATATATTGTATCACCAACCCGCCAGGTTAGCCGAAAGCGCTAACGCACTGCTCCCTGGACTCAAGTAGGCGCGCCGGCCCCGTATCGAATCCGCCGGGCGGATTAACGACGAGGACCAGAGTGCTGGCCAGCCTAGATGTGGTTTTCAGGCGGTTTTCCACATCCCGCTCGGTGAATACCGGGCTGGTCCCCACGTCGCGTCTCAGTTACGCGACTCGCAGACATTTGAAACACTGAGTCTGTCCTGGGAGGGGGGGGGGAGGGGTACCGGGTGGTGGCAGAAAGGGCATCCGGCCACCCCTTCAAATTAATCATGCCAAATCCGACTGTAACCATGGCGACCCTGGTGAAACTGCTGGACAAAGGCACTGGCAAAAAAAATGAAAGACTGTATCACCTGACAATATAAGACCTTAACGGAATATCAGGCCAGCTATGAGAAAAACGTTCAGATGTGTGTGAATTCCTAAAGGACCAAACTGCTGAGGTCAGCAGTCCCTAGACTTACACACTACTTAAACTAACTTACACTCAGAACAACACACACACCCATGCCCGAGGGAGGAATCGAACCTCCGGCGGGAAGGGCCACCCAAGCCCTAACACGGAGCCAGCTATGAGATTGGGCAGAAGAGTTCCTACCAAACAGAGCAAAGCATTACGTTCTTAAACACACACACACACACATATGCATACATACATACATACATACAAACACAGAAACAGAGAGGGAGAGAGAGGGAGCTCTTCATGCGTTAAATATTTCCGGATGTGAACTTAGGATCATAAGTAGGAAAAACAATTCTGTAATGTAAGAATACAGTATTAGTGGGGTGCTATTTGACCCAGTCACGTAGATTAAATATCTAGGTGTAACACTGCACAGCGACAGGAAATAAAGGTAGCAGTTAATGTCCGTTCTAGGGAAATCGAATGGTCGACTCTGATTTATTGAAAGAATCGTAGGAAAGTATAGCACATCTGTAAGGGTGACCACGTATAGAACACTTGTGCTACCAATTCTTGAGTATCGCTTAGTTAGCCGGATCAAAGGCAGGAATGGCAGGAATTCAGAGGCGTGCTCCAACATTTCTTACAGGTAGGTTCGATCTTCACGTATTACAGAAATACTACGCGAGCTCAAATAGGAATCAACAGAGGGAATAACTTATTTTTTTCGCGAAACGGTATTGAGAAAATTTAGAGAACAACATTTTCTACAGACTTCAGAACAATTCTACTGCCACCAACGTACATCTCGCTTAAGGGACGCTATGTTAAGAGAAATCAGGGCTCGTAGGAAATCATATAGTCGTTTTTCTCTCGCTCCATTCACGAGTGTAATGGGACTGGCTGTGGTATAAGGCATCCTCCATCACGCAACGACGGTGGCTTGCCGTGCGTGTTTGTATGAAGAAAAAGTATCGTAAGAGCATTATTCGTAGACAGTGTAGAATACAGGGAAGGGGCAAGGCCACAAAATGGTAGTGAAATGCTAAACTATTGCAGAAGATGACCCTTGTTTCAGGTTGACTTCAGGAAGACATTAGACTCCGTCCCGGACTGCCGTTTAGTGAAAAAAAAAAGAGCTTATCGAGTATCGGACCAGGTTTGCGACTGGTTTCAAGACTTCCTTGCAGATAGAACTCAACAAGTCGCTCTTAAAGGAACAAATTCGACAGACGTAAAGGTAATTTTCGGACTAACCCAACAAGTGTCGTAGGGCCGTTAGTGTTTACAATGTATATAAATTATCTAGTAGAAAGCATCGGATGCTCTTTAAGAGTGTGATGATGATGATGTCGTCAATATGCAGAATCAACTGCAGAGGACTGATGAATGGTGCGGGCTCTGGCAGTTGCAATAATTAAATGTAACGCTTTGCACATATATAGGAAAAGAAAGCCAGTACTGTACAACTACGAGAAATTTCTGGAAGCGTAAAATATCTAGAAGTAACTATCCAGACCAACCTCAAACAGTAGGAAAAGCTAATACCTGACTGAGTTTCATAGGAAGAATCTTCAGGAAATGTAATTTTTGTACAAAGGAAGTGGTTTATAAGGAGCTTGTTCGACCGATTCTTGAGTATTGTTCATGAATATGGGATCCTTACCAGGTAGGACTGACAAGAGATTGAGAAGATCTAACGAAGAGCGGCACGCTTCGTTCAAGGGATTGTTTAGCCAGCGCGAGCGCGTTATCGAAATGCTCAACACACGCCATTGACAGGCATTACAGGAGAGGCATTTTGCATCACAGAGAGGTTTATTGTTGAAATTTCGATAGACCACTTACCGGAAAGAATCGGACAATGTGTTACCCCCTCCCACATATGTCTCGCGTAATGACCATGCCGCGAAAATTCGAGAAATTAGAGCCAATACAGGAGCTTACTGACATTTATTCTTCCAACGCGCCATTCTCGAGTGGAAAAGAGTAAGGGATGCACATAATTAGGTGGAAACACGAATTATAATTTGATTACACGATGGCCGAACAATCACTGGTAACTGACACGTCTGTTAAATATGCGATTACATCCGTACGGAGCGATTTAAAGGGATCAACACCTAAAACAAATCGTAGGATCGACAGATGTCGGACAGCTTCAGTGGAAGAATTATAGTCTGCCTACGATAGAGATGTTCGGCCGATACGTGAGTATTGCATCTCAGTCCTGAACTTACCAGAGGGGACGGATAGAGAAAGTAAATGAGATGCAACGTTTAGTCAGGTATTCGATAAACGAGCAAGAAAGCATTTCGGAGATCCTCATCAAATCCAGTGGGAGACGCTACAGGAGAGGTATTGTGGTTATGCTGGGGTTCCGTATTAAAATTCCAAGAGCGTACGTAACTAAAAGAAGGCAAAATTAGAGAGACTCGAGCTAATATGGTGGCTCTGTCAACGGTTGTTCTTCCGCTCATCAGTCGTGACTAAAACACAAGAGGGGCGGAAAGTTAGAGTGATGCACCAAGTGCCCTCTGATCACACTGTAAAGTGGCTTGCAGAGTATGGGTCCAGATATATACTCTGTTCTTCACGAGCTAGATAATGTACCATAATGTATTAACTACTCGAAGAAAGATGGAATTACAGAAACATTAACTACTCGGCGGAAACGTATGAAAGTGCGGGAGCATGTTGCCTGATATCTCGCAGTCGTGCTCAGAAACCGGACATCGCATTGCATGAGGTCAACGTAGCCACAGCGCCAAATGGGGCTGGCGCCACAGAACGCACAGGAAGAGACAGAATGTATCAATCAGACAGCAGTTACGGTGCGCAGTGGGAGCGTTCATCATTATAACGTGGACCGGTTACAACATCTCTTTGACTTCAGACAGGAAAAAAATCATCGGGAAACTGGAAGGAAGACGAAGTGCGACGCGTGTAGTACAGGAGATTGGTATTGCTCACAGCATGGTTTCACGTGGATGTGGGAATTCCGAACCATGGGCATTGCTGGACGAAGAGCAACTACACCATCAGACGACCGCTGCAGTGCGCAACAAGCAAGAAGGAGTCAACGTCAAACACATGGTGCAATAGCAACCAACATCTAACAGGACTCTAGGACTGCGACCAGTACGATATTCCGTTATGCAACCTCATTTCGTCATTATCGTTTACCTGCTGCCAAGAGCAAAGGGATTGGACCAACGATGGCCGGCCGAAGTGGCCGAGCGGTTCTAGGCGCTACAGTCTGGAACCGGGCGACCGCTACGGTCGCAGGTTCGAATCCTGCCTCGGGAATGGATGTGTGTGATGTCCTTAGGTTAGTTACGTTTAAGTAGTTCTACGTTCTAGGGGACTGATGACCTCCCATAGTGCTCAGAGCCATTTCAACCAACGAGGTCACGTTCTCTTCTCGGATGAGGTCAGATTCAGACCGAGTAGTAATTCTGGAAGTACTCTCATACGGAGAAAAATGGAAACACGTGTTTTACCCAGGAATATTGTAGAACATCATCCTTTCGGTGAACATTGTGCACTCACCGCTCAGCTTTATTGTGACGCTGTCGCCCTTCCACATGTGCGTCTTTTCAGGAATGCATTAGGCACTGACTTCATTTTTATGGATGACAGTGCTCGACAGCGTCGAGTTGCGCACGTGGATGAGCTCTTGTAACGAGAGGATATTCGATGCATCGAGTGACCTGCCCATCCACCCCCGCCGCTCTCCCTTCTCCGGCTTAAACCCCAATCAGCACTTGTTGGATGCGTCCCGCAAGTACTGCAGCACGTCCACATGTACCAGCGACCATCCAGAAGTTATAGTCTCCGGTGGCCAGCATGGAGGCACGTTGTAGAGCATGCACTGCCATCCGCGATGATCAGACGCCCTATTAAGAACCACGCCCCATCTTTTGTAATGTCCTGAGGACCATCGTAAATCGCATTGACTTTAGTGTAATCGTTGTCGTTCCTGTTCGTCTCATTGAATATTTCTTGCAGTTACTATACTGTAGCAATTCTTTCAATGTGTGGTTCATGTTTCATCGAGCTACGTTACTTGCCAGTGGAGCATCGTGCAAAAATTGCGTTCGTCCTTAAGTTTTGCACACCAAAGTAGTAGTATATCCATTAATCGCTAGTCAAGGTGTCCTACAGCGCCGTTTTACTCATATTCTACATCCCCTCCCCCTCCGATCCTTGTCCACCCTTTCGCCTCTGAATTTCAGTCTCATAAAACCGACCAATAACGATAGCAGAAGTCCCAGATAAACATTTCGAGCGACTTACAGATGTCAGCCGTAATTGGCCATTGAAATACACTCCTGGAAATGGAAAAAAGAACACATTGACACCGGTGTGTCAGACCCACCATACTTGCTCCGGACACTGCGAGAGGGCTGTACAAGCAATGATCACACGCACGGCACAGCGGACACACCAGGAACCGCGGTGTTGGCCGTCGAATGGCGCTAGCTGCGCAGCATTTGTGCACCGCCGCCGTCAGTGTCAGCCAGTTTGCCGTGGCATACGGAGCTCCATCGCAGTCTTTAACACTGGTAGCATGCCGCGACAGCGTGGACGTGAACCGTATGTGCAGTTGACGGACTTTGAGCGAGGGCGTATAGTGGGCATGCGGGAGGCCGGGTGGACGTACCGCCGAATTGCTCAACACGTGGGGCGTGAGGTCTCCACAGTACATCGATGTTGTCGCCAGTGGTCGGCGGAAGGTGCACGTGCCCGTCGACCTGGGACCGGACCGCAGCGACGCACGGATGCACGCCAAGACCATAGGATCCTACGCAGTGCCGTAGGGAACCGCACCGCCACTTCCCAGCAAATTAGGGACACTGTTGCTCCTGGGGTATCGGCGAGGACCATTCGCAACCGTCTCCATGAAGCTGGGCTACGGTCCCGCACACCGTTAGGCCGTCTTCCGCTCACGCCCCAACATCGTGCAGCCCGCCTCCAGTGGTGTCGCGACAGGTGTGAATGGAGGGACGAATGGAGACGTGTCGTCTTCAGCGATGAGAGTCGCTTCTGCCTTGGTGCCAATGATGGTCGTATGCGTGTTTGGCGCCGTGCAGGTGAGCGCCACAATCAGGACTGCATACGACCGAGGCACACAGGGCCAACACCCGGCATCATGGTGTGGGGAGCGATCTCCTACACTGGCCGTACACCACTGGTGATCGTCGAGGGGACACTGAATAGTGCACGGTACATCCAAACCGTCATCGAACCCATCGTTCTACCATTCCTAGACCGGCAAGGGAACTTGCTGTTCCAACAGGACAATGCACGTCCGCATGTATCCCGTGCCACCCAACGTGCTCTAGAAGGTGTAAGTCAACTACCCTGGCCAGCAAGATCTCCGGATCTGTCCCCCATTGAACATGTTTGGGACTGGATGAAGCGTCGTCTCACGCGGTCTGCACGTCCAGCACGAACGCTGGTCCAACTGAGGCGCCAGGTGGAAATGACATGGCAAGCCGTTCCACAGCACTACATCCAGCATCTCTACGATCGTCTCCATGGGAGAATAGCAGCCTGCATTGCTGCGAAAGGTGGATATACACTGTACTAGTGCCGACATTGTGCATGCTCTGTTGCCTGTGTCTATGTGCCTGTGGTTCTGTCAGTGTGATCATGTGATGTATCTGACCCAAGGAATGTGTCAATAAAGTTTCCCCTTACTGGGACAATGAATTCACAGTGTTCTTATTTCAATTTCCAGGAGTGTAAGTCAAAGACGAAAGATGAAATTAGTGCCAGACCGGAACTAGAACCCGGTTCAAAATGGTTCAAATTGCTCTAAACACTATGGGACTTAACATCTGAGGTCATCAGTCCCCTAGACCTTAGAACTACTTAAACCTAACTAACCTAAGGACATCACACTCACCCATGCCCGAGGCAGCATTCGAACCTGCCACCGTAGCAGTCACGCGGTTCGGGACTGAAGTGCCTAGAACCGCTCGGCCACCGCGGCCGGCGGACTAGAACCTGGATATCGCGTATTAGGTGAGCAGTCCCCTTAAAAACATCAGGTATCTGAGCAAGCTTTCCGTGTGACCCAAATTCTCGACTTACGCACACTCCGAAGCAGCCTCCCTGTCCATTTACCTCGTTTGGTCGCAGCGTTTCCTATATTCCCGCAAGAGGGTCGGACCCTTTTGTGCATCCGACGAAGCATATCATGAAGCTTGCAAATGTATCATACAGGTGTTGTGTCTGTTCTCTCCGACATTAGCCGCAATTGGGCATTTAAATAATTAGATATCTGAAAGAACAGACACCACACATTTATACCCTACATAAACGGTCATGAGGTAAGGACTGTCGGAACCGCCAGTGGTTTCTGACGCTGCTGTACTCTACAGGACAGTAGTGGATCGTAACGAAATGTAAAACGATTTATAGGACTAAACATCTGAGGTCATCAGTCCCCTAGACCTTAGAACTACTTAAACCTAACTAACCTAAGGACATCACACACATCCATGCCCGAGGCAGGATTCGAACATGCGACCATAGAAGTCGCGCGGTTCCGGACTGAAGCGCCTAGAACCGCTCGGCCACAACGGCCGGCGCCGATTTTACAAAGAGCATTCTACCGCATTGGCCCCTTACCTAGCTTGCACTTATCATGAGTCTCGCCCAGTGCAAAGTCCCAAACGACTGAAAAAAAGCTCAGGTGACTCCAGTATGTAAGAAAGGTAAAAGAACGGACCCGCAAAATTACAGACTAACTTGCCTAACTTCTGTTTGCTGCAGAAATCTTGATCATATTCTCAGTTCGAACACAATAAACTTTCTTGAAACAGAAGCTTATGAGTGCGAATCAGCATAGTTTTAGAAAGCGTCGATCGAGAGCTATGGATGAAAGGCAACAAGCAGATTCCATATATCTAGATTTCCGGAAAGCATTTGACACGGCGCCCCATTGCAGGCTATTAACGAAAGTACGAGCACATGGAATAAGTTCACAGATATGTCAGTGGCTCGAAGACTTCTTAAGTAATAGTAACCAGTTGTTGTTCGCGACGGGGAGTGTTCATCAGACACAAGGGTAACGTCAGGAGTGCCCCAGGGAAGTTTGATAGGATCGCTGTTGTTCTCTAAGTACATAAATGATTTGGCTGACAGGGTGGACAACAATCTATGGTTGTTTGCTAATGATGTCGTGGTGTACGGTAAGGTGTCGAAGCTGAATGACTGTAAGGACATACAAGATGACTTAGACTAAATTTCCAGTTGGTGTGCTGAATGTGGAAAAACGTGAGTTAATGCGGATGAGTAGGAAGATCAAAACTGTAATGTTCAGACACAGTATTACTAGTGTCCAGAAAGACAGAGTCAAGTCGTTTAAAAATCTGGGCATACTGTTGAAAAGCAATGTCAGGTCGAACGAGCTTGTGAGAACTGTGGTAGAAAAGGCGAAAGGTGGACTTCGATTTATTGGGAGAATTCTGGGAAAGAGTGGTTCACCAGTAAAGGAGACCGCGTATAGGATGCTGGTGCGACCTGTTATTGATTTCTGGGATCCGTATCAGGTAGGATTGAAGGAATACATCGAAACAATTAAGCGGCGGGTTGCTAGATTTGTTACCGGTAGGTTCGAACAACACGTAAAGTGTTATGGAGATGCTTTGGGACGTTATTTTCGAGAAACACTATTAAGAAAATTTAGAGACCTGGCATTTGAAGCAAACTGCCAAACGATTCTGCTGCCGCCAACATACATTGGACGTAAGCACCTTGAATATAAGACACGAGAAATTAGGGCTCATATGGAGGCATGCAGATAGTCGAGCGACCGCTACGGTCGCAGTTTCCAGTCCTGCCTCGGGCATGGATGTGTGTGATGTTCTTAGGTTAGTTAGGTTTAAGTAGTTCTAAGTTCTAGGCGACTGATGACCTCAGAAGTTAAGTCGCATAGTGCTCAGAGCCATTTGAACCATTCTGCAGATAGTGGTTTTTCCCTCGCTCTGCTTGCGAGTGGAACAGGAAACAAAATGACAAGTAGTGGTACAGGGTATCCTCCGCCACGCACCACCTATATCTATACAGATGTAGGTGAAGAACATCCTTCCGCGATGCTGGATTGGAAAAGTGGGCAATTACATATTTTTCGTTGTTTTTGGCCTCCCAGGTCACCAAACATCACACCTGCGTTTTTGTTTTTTTTTTTTTCTCTGGTGTCACCCGTGGTGGGTGCTTTTCAAGATTTGAGAAATCTATTTGTTGAAGCTATCCTTTCAGTAAACAGAAACGTTTTGATTCGTGTGTGGAATGAAGTGGACTACCGTTTCGATGTTTCTCGAGCAACGTATGGTGCTCATGTTGAGTGTGTGGTATAGTAGTGTCTGTGCGAACAGAAAATCTCTAGCCAGTTCAAATGGTTCAAATGGCTCTGAGCACTATGGGACTTAACTGCTGCGGTCATCAGTCCCCTAGAACTTAGAACTACTTAAACCTAACTAACCTAAGGACAGCACACAACACCCAGCCATCACGAGGCAGAGAAAATTCCTGACCCCGCCGGGAATCGAACCCGGGAACCCGGGCGTGGGAAGCGAGAACGCTACCGCACGACCACGAGATGCGGGCTCTAGCCAGTGACATGAGCAGTATGTCTCTTCGTTCTTAGTTTGTCTGAGCCGGCCGCGGTGGCCGTGCGGTTTTAGGCGCTTCAGTCGGGAACCACGCGACTGCTACGGTCGCAGGTTCGAATCCTGCCTTGGGCATGGATGTGTGTGATGTCCTTAGGTTGGTTAGGCTTAAGTAGTTCTAAGTTCTAGGGGACTGATGACCTCAGATGTTAAGTGCCATAGTGCTCAGAGCCATTTAGTTTGTCTGCAAAAAAACAACTGAAGTCTGTAGTTGCTTTTTGGATCACCCTGTCGTAGAATGCGCACAAAATAATTTGACCCGTAGCTGCGCGGACGGCGCGATAGGGGAGGAGGTAACAGTAATTGTGAGAGCTCCGTTGTGAAGGACCGCTGCACTGAAGGCTAGGCACACACGGATATCTCGCATGACTAGAAAACTGTACCTACTGAGTCTACAAACAATAGTATTAACAGGTTATGCCAGTACGGCCAATAATTCGACAAAAATTGACGTTCAGAATCTATAGATTCTCACTAGAGTACCACTATCGAAAGTTCAACCAAAGCAGAACAAGATCGACCACACACAGCCTGAAGGAAGGGATAAAAATGTAGCGTAGCTACGATACTAACAATGTATATAAAACAAAAAATATTCATCACATTGTTTATTTCAGTTCCCTGATTACATGTTTGGCGTTATTATCTAAAAATATCGTTCTCCTTCTTCCTCATCATTCCGAAGTAGTGAAGCCTTGGGAAGTTCTGTACCTATGTTTTCCTCCTCCTTGTCTATCCTCTTTATTGAGTTATCGGAACAGCTGGCGGTTCTAGCAACTCTCTCAAACATAGTTTTTTATATTTGCGTCCTCGTTTGCCTCTTCCGACAAACATGTAATGTGCCTCATTAACAAGAAATTTCCCTGCACGTATGATGTGCAAAGACTGCAATACCATGCTACGTAGTAATGAGATAGCAAAGATTGCGGTACATACTATGTAGCATTGAAATAGCAACGATAAGGCACGAAGTGTGCAGGGCGGCGTATTATAGACAACTGGGACGGTCGCTATTTTGGAACAAAGGGATGGAATCGATCAGCACATAGAACGAGACTAATCTTCTTCATTGATGCACTTTGTTTTGTGCGAACTCTGCCTCTATTTGTATTACCTACTTATCAGTGAATGCCAATGGATGAAAGACAACAGGCAGATTCCGTATATCTAGATTTCCGGAAAGCATTTGACACGGCACCCCATTGCAGGCTGTTAACGAAGGTACGAGCACACGCAATAAATTCACAGATATGTCAGTGGCTCCAAGACTTCTTCAATAATCGTACCCAGTTGTTGTTCGTGACGGGGAGTGTTCATCAGACACAAGGGTATAGTCAGGAGTGCCCCAGTGTGACAGGACCGCTGTTGCTCTCTAAATACGTAAATGATTCTGCTCAACGACTTATTGGGATTTTGAGTCTGACCATGTACGACTGCTGCATGATTCTGATGTGTGATCGTTGGCTGACAGGGTGGACAGTAATCTATGGCTGTTTGCTGATGATGTCGTCTTGTACGGTAAGGTGTCGAAGTTGAGCGACTGTAGGGACGTACAAGACGGTTAGAGTGGACGAAATGCTCGGATTAAAAAGGTTGGAAGACAGGGATGTAGTCTGCCGCCCGCCGCCCCTGCTGTTCAATCTGTACATCGAAGAAGCAATGACGGAAATAAAAGAAAGGTTCAGAAGTGGAATTAAATTCAAGATGAAAGGATATCAGTGATACGATTCGCCGATGACTGTGCTATCCGAGTGAAAGTGACGAAGAATTACATGAGCTGCTGACTGGAATTGACAGTTTAATGAGTACATAATATGGACTGAGAGTAAATCGAAGAAAGACGAAAGTAATGAGTAGTGGCAGAAATGAGAACAGCGAGAAACTTAACATCAGGATTGATAGCCACGAAGTAGTTGAAGTTAAGGAATTCTACTGCCTAGGCAACAAAATAAGCAGTGACAGACAGAGCAATGAGTACACCAAAAGCAAACTAGCACTGGCAAAAAGGGCATTCCTGGTCAATAGAAGTCTACTAATATCAAACACAGGCCTTAATATGAGGAAGAAATTTCTGAGAATGTGCCTTCGCAGCACAGCATTGTATGGTAGTGAAACATGGACTGTGGGAGAACCGGAACAGAAGAGAATCGAAGCATTTGAGATGTGGAGCTACAGAAGATTGTTGAAAATTAGGTGGACTGATAAGGTGGGGAATGAGGAGGTTCTGCGCAGAATCGGAGAGGAAAGAAATATGTGGAAAACACTGACAAGGAGAAGGGACCGGATGATAGGACATCTGTTAACACATGAGGGAATGACTCCCATGGTACTAGAGGGCGCTGCAGAGGGCAAAAACTGTAGAGGAAGACAGAGATGGGAATACATCCAGCAGATAATTGAGGACGTAGGTTGCAAGTGCAACTCTGAGATCAAGAGGTTGGCACACGAGAGAAATTCGTGGCCGGCTGCATCAAACCAGTCAGAAGACTTATTACTCAAAAAAAGTTTCCTCTTCTTGTAAGTCATCAATGTCACAAACATTACAAGAATATTCAGCTTCGGATTATCCAGAGAAATTCGTGGCGGGCTGCATCAAACCAGTCAGAAGACTTATTACTCAAAAAAAAGTTTCCTCTTCTTGTAAGTCATCGATGTCACAAACATTACAAGAGTATTCAGCTTCGGATTATCCAGAGAAATTCGTGGCGGGCTGCATCAAACCAGTCAGAAGACTTATTACTCAAAAAAAAAGTTTCCTCTTCTTGTAAGTCATCGATGTCACAAACATTACAAGAATATTCAGCTTCGGATTATTCATCTAGCATTGAAATCTCTTTAAAAAAATAGAGAGAGAGAGAGAGAAAAGAAATTCTGCATCAGAAAAACCATGCCTTGGAAACGCCATTATGAAGCAACTGAAGTGTTGTCAATACAAACTGCGCCACTTGAGCGATAAACCTTCCTTCCTCCTCGACAAAGGGTCTGCAGAATGTCATAAAGCAATAAAAAAGGAAAAACAGCAAAAGCCGTGGACAGGTCACAAAGCTGTTGTTCACGCATGCGCACACATCAAAATGACCTATGACGGTTCTTCTAGTAGGACTTCATTGTGCCACTTTTTAGAATGGTCCTAAATGCTTTATTCCCTGGAGTCGTGTACATCACAAATATTTATCAAAAGTCATTAAAATGGGAACTGAAGACTGAACTATTTACAAGAAGTAAGTGTGCTAAAGCACAGCACCCAGGAAAATAGCAGGTATGGTCCTTCTAGTGTTGAAAAAGGCAAATAAAGCTGCACCCGTTAAAATGACGGGCTGGTTCTTAGGAAGACCGTACGTAATCTACGGACCTTAAAGGGAGTTAGAACGGAATTTTTTTCACATTTTCGGATTTTTATCTCATTGTGAAATTTGCAATTTTCCGAATAAAATGATATATATATCACTCATAAACTCACATGGGAAGTATTTTATTTTACTTTTTTAGTATATCAACATCGGTTGAATATGTTAAAATTTTTACATGAATTACTTCAAGATCTAATAAAATAGGTATTTTTTTTATATAGAAGGCTGTGAATTGCTGTGTTATATGTCCAGAAGAGGATGGGCAGCAGGTTTAGGAAGTTGAAACTAAGTTTGAGAGACAAGAAACTTTCTGATGGTAAAACCATAAGAGGCAGGCTGACAGATAAAATGATTGATGAACTACAGTAGTATTATGGGATGGCCACTAGAAATAATACTGAGGATTTGTTGAAAATGAAGCAGGCAGTATGGGCTACCTTCTTCCACAGACTGTCAACTTATGAACAGCCAGTATACCACCTCTGCCCTCCTCGACCGGATTCATGGTGCAATTACCGCAATGCTCAAACAGTTCATACAGTCGTAAAAATTCCATCCCAGCAGTAGTCATGGCTATCATAAAACCTATTTACAGAGACCTGGCAAATCCTGAATTACTGAAGAAGTGTCTACATGGTCAGACTCAAAATCCCAGTAAGTCGTTCAACGATCTTACATGGATTCGCTTATCAAAAAATGTTTTTGTTGGAATGAAGACACTAAAGTGAGGGGTCAGTGATTCTGTTATTGCTTTTAATAATGGCAACATCGGTAGGGTGAAAGTGTTACAGCATATTGGAGTTAATCCTGGAGAAAACTGCATCAGAGAACTTGAACGGATGGACAAGGTTCGCATCGATAAAGCAGAGTATGCAGCACAGTTGGCCACTAAGGAGTCCAGAAAGAAGAAAAGACTTGGAAAACGATCAAGAGGATGGTATACAATATGGTGCAGGGTGCTTCTCAGTGACTAAAAATAAAAAATTAAGCATATATTAAGTGAGTCTTCAAACTTTAGAAGCAGTTCCTGAAAATTTAATTTTTTGTTGCATTTTTCCCTAAATCTCAGAAACCACTTGGAGTAGAGTATTAAAATTTTCAGGGAGTAATAACATACATATCCTGAGTCTATGTAACTAAAAGAACAACATAATATTATGTATAATAAAAAATAATTATGATTAACGTAGGAAAAGTATACAAAATTTTAACCGTATAATTAAAAAATTGTATTTCCGAAAGCAGTGACTGAAGTTCAATTATTGTAGTTCAGTAGACTCATAACATATTGTTTAATGTCATGTAAAAGTTTCATATCAATGGTTACCGTGGTTCCTGAAATACAGCGAAACCAAATCACTAAATTTAACATTATCGGTATAGGGCGTTCAAACTCTCCTTAATATGGTGTGTCCACCTTTCGCCTTTATGACGGCTTGAGCTCTGCTGGAGACACTTGCAATAAGGTGACTGAATGTCTGTGGATGTATGATAGACGTTTTTTTTTCTCAAGACACGAAACCATAGGAGATAGCAATGTTGAGCGTTGCGGTCTAGAGCGAAGTCGACGATTCTAACTCATTCTATTGGGTTCAGGTCGGAACTCATGGCAGGCCAGTCCATTTCGAGAATGTTGTCCACGAACCACTGTCTCACAGACGCTGCTTTACGACCGTTTCGTCTGTCATACTGATATCGACCTTTCTACTGTATGCAGTACACAGAACGCGGTCATCTCCTTTCCCATAACCACGAAAACACTCCCATACCGTAACGACACCTCCCCCGATTTTCTCTCTTAGCGCTACACCTAATGGTACGTTACGTCCTCCAGGCATTCGTCAAATCCAAACCTTCCCATCGGATAGCCACAGGGTATAGCGTGATTCATAACTCTAAATCACTTGTTCCAGTTATCGACTGTCCAACGGTGTCGCCCTTTACACCATCTCAAATGTCGCTTAGCAGTGGCGAGAAAAATTTGTGGTTTATGACGATCTGCTCGAGCATTGTACCCCATTCTTTTTAACATTTGCGATACCGTCCAGACACTCACTCGGGCACTGTTCCTTAACCATAGAAATGATATGTTCTGAACTATGTGTCGTACAGCGATATAATTTTGCAGATACATTCAGCAGTATACAAGGATACTGTGTGCCGAATTTTGTGCCACTACAGTTAGTAGCACACAAATAATCAATCAAATCGTCATGCCTAAGAGACTCGGCTCCGTCTCCTGGTAACTCAGTACGCAGTCATTATGCTGGCTGGATTGCTGGTAGCACTTTGAAACCCACCAATGATTTCTGCTGCTGAGTTCGATTCGAGAGTGATTTCTTCTGGTGAGTTCATATGATTCAAGAGTAATTCCTGGTGTTGAGTTCATGCAATGCAAGAGCGATTATTGCTGCTCATTTCATGCGATTTTTTTTTCTCAATCATCCACCGCTGTGCTCGACGTTTCCTTTCAGTCAGTACTCGAGGTTTGCCTGGTCTTTGTTTGGTTGTGGTTGTCCGTACGCGTTTTCAGTTTACAATCACATCAATATTCGAATTGGGCACCTTTAGAAAGTTGGAAACGTCCGTTATGGATTTGTTACTCATGTAACATTCGTTGCTTAATCCAATTTAAAATTCATTGAGCTCTGCTGACCGACCAATTGTGCTGTTTCTGCTTCTCTGCTGACAACAAAATTAACCCCTCTTCATTTTATACTAGCAAATCCACCTCTTGTGATATCTGGTGGTCAGCCTCGCATTGTGTAAGTGTTGCCAGATTCTTTTAATCAGAGTTAAGTAACTTAACACAGAATAATCCTGATTATTTGCAGGTGATACGCTGGAACAAAAGCCACATAAACATACATATCATACTAAAGTATATATTTGTTCTGGTAATGTTTCTCTGTCAGTAATTTTGTAAATGTAAATATCAAAATTCAGTACTACATTTATAATTATGCAAAATTACTTTATGAAACACTCCCCGGTTAAACAGGGAGAATGTGGTTTTAGTCAAGGCAAAACCCAATTTGCACAATTAAATATGCAAAGT
The DNA here is from genome assembly GCF_023864275.1 of Schistocerca cancellata. Classification (NCBI taxonomy): domain Eukaryota; kingdom Metazoa; phylum Arthropoda; class Insecta; order Orthoptera; family Acrididae; genus Schistocerca; species Schistocerca cancellata. Next base: position 285,740,403 of record NC_064633.1, on the reverse strand, counting down.
TCTCGTTAAGAATTCCGGCCAAGCACACAGTAGGTTTGAATTTAAAACGTTGCTGACAGCCAGCTTTCTCTTAGCTGGAGATGTCTAGTTCTGTGGTTGCTTGTGTTGCCTTCGAAGAGGAGCAGCATTCGTTACGACACCTTCACCATTCTTGTCAACACACACACACACACACAAAGTCAACGGTGCGCTTTGTCAACTCAGTGGCGCGTTGATGGAGTGTTCTTAGATAGCAGGAGCGTTAGGTCTTTCTGCGACTTAACAACTGCTCTAGTTAATTACATGCGAAGTCTAAGAAACAGTGGTTACAGCAGCCGACTACCAGAACAAAGGAAGAGTGCAAAGTACGCTGCAGCACAAAATCGCAGCTGCAGCCTGAAATCCATTCTCTCTCTGTTGCAGGGGGGCGTCGTCCACAGTGTACAAGTGCCTGTACAAGGGCAAGAAAGAGTACGCCTGCAAGGTCATCAACAAGGTCAGTGCTCAACTACCCAAGCATCAGCTTACATTCCTTACCGCATAAGAGTAGCAACACAAGTTTCAAAAGACTTGGTCTCTTGTCAATTAAATTCATTATGGTTAAGCGTTAAATACGAGGGATATTAGAAAGGAAACTTAAGTTGTCTAACACGGGAAGTAGAGGATGGAACGCAATCGTCGCTACACTGACATTCTCATTCTCATTAGGGTAGTGTGTTATGAGTAGGGACAGTGAGAAAATAACACGCTATTTAGCCTATGGTAACCGTTCAAAGCGAGCACTGGAACTGAAATATGCGCCAAATGTGATATCCGTGGTATGGTTTTTAAGAGACAACGAATTTAAAACGTGCTGACATTCGTCCCAAAATTTGATCTGTATAGTGTATACGGAAACAACGTCATAAGTAAAGATATAGTGCGGCAGCATGCTGTATGTTTAAGAGTGATTCGTCAAATGTCAACGATGCTGACAGAAGTCGCCATCCGTCTGTAGCAAGCAGCAAACTTGTACAGAAAATTAATGAAAATATTCGCGAAAACTGCTATCTCAGCAGTCGGACACATTTCTTCAAATTTCTCGGAGTTTTCTGAATAGATCGTATCTACACAATTACGGCACCACAAGGTGCTCATTCATTTCAAAAATTCCTTCCTGAGGAACACAAAATTCAAGGTCTGACAGATTGTCTGGATTTTCTTTGTTGTTAGTATGTGAAAGTGGAAGACCTATTGAACGTAATCACGACCAGTGACGAATAAGTTCCGTTGGCGAAACTGTTTGACAAAGTGATCCTGTACCAAAGCCAAAAACAGCTTTCTCTAGGAACTACTAAAGCAATGTTAATGGCTAGAGTGAGTTATGACGAAACTTGTGTTGAATTTTTCCATATTCTTGCTAAAGACAATCCAGAGCACTGGTAAATACAGTTGGTCTGTTCACGCTTCTTCGTCTTAGAAGATACCGGTACTAGTAAAGTATTACTACATTCAAATAAGATCTTCCTCTTTCTTGGAATATCTAAAGTTGTAGTGTGACCCGAATTTGAGCCTGGAAATATGATCAACTTAACGACAAGGCAAGGGTTAGCAATGCTAGAAGTAGGCAAAACAGCACTCAATGGTATACTGCCGCGTCCTACAAACCATAAAAAAGTGGCCAAACTCTGTCAGCCAGAAAGGTTGTGGCTACTGCTTGCAGCACGATAAAAAAATCTTGTTTTATGACTTTATGGAACGTGGAAGGACAATCAGTTCTCACGCCTATTGAGAGACATAAGAAAACTGAAAAGAGCCATTCAAAATAAACGATGCAGTCTCTTTGACTACTGTACCGTGGTTTTGCACGACAATGCCCGACCACACTTTCTTGGCAATCATAAGAATTGCTGCGTCACTTTAAGTAGGACGTTTCTGAACAAAAGCCCTTCAGCTCAGACTTGCCTCTAAGTGATTTCCTCCCTTTCATGCACATGGAAAAGTAACTCAGCTTCCGAAAGTTATTAGTACGACGTAGAACTTGCAGATGCAATTATGGGTTGGTTGCAATATCAGGTGGCTGAACAGACGGAATTTGTCAGCTCGGTAAGAGGTATGACAAATGCTTAAATCTGGATGGTGATTGTGTAGAAAAATAGCACAAAAATGTAGTTATAACATTTCTGATTTAACTATTTCAGTGTTTTAATTATAGCCTCACGGAAAGCTACTTTTCAGTTAAACGTCGTTGACTCACAATTTCCATTTTTATGGCTCACATGCGTTTAATGAAACCCCAAGAAAATATGACTAAACTAATGCCATTATTAAACTTGTGCACAACCAGAATCATTGAAAACTTTCTATTGGCCACGAAAGGCATTTATCTCGTAGACGATACTTTTGCGTCTCCAGAATGAGTATCGCAGTCTACCAAACAGAGTGCAAAATAATAAGAACTTATATAGAATTTAAAGAGGCTCTTGGAGAAAAGAGTTGCAGCTGAATGAATATCAAGAGCTCAGATGGAAAATCGGTCCTAAGCAAAAAAGGGAAAGCTAAAAGGTGGAAATAGTTTATATAGTTTACTAGTATGGTTTCTAATACCACCCTGGTTCGGAAACAATATGTAACTTACGCATTGTGATTTCTTGCACAGTTCAAATTGACCAAACCATACACGGTCGTCTGCACTACTAAGATTTCCACTGGTCACAGCTGTAACAATCTCTTTTAACCATCGTACCCTGACACACAGCACAGCTAACAACAGACTGTATCCTGGCCACGCCACATTCCCTGAATCCATGAAGCCAAGCACAGTCCGCTGCTCCACACAAAAACCGTGGCTTTTTAATATTTTCGACATTTCGCAGCCCTGTCACCAACTGTATAAATATTAATTTTAAATTAACAACAGTTTCAGTTGCAATGTTTACCTAGATTTACCTAGGTTTCGGTTGGGGGATAACTCAACCTTCTTCAGAATAAAAGGAACTACTATTTGTCCATAATGGACAACGTCAAAAATTAAAAACTATAATATAGTAATACATTGTCATATTGCAATAACTTATCTGGGGAAACAGTCTCGGCCCCACTTCGCGACCGCAGTACGGTAGCAACGGATGTTGTACTGGAACTGGCTATAGCCTCAAGAGCGCATGCGCGAACGTGTGTCATGCGTACTTGTTAACACTGGTATCGACATGTACTCCTAAACTTACAATTTTATGATTAACCTTGGCAGCGAGGAGCGCGCAATGTTGCCAACTTAGGGCCCCCCTCCCACAAATTTATGGGGAAGATAGATGGAAAGGGTTTTTTGTAGGGTCTTCATTTTTACGGGGGGAGTTTTGGGGGAACTCTGAGAGAAAGACAGAAAGCGGGCACGAATGACAGCGGTTGAGATCATGGAGACTAGAGCAAAGGAGTGTGCACAGCGTGCTTCAGCAGTGGACACGAAATCCGTACCTCTTGCGGCGGCGCTGCGGTCGGCAGCATCTAAGACATATATATATATATATATATATATATATATATATATATATATATATATATATATACTCCTGGAAATTGAAATAAGAACACCGTAAATTCATTGTCCCAGGAAGGGGAAACTTTATTGACACATTCCTGGGGTCAGATACATCACATGATCACACTGACAGAACCACAGGCACATAGACACAGGCAACAGAGCATGCACAATGTCGGCACTAGTACAGTGTATATCCACCTTTCGCAGCAATGCAGGCTGCTATTCTCCCATGGAGACGATCGTAGAGATGCTGGATGTAGTCCTGTGGAACGGCTTGCCATGTCATTTCCACCTGGCGCCTCAGTTGGACCAGCGTTCGTGCTGGACGTGCAGACCGCGTGAGACGACGCTTCATCCAGTCCCAAACATGCTCAATGGGGGACAGATCCGGAGATCTTGCTGGCCAGGGTAGTTGACTTACACCTTCTAGAGCACGTTGGGTGGCACGGGATACATGCGGACGTGCATTGTCCTGTTGGAACAGCAAGTTCCCTTGCCGGTCTAGGAATGGTAGAACGATGGGTTCGATGACGGTTTGGATGTACCGTGCACTATTCAGTGTCCCCTCGACGATCACCAGTGGTGTATGGCCAGTGTAGGAGATCGCTCCCCACACCATGATGCCGGGTGTTGGCCCTGTGTGCCTCGGTCGTATGCAGTCCTAGTCCTGATTGTGGCGCTCACCTGCACGGCGCCAAACACGCATACGACCATCATTGGCACCAAGGCAGAAGCGACTCTCATCGCTGAAGACGACACGTCTCCATTCGTCCCTCCATTCACGCCTGTCGCGACACCACTGGAGGCGGGCTGCACGATGTTGGGGCGTGAGCGGAAGACGGCCTAACGGTGTGCGGGACCGTAGCCCAGCTTCATGGAGACGGTTGCGAATGGTCCTCGCCGATACCCCAGGAGCAACAGTGTCCCTAATTTGCTGGGAAGTGGCGGTGCGGTCCCCTACGGCACTGCGTAGGATCCTACGGTCTTGGCGTGCATCCGTGCGTCGCTGCGGTCCGGTCCCAGGTCGACGGGCACGTGCACCTTCCGCCGACCACTGGCGACAACATCGATGTACTGTGGAGACCTCACGCCCCACGTGTTGAGCAATTCGGAGGTACGTCCACCCGGCCTCCCGCATGCCCACTATACGCCCTCGCTCAAAGTCCGTCAACTGCACATACGGTTCACGTCCACGCTGTCGCGGCATGCTACCAGTGTTAAAGACTGCGATGGAGCTCCGTATGCCACGGCAAACTGGCTGACACTGACGGCGGCGGTGCACAAATGCTGCGCAGCTAGCGCCATTCGACGGCCAACACCGCGGTTCCTGGTGTGTCCGCTGTGCCGTGCGTGTGATCATTGCTTGTACAGCCCTCTCGCAGTGTCCGGAGCAAGTATGGTGGGTCTGACACACCGGTGTCAATGTGTTCTTTTTTCCATTTCCAGGAGTGTATATATATATATACATATATATGGCTATGATGGAAATGGTCTACTCTAGTCTCCAAGGCAACGGGAAAGAGCTTCGTAGCGCGCAAGCGCTGAACGGTATTGTACTGCTATTGGTGGATGTTGCGCATCTTCGGGCCGCTCGAGGTAGAACACAGAACTATCGAAAGGACGGATTTCCAGTACGCTGGTACTACATATTCTCCTATCCTGTGCACACTCCTTCACTCTATTCTCCATGGTTGAGGTTCACACATGGCCAGGTACCTGATGGTCTGTGCAGCAGCGTATTCTACTCTTTAAAATTACAAAGTAAGTTATAATTTCCTTTCTGAAGTACCACGAAACGACCAAGAGCATCAATGAATAACGATTGGTGCTTATATTCATTCTAGAATGCCAGAAGAAAACGCGAAACGATAAAAAAATGCGAAATGTTGGGAGACTGATCCAGAACTCAAAGGTTTGTAGCCAAGTTTTTTTTTTTTAATTGGTATAAAAATTGTACATGATATATCGCGTTCTAGTCGAAATATTATATTCTCCTTATCATACTCTGTCCGAGAAAAAGAACAACCGAATGAGATCACGGAAAATCTAAGTTGAGAAATAAAATGAGGTTAGTGAGATAACCTAACTTCCACTGTCAGATTGTTTCCATCGGTCATTGTTTTGCAGCAATACATAGTGAATAGTCATGTAAATGTTGATTCTTTCGATAAATATTTATTATGCAAGAATTTCTTCAAAGCTTCCATACCACGAGACTACCCAAGATTTTCGCAACATTTTCTTCTAAAAGGTAAAATAGGTTAAGTATGTCAGTTGTCAGTGTGTTTCAGTTCAGTTCGTGGAATGCCTTTGAACAGGAGCTTGATTTGGCAGTGATTGATTATTACTTCCAGATGTTGCACATTAACATTGTTCAATTTTACATGTACTTGTTTGCTTGTTTTCCTACATGAATTCGTTAATCTATTTAGCTTACGAATGAATCATGGGGATATTTCTATCGGCACAGCATCAGTCATGAGTAGTTAGAATTATTGTTAAACGAGACATCCATATCAGGGACGTTTAGATTCTTCATTAAAGATTGAGTAATATTCACAGCATGGTAATTTTCATGTTTATTAATGATTTGTCCAACGTTTGTGATAGTAAGAATTAGATATCAATGTTGCTCTTTGTCAGTGCTAATGAGTGTTGCAACATGAATTTCATAAAATTAATAATCTATCAGATAGTTTAAAAATAGTTTAATTAAGAAATATTTCACCTAAGAGCATTGTCCACATCATTGAGCACAGTCATTTTTATTTAAAGAAGTGTCTCAATCAATGACGTGTATAAAATAGTTTACTTGTCTGGAGCATTGCACTAAGCTCTCAGCAAGTATAGTGAGAAATTTGCAGCTGGCGCACAGAGCATCAAGCAGCGCGTTTCAAAGCAGTTACATTACGAGGTGAGATATTTTCATTTCAGGATCAGTTTGCTATGAAAATTATCAGCGCACAGGGAACATTTCATGAACAGCATTATTAGGCAGATCATTCACGCACAAGTACCACTTTGTTTCATTAAAGAGATTAATAGTAAAGTTCAACATTTAAGCACTTTGCACCTTTCTTTTTTTTTAGAGAGTTTATAAAACACAACCAATGTCATGTTGTATCTGTATATCAGACAGATATATTTGGTTTCCCTCGCAGTAGCAAATACACGAAATTACGCAAAGCTAAACAACAGCGAAGTTACAACCAGCCAATCAACCAGGATCAAACGAAAATATTTCTTAAAGGAAACTTTCAATAGGTCCGTTTCCAAATTGTGCCATGTAGTGGGTGAGACTATCTATCTTCCTCCACATCTCAGATCACCATTATTTGAAGTTAGAAAAAATCTCCAAGACTAGGAGATTTTTTAACATCTTCACTTACGTCTTATTGGACGGAACTCGCTATCTTTGCCATTATTGGCCGGCGAGTTCCTGCTCTGACGAGAAGCCAGTCAAGATACAGATCGTTCTAAAGGATAACGCTTCTCGTTAGGGTTTCGGAGAATGGTGACTTGACCCTAAGCTGAGGAGGTGTACTGGCAGGGGCTGAGGGCGACTGGTGAACCGGAGTCTTCCTGTTACACAGAATGATGTGTAAACTCGAGCACTGAGTTGCGAGTATGGTAAGATTCGCCTTCGTTGCTGTCGGCAATTGCGTAGGTACGCAATATTAGTTCTCTCCCTTTAGGAGCCAGTTATTCCGTTTTAATACAGGAACTAGATTGCTTTCAGTAAGCACGTTGGTAATGTACAGGCGCTAGAACCCATTTTTCCATGTTCTTCCTGTAATTTACTAACCATGCTTACAACCACTGTTCGTACTTGTGTATTAGCTGTATAACTTAGCATTTATCGTGTCCATGCACCTGTGCCAAAGTTACAGTACCATTAGAACCCTCTTGTTCAATTATTCAATATTCAGTCGTTTGTATCAGTGGGTAACTCATGTATTTTATTTTATTGCTGGAATGTATTTGTTTAGTGGCCCTTTGTTTCCTTCCGCTCACTGCTTTGTCTGTGTGTCTAAAGTGGTACCCATATTGTCATGTTTATTGGGCTACCTCTGTTAATTCCCTCCAGTAAGACGTTCCCATTGCGTGAGGTTTTCATTCCTTAATTAGTTTGCATGACCATATGGGATTTCTCGGTAGGTCGCCAGGGATTGGATTTTAGCATCACAGTGGTATGCAAAACAGTAAAACCTGCACATCCACACTTGCCAACTGTTGCTAGTAACATACACATGCGGAAGTGTCTGAACGTCAGCTGTAAACAACTTCCGTAACTGGATCAGCCATACCCAGACTGACATCGTCTACATCTACATCTACATGATTAGTCTGCAATTCACATTTAAGTGCTTGGCAGAGGGTTCATCGAACCACAATCATACTATCTCTCTACCATTGCACTCCCGAACAGCGCGCGGGAAAAACGAACACCTAAACCTTTCTGTTCGAGCTCTGATATCTCTTATTTTATTTTGATGATCATTCCTACCTATGTAGGTTGGGCTCAACAAAATATTTTCGCATTCGGAAGAGAAAGTTGGTGACTGAACTTTCGTAAATAGATCTCGCCGCGACGAAAAACGTCTTTGCTTTAATGACTTCCACCCCAACTCGCGTATCATATCTGCTACACTCTCTCCCCTATTACGTGATAATGCAAAACGAGCTGCCCTTTTTTGCACCCTTTCGATGTCCTCCGTCAATCCCACCTGGTAAGGATCCCACACCGCGCAGCAATATTCTAACAGAGGACGGACGAGTGTAGTGTAAGCTGTCTCTTTAGTGGACTTGTTGCATCTTCTAAGTGTCCTGCCAATGAAACGCAACCTTTGGCTCGCCTTCCCCACAATATTATCTATGTGGTCTTTCCAACTGAAGTTGTTCGTAATTTTAACACCCAGGTACTTAGTTGAATTGACAGCCTTGAGAATTGTACTATTTATCGAGTAATCGAATTCCAACGGATTTCTTTTGGAACTCATGTGGATCACCTCACACTTTTCGTTATTTAGCGTCAACTGCCACCTGCCACACCATACAGCAATCTTCTCTAAATCGCTTTGCAACTGATACTGGTCTTTGGATGACCTTACTAGACGGTAAATTACAGCAGCATCTGCTAACAACCTAAGATAACTGCTCAGATTGTCACCCAGGTCATTTATATAGATCAGGAACAGCAGAGGTCGGGGGACGCTTCCCTGGGGAACATCTGATATCACTTCAGTTTTACTCGATGATTTGCCGTCTATTACTATATCGTACTGCAGTCCTGACGATGGCACCGAACGGCGCCTTGAAACTACTAACGTGTTGCCACTATGGCCATGAATATTTAGTGGTACTTGTGGCAAGCGAATAAGTTAAAGTACAGGGTGATTCAAAAAGAATACCACAACTTTAAAAATGTGTATTTAATGAAAGAAACATAATATAACCTTCTGTTATACATCATTACAAAGAGTATTTAAAAAGGTTTTTTTCACTCAAAAACAAGTTCAGAGATGTTCAATATGGCCCCCTCCAGACACTCGAGCAATATCAACCCGATACTCCAACTCGTTCCACACTCTCTGTAGCATATCAGGCGTAACAGTTTGGATAGCTGCTGTTATTTCTCGTTTCAAATCATCAATGGTGGCCGAAACACCATATCCTTAACATACCCCCATAAGAAAAAATCGCAGGGGGTAAGATCAGGGCTTCTTGGAGGCCAGTGATGAAGTGCTCTGTCACGGGCTGTCTGGCGGCCGATCCATCGCCTCGGGTAGTTGACGTTCAGGTAGTTACGGACAGATAAGTGCCAATGTGGTGGCGCTCCATCCAGTTGAAATATGAATTGTTGTGCTTCTTGTTCGAGCTGAGGGAACAGCCAATTCTCTAACATCTCCAGATACTGTAGTCCAGTTACAGTAGCACCTTCGAAGAAAAAGGGACCAAAAACTTTATTGGCTGAAATGGCACAGAAAACGTTCACGTTAGCGAACAAATGTACAACTAAATGAAACTTTATAGCTCCCTTAATTCGCCGACAGATAGTGCTTAGCTCTGCCTTTTGTCGTTGCAGAGTTTTAAATTCCTAAAGTTGTGGTATTCTTTTTGAATCACCCTGTATATCAAATAATACGCGCCCTGTAGCTCTCTATCTTTACATTACATGCAGAACTGTCGCAGTAGTTAATTGGCAAATCGGACCTCCACTCCACTTCTTTGCCTCGCAGTAGGTATATTGTTTCAACATAATGTTGTATCCGTTTTAAACGACCCTTTCCTCCACCACGTCAAATATGTTACTGAACTTAATTACCAGTATCAAGCTGTAGCGCTCGATTAGACCCATTAGGGCCGAGATATCCCAATGGAAATACAAACTTCGGTAGGAGTCAGCAATCAGTTCAAATGGTTCAAATGGCTCTGAGCACTATGGGACTTAACTTCTGTGGTCATCAGTCCCCTAGAACTTAGAACTACTTAAACCTAACTAACCTAAGGGCATCACACACATCCATGCCCGAGGCAGGATTCGAACCTGCGACCGTAGCAGTCCCGTGGTTCCGGACTGCGCGCCTAGAACCACTAGACCACCGCGGCCGGCCAGCAATAAGTCTAACATTCAAATCAGAGATCTCTTTCCTTTTGAATAATGTAAGTTCTCCAAAATAGTGTAGTTAGTTAGTTACATGTTCTCTAGACCATTTGAATGATTCCTTTATCGAAACGACGCAGTACGAGTAAGTTTGCAGGATATGTATTAGCGTTAACTTTAATGAATGTGTTAAATAAATAGAAACTCTACAGTGGAACGGGAGGAGTTGTCCAGGAAAAATGGTTTTAATTTAGATTTAAAACCTACAAGACATTTTGTGGTACTGGCAAATTATGAAAAATTTTTGCTGCTGTATACATAACTCCTTTCTGAGCCACAGCTTTGACAATGGGTGATAAATGTCATTTTTCCCTCTGGTGTTGTAAGTATGGTCATCACTGTTCTTCTCGAATTGTGATGGATTATTTACGACGAATTTCATTAGCGAATACACGTATTGTGATGGTGCAGTTAATATGCCTAGCTTCTGGAAGAGTTGCCTACGAGACTTCTGTGGGTGATAAACACTAAATTTATTCATACTGCTCGCTTATGTGGAATCAATACTTTCTTTCTAAATGGTGGGTTACCCCAGAAAATTATTCCACAAGACATTATTGACTGTAAATACGCCAAATGGTCAGGATGTTCATTCGTTTGTTTCCAAGATTAGCAATTATGCGAAGAGCAAAACTAGCTGAAGTTACTGTTTAAGAAACTCAGTAATATGCTTCTCCTAGTTCAAGTTTACATCAAAATTTACCTTCTTTGGAAATATCACCTGTAATCTCTTCTATTGCATTCTCTCTAATTGAATTAGTTATAACACTAGTATCGTCTGCAGACAGTATCAGTTCTGCTTGTTGAAGGTCATTCACATATGTAAGAAATAGGAGTGGACACTAAATTGAATCCTGTGCGACACCCTTTGTCATTTCTCCCCATTCACTAAAATTTGCTACACTTTCAATATTATTTGAATTTTTCCGAACAACTTCTTGCAATCGGTTTGTTAACTATGATTCATCCCATCTGTGCGTAAACCATCAATTCCATAAAAGCTTGCGTTCTTCTAAGGGAGTAAAATGATCTACGCAGTCAAACGCCTTAGAAAAATAACAAAAAATACCAACTGGCGATATTTTATTACTTATGGCATGCACTATTTGATGAGTAAATTTATAAATAGCGTTCTCATTCGAGCAACCCTTCTTGTATTCAGACTGTGTATGCTAAGTAAATTGTTTCTACGTAATTGTGAGACTACCCTTGAGTACATTACATTTTCGAATATTTTGGAAAAAGATGTCAGAAAGGAAATTTTGGATTAGCTGTCAGCCTGTGATATGCGGTACAGTACGTTCCCTTTATCTCGACAATCTTATTACGAGAAATTACGACAGTACAGTGATTTGAAAAAGAGCTCCCTAGTTTTAATGTGTCCTAGAATCTGTACAAAGTGACATACACTATTGTAGTTTGTGTTATCTGATACATAAACTCTCTAAGTTTGGCGCCCCTGCTGTTGGCAGGTCTGCTTGACCTTGAGACGGCACCAGTGCTGCTTTTTGTTCCTCTCTTCCCTTAGTTCAGTCCAGGCGTGCATGCAATGCAGTGCAGAGCAGCTCAGCATCAATGTGTACTCCGCAACAGAAAGCGCAGTGTGTTATTCGGCTTGTGAAAACTGTTGTGTCTAGACAAGACAGCCTAGACACAATGAGAGGAAGCCGAAAGGCACGCGCTTAAACTCACGCAGGCTGGCGTGAGGTCTGAAACAGGATACGTAATGAATGCTATAAAGAAAAGTACGTAGCTTCTGGAATACTTAACTTTAATCCACATTTGTAGAACATCGCTCTTGATGATACATTATAGAATCTCAATATCAATTGAATACGGCGCCTTGCTAGGTCGCAGCAAATGTAGCTGAAGGCTATGCTAACTATCGTCTCGGCAAATGAGAGCGTAATTCTCAGTGAACCATGGCTAGCAACGTCGGCTGTACAACTGGGGCGAGTGCTAGTACGTCTCACTAGACCTGCCGTGTGGCGGCGCTCGGTCTGCCATCACTGACAGTGGCGACACGCGGGTCCGTCGTATACTAGCGGACCGCGGCCGATTTAAAAGCTACCACCTAGCAAGTGTGGTGTCTGGCGGTGACACCACAAACACTGAGTCAGTAGAAGCAGTCCAAAGTAATTTTAGACGTCAGTATGATGGTGAACCACCTACAGCAAAAACTGTCCGTCATTGGCTAAAGTCTTTCAAGGAAACTGGTAGTGTTTTAAAGGGAAAATCACTACGTAGACCGAGAACTTCTAAAGATGTTGTTGAACAGATCCGTGTTTCGTGTGTTCGAAGCCCAAAGAAGTCATTGGCCAGACGTAGTCTACAATTGGGAGAGCCTAAAGGTAGTGTGAGTAAAAGACAAGTTGTGCGTCTACAAATTTCAACTTTTACATGAAATAAAACCTATTGATAAAATCGAGAGGTATGAGTTTCCTGTTTTCTACACAGAATTGATGATGATGTATTTTTTTTTAAAAAAAAGCTTCTCTTTTCTGATGAGGCTTCATTTCATGTCAGTGGAACAGTTAGTTGTCATAACTGCAGAACTTGGGGGGGGGGGGGGGGCGACAGAGCATCCTTATGAAGTTATTCAGCATCAACGTGACTCTCCCAATGTTAATGTCTCCTGTGGTTTGATGAAAGATCGTGTGATTGGTCCTTTCATTTTTGTAGAAAAAACAATAAACGAGGACATTTACTGTGACATGTTGACAGAGTACGTCTTTCCCGAAATGGACGATATTGAGACGGAAAATGGGCTTGTGTTTTTCCAAACATATTACAGTAACCTTATGCATGCGGCTCTTCACACTTTCCAAGAAGGTGGATAGGCAGGGCTGGCCCAATACCTTGACCACCACGAACCCCACTGGACTTTTTTTTGGGGTCACATAAAAAATGTTGTGTACAGTTGAAAGATCAGAGACATCAGTCATTTACGGGAAAAAATCGTCGCTGCGGTTGGGACAGTTACACCTGAAAAGTTGGTGAATACGTGGCGAGAAAAGGAATATCATCTTGACGTGTGCTGGGCAACATATGGATCCCACGTTGACATCTACTAGCATTAAACAAAACTTGAAGAAATTCTCTTTCATGATATGTACTCATTGATGTAATGTTTCATTAATTTACCCATTAAATTTATACTTAAGCCTTGGGAGCTCTTTTTCAAACACCCTGTATTTCTTAAAGAAACTAAATTGATATTATATCTTTATACGTAACATTCATCATCACTGTCATCAGGCATTTGACACTCACTGCCGGATAAAGGCCTTCTCCACACTTCTCCATGAACTACACCTATAGCATGTTTTCTAGTGTCATTCACACTCCTTTCAGTAAGTCGCCATCTGGGTCTCATACATTTTGGAATCCAGTGGAGAGCACTCTTAGTTCGTGCATTCTCCATTCCCCTTGCCACATGCCCAACTCACCTCTATTTTCATTGCATTCAAAATTCTTCCGATTAAAATCGTTTCCCTGACCAACTTGTCGTCTTGTTTCCTCTAATAATTCCCAAAAGGCATATCTCCATTGCTCGCTGCAGGACCCTCATTTTTTGAAGGAGTTTTGCGATTAAAATTTGATGCCTCACACTCATACTCATAAGTTTGGTAATACTCACTGACTGAAAATTTCATATTTCGAGCGCATCTGTAGCTTTGGTCTGAGTTTTCCAAAAGCACTTCAGCCATTCTCATCATTGTATCTTTTTCGTTTCCATTGCATCCAGTTGTTGTCTTCAACTACTATAAATACAAAGCCTCGTACATTGGTGCCACGACTTCATTGTTAACTTGCGCTGTTCTCTTTTCGGTATCTTGGTTACACATTTGGTCTTATTAGAAGTGATTTTCTGTCGTACTTGTCCTATTTAGTTCATTTACGGGGGTTGGACAAAAACATGGAAAAACAACAAGAAATCCGAGCTTGAAAGTAAATTCACATGCTACCCAAGCTTGCAGGCACCTGTGGAATGTTCTCAATTCAGTGACGATTGGGGCAGCCATATAGCGATATTCCGCGAGCACCATGGTCACTCTGCAAGGTCGCATTACTTTCAAGGCTTATGTGACAATTTTTGACGATCAGGCCCATCCATGTTACAATGTTTGTTCCCCAATGGTGATTCTGTGTTCCAAGACGACAGAGCAGGTGTTCACACAGCTTGTAACGTCCGTGACTCGTTTATTAATCACTAGGGTGAATTGTCGAACCTCCCCAGGAGGCCACAGTTACCAGATTGAGCCTTTGCGGTGTAATTTGGAGAGAAGATGTGTGATCGCTATCCACCTCCATCTTCTTTACCTGAACTTGCCATGATGGTAAAAGATTGCCTTGAGCACCACGCAGGACCTTTATTTATCCACTCCGAGACGACTGGAAGCTTTTTTGAATTACAACGGTTTTGCTACACCGTATTAGGTATAGTAATGTGTCGTGTTTATGGTGTTCCCATATTTTTGTCCAACTCTGTCATTGTTGTTGCACTTCAACTGAAGTAGAGGCAAACAGTGCAATGTCATCAGCAAACAATGTAGTTCAGATATGGTGCCTTAACCTCTATTCCTTCAACGTTTTCTCAAGTTAAGGATCTGAAAAATTTCTCTAGTCTTGTTGCAAATGGTTTTGACAATACGGAATCTTTTTTCTTTCAGTTTCAAATTTCTCATTATCCTATCATTGATGAGTGTATTCGTCCGAAAAGCCCATGGAAGCCCAACGGGACCGACCGGCCGCCATGTCATCCTCGGCCCACAGGCGTCACTGGATGCGGATATGAAGCGGCATCTAGTCAGCACACTCCTTTCCCGTCCATATGAGTATACTGACATAGGCTGAATTAATATCTTGTTTCTCGAGGTCTATTAAGGACTCTCCATGCCCCTGGCAGGACTGCATTTATAGCACCCCTTGGCCTTCCCTAAGTTCTGCTAAAAGTGAAAACGTGCCTGAAAGCTTCCAATTTGTATCCTGATACTAAAACAACTGATTTCTTTTCCTACTGGCAGGGTTAAAGTAAATCCAGACCTTTGCTCAATAGCAACTGAAATGGTTAGATAAAAACTATAGAACAGTAGCGGAGACAGACAAACACTGGTCAGAAGAGAGTCGTACTTAGACTTAAATAAAACAGATACGACCGTCAAAACTACAAGCAATTAGAGCACAAATGAATAACACCAGTAGCACAGCAAAGATTGCGAACAGTGCCTAAATAATTAAAGAAGAATATAAGAAGAAATCCGCCATACATTGCTCGGACGATTCAATTAAAAAGAAGAAAAAAACAGTTCACAAGCCAGAAGAAGAATTAAATAGTGAGACAATTCAGAAAGACAGCAAAGTTGATCGCGAGCATAGGTTGCGATCATACATTAGTGCTAGCATCGTAAATTAACCAAAGAGTTATCACGGTTTACGAGTAGCAAAACGATCGGAATGACTGCTCGCATAGTAGTTGCGGTCCGTATTCCTCTGAGGCTTCGTCTGCCAACATGGCCCCTAAGTCTCAAGTACATGTTGCCTAACTGCAGACCACATCGAACGAGAAACCACGTGTCGCCTCCTCGATTTCTAGCTAAAAAGTGGGGTAGACAGTTTTTATTGGGTCGTATTTAAAGACTCGTATCCAGAGAGAAACAGACGACAGGCTACAATAAAACTCTGTAACCACCATAAATGAGTCTTCAGCAGCAAGTACCGAACCAATCTGTTATGAGTAGCCGAACTGTGGTGAATACCAGTTAACCTTGCAGGAATATCGCTACGCTTGAAGTCCGGCTATTGCTCACAAATAGCCATATTGACAAACATTATTAACATATTAATTCCAATACTTACATAACAAGAACCGCAAAATATGGGGACCATCATCATGTTTATCGTCATTTCTCCATAGCCTCGAGTACATAGATAAAATTAATATTCGAATTTCCTTATTTAATAACTACTAAAGTCATACAGTTAATTTATCTTCGATCACTTGTATTTACACCAATCAGCACAAAAAGAGCTGCACCCAGAGGGACAAGGCAAATTGCGACCGTTGTAATCAGGCAAGCAGATGGCACAACACATAGGAAATGACAGCACATTCAGCTTTGAAGGACCAACAATCATTGCGCCACACTACCACAAAATGAACAGGTTAGTATAGCGGGTCAGACCACAGTGCTTCTGAATACAAGCGTCCATACGTCACGGCATGGAGCTATACGCGTCACTGATGTAATTCTGTGATAGAGAACCTCACGCCGCTTGTGCCTGAGCGCGCAAACTGGAGGGTGAGATGGAGTCATGCTGCACGCTCCATGGAGCCCCACATTTTCTCGATAGGCCGAGAGATCGGGCGATGTGGTTGGCCACGGGAGAGTATCCACAGTGACAGGGCACGCTCGTCAGGCGGTATCAGTATGAGGGCGGGCTTTGTCCTGTTGAAATAGGCCTTGGGCGTGGGTGTTTACGAATGGCAGAGCCACTAGTTGACGGAGACCGTTGAGGACACTAACGGTGAATGGACACCATAGAATATTGCTCCCCACACCAACACACCAGGCTGGCGGGACGTGTCATGCGCAACCACAAACCACTCCTGCAGACACGGACCTGTTGGTCGTAGCCTCCGAGGTAGAAGCAGGACTTGTCACTACAGATGACCCGCGGCCAGTCTGCACGGCCCCTTGTCGGTTGTTGTCCACACGAGACGATGCTGCATGGGTGTGAGTGGCAGGTGCCGTAACGGTCGGCGTATGGCGAGCCCTATATCATGCAACCGGTTGCCAATGGCACTAGCACCCAAGGGATGTTGCATGTAAGAAAATACAACCCGGGGAATGACACCTGTCGTTGCTGTCGGACCCGTTGTTGTGTGGCGGACTATACGTCAGTCCATACAATCGTTTTATGTTAGTCTGCAGTCTTTCGTGGCCGTTGTCACTAAAGTTAAAATCTTTTGGGTTGTTATGCGGTGTGATATTTAAAATAACCGATGTTTCGACCCCTCTGCTGGGATCTGCTTCAGGATGTTCCGGTGTTCTAGCAATAGTGGACAAGGAAGTTCCTGAAGAAAATCCCAGCAGAGGGGTCGAAACGTCGATTATTTTATAGGAAACATGATGCGGCCTAACAACCCAGAAGATTTTAACTTTAGTAACTTTAATACGTCAGTCCTCCCTTCTTGTGACGCATGTTGGACATTCAGATGCCACATGTCATACACGTGTGCCTTCCTGTGTCCACTGTCGCCAACAACGGACAATGTTGATGTCTCTACGACTGGTGTGTCGCGCAATATGACGATAAGACCAGCCAGCCTCCCACAGTCCTACGAAGCGGTCCCTCTCAAACTCGCCTAGCTGTGGAACCCGCAGCTGGAAGCGTAGTCAGAAGTTCGTGCACGTTCTGCTAATCTCTATTGTCACCCCCCCCCCTGCCCCTCCCCGCCTCCTCACCCAATGTCGTGCTTGGCATTACGGCTGTTTGGGGCCCCTTATATCAACCGATGGGCACGACTTCACGGCCCCACTCACGCTCTCCGAGCACACAGTTGATCGTGCGTTCGCATAACTGATGGTGTGCAACATACCAACCCAGTCAGCAGTGGATCGGTCTGGTCCTTCTATGTGCAGCTATCTTTATGACGATAGGTATAAATCTAAGTTGAGAAAACCGTCCCGAAACATATGCGTTACAAAACGCCACTGTTTCCTGCGCATGTGCCCCGACATCAATATGGGATATGATCACCATGCACACGTACACAGGCCACACAACGGGTTGGCATACTCTGGGTCAGGTGGTCGAGCAGTTGCTGGGGTATAGCCTCCCATTCATGCACCAGTGCCTGTCGGAGCTCCTGAAGTGTCCTAGGGGTTTGAAGACGTGCAGCGATACGTCGACAGTGAGCATCCCAGACGTGCTCGATGGAGTTTAGGTCTGGAGAACAGGCAGGCCACTCCATTCGCCTGATATCTTCTGTTTCAACATACTCCTCCACAATGTCAGCTCGGTGGGGCCGTGCGTTACCATCCATCAGGAGGAAGATGGGACCCACTGCACCCCTGAAAAGGAGGACATACTGGTGCAAAATGACGTCCGATACACCTTTTAGCAGACCTCTTCCTATGATTTCCACAGTCTATAAGTAGTCCTACTCCTGTGTCCACATGGTGACTTCAGGCACTACAGGAGATTCAAATTTATAGTCCGAGGTCGTTAACAAGTACGAACAGTTTGGTACTTAACTCATATCGATGGCTGCGTTCTTGTCTTCGTGAAGTCTAGAGGTGATTCCACTGCGATGTTCCCGCGGTTTTCTTTGTGTTTGGATGAGACTAAGTGGTTTGTAGGGCGACGTGGTATTTTGATTCTTAGAGAGCAAACGTTGCATTAGTTTTGCACATCACTATTTAATTCGTTTATTCACATTTAACACTTCTACAATAATATGAAATAAGACATTGTTTTACATCACATCTGTATTACCACCTCTTCCAAAGATCGACCTCCTTCCCGCCTGACCAAAGATAACCGTCCCTTAGTTGTTAAACTCACAGTCAAAGGCTATATTTACATAAAATATTACACGTAAAGAAATTACTGACATACATGATTTTACGTTCTGTTATAATACCCCCCCCCCCCCCCCCACACACACACACACAAGTCCATGCATGGCATGCATGGGATTGTGTGTCACTATGGAATAAAATATATCTAATACACACATCATAATAAAATTTCCAGTTCCGAAAGTTAGTAATAAAATTGGTTTCCTAAGTGATCTTAGTTATATATACATACTTTCCATGATATACAATTTGAAGGTTACATTGGCTGTATTGAGTAATAAGTGTAATGAGCTTATAACTAACAATAAAATATGGCACCTTATATTTAATTGATCATGGTAGCTGCCGAGCCATGTTAAGATGGGTACATAATTATATAGTATATGTATAAACTCAAGTTTACTTCAATACTGACTTAATGCATCTTAGTTAAACTCACTCTTCTGATAGCAGGAAAAATTGTCAGTGGTTTCTTTAAAATATATTAAGTGAACTGTGGAACGCAGGCATCTTTCACAATCTATTAATGTAAGTGCTTCAATAAAATACCTTATGGCATGGCTTGTGCCCAAAACAACCATTAAATCTAAAGAAATAATTATTCTAAAATAAACAGGTTCTTTTAACCACATACATAAAATAGACATACTTCAAAATATTGTAATACTTATACACAATGTTAAATGGTCTCTTAGGGAAAATTCATGTATACGTGATGAATGTAATCACATGCTGAATACAGTGCAAATTCAATTATGTGTGACCAGCACTGTATTTTCAGAGTCAGATTGGTTTACATATTTATGATTGAATGTTTCCTTTATAATGAGGTAGCTGAGACGTTCCATATATGATTGTGACTATCATTGCAGTATCTTCACATTGTACATCTATGTCAGCTTTATAGGTCAAATTATGACGAACTCTACACTTAAATTGTGTAAGATTGTTATTATTTGTACCTTAACTTTACATCATTATTAAGCAGTGTTTCACTTTTGTTTACTCTCCTGTGCTCAAATAGCATATTGCCATGAATAGAAATTCTTCCAAATTGTGTAACAGGGTATGGGATAAATTCCTAACAGCTCTTCATTCACTTTAACATTAAATTATCTAAACTATTACAAAATATTCTCCCACAATATAAACTTCAAAATTAGTATCACATAACCTTCAATCCATCACAAGGGTTTCAAAAGTAACGCACCAACATCTGTTTCCATAACGCTC
The DNA here is from genome assembly GCF_023864275.1 of Schistocerca cancellata. Taxonomy (NCBI): domain Eukaryota; kingdom Metazoa; phylum Arthropoda; class Insecta; order Orthoptera; family Acrididae; genus Schistocerca; species Schistocerca cancellata. Next base: position 285,720,419 of record NC_064633.1, on the reverse strand, counting down.
TAAACCTCAATACATTCTTAATTTGCATAATTAAATTTCATGACTACCCACTATATTTTTAACACACTATAACATACCTGGTCTTTCAAAGCACACTCTCGTAATCTGACAAGTACCTCCAGTTTGCTTTATCCATTAAATAATGTTCCATCAGACATAGCTTACAAATGACAAGGTTTTGTCTTCTTACGCACAATCACTATTCATATCTTATTACTTTAAAAGTGCCCACATCATTAACTTTGGTCTCTGTTAAGAGACATTACTATGACACTGTAGAATGGTTCGTAGTCTAACACACTGATCTCATTCCAAATTTAATGAATGTTTACATTAGAGAACAAAGAAATTAGTACAGACATAATCAACATTAACACAAAATCTACTTCATACTTTTAGCTGACATAGTCCCACACTTTGACATGAAGTTTTCCTTGAATGATAAAACAATAAAGTGATATAGTTGGGCCAGTCAACTAGTTCTTTTCGAGCAGCATTTTACTTATTAATGACTATTTTATGGATCATGTTTGTAGAGTTTTAACTCTGTAACATTGCGCAGTCCAAATAACTTCTTGGATTTTGGGTAGATTAGCCTATAGGCATTAGGGTCAGGGTTTTCCTTGATTTCAAAGGGGCCTATATAGATGTCAAAAAATTTCTTTATTTCAGAAGTCATCAATTTAGATTTTTCCTGTGTTTTTACTAAAACCAGATCTCCTGTCCTGAACTGTACTCCTTTACTTCTTGCATCATGTCTCCGTCTTCTTACCTCTCCTTGTCTTTTCATAGTGTTCCTAACAGCTGTCTCTCTTTCCTGGGGTGTCATAGTTTGACAAGGTGAGAAATCAACATTCTCAGAAATCAAATTTGCAGGTCGTCTATTAAACATTACTTCATAAGGTGAAAAACCAGTGGATGAATGCTGTAGGCTGTTCATTATATCCTCGAAGTCAATAACATTTTCAATCCAGTTAACATGATTTTTACTATAGTATGTTCTGCAGAGCCTTCCAATTTCCCTCATGTACCTTTCTGCTGGGTTACTTGATGGGTGACAAACCGAAATCAAAATATGTTTTATTCCTGTATCTTCAATAAAAATTTTCCATAATTTAGATGTAAACTGTGACCCATTATCAGACATGATGGCCTGGGGTATACCAACATTTGTGAAATAATGCTTCGTCAGCGTGATGATAATTTGTTTACTGGTTGCTCTCTTTAATGTATACAATTTTATAAATTTAGAGAAAACATCAACTATAACGAAGATGTAACTATACCCTCCCCTTGATCTTGGTAGTGGTCCATATAGATCAATAGCTGTCAATTCAAGGTTTTTATTTGGTAAAATGCTTTGCATCAATCCTTTAGAAGTCTGGTTACTCACTTTTACCCTCTGACAACGATCACAGGTTTCAAGTTTTTTCTTCACTCTCCTGCTGATGTTATAGAAGTATACATTTTCCTGTATCTTCTGTATACATTTTGTTGCTCCACAGTGTCCGAAGCTTTCATGTATGTAACTGATTAACGTGTCAATACATTGCTCAGGCCAGCATAGTTTCCAATTATCTAAGTCAGGTCTAGGTCTCCTAAACAAAATCCCTTTTTGTACTTTATAATACTGATCTACCTTTTCTCCTCCATTTTTCCCCATATAACTTTTAACCAACTTCCAATTTTCATCATGATTTTGGTTTCTACGAATATCATTACAGATTTTCAGTATTTCAGCTTCATCTTTTACACCCTTTAAGTACATAAGTTTGAACTCTTTCTCCTCTTTTCCATAAGTATTTTCAACATCTGCACCTACTGGTAGTCTGGAAAGGGCATCTGCAATGACATTATGTTTACCCTGAATAAATTTGATCTCATAGTCAAACTGTTGAAGGAATAAAACCCACCTTGTTATACAATCACGATAGAGTCTGCACTCCTGAATGTATGATAGAGCTTTATGGTCAGAGAAAACAATTACCTTGTGCCCTAACAGATAACTTTTAAACTTATTAAATGCCCAGTGGATGGCAAGTAGTTCCTTCTCTGTGACTGTACATGATTTTTCATACTTTTGTAAAACCCGGCTAGCAAAAGCAATAGAATGGTGTTCTGATTTTCCTTCTACTTCTATGTTTTGAAACAAGTGTGCCCCTAAACCTGTCTCACTACTATCTGTCATTATACAGAATGGTAACGACATAACAGGTCTATACAACATCTGACTTTGGGACAGTTGTTGTTTTATTTCCACGAATGCATCCTGACATTCTTGTGTCTGATCCCAAACAGTATTCTTTTTTAGTAAGTTACATAAGCAGTTTGCATTTAAAGCTTCGGTACTAAGAAATTTTCTATATAATCCAGTGAGACCAAAAAAGGACTTGAGTTGTTTTTTGTTCTTGGGAGTAGGGAAGTTTACAATGGCCTCAAGTTTATCCTTATCAGGTAAGATTCCCTTCTCTGAAATATTATGCCCCAAAAATTTCAGTTCATTAACTCCAAAACAACATTTTTCCAATTTTACAGTCATTCCCCCTTCCCTCAATTTTGAACAGACTTGTCTCAGAAGGTGTAGATGATCTTCCCAGGTTTTTCCAGTTACAAGGATGTCATCTACATATACTATTAATTTTGAAGACAATTCATCACCTAACACAAAATCCAGTGCTCTGATAAATTCAGCCACAGATACATTCAATCCAAAAGGGACAACACAATATTGGTAACTTTTGCCACCATACAAAAAGGCAGTATACTTCCTAGAATCAAGTTCAAGTGGTATTTGGTGAAAACCAGATGTCAAGTCTAGGCTACTCATAAATTTTACATTATCAAATTTGTGCAGGAGTTCATCCATATTGTCAGGATGGTCATTTTCTCTAATCAAAAACTTATTAAGGTGCCTAGAGTCAAGTACAAGTCTGTTGTTGTTGTTGTCTTCAGTCCTGAGACTAGTTTGATGCAGCTCTCCATGCTACTCTATCCTGTGCAAGCTTCTTCATCTCCCAGTACAAGTCTAACCCCACCATTTCTCTTAGACACAACTACTAATGGGTTGTTGTAAGCACTTCTACTTCTTTCTATAATCCCCCAAGTTTCCATTTTTTGGATTTCCCTTTCTACATCTTTTTTCCTGGAGAATGGAATGCCATATGGACTCTGAGTGGAAGTCTGCACTGATAGTCTTTTACCTTCCCTGGTTTCTCACTGAATGTATCCTGAAATTCCCATAACACTGCTCTTAACTGATTTTTCTGACTTTCACTTAGATTTACAGCTTCCTTCAATTTGACTTCGACTAATTCATCGAAATTTTGTTCATTTATAAGGTCAAAGAATGTGTTATCACTTATGGCCTGATTATCTACCTCGCTTACAACAGCTTTGATATGGTTGCAAGAATTACTACAGTTAAGGATGAACATTTCTGTTTTCAGAATACTATTTTTCTCAGGTTCAGTAATTATAACACTCTTATCTTCCCAAGAGAAGCTTACACCCACTTTTAAGACCCAAACCATGCCAAAAATGATATTTTCTTCTAACCTTGGGACCACAAGGCAACCCTGCTCAAATTCCACATTTTCAATTTCAAACGTTAACAATACTTGATTCTTAACTACCTTACTTTGCCTACCAGTGGCACCTCTGATTTTTACCCCTACAACCGGCATTTCTACAAAGTTCTTACCATCTCTAATTTTATCTCTAAATTTTTCTGATATTGCACATATGGGGCTTCCTGTATCAATAAGGCAGTGCCCTTCCCACTGATTTACTCTTATTTTAATGTATGGACAGCCTAATTCCTTTTCATCTGCCTTCCCCTCAGGGACTTCATATAATAAATCTTTTTCAATTTCTTTATAATTTCCATCTACTTCCTCCCTTTCAGTCTTCATCAGGTTTACCTGATTTTCAGATTCTCAGTTACTAGTGTCAAGTTTACACTTTGGCTGCACACAAAATATCTCCCTACTGTTTATGTACCTTTCACTCAGACTCTTTCTTTTACTCTCCCACCAGCGTGGGCATAAAACTCTACTAATTATACTTAGATGATACCAAAACACTTTGCTACTACAACTCTCATTATACTGGTTCCACAGGATTTCTAAAAATTGGCTTCCTTTACTTTCAATAATATCACGCAAATCTAATTCTTTCACAGTATTTTCACTTTTGTTATCACCACTTTGATTAACCATGAAATCATCAGGACAGACATGTAGCAATTGATTTTCAGCTGTCACTTCATTATTCTTATCATATTCCTTTGCTTCGTCACAACAACTATCATCAAGTTCCAACACTTCATTATTTATTTCAACAAAAACATCGTACTCACTTTCTGGTTTGCTTACCATATTTCCCACATGAAAAATACTAACATCATCACTAATATGGTATACTTTACTGCCAGTTTCATCTATTTCTCTCTGTTTCTCACTTTCTATGGTTGATTCTTTTTCCTGTTGCTTAGGTTTATCATCAGCTGATTCACTATTACCTTCTTGTGTGAACAACCCCCCCAATTCTGAACTAAAACATTTATTACTCTCTTCATTATTAGCTTTCTCTCCCCTTTTTGCCCAGCTGTAAAAATCATTTAACATCTCCTCTTCCAGAATTGAGTCAAAACTTTGATCTCTCCTATGTTTATTTTGTGGTGGTCTACTGTGCCACATAGCATCCCAAAATTTTTTATCAAAATTTATATAATTCACTTGGTATTCCTGGTTTTTAACCTGTTTGTTAATGGTACAGTTATTTACACTATTGGGTTTTGTGTGAAAGTTAGTGGTCCTATTATGTTTAAATCTGTTCGCCCCAAAGCTGTGGACCCTCATTGAGGCAGTCGGAGTTTTCCGGATGTCTACCTTTATTGTCACTCCTCCAATTTGTATTCATTCTGTTGTTACCTTCCCATCTGTTGTTCCTAGTTACACCATTGTTTTCCCAGTTACTCCCTCTCCCATTAGCATTGTACTCTCTTGTTCTATCATATTGGTGTTAATTCCGAAAATCTCTATCGTCCCTTCTAGGGTTCTCCCCACGGCAATCAGAATTCCACCTCCCACTGTAATGGTTTCCGTTACTAAACTGTTGCACGTTTATCTCCATTGCCCTGTCTAATTTGTCTATATATTTTAGAAACTGGTCTAAACAGTCGTCAGGTCCATGCACTAATTCCCACTGTATTCTTTCAGGTAACCTTCTTTTAAGAGCATCAGTTTGCGTCATTTCGTCGAAGGGTTTATCTAGATGCACCAATTTCCTAAGTTGATCCCTGCAAAAGTCTTTCATTGAGTGGTTTCTGCCCCTGAAATTAGGCCCATTTAAAAATTCACTTTTTATCCTACCCTGTTCAGTCTCAGACCAAAACTTTTTTAAGAAACTCTTCTTAAAATCATCAAACGTTTTCCACTCATCAAAATGTTGCTTTCCCCAAGACAAAGCTTCTCCCACAAGAAACTTTTTGACAAATTTAATCTTTAGATTATCAGACATGCCAGGAACAAGGTTGTCAGAGCAGTGTTGTAAAAAGTCTACAGGGTGTAGGTCATCACAAGGAAAACTTTTTACAGGTGAATTACTCCACACACTACCACCATTCATACATAAATTTCTAGACACAAAATTATCTTGCATTTCAGTGAATCTCTTGTCTATTACACGTAAATTACATGTTACAGACTCTTGTATCTTATTTAATTCAGCATCTAAGGAGTTAACTTTTGATTCTGTATCTGGACTTAATTTGTCTACCCTCCCCTCCACAGTTCGTTGAGCTGCAGTTAATCTTTCAATCTCTTTCCCTTGACTTGAGCTAACTGTGGCCAACTTATTTTCTAAGGTCACAAACTTATTTTCTATAGCTTCAATTTTGGAGTTCACGCCCTTCAAACTTTCTCCTAATTGAAGTTTTAAATTTGAGATCTCTTCTTTCAGTACATCACCGTTGCTTTTCATTTTTGCTTCCAGCGATTCACTAGTTAAGTTTAATTTTGCTTCTAGCGACTCACTGGATGCATTTATTTTAGATTCTAGGAATTCACTATTTGAATTCATTGCCATTGTTAATTCGGACTGCATTTTTCCCATTCTGGCAAAGAGTAAACTTACCCAGTCCTGTTGATCCGGTTTTCTTTCGGTTAGTGCGTCATCTGGATCGTCACTTACACCACACACGTTCGAGTCTAACATTTCTCCCACTTCCTTTTTAATTTCTTCTGATAGCGTCATGATGACACCACGTGTTTGGACACAATTTTGACGAAAAGTTTAAAACAAAGCAGAAGTGTACTTATCTTTTCACACAACGACGTCAATCACAGGTCCACCTCTCCGATAAGCCAGCACTTTGTTGGTCCTCACACTACTTTTTCTGGTCCAGGAAACGTGTACAATGTTATTCATGTTTTACAAATTATAAAGTTTATAATGTTCCGCAAACGAAGCACAATTAGTCTCATCGCATTTAACTGTAATATCCCGGACGAGCCCCCAAGTTTAACAGACCTCTTCCTATGATTTCCACAGTCTATAAGTAGTCCTACTCCTGTGTCCACATGGTGACTTCAGGCACTACAGGAGATTCAAATTTATAGTCCGAGGTCGTTAACAAGTACGAACAGTTTGGTACTTAACTCATATCGATGGCTGCGTTCTTGTCTTCGTGAAGTCTAGAGGTGATTCCACTGCGATGTTCCCGCGGTTTTCTTTGTGTTTGGATGAGACTAACTGGTTTGTAGGGCAATGTGGTATTTTGATTTTTAGAGAGCAAACGTTACATTAGTTTTGCACATCACTATTTAATTCGTTTATTCACATTTAACACTTCTACAATAATATGAAATAAGACATTGTTTTACACCACATCTGTATTACCACCTCTTCCAAAGATCGACCTCCTTCCCGCCTGACCAAAGATAACCGTCCCTTAGTTGTTAAACTCACAGTCAAAGGCTATATTTACATAAAATATTACACGTAAAGAAATTACTGACATACATGATTTTACGTTCTGTTATAACCTCACCTGTTTCAATTCCTCTCTCAAAGACATGCAGGGGCGTACGTGCACCAATCACAATCCCACCCAACACCATCAAACCGCGACTTCCACACAGGTCCCTTTCAAAGACATTAAGGGGTTGGTATCTGGTTCCTGGTTCACGCCAGATGAAAACCCGGTGAGAATCACTGTTTAGACTATACCTGTTCTCGTCCATGAACATAATCTGGAACCACCGTTCCAGTGACTATGTACTGTGTTCTTGACACCAGGCTTTACGGGCTCTCCTGTGACCAGGGGTGAGTGGAATGCACCTTGCAGGTCTCCAGGTGAATAAACCATGTCTGTCCGTCGTCCGTAAACTGTGTATCCGAAGACAACTGTTCCAGTGGTTGCGGTAAGGTCTCGAGCAAGGCTACCTGCAGTACTCCGTGGCCGTCTGCGGGCACTGATGGGTGAGATATCGGTCTTCTTGTGTATTGTACATTGTGGACATCCCGTACTGTAGCGCCTGGACACGTTTCCTGTCTGCTGGAATCGTTGCCATAATCTTGAGACCACACTTTGTGGCACACGGAGGGCCCGTGCTACGACCTGCTGTGTTTGACTAGGCTCCAGTCGTCCAAGTATTCTACCCCTCATTTACGTCATCAACATGTGTTCTTCGATCCATTTTCAACACACAGTCACCATCAGCACGTCTGAAAACGTCTGCACACTTACTCGCTGCACCATAATCTGATATGCACCAACACACCTCTGCGTATGTGGACTGCTGCCAGCGTCACCGTGCGACGACCGCAGGTCAAATGTGCACCACATGGAAATACCCCGAGGTGATTTAAACCCGCAAACGGTCCACCAGAGCGTTGTTTCACAACGTATCAGCATTATCCTTAATTTATGAGCGTGAGTGTAGATATGTGCGGTCTTCGGAATGTAAGTTACACTTGTCATCCCACGCAAAGGCCACTGCGCAACAATAATTTCTGACTTTCCAACAGACACAGTTCTGTTGCGGTGCTGGTAACAGATACACGACAGCGTGGGACTGAAATGGCGTGGTAACTGGAAACGTACTCCAAAATTGAAGTTCACGGAACAGTGCGATTCTTGGGGGCAAAACTTCTAAACTGCACACAGATTCTCCATGTAACTCCATATGCATAAGGACTAAATGCAATTTTGCGTCCATCCGTGTTGCAATGGTGCCAACAATTAGACCAAGACCGCCCAGACGTGGGTGACGCTGATCGGGAAGTCTAGATCATACACCACGCGATTTACATCTTTTAGAAGAGGCGAAAGAGATTTTCCAACGATAACCACATTTACACGGCCGTTCTCGAATGGCCCCGTGATCTAAGGTTGGATTCTTCTCGTCAGGGAACTGAACGAGTGATAGAACGTTCCGACAGTCATTTACAGAGGCCTAGTGATTATGTTGAAAGGCATGCGTTTGTGTTCCTTTGAAATGCAGCGCAGCACTCAAAAGGTATTTCGCCTGCCCATAATAATGTGTAACTTTTAATGTCTTCTCGCATTAACGTAATATCACCATCCCTTGAGGGTAGGCCATAGCATGCTACCAATACAGGTATTTGTTGAAACTGAGTCGAAAGCTTTCTCAAAATTCATGAATCCCAGATAAAATATTAATGCATAATCAGGGCACTTTCTATAATCTTTGTACCGTTTGCAAATGATCCATTGTGTTATACCCAGTTGTAAAGGCAACTTCGTCCTTCGCTCGATAAAATACAATTAAAACTTAAAGTTTTAAACATGGCTCTCTCCCAGTTATCGTGTATAACTTACGGCATAGGAATCACAGAGCCAACGGGTTGGAGATAATTGTTTAGTACACTGACCTAGGTTTCCGACGCCTCTAAGGATGTTTTCATCAGAAAAGATTTTAAGAAACCGTAAAAATTACATCTCGAGAAAGCAATGGTCAAAGTTTCGAGCAGATATACTCAAGTCAAAAATTAAAACTAAACCGTTCAATACTTTGGCATGTATGCCTTGCTAGGAACGACATCATACTAAATGAAGTTGTTCCTAGCAAGGCATACGTTCCAAAGGCTTGAACGGCTTAATTTTAATTTTTGACTTGAGCAGTTCTGCTCGAAACTTTGACCATTGCTTTCATGCGATGTAATCGTGTAATCGTACGGTTTCTTAAAATTTCTTTCTGAGAAGATATCCTTAAAGGTGTAGAAACCTACGTCAGTGTATCAAACAATTGTTTGCAACGGGTTTGCTGTGTGATTCCTATGCTGATAATTGAAGCTATCGCGATGAAAAATGGTATTTGAGCACCATGGCTGTGGGTTAAATGTCGCGTAAACGTAGCTACCAGTCGCATTTGTCCACTTGATTTTGTGAAGAAGCCTTACCGGCTTCCGCTCAATTTCCGTTCGCTTGATGCAGTGACATACTTCCTTTTTATCGACTAAATTTTGAGTGCTGCTTTCAGTATCTCCTTTTTCTATTGTTTAACATGTTCTACACGCCACTAAATTTAACAATACACACTGTTCAAATTGTGGGCAATGGGAGCGCGTCACTCTCTACGAAGCTCCGACTCGCAGGGACAGCCGAACTATCTAAGGCACGTAGAGTGCCGGCTTGGAGGGCTCGCGGGCTCCAACCAAGTCGAGAGCTTCGCCGGTGGTCGCATAGCTGCCAGAAGGGCCACTCGGTCCAGGCAGGCTTCGGCAGAGCAGCTGTGCCAGTCTAAGGCGAGGCAAGCCTCTGGGGGCTTCGTGTAGGGGCTTCCCTAAAAAGGAAATGCTGAGAGAAAGTCCTGCTAACGGAGGCAAACATGGCACTGTGCTAGCCAGCACAGCTTGCGTAACATCACTACAAAACGTATTTTCCTACCGAATACGGCCTTACAGCCTTGGATAACAGCTCCTATGTTTGCAATTGATATATTACGTCACAGCTACTCGAGAAATACTTCTGTCATGTTGTTTATTCTAAAATTCAATAGTGTAGAAAAAATTTGGTCATACAGTATTATTATCTATTCTCTGCCAAACCCTTCCCAATTACATTTGTTCTTTGTTGCATAACAGGTCACCCAACTGTGCGTGAACATTCTATTACCAACGTTAGTTCGTTAGCCTATAACCTAAAGAGTTTTGACAGGTTATATCAAATTCGATCAAAAAGTTTCCGTTTGAGTGCATTGCCTGAAAGTATATGCAACCCATCGCCCTTACGATGCGGTTGTGTGAGCACCGACACGTAGGCAAGGGGTAAATCTGGCTTTTTAACGGAAACTTCTTCATCGGTCTTTATGCTACGTATGTTCTCGTTTACTTTATCGTATTACACAGGGTGTATCAAAAAGAACCATCCGACTTGGCACATCTGTATTTCTGAAACTAATAAATATATACAACTAATTTTGCTTCTTGATGAACAGGAAACTCAAAAAGTTTTTTTTTCATGCCTTTTCATAGGTATTCAATATGCACCCCTTCAGATGCAAGTCATATGTCAAATTGCTCCCACACTCCAGCGAGCGTATCTTGAGTTATAGCTTCCACAGCTGCTGTTATGCTATGTCTCAGTTCATTCACTGTTGCTGGTAACGGAGGCTCATAAACAGAGTCTTTTATAATCGTCCACAAGAAATAATCACATACAGTCAGGTCCGCTGCCGACCGGTGTGACCGAGCGGTTCTAAGTGCTTCAGTCTGGAACCGCGCGACCGGCCGCGGTGGCCGTGCGGTTCTGGCGCTGCAGTCCGGAGCCGCGAGGCTGCTACGGTCGCAGGTTCGAATCCTGCCTCGGGCATGGGTGTGTGTGATGTCCTTAGGTTAGTTAGGTTTAAGTAGTTCTAAGTTCTAGGGGACTTATGACCTAAGATGTTGAGTCCCATAGTGCTCAGAGCCATTTTTTTGTTAAGTCCCATAGTGCTCAGAGCCATTTGAACAATTTTTTTCAGGTCCGATGACCTTGGAGGCCAGTAATGTAAGGCTGAATCATTTGGTCCAATGGGTCCGCTCCATCGTTCAGTAATCTTTTGATTTAAAAAATCCCGCACTTACAGATTCCAGAATGGCGGTGCCCTGTTCTGTTGGTAAATGAAGTCGTTCGAATCAGTCTCCAACTGTGGAAAAAAAAGTTCTAAGCATATCGAGATATTTTCTTCCTATAACAGTATTCTCGGCAAATAAAAATTTATCATACACCTTTTCCCATGGAACTGCACAAAACACATTAAATTTTGAGAGTCCCTATCATGTTCTACAACTTCATGTGGTTGTTCCGTACCCCACATTCTCACATTATGACGCCTCATCTTTCCATTTAAATGGAATGTTGAGTCGTCATTAAACACGAAGCGTGGAAGAAAACTGTTATCCTCCATCTTGCCAAGAACGAAATTACGGAACTCCACATGTTGCTGTTCGTCACCTTCATGAAGAGCTTGCAGTAGCTGAATTTTGTATGGTTTCACGTGCGCGAGACGGACATCTGGGGCATGTTGAGTTCTCGAGCTGCACGGCGAAAGGATTTCTTCAGGCTCCTTGTGAAACTATAGCGGATGCGTTCGACGTCTGTGTCAGACACTCGGGGCGGTCGGGCTTTTCCCTTCTATAAACAACCTGTTTCTCGGAATTGTTCATGTCATCGCATAATGCTCTGTGCTGTAGGAGGAACCACACCATATCTAGTACGAAAGTCACGCTGAACTGGCCCCCTCTGCGGAAAACGTAGAACACAAAATGCTTTCTGTTGTCCAGACACCATTTTTACTAGAACTGAAGTGAGCGCACACTGCTGCTACCTAGCGGGAACCATGAAAACACGAGAGTTTGCTCTTTCCAACAATACATTGTTCATGCACATATGTCAAATAACATTATAAATATGATTTTTTTAAAATCAGATCGTTCTTTTTGATACACCCCGTACATTTTTACCTGTTGACTAAAGAATTAATGTTTTTCTTTAATATTTTTCTTTTAACGATTTTATATCTGATATGTGCAAGAGGCGTTCAAAAATAATGCAATACATATTTTTTCTCGACTAATTTCAGTTAAAAAAAGGAGGAATTTGGTGTGGAAGATCGCTTTACAAGACCCTCCAAATCCTCGAACAGCATGGGCTCCACCTTGCCTTCCGTATCCGCCTTCCTTCCCTTACACGGCTCCTGTACGACCTCGTCCCCTTCCCCCACCTCCTCCTTTTCCTCCAACATCTCCGCATCCTTTACACTGCCTGCAGGCTTGATCCCCCCAACCCCCTGGTTTCCTCCTTCCTCTCCACCCCCTGTCCATTGCCGCACCTATATCGCTGTATCCCTCCCTCTCTCCACCTCTACAGCCGCCATCTCCTTCATCAGGGCAATTTCCAGCACCTCCTCCTCCCAGATGATGAACTTTGCTATGACATACACCCTTCCTTCCAACTGTAACCTGACCTTGTCCCACCCCCCCACCCCCCAGGGCCCCCCTTTTCCTTTCCCCTCCTTCTCCCAGAGCGGATTCTTCTCCTCCCCCCCCCCCCTGAGTCCCTGCACCCCATCCTCGGCTCTTTCCCTCCCACGCCCTTCCCTCCCCAGCCCTATTTGGTGCGCCCCCCACCCGTCTCCCCCCTCTCCTCCCCTCCCGCCCTTCTTCCCTTCTCCCTCATCTCCATGCACCTGGAAGATCCTCTGTTTGCTCATCATCATCAGTGTGCTACATTAGTGTTGTGTTTGGAGCTGTTCTCCTGTGCATTGAGAGCTGTGATTTTAATTGTGTGCTGGACTTGTACATTGTTATGTGCTATGCCGTCCGTTGATACTTTTATGCTCTGGTCATGCTTCGCCTTGTGTTCTTTTAATCGTCCCAGTGTGTGGTTTTTCTTGTGCGCTACTTTTTGACGGTTTTTATCTCCGTCTTACAGTCTCATGTCTTCATAATGTTCCCCCCTTTTTTATATCTCTGTACACCGTATTTTCTCCTTTACGTTATTTGTAATGTCTTCAATGGTATGTTCTATGTCTTTCGGCTGAAGAGCAGCGCATATGCTGCTGTTAGCCCGCCCCAATGGGGAACTGAATACAATAAAGAAAAAGAAAGTATGGGAGATTGTGGAATATTCCTGCTTCAAGCCCAGGAGTTTCACGAAATTCCAATACGTGACGGCGCTGTAACTAGCCTTCAGATTGCCATCTGTAACGGAGGTGCGTTCTGAGCAGATAGCTCTCACTGTTTTTTTTTTTTTTTTTGCGGAAAACCAGAGAACCGCGCAGTCTGCGGAGACCTGGTAGTGAACAAAAGCACCTCGAGCCGTTGGGTGCGGCGTCTGTAAGCATCACAACAAAGTGGCGCAAACCAATCCGATCTCCAGCGCGCCTACCAGTCGCACACAGCTGTGACTTCTCGCTGCACAACTGGTCGTCTCTGCCTATAGTACTGACACACTTTTCCACCAGTTGGGGTACTGAAACGTGTGTGCCCGCTGGGATCCTTGGTGCCGAACAGACGTCCATTAAGAGCAATGAAGGACCATCTCTGCGGAATTGATTGCGCGTTACGAGGCTGGTAGTGACAATTTTTTTGTCAAAAATTGTCACAGGCGATGAAATACGGGTTTATAAGATCGAATCGGAAACAAAAGGGCACTTCATGGAGTGGCATCAAAACACTTCTCCTCCGAAGGAAAAGTTTAATGCCTGGTCCTCAGCTGGTAAGGTCATGGCGACGCTCTTCTGGGAATCTGAAGGAGCTGTTCTGTTTGATGACCCCATCATGGTGCAACGATAAACTCTAAAGTGTTTTGCGCTATCCTCAGGAAACTGAAGAAACAACTTCAGTGTGTTCGTCGCCACAAGCGTACAAACGAACGTCCACTTTTCCGTGACAACGCAACAGTTTGGCACCGCGCGACCGCTACGGTCGCAGGTTCGAATATGGCCTCGGGCATGGATGTGTGTGATGTCCTTAGGTTAGTAAGGTTTAAGTAGTTCTAAGTTCTAGGGGACTGATGACCTTAGAAGTTAAGTCCCATAGTGCTAAGAGCCATTTGAACCATTTTTTGACAACGCTACGCCTATCCAAGTGTGCGCACCCGAGTGGAGCGCATCCAGCTTATAGCCCGGATCTCGCACCTTCCGACTTCTGTCTGTTTCGTCCAATGAAGGTTGCACTCCCCATTGATGCTGGGGAGGTTATAGTCGAAGCAAGACGTTACCTGTGACGTCGAACCAGTAGAGTGGTACCAAGCGGTCCTCACAATAAGGCAGCATAAGGCCGTCACATTGAATGGAGGCCGGCCCGTGTGGCCGAGCGGTTCTAGGCGCTTCAATCTGGAACGGCGCGACCGCTACAGTCGCAGGTTCGAATCGTGCCTCGGGCATGGATGTGTATGATGTCCTTAGGTTCGTTAGGTTTAAGTAGTTCTAAGTTCTAGGGGACTGATGACCTCAAAAGTTAAGTCCCATAGTGCTCAGAGCCATTTGAACCATTTGAACATTGAATGGAGAGTATGTTGAAAAATAGGGTTTTGTGTATACTGGAACCCTGAATAAAACCAATCTGCTTTCAGAAAAAAAAGTTTTGTGTTCCTTACTGAACGCCCCTCGTATTTTACACACTTGAAAATGGTAACACGGCTGTCCAATAGAAAAAAAAAGACAAAATAAAAGCATATTTCTACACAAGTTATGACAGCTGGGGCAGCTGGTTGCCGTTCGTAGGATATTTTTTTTCTGCTACCAATGGATTTGACGATAAAATAGGCATGTAGTAATTCCATTGAAACATCTTGTACGCTAAGACTTTATTTATGACGCGTTTCGAGTCATCATCATCAGACAACTGCGACAACCTTATACAAAAGACAAATTAGAAAAGCTAATACATAATAATTACAAGGCCAATGCATCATCAGAAGCGGAAGTACAGACTAAGTACAAGTATTTACAATATGTTCAGGAAAGCTCATACAACTTGTAAGATTGTAACTTTAATTTGCTAGCTGTTGTGTAATGTTGTTACTTTAATTTTGTTATGCTGAGATCGGTGCTAATAGACAATAAAAGCTGGGTTAAAAGCCGTGATCTGTCTGGGGACGTTAACCGTGGATTACTGGGCAACTGTTTCATCAGATATTTAGCAGACTAACATTAATGATAATCTTTTAATAGTCATACAAAACCGGTAAAATATATATATAAAAAGGAGAATTTAAATAAAAAGAAAGAAATCAGTTTATACTTGGAAATTTATTTTAAGATTGTTCATTGAAATTTCAGCAT
This sequence comes from Schistocerca cancellata, assembly GCF_023864275.1. Taxonomy (NCBI): domain Eukaryota; kingdom Metazoa; phylum Arthropoda; class Insecta; order Orthoptera; family Acrididae; genus Schistocerca; species Schistocerca cancellata. The sequence goes on along the minus strand of NC_064633.1, from coordinate 285,705,123 downwards.
ATTATACGTGAGTTATAACTGAGCTGGTGCATTATTTACGATTGAAAAGAATGTGAGATTGTAATCTTACGGAACACATAAAATATGGAGCCAAGATTTGGGAAACTGCATACAACACTCCATTCATAAAATAACACACGAAGAACATTGAAACATAAGCAAGAAGAAATTAACCACAACCAACAGATTCAGTTTTTACCCAAAGAAATTACGTTCATACCACAATCCTGTCCGTCATGTAATTACCACACACTGGTATACTAAATTCATATTAACTCTTTGTGAAGTCTTCGCAAAAAGAATAGCTGAGGGCTACTTTGATGATTACACCACATGCTCCACGTGGTCAACTTGGTTTAGACAAAGCGTACAACTCCACAATAATTTTGATAATTAAAATAAATTAGATCGAAAAGCAATTGACCAAAAGAAAAACCTTGAAATGGTTACTAACGTCTTACTATTAACCTGATGGGTCAAACAGTTATATAAGCACGTGGTACTGGTCTCGCAAAGTACACCCCACGTGGGTTGAACATAAAGAAAAGCATAAAGAAAAGTTGCTATATTTAAAAAAATATTCTCAAGACGAGACGTTATAATCTCACGCACATTCGGATTTAAGATTGATGAACTTAGTTAGAGTTACTGATCAACACGTGGTTCCACTTTACTCACAAAGTAGTAACAAAGCAACTACCGCAAAATAATCTGAATTTAACACGAGAATTACACTCCGCTGCACTTTAAGATAGCATTAGATATTTTAGACCTAAACCCGAAATAAAAGTGATTAAATTTTCAGTTAGGCTGAACTTAAGAAATCCATTGTCCTACGGACTTAACAGACACGCGCTTAGCCGGAGATCTTACCACTTCAGACGCTCGCCACGGCCACACAGCAACTGCCCTACTTCCGAGCGTGCTTCCTGAGGGGTGGCTCACAAAGACCAACGGAAGTGGCCAGAGGGGCAGCTTCCTATACCAACATGACAACGGACGGACAGGACCATACTAAGAATAGAAACCTCTTTGCTTTTAGCAAGCGTAGCTACCTGTTCCGACGTTGGTCCTACTGTTCTCTAGCAGACAGCCTTGTCTGCTACCCTCAAGCATGCAACTAGAAATACATATGCTCATTCATCCTCTCACACAAAAGGGAAGGGGGATGACAGTATCTTATCATATACAGTATATAAAAGAAAGCGGATGTAGGTTCCGTATGAGACTGTGTGACATGAATTACATATAAGAATTACATATAAACTGTGCTTTAAAGTGTAGTAGTGTGACAGATCGTTTTTGTTTATGTGTAAAAGTAACACGTTCCACTGCTCAGTCTACTCCCAGATAGTCAGAAACGCCACAGTACATTTAGAAGAGGAATTTATTCCATAAATGGCAACAGATTTAAGAAATTAAACATGAAAGGAATCCAACAGAGACCTTTCAAACTAACACAAGAAAAACGTACCGTCTCATGCGCAATTGTCGTTATGCCTATGTTATGTGGGGACTTCTCATGCCGGACTGAAGACAAGACTGTATTATATCAATTTGACGCCAGATGGTCTTGATATCAAAGATCGAGACAAATCCATATATAGCTTTTATAATACACAAAACAACGCAAATACTCCTACCACATTACTCTTTTTTCTCAGTAAGCGTCATATCGTCAATGGAAGATCGTCATGGAACATAGACAAAAATCATACAGTAAGCTAGGCAACTAGGCACAATATCCGAATACTCCATCGAGAGGGAAAGAAATGCAAAGGACACCATTAGAAATTACAATTTTTTAATTACAAAGTTCCAAACAAAGCAAGCAAGCTCCAACCTATGAAATTCTCTTATTAGCTCTAGTTTTCGAATTGCAGCCATTATATGTATTTACGTTATTTTCACTAAATGCCGGGCCTACATACAAGCAATTAGTACTACTGCCTTCTCACATAATATTATCATTACGCGATCAGACACCGACTTTGTACGTGTTCATTGCGTTATTATTAGTGCTGTGGGCAGGGAAGATCATTTAGTGCTCAACAGTTGTTACAGTAGACTGGCGAATAAAAGGACATAGTTTGTTCGCGGAAAAGTTGGCATTAACTCGTGGAATACAAAAGTTTTATACATGAAACACTGATAGAACCGAGCAATGTTTTATTTGCGGAAGTACATATAAAACTGGTACTTATGAAGAATTTTGTCAATGTGTTAATGTAAACATTTCCATAGTCACTTGCTTACCTGAAAAGTTCTCCTCGCTCAGTTTCCGGAAAGCGTGACCCGGTTTATTTTTCTTCCGGTAAGTCAGAGCTCGTTGGAAAGATAACTCACTGAGTCTGAATTAATACTAAAATACAACGAGTAAAATACGTATCATACACTTTAAGAATGTTTCGAATGGTTTTCTGGGAAATATCAAAGTGGTAATGTTCAAAGAAGTTTGAATTACTTGATCCGCCCGTTTGAACAGTTTTAAACCGTATTTTGTAATCACATGTGAATTCCTTCCCGCCAATTTATATGTTGTCAGTTTAAGAGCCCATCGTCAGCACTCTTCATGTTCTTCGCTCACAAGGGAAAGGTCGAACGGGATGTATAGTGGCGCCATCTTAATTCGGTATTGCTCGATGGTGAAAAAGGGGCTATCCTGAAAAAAATGAACAAACGTGGGACAAAAAAGATGCTGATATTTGTAATTCTTCATTTTTCCTTGTAGGACGGATAAAATAAATATCATTATCCCAAATATGAACAAATCAATAAAGTTAAGCTTAATTTTTTTCGGGTTGTCAGGTAAAAAAAAAGTAAATAAAAATAAAAAAACCAGAGGAAATCGTGTTCTGTTTACCATAACATTCAACTTTTCAAAACTTTAAGGACTGTGTTATAACCGGACAAAAATTTTTGGATAATGAGGAACGTTGAATGCACTGAGTTGTAATAAGAAACTGGAAATTATGTGTGTGAATAACGACAGTAGCCAAAAATCGCGTATCTGTGAAACTGTCTTAGTAGACTTCAATATACAGCGTGGTTTGCCTAGACCAAAATTGTGCTCGTTCCGCAAGCGTACTACTGATTGAGGTGCTGTCTGAAAATAGTGGACTATCTATGAATGGGTAACTGAATGCATAATACAAGACAAAATAAAAACATAAGTGTTAGACTTGTATGGTCCAGAGAATAGAGAAAATAAATAACGTAGGCCAAAGTATGATAAGCTGCAAGAATCTTATAATTGTTTTCAAAAACCATTATGTTCTCATAATAAGAAGTCAACTTCTCAAGCTCGTACCGAACTTCTATGGAATATATATTGAACCAAATTGAAATAATTTTAGAAATTTCGATCGACTTTTTTGTATTTTCAGTGACTATGAAATTAGTATTATTTATTATTATTCAGAGCAAATGCATACTCATAATCTAGATTTCTGATTTAATGCATGACAAAGCCCTTCAGATTAAATTAAGCAATGAGTTGACAGTCTTAGAAAATGATTACACCAGCAGACGGAACGGGCAGTTATGTAGCATGGTGCGTACACAGAAATCAAAAGATGTTGCAGGTACGAAAAATGCAAACGTTGAACTAATCAAAACTATTCAGAAACGTCTTCTTGAGGCAGTTAGAAAACACAATGAAAATTTGACAGTTTTAACGGTAAATAGTCAAATATGGATGAAACAAAAGAAAAACTTACTTTGGGTAAATACAGTATTTCATGGCAGGTAACTAACAACACAGACAAAAGATACAACAATTAGATGGTTTCCACAATTATAAGCATAGTTAAAGAGGTGAGTCAAAAACACAGAAATTAACAATGAAAGTAATGAAATTTCATGAAGTAATACCAGCTGTTACAGTTATCAACATGATGGACAGGAAAATTTCTCGACAACGATAGCGCGAAATCACCAATTTTTTCGGGATATCACAAAATTTGTAATTTTGCCGCGTAAAAATTCATAAATCTGAGGACGGCAGGTTACTAATATTTGGTAATGAATGTTAAAACTGCGCTTTGACTCCCAATATCCTCAAGGCTTTGGTCTAATTTTTTCTTTTTTTTGTCAATTATTTCCTGGATTTATTCCAGTCTCAGACTTCCTCTACAGCTTTTACATTCTACCGCTCCCTGTAGGACCATGGAAGTTATTTCCCGATGTCTTAACAGTTGTGCTACCATCCTGTCCCTTCTTGTTCTTGTCAGTGTTTTCCATATATCCCTTTCTTGTCCATTCTGCGGAGAGCCTCCTCGTTCCTTACCTTATCAACCCACCTAATTTTGAACGTTCTGCTGTACCAACAAAACTCAAATATAATCATAAACAAGTAGTTCACTCTCTGCGTGATGGCAAAAATTTCACCGAAATTAGAAAAAAACATGGAATTTGGCAAGATAACCAGCAAATTTGGCAAAAATATCGACTTTGGTAAAAGAAAAAACCAAATTCGGCAAAAAAGTAATACCAACTTTGGCGAAAAACACCAAAGCCCGCAAAATAAAACGACTAATTTGGAAAAAATAACACCGATTATGACAAAAAAAAATAACAGCGAATCTAATAAAAGATAATATTGAATCTGTCAAAAAATAACATTGAATTAGATGCAAAAATAACACTTAATATTTCAAGAAACAACATCAATTTCGGAAAAAAGTAAACAAAATTGAAAAAAAAACGAAAAAGAAACACTATATCTGGCAAAAACAACACCGACTTTGGCAGAAAGTGATACAAAATTGGGCGAAAAGGACACTGAATTTGGCAAATAAATAATGAATTCGGAAATACATTAACTAATTTGCAAACGTAACAATGAATCTGCCAAAAAAATAACACCGATTATGTCATGAAATAACACCAAACTCGGTCATAAAATAAAACGATTATTTCCTGTCCCAAATTACGAAGGACTCAAAGATGCCTAGAGGTGGTGATGTTGCAATATAAATATTCAAATTTGTAGGAAATACACTATTGGAAATGGAAAAAAGAACACATTGACACCGGTGTGTCAGACCCACCATACTTGCTCCGGACACTGCGAGAGGGCTGTACAAGCAATGATCACACGCACGGCACAGCGGACACACCAGGAACCGCGGTGTTGGCCGTCGAATGGCGCTAGCTGCGCAGCATTTGTGCACCGCCGCCGTCAGTGTCAGCCAGTTTGCCGTGGCATACGGAGCTCCATCGCAGTCTTTAAGACTGGTAGCATGCCGCGACAGCGTGGACATGAACCGTATGTGCAGTTGACGGACTTTGAGCGACGGTGTATAGTGGGCATGCGGGAGGCCGGGTGGACGTACCGCCGAATTGCTCAACACGTGGGGCGAGAGGTCTCCACAGTACATCGATGTTGTCGCCAGTGGTCGGCGGAAGGTGCACGTGCCCGTCGACCTGGGACCGGACCGCAGCGACGCACGGATGCACGCCAAGACCGTAGGATCTTACGCAGTGCCGTAGGGGACCGCACCGCCACTTCCCAGCAAATTAGGGACACTGTTGCTCCTGGGGTATCGGCGAGGACCATTCGCAACCGTCTCCATGAAGTTGGGCTACGGTCCCGCACACCGTTAGGCCGTCTTCCGCTCACGCCCCAACATCGTGCAGCCCGCCTCCAGTGGTGTCGCGACAGGCGTGAATGGAGGGACGAATGGAGACGTGTCGTCTTCAGCGATGAGAGTCGCTTCTGCCTTGGTGCCAATGATGGTCGTATGCGTGTTTGGCGCCGTGCAGGTGAGCGCCACAATCAGGACTGCATACGACCGAGGCACACAGGGCCAACACCCGGCATCATGGTGTGGGGAGCGATCTCCTACACTGGCCGTACACTACTGGTGATCGTCGAGGGGACACTGAATAGTGCACGGTACATCCAAACCGTCGTCGAACCCATCGTTCTACCATTCCTAGACCGGCAAGGGAACTTGCTGTTCCAACAGGACAATGCACGTCCGCATGTATCCCGTGCCACCCAACGTGCTCTAGAAGGTGTAAGTCAACTACCTTGGCCAGCAAGATCTCCGGATCTGTCCCCCATTGAGCATGTTTGGGACTGGATGAAGCGTCGTCTCACACGGTCTGCACGTCCAGCACGAACGCTGGTCCAACTGAGGCGCCAGGTGGAAATGGCATGGCAAGCCGTTCCACAGGACTACATCCAGCATCTCTACGATCGTCTCCATGGGAGAATAGCAGCCTGCATTGCTGCGTAAGGTGGATATACACTGTACTAGTGCCGACATTGTGCATGCTCTGTTGCCTGTGTCTATGTGCCTGTGGTTCTGTCAGTGTGATCATGTGATGTATCTGACCCCAGGAATGTGTCAATAAAGTTTCCCCTTCCTGGGACAATGAATTCACGGTGTTCTTATTTCAATTTCCAGGAGTGTACAATGTGAAAGAACTTGGGATTTTATTTATGGGTCAGCCTCCTCATCACATTTTGGGAAATATTCACTAAAATTATAAACAAAAGTTCAGAAAAAGTAGGTTGTGGTCGGACAAAGGAACGGGCTGGATTTAAAAATGACAAAATCGCTGTGGATCATTTGCAAGTAGTGAAATAAATAACTGAACAAAGATGTCAGTATGACTTAATTATTTATCTTGGATTGATAGTTTTTGAGATGGTTTATGTCATATGTGCAGCCATCAACAAACAAAGCATTGATTCAATTTTTGTTAGTACACTGAAGAATATGTACCTCAACGTTGCAATTTCTATTACACTTCATATAGATAGTGGAAAATACAGTGAGAAAGTGGAATCAGGCTTAAAGATTCCATTTATTAAAAACTGGCATATTGCCATGTGGAAGCATGCTACCTTATAAATGTTCACAAAATAATTCGTTATTACAATATCATCTAATTACTACAAACATTCCCATTATTATATCACGGACATCTTCAGATGTGATATTATTCCATAAACAATTCCGGCATGATACACTACTGGCCGTTAAATTTGCTACACCAAGAAGAAATTCAGATGATAAACGGGTATTCACTGGACAAATATATTATACTAGAACTGACATGTGTTACATTTTCACGCAATTTGGGTGCATAGATCCTGAGAAATCAGTACCCATAACAACCACCTCTGACCGTAATAACGGCCTTGATACGCCTGGACATTGAGATTGGATGGCGTGTACAGTTATAGCAACCCATGCAGCTTCAACACGATACCACAGTTCATCAAGGGTAGTGACTGGCGTATTGTGACGAGACAGTTGCTCAGCCACCATTGGCCAGACTTTTCAATTGGTGAGAGATCTGGAGAATGTGCTGGCCAGGGCAGCAGTCGAACATTTTCTGTATCCAGAAAGGCCCGTACAGGACCTGCAATATGCGGTCGTGCATTATCCTGCTGAAACGTAGGGTTTCGCAGGGATAGAATGAAGGGTAGAGCCACGAGTCGTAAGACATCTGAAATGTAACGTCCACTGTTCAAAGTGACGTCAATGCGAACGTGACCAATACATGTAACCAATGGCACCTCAGCCATCACGACGGGTGATACGCCAGTATGGCGATGACAAATACACGCTTCCAATGTGCGTTCACCGCGATGTCGCCAAACTCGGATGCGACGATCATGATGCTGTAAACAGAATCTCGAATCATCCGAAAAAATGACGTTTTGCCATTCGTGCACACAGGTTCGTCGTTGAGTACACCATCGCAGGCGCTCCTGTCTGTGATGCAGCGTCAAGGGTAACCGCAGCCGTGGTCTCCGAGCTGATAGTCCGTGCTGCTGCAAACGTCGTCGAACTGTTCGTGCAGATAGTTGTTGTCTTGCAAACTTCCCCATCTGTTGACGCAGGGACCGAAACGTGGCTGCCCGATCCGTTACAACCATGCGGATAAATGCCTGTCATCTCGACTCCTAGTGATACGAGGCCGTTGGGATCCAGCACGGCGTTCCGTATTCCCTAGACAAAATAACAACTGATAGTTAACATCAGTTTCTTAGAAATGTATGCCGGCCGCGGTGGCCGAGCGGTTCTAAGCACTTCAGTTCGGAACCGCGCGACTGCTACGGTCGCAGGTTCGAATCCTGCCTCGGGCATGGATGTGTGTGATGTGTTTAGGTTTAATTAGTTCTAAGTCTAGGGGACTGATGACCTCAGATGTTAAGTCCCATAGTGCTAAGAACCATTTGAACCATTAGAAATGTATTATCCCTACGGTACTGTCCAGAAGCACAACGGTTGTGGTTTTTGCATGTTTCTGAGCCTTGAATTAAAGTATATAACACATACATTAATGAGAGACAGACTAATCTGTCCAGTGGTATGGTATCCCCTCCTCCTGACCTTAAATCCTTAGGTTATTCCTGGCTATGGAAACATTTAAAGTCATTTGTATATTCAAAACCCACAGATGCCGAGCACACTTTACAGCGGCAATAATGTTTGCACGTTTGACAAAACCTGCAGGAAGTCAGGTATCTTCGCAACGTGATTGTTAGAAAGTATTGAAAGTTGTGTAACAATTAATGGAAGCCACATTGAGCACTTCATGTAATGCCAACAGACAGATAAAACGAATTATTATTAACTAAACAAGCATTTACATGAAACGTATTCGCAGCTGCGAATACGAGCAACCATCGTCTGTATAATGGAATGACGACTACGAAAATTTACGCCGGATCGGGACCCGAAACCCGATCTCTCGCTTATCGCGAGATGTCTTACCATTAGGCTATCCGAGCACACCCCAACGCTAAACCCTAACTTGAAAACGTTGTCAGTCATGTGTCTACAGCATTCACTCGTACACTCCCCGTACAGGGGAGACATTTGAATTGAAATTTGCATTCGCGGTATCGGCGAATAAATACGATGTTGAAGTGCCTGAGGCGTTCAAAATTACGATGCAATATTCCTTCGAACATCGTAATTCTGAACAACAGTATACAACAGTATACAATGAAACACCTGCTCCTGACGTACGATAGTGAACCAAGGCGTTATGATCATTGCCCACTGCTAATTACAAGGTTAGTTCGGGAAGTAAGTTCAATTTGGTAACAGAAAAGGAGTTCAGTACAGATAAAGAAAGCAGATTATTTCACAAATATCTATAACACTTACATTACTTTCCAACATAGCTCCCGTCTTTTTCCAGGAATTTCTCATAATGTATTCCTTCATCATAGAATATATTGCCACCTGTGTTGTCAACCATTTAGTAACAAGTTCTTTTGCCAAAGGAGAGTGAAATCACTAGGAGCGAGGTCGGCGCTGAACAGAGGATGGCCAAAAACGTCCCAGCCAAGGCTAAGAAGCAGTTCTTTATGTCACATTCGCATTGTGAGGTCGGACGTTTTCGTGAACGAAAACGTCATCTGAGAGCATTCCTCTGCGCTTGTTCTGTATTGCGCGGCGCAATTTCTCTAGCGTCTCGCAATAAACATCCTTATTGATTGTTTCGTCTCGTGATAAAAAATCAGTCAGTAAAATATCTTATGTCTCAAATCAGTGTGCACATATCTTTCCGGGGTGTCAAGAGATGCTTGCGCTTAACCTTTCCTGGGGACAAAGTGTACCTCCATTCCATCGACTGCCGTTTCATTTTACAGGTGTCATAACCAACCCAACTTTCATCCCTCCAGTTAATCAGAAACAACAGATGGACGGCCACTTCGTTCATCGTCATGCACGTGATGGCACCCCTTCCTTTAATTGTTGGACCCATTTCTCACTATGAATGTCACTATGAATGTCACTTGGTTTAACGTTATTAATATTTAGAAACTGAATCACAGATATCAAGTCACACGCGGCGGGATTTTCGACCAACGATGCCATCATAAACCATCACTACGAACGACACACAATATAGAGCTTGCTCGAAATGGAATCATTTCGTTCTGCTTCAACCATAGATATTACAGCGCATGAGCGAGACAAAATGGAACTTACTTTCCGAACTACCCTCGTAGGATGGGACCTAGTGGTACAGCGGACACTGCCTGTAGCTGTTTCTGTATGGTTTGGAAGCGATTTTGATTCACGAGCCGTGAAACGAGTCTCCAATCCCTTTCAGTCTGGATCTTATTCCTAGCACAACTCTGACGTCGTCTTTCGTGGTCTCGTGTGTTAGACCACTACTTGGAGGCACGCTGATCCGGTCACTCTGTCTCGTCCTTACATTTACACACGTTTACGTACTGTGACCCGTTGAAACATAAATTTTTCACTAATCCACTGACTACTACTTTCGTACTCTCACGTAAAGGCAGTGCGCTCGTGGTTGACCTGAACCCACCGGTTCCATATTCTGCTAACAGTCATTGGATCACGACCAACGCGAGCAGCAGTGTCGCGATACGGTAAACCGCAGTCGCGATAGGCTACAATCCGACCTTTATCAAAGTCGAAAACGTGATGCTACGCATTTCTCCTCCTAACACGAGGCATCACAACAACGTTTCAGCAGGCAACGCCGGTCAACTGCTGTTTGTGTATGAGAAATCGGTTGGAAACTTTCCTCATGTCAGCACGTTGTAGGTGTCGCCACCGGCACCAACCTTGTGTGAATGCTCTGAAAAGCTAATCATTTGCGTATCACAGCATCTTCTCCCTGTTGGTTAAATTTTGCGTCTGTAGCACGTCATCTTCGTGGTGTAGCAATTTTAATGGCCAGTAGTGTACATAAACTCAGTTTACACAGTACTGAATATCATTAAAATGGTCTAAAATATGTAATTACCATACGATACCATGATGGATATGTTATTGACATCTTTAATACCATTTTCATAATGCATATAAGTAGAGTTTATACATCATGATGAAACTTGTGGATTATTAACACATTTGAAGATGGAAATAATATAGTGAAATCAATTATAGGAATGTTTGAAGTAGTTAAACGATGTTAACTTCATGAATTATTATAGAAAAGATTCGGCACCCAAAAGCGATTTCTAGCGAACCTAGAGGTACTTTTCGATGCCCTAAATTGGAAAACCGAAGATGGAATACGTGGTATTGGAGCACATGTCAACCACTTTCGTTGTATGGATGACACTGTACAGCTAACCCCTAATATATAAACGTACACAGTGGATGGAGGGAATTATTATTACAAGTCCGAGAGTATGCCTGACAATCAGTTATAATGAAAAGAAAATATTATTCAGTGAACACACTGAAAAGAAAATAGTTGAAATTAACAATGAATTCAATGAAATAGGTTTTTGTATCTAGGACAGTTGAAGACAACGACTGGATGGACAGCAGAAATGAAGATTCCAGTGCTTCTAATACGGAATTACGGAATGTTTATAGTCAGTGTTTATAACCACTTTTGATGACAATGAAATATGTCTGTGAGTGCGAAGACCAGTCGAACTCTTAGGGTCTCTACGCGAGCAAAGCCGACATGTGTTGTAGGAATTAAGACGATATACAGGAAACTAAATAAATGGATCAGGAAACAGATGAGAGACAATACAGTATTATTATGATTATAACAAAAATTAAATAAAAGTGAGCGCGGTGAATGGATGCTAGATGTACGAAGGAAGTTGTTCGCTGAATACCAAAAAATGAAAAAGATCAAGAAGATGATATGATGGAAGGTAACGAGGTAAAAGATGGAAAACACTGAAGCGTAACTTGGATGTGTATAGCTGGAGATCGTAATGTGTGAAAAAGTCCAGAGAAGACGTTTTCAAATGGTTCAAATGCCTCTGAGCACTATGGGACTTAACATCTTAGGTCATCAGTCTCCTAGAACTTAGAACTACTTAAACTTAACTAACCTAAGGACATCACACACTTCCATGACCGAGGCAGGATTCGAACCTGCGACCGAAGCAGTCCTGCTGTTCCGGACTGCAGCGCCTAGAATCGCACGGCCACCAAGGCCGGTAGAAGACGTTTATGCAGCAATGGATACTTCATTTCTGCTGCTGTTGATGATATTCATAAACAACTGTAGAGCTCTCCTGATGATTTATCATACGCCATAGCAAATGCCGTATGACACCAGAGAGTATAGAGGAAATGAAGTAGGCAACCATATCTGTTGAGTGCAAAAACAGAGCCGGTCGGTGTGTCCGAGCGGTTCTAGGCGCTTCAGTCTGGAACCTCGCGACCGCTACTGTTGCAGGTTCGAATCCTGTCTAGGGCATGGATGTGTGTGATGTCCTTAGGTTATTTAGGTTTAAGTAGTTCTAAGTTCTAGGAGACTGATGACCTCAGATGTTAAGTCCCACAGTGCTCAGAGCCATTTGAACCATTCGAATTTTGCAAAATCAGAAATGCGTAAGATGTGGCATAAGCTTAATATCGAGTCACCTGCAGAAGTCACGTGTAATGAGTTTTCTACATCTTTATTGAAAGGGGTTACGGTACTTTTTCCACCGCTCTTATCATGAATGACTGACTGTCAGTGACCCTCCGCGTCAACTCCAATTTCTCTTTCTCGCCATGACAATTTCGTGAGACGTACATGGGCGGAAGTAATAAGCTGTCTGACGTAGTCTGTCGGTTTTTTAACCAGAAGGAAGAAGATCAGAGTTTAGCGACCCGTCGACGACGAGGTCATTATAGACGGAGCACCTGTTCACAGAAATCAACCAAGTATCTGCCTTAAGCGGCATAGGAAACCAAGGAAAATCTAAATCTGGATGGCCGGACGACGATTTGAACTACCGTTTACCTGAATACTGAATACTGGTCCCCCGAATTTAGCAGTAAACCGCTGTTGACATAAAACATCTCTTGATGGGCGCCTTCGTGATGCTTTCGCGCTTATTAAACGAACACTCTCTTCTTTTAATGTTATCCTGTCTAGCTATACTGCTTAACTCGGGGCAGTCTCAATTGCAGGGTGCCCAAACTAACGGCTCCCAGGGGCAAGGATAATTGGATTTCTAGTATTTCATACATTTCTTGACCGAATTTAACAAATATGAAATGCTGCCATAATCTATTCATTAAGACTCCTTAACATAGTAAGACAGGTATTGTAATTAGATACTGTGTATATAAGTACTTGTGAGGCGGCGATCTGTTCCACATATTATCCATAGCGATTAGCGTATCAAACTTTTCATTTCTTCATTTTGCTTACTGAGTCGTTCTGTGTTTACCATGCTTTATTCGTAATTTTACGGATGTAACTCATGAGTGGTTAGGACGTAGATGCCAGTAATGTAGATGGATCGATCACACAGGATCTTAGTATCATGCTCACTTCTGGTGACATTCAGATTTCTCTGTTCATATCTTGGCCCTGCACACGGGATTTCCTGCAACTGTGGAACAGCAACCTTCTCAGGTTAAGCAGTTTGACACGTCAGTTAAACCCCGTTTTCCCTAGTATCTGGGTTCTGACAAGGGAATGTTCCAATAAACACATTTTTGCTGCGAGAACAGCTTATAACAGTGGTTTGTGCAGTCCTGCCAGCCTAACGCGCGACTCGACGTATCACTCTCGCAACGCCGCTTAGCGAAATTGTCCGGAGTTCACAGACAGCAGTTTGAAGCACCTAAAGCCTGGTTTGCAATGAAGCGAATGAAATCGAACACCTACGAATGAGCGTTTGAAGAAAATGGGTATAATCGTTTATACTAGAGGGAACGGAAGATAAAATGAGGTAGTGAACAATTCTTATGAACGCTGTGTTACTAGCTTTTAGTTTTTGGAGCTAATATCCGGCAGATAGGATACAACTCTATCTTGTTATAGCGACAGTGTCAAATTTTGCTATTCAGCGAGGATTATTTTGCATGGCGAGCGCACAATTCTTGACGTAGTATGCAAAATGGTACAGGGAAGGGAGAATTTAAGTGTCTCAATTTGTATGGAAGTGTGACATCCGTGGAGATCGTGCACTCTACACGGAATTGCACCTCCATCTCTACTTAGCACTTGTCCAAAATTTCCTTGTATGTCGGCTGCCATTTTTTATCTGACTTCTCATTACCATTGAGAAGAAATTTACTAACAGAACACTAATTACCGACGTCGAGCACCATCTCAAGAGGTGGCACAGCTGGATTTTCCTCTAAGAGTGTAAGGTCTAATGATCATATTATTTTTTTTTCTAAAACAAAAATCGTCTAGTGGCTTGTGATCCAGAGAGCGCGGGATCAGATCCTGTTCAGACCTCAACTTTTTCGCTATGATTTTTAACCGAGCATTCACTTCTCACAGATGCTGGAGTGGTCACGAAAGACATGTTGTTCGGATTCCACATCAAACTGTAGGTCTCCATTTTTCGGTTAGGTAACTGGGGAAGGTTAGAGACACGTAAGTAGATGCAGTGGCGTGCAGTTGAAAGTCCTGCAAGAGGCCTACCGGGTACACCAGACAGAATTCTCTTTTGCTCTTGTTTGCTCTGGTGAAAACCTGACTTAAGCTATACAAATATTTTTTTCACTTCTTGCACATATAATCCTGATAAAATTTGCTAGCAGAGGAAATAAATCATGGCAGTGTCCGATGTCACAGACGACTTCCACCAATAAGGATTTGTAACCTGTTGAAACGAAATGTGCCTTGCAGTACTACATTCCTGTAGGCCATTCCTTATAATAATGTTTTAATGTTGTACATTTGCTGTCAGTGAAACAGTTCTTTGTTTAGTCCCTGTAGTCGTCACAAAAACGAGAAATGTATATTGAATAACAAAAACAAACATTTTTCCTGCACCAGGCACATCGGACAAAGTCAGGCACTTCACAGTAACGCCTTATTTAGACGGAACAGGGATGAAGTCAGAAATGGTCCTTGCAAGATTTTTGCAACTAAACAGTCATTTTTTTTATTTTTGGCCCTAATTTGTCTTGCGGTTCTTGAACATAGATATACGAGTGTAGCTGCGGAAACAGTAAACCACTCATACTTATCACTGGCATTACGGTATATAAATGTGTCATTACCTTCATTGATTGGGCAACCGACTCCGTCTATGAAACTTCCTGGCAGATTAAAACTGTGTGCCCGACCGAGACTCGAACTCGGGACCTTTGCCTTTCGCGGGCAAGTGCTCTACCAACTGAGCTACCGAAGCACGACTAACGCCCGGTACTCACAGCTTTACTTCTGCCAGTATCTCGTCTCCTACCTTCCAAACTTTACAGAAGCTCTCCTGCGAACCTTGCAGAACTAGCACTCCTGAAAGAAAGGATATTGCGGAGACATGGCTTAGCCACAGCCTGGGGGATGTTTCCAGAATGAGATTTTCACTCTGCAGCGGAGTGTGCGCTGATATGAAACTTCCTGGCAGATTAAAACTGTGTGCCCGACCGAGACTCGAACTCGGGACCTTTGCCTTTCGCGGGCAAGTGCTCTACCAACGGAGCTACCGAAGCACGACTTACGCCCGGTACTCACAGCTTTACTTCTGCCAGTACCTCGTCTCCTACCTTCCAAACTTTACAGAAGCTCTCCTGCGAACCTTGCAGAACTAGGAGACGAGGTACTGGCAGAAGTAAAGCTGTGAGTACCGGGCGTAAGTCGTGCTTCGGTAGCTCAGTTGGTAGAGCACTTGCCCGCGAAAGGCAAAGGTCCCGAGTTCGAGTCTCGGTCGGGCACACAGTTTTAATCTGCCAGGAAGTTTCATATCAGCGCACACTCCGCTGCAGAGTGAAAATCTCATTCTGGACTCCGTCTATGTTTCACCCCGAAATGATAAGTGCGGTGTTTACGCAATTCTTTCACGAAACCTGACTGATCAGCGCTATAAACAGCAGTTGCGGGGATAACAGCAAGTTTCATCTTTTCGTCAGCTATGAATTTCTCTACAGCATTGTGTATCACTGGCAGCTGCTCTACACGTTTACGTGACGTAAACTTTGTAATTTTGCGACTTCCTATTCTGAACGATATCTTGAACCTGCTTAGCCTGGTCGACGACTTAGCCAGGTCGACGAAGCCTGGAAATTAGCTATGTTCATGTCAGATGCAATTCGTTGGGCCCAGTCTCGTAGGTCTCCATCGGCAACGGTGCATAGCCTCCCCCGAGCAGTTCTAAATATTTCGAACAGTTTTTCATACAGGTGCTTTCGGGTTTCCATTTGGCGCATATTTCTTACTTCATGTAATTCATTCTTCCATTTGAACAGTTCACCCTCCGATTTTACGAAACGAAAACGCCTTTGCACACTGCGTAACTTCAAGTATTTTTCCGTCCTTCGTTTAATCAATATTTCATTGCCTTTTCATTGTATCTGAAAGCTGTTGCAGTGCGTGTTTGTTTTAGTCTTGGAGGGTACTCTTTTTCAGAACTGTTACTTGCACAACTGACGTCGTCTGAACCACAATTCATGGAACCGTCACAGTTATTTCCTGTTTCTGCTAACGTATCCACACTTCCAAACGAAATGTCGATATCATTCAAATGAATGTCAAGGAAATCAATTAACTAACGGCACATACGCACGTCCTCACGACAAGTAGGTGATTTCGGCTGGAAACCATGTTCTTCATATGTCAACATTTGCTAAATTGAGAACGTTAATTTGATTCCACATTACTGTGCAACTGGAAGATTCAAAATGGTTCAAATGGCTCTGAGCACTGTGGGACTTAACATCTGAGATCATCAGTCCCCTAGACTTAGAACTACTTAAAGCTAACTAATCTAAGGACATCACCCACATCCATGCCAGAGGCAGGATTCGAGTCTGCGACCGTAGCAGCAGCGCAGTTCCAGACTGAAGCGCCTAGAATCGCTTGGCCACAACGGTCGGCAAACTGGAAGAAAAAAAAGTACTATTAGCAGGTATGCTTTACGAAAGCACAATGAATATTAATTCAGCATTATCTGTGTTGTCAATACTTACCAACACTGTAAAAAGCAACTGATAATTTGTAATAGATGTTACTTGAGTGGCTAATTCAAGAGAATAGTAACTGTTTACTGTAGTGTCAGAGAAACTATCAACGAACGGTAACCTGCAACGTCCTTTACAAATACGATCGGGTTGTGTCGTGTTTCCTGTTTACAAATGTACCACAGACTCGGCTGTGTGTGTGTGTGTGTGTGTGTGTGTGTGTGTGTGTGTGTTTGTGTTTCCCTAGTTTCCCATGCGCATGTGCTACAGCGCCAGTGGGGTTGTACATTTCTACCTCTTCCTGGCGCGAGGCGAATTTGGCAATTTTCAGCTATTTTTTTCAATACTTTCAGTTCCTCTTCGCAGCTAATATTTTGACAGCACATTTCTTTCGTTGTCTTCTTCCTATGTAAAAAGTTTGAGGGTAGGTTTCGACATGTCTTGTTGGACTATTCCTCGTGAGAAGACAGCCCTGTGGCGAGCGGCGAGCGGAGGTTATCCAATGGCCGTGTCTGGTCCGTGGAAGACGTACCCGAAGGTACTCAAGCGAACTCTGCGTGCAGTAATAACCGATAGCCCATGGGTGGTTGGGTTTAGACCTGGTCCTCGTTATTGGCGGTTTTCGCTATCCACAGTGAAACAGCCTGCTATGTTTTCTCTCATGACACTGTATTGCTAAGCCAGAATTATTGCCGCACGTGCACTTGGAAAATATTACTAATGCACCTTTTGTGGAACGAGGCTGGTAGCCTTCCTAAAATTGCAAAATTTCCTTTCAAGGAGAATCGACCATCGGAATCTTCGCTTAGTCCCTGCTGGCTAATGAAACTAAAGTTTTCAGTGGCTGATGCATGTTGAATTATATGGTGGCTGACACGGAACCAGTTCCCATGTCTGGGATTGGCGGTACATTTACAGCATTTTGCTGACTGGTTACGGGGGTTTTTGCAAGTACTTTCCCGAGGCTTAGAGAATGTCTTGCTGGCCTCGGCAGTTGATTGGTGGGCGGGTCTGAAAATGCTTAGAGTGATGAGATGGTTGCACTTTTGCCTTCTTCCAAGTCATTTCGGAGTTATGCTTTTAACTCTATCGCAACGTAGAGATTATTCAAGAGTGTTGGCATCAACAAGATGATAAGTTAGGCTTCACGCAGTCAAATCGCTACAACCAGCGACACACACTTTTGGCAGCTCTCATGCTTCAGCGGTCGGTGCCACCACCTTCGGCCACGATTGCTGCGGCCACGTTAAGACGACAGATGTCGATGCGCGCTTTTGACTTCAGGTCAGGAGGCAGAGTGGAGAAAGAGAGACTGAACCCCGGTTTATGGCTCAGTTACTGTTTTTGAGGCAGTGTTTGAGTAATGTGAAGTCATGCATGGATTTTTTTTTTTAGTTTTTTAGCGAATTTCGGTCATACCATTCATGTTTCATTAATTGATGGCTTTACCAGCTGTAGGTCTGGCGAATATTCCAATGATTTTATTTTTCGATTCTTTAATTCCAGATTCTATACTGGTTGTGTACTCTGTTGATGCCTCTTCTACCACGGTTAAAATTATTACCTGTGTGACCGTAAACCACTCCCTTGGCGTCAGTGGGGTGGCTTGCGTGCCTCAGCGATACAGATAGCGATACTGTAGGTGCTATCGCAATGGAGTGGTCTCTGTTGAGAGTCCATTCAACCGTGTGGTTCCCGAAAAGGGCAGCAGCCTTTTCAGCAGTTGTAGGGGCAACAGTTTGGTTGAGTAACTCGTCTGGTCTCAACCTAAACGGCCTTCCTGTGCTGGCATTGCCAACGGCTGAAAGCAAGAACAAACTACAGCCGTAATTTTTCCCGAGGACGTGCAGCTCTGCTATATGGCTCTGAGCACTATGGGACTCAACTGCTCTGGTCATCAGTCCCATAGAACTTAGAACTACTTAAACCCAATTAACCTAAGGACATCACACACATCCATGCCCGAGGCAGGATTCGAACCTGCGACCGTAGCAGTCGCGCGGTTCCGGTCTGTAGCCCCTAGAACCGTTCGGCCACTCCGGCCGGCCACTCTGCTGTACTGTTGGATAAAATATTCTGTACATAAAACAGTCCCCAGTTTGGATCTCCGGGCAGGGACTACTCAGGAGGATGTCATCAGGAGAGTATTTGTCTGGATTGTAGCCATGTATGAAAGTAATACATGGACGATAAAAAGTTTACATAAAAAGAGAACAGAAGCTTTCGAAATGTGGTGCTACAGAAGAATTCTGAATAGAATTGGGGAAACAAGGAATTTATTGCAAAACTTGATCAAAAGAAGGGATCGGTTGACAGGACACATTCTGAGACATCAAGGGATCGCCAGTTTACCATTGAAAGGAAGTGTGGGTGGTAAAAATCGTACAGGGAGACCAAGAGATGAACACAGTAAGTAGATTCAGAAGGATGTATCTTGCAGTAGTTAATCGGAGATGATGAGGCTCCCACAAGACAGTGTAGCATTCAGAGCTGCGTCAAACCAGTATTCGGACTGAAGACCACAACAGCAACAACGTGCCCGTACTTTGTTTTCTGGCCACCATAGAGGAATATAGGTGACGACCCTCTGTAATTAATCATTCAATACACATCTTGTTAAAGAAAGCCGTGTTCCAGTGGCTCTTTTGATGGCTATCTATTCATGAAGCTTTCCGGCGTTCTTAGCTTTTCCACGAATAGAAATGCTATCGGATCTACCTCTGTCATTTAGTATTTATTAGATTACCTATTATATTGGTGGCCAGAGTTCTCTAACCATTACCCAGTAATTGCGGCCCTCGGTCAGTTTCAGGTATTTAATACCAGAGTTTCTTATGCGCAACAATCGATATAACCATGTAGCCCACGAGCTTCATGGGGTATTTTTTCAACTCTCAGGATCTGGTGTGATAAATTAGCGAGGTTTGGTCATTTGATACCCACAGTGAATTCGTTGAGGTGATGTATGTTCTCAGAGAACATCGACTTGTGGCATACTGAGGCACCGTAAATCACGGCGCACAAATTGTCCAGACTATATTCATCTAGTATATCATAATGAGAGCACTTGGCGACTTCCAACAAATTTTAAACATAATTTCGAGTCTTTGCGAAATTCATTCTCGCTCCCGTCACGAAATGATGAAAGCAAAATAGTTTATCGCTTACTACATTTTTGTTGTTCCTGCAGTAAAACTTCACCATCAGGCATGATGTTTTGTTACTTCTTTGCAGCTAACTCTATTCGCTTCACATTTGGCAGAAGGTACCCAAATACCAGTTCGTTGCCCTCGAAGGCGATTGTTCATCAGAGACGATGGTATAGTCAGGAGTGCCCTGGGGAAGCGTGATAAGACCACTGTAATTTTCTGTATACATAGTTGATGCGGCAGAGAGGGTGGGCAGGAATCTGTGGCTGTTTGCTGATGATTCTGTGGCGTACGGGAAGGCGTCATCGTCGAGTTACAGCAGTAGAATGTAAGACGACTTATGAAGAATTTCTAGCTTTTGTGATGAATGACAGCTAACTCTAAATACAGAAAAGCGTAAGTTTATGCAAATGAGTAGGAAAACGTACCCTTAATGTTCAAATAAAGCATTAGCAGTGCGCTGCTTGACACACTCACGTCGATTAAATATCTGGGCGTAACGTTGCAAAGCGATATGAAATAGAATGAGCATGTGAGAACTGTGGCAGGGAAGGCGAATAGATTTAT
Organism: Schistocerca cancellata; assembly: GCF_023864275.1. Classification (NCBI taxonomy): domain Eukaryota; kingdom Metazoa; phylum Arthropoda; class Insecta; order Orthoptera; family Acrididae; genus Schistocerca; species Schistocerca cancellata. Next base: position 285,684,563 of record NC_064633.1, on the reverse strand, counting down.
TGGGAGAATTTTAGGAAAGGGTGGCTCATCTGTGAAGGAGAGCGCATACGGGACGCTGGTGCGACCTGCTTTTGTGTACTGCTCGAGTGATTGGGATCCGTACCAGATCGGATTCAAGGAAGACATCGAAGCAATTCAGAGGCCGGCTGCTAGATTTGCTACCGACAGGTTTGAACGACACATATGTCGTACGGAGATGCTTCGGGATCTGAAATGGGAATCCCTGAAGGGAAGGCGACGTTCTTTTAGACTTTAGAGGAACATTAGGAGAAAATTTAGAGAACCGACATTTGAAGCTGACTGCAGAACGATTCTACTGCCGCCACAAATATTTAGAGTAAGGCCCAGGAAGATAAGGTAAGAGATGTAGGGCTCGTAGAGAGGCATATAGTGTTGCTTTTCCCTCGCTCTGTTTCCGAGTGGAGCAGGAATAGAAATGAAGAGTAATGCTACAGGGTACCCTCCGCCACGCACCGTATCGTAGCTTGTAGAGAATGTACGTGGAAGTAAATATAGGCGTACCACTGAATGTACTTGTAAAATTATATTATTGTACTACAGAGAGTTCAGAATATATGACATAATAAACATTGAGATGCATGAATAACTAGCTTTTGTTTAAAACGGAGTACAAGTTACGGAGTACAAATTACCCATACTGTACTCATCCAGCGTTTGATAATGAGAGTACTTAGTACTCATCCAGTGTTGATAATAAAACCCGTACTCGGAGACTTTAAACATAATTCCAAGTCTTTCCTAAATTTTTTCTCGCTTACATGCTTAATGTCAAATATGTAACATATTAACTCATTTGTACTGTACTCTGACGTTTGAAGTTGTTTAATACAAGGGAGTGCGATTCTTTATACAATGGAGGGAGGGCAGTGGGGTTTACTAGTTAATACTTGACGGTAAGGCTCCCAGACTGGTGAGCACTACCCAACAGTCGCTCGAACGATGGTTTTATAAGCTGTTTCTTTCGTTGGTGTGTTATATTTCCTAACACGTGTTCCAGTGAATGTATGTAACATCTGTTCTTTTTCTACAACTATCTTTACGCGATCGTTGCATTTTTTTTCATTCTGGGCAGTCACACCCATATACTTTATGGTCATTATGGTCGCCGGTAATTTGTCGCCAGTGGTGTATCGAACGGGCCGTTTCGCCTGGTTATGCGCAATACGTTACAATGATTTATGCTAACGATCAGCAACACGAATAGTCGACGTTATTCTGGTCGTCCTGCTTTTTGATACTATTTTATGGCTTTGCGACTTTCCTATTGCCATATAATTCAGTTGAATTATCCACATTTTTGTCAATTAAAAACAACTGGAAGCATCCCACGTGCATCTGATTGACTGATTCAGCTGTAAGGCTATTTGTTCACCATAACTTAAATTTTCACATAGTCAGAGTCTATTGTCTTTGAAAAGACACTTTCGGCTAAAACATAAAATTGCTTGAAATTATCCGTCTCTTTTCCAATCACTCATTATGCTTGTATTTACTTCATCAGCTCTCATTGTGTGATTAAAGTTTCTATTTGGGTTTCCTTTATATAAAACACTCTCAATATTATTAATATTATTGAAAGTAAGAATTACATGTTATTCTGAGTGACGTAATAGGTTTCGTGGTGCACAGCTTCCTTAAACAAACCCCAGCAACCTAATACGACAACACTTCTCAATATTGTTTTTAACTCTTCCTTTAAAAATTATTTTCAAGCAACTGAGATATCTCAGTCATAGTACGACATCATAATGCAACGACACTCGTAACTTGTTTCATTTAAAAGACGATGTCTTAATTAAGAGTAATTTGTTAGAACACCCTTACAAATTCATAGATGGTTTTCTTAATACTTTTCTTTGAGATAATTTGATTCCATGTATGCGCTCCTCAAATGCAATCATTTGATATACATATCAGCAACACTGTGTTTAATCTTTATTTCCAAATTTTTATAGTGGTTTTTATTTTTGTATATTTTAGCGCTTCTACCCCACGTCTAGGTAAAAAATGATCGTATGTCGTCAGTGGCCAGGAGTTCCCAGGCGGGAAATTCGGCCGCCAAGTGCAGGGCTTATTGAGTGCGACGCCACATAGGGCGACTTGCGCGTCGACAATGGGGAGGCGACTTGCGCGTCGATAGTGGGGAATGAAATGATGATGAGGACAGCACAACACCCAGTCCGTGAGGGGGGAAAGCACACTCACCAGCCCGTGCGCCCGTGCGTGGCATTCCAACGCGCTGATCGTTCAGCTCTTGGGCGGACACGTCTAGGTAAACAGAGATAGATAAACAAAATGAAATGTAGTTGATGCGTCTTGGTTTCGACATAAATGGTCATCATTTAGTATTTATAGACAAGTGAATTATTATACTTAGGAATGAATGACATCTCTAAACCGCTAAAACCGGTCTGTGATTGAACCAAATTGTAAATAACTGGTATAGCAGGTATTTTTGGTTTGAACGTCCGTTTCCTGAAACATTTCATAACTGTGGAGCACTGCCTGCGAAAAGCATTTTGAATATCAGATTTCAAAAAAAAATTAACTGGAAAAAGGTGGTGTATAGAGCCACTAAAAATGAAGACAGAGCTGAAAATTTTATAGTTGAGAGGGATGAGATAAGTCGGGCAACGCTAAGCTGGTAGGGAATAAGGAAATGTGTCATTGGAACGGACGATGAAGTAGTAGGAATAAAGAAACAGAAAGCAAGATAACCAAGCAAGATACAAACAAAAATAGATCTTCTAAGTAAAGGAAATAGGAGTAAAATAAAAAATATTGAACGATACAAATGTAATTCGGTATTCGTGTACAACACCATTTCACTAGAGCTTATCGACTGTACGCTTCAACTTGTAGAGGCAGACGGGAGACTTCCACACCTTTGTATGAGGATGGGCCATTTCACTGGACGCATCACGTAATTTGCTGTTCCTATAAGTTTTCTGTCGCCCGATTAGTAGTGTAAACCACGTTTCTTTTTACCCTTAAAATATTATAACAGCCTGTAGAATTTCCCAACTTGACCACGTTAGAAATGAGGAAATAAGAGAAAGGAGAGAGACCCATTACAGTATTAGGGATAAAATAGAAGAATGGATGAAGGCATATGTCCCAAGAGAGAACTTTCATAGCAACCTCTTGGAAGAAGAAGAAGAGGGATGTCACAGAAAGAGTGGCAGAGTGGAATCCATCTGAGAGACAATAAATGGAAGAGGATGAGAAAGAATGGCGACATCAAGGCATATGGCGACAGAGATGCAGGGGCCGAGCGGTTCTAGGCGCTTGTCTGGAACCGCGCCACCGCTACGGTCGCAGGTTCGAATCCTGTCCCGGGCATGGATGTGTGTGATGTCCTTTGGTTAGTTAGGTTTAAGTAGTTCTAAGTTCTAGGAGACTGATGACCTCAGATGTTAAGTCCCATAGTGCTCAGAGCCATTTGAAAGAGATGCAGGATGCGGCGACAGCCATAGGACCCCCGCAACGAGGAAGGAAGGCTCTTACCTGCTACGTAAATTATATTGTATGTGCGCCTTAATGTCCTCCCTCCCCCTCCCCCCCCCCCCCCCCGCCACCTTTTTGTCAATCTCCTCCTTCCCCTTCTCGTCCTCCTTCCACTGAAAATGAATGGGTAAATCGATTGTGGTCTTTGGCGTGTGGGGTATGAGAGAGGCCTGTCTAGTTCCTGGATCTGTCAGGACAGTAGTTTCAATGACAGTTCAAAATGGCTGTGAGCACTATGGGACTTAACTTCTGAGGTCATCAGTCCCCTAGAACTTAGAAATACTTAAACCTAACTAACCTAAGGACATCACACACATCCATGCCCGAGGCAGGATTCGAATCCGCCACCGTAGCGGTCGCGTGGTTCCAGACTGTAGCGCCTAGAACCGCTCGGCCACCCCGGCCGGCTTCAATGACAGTATTTCGTATAGTTTTAATCTGTGAACGCTTAGGATCACAAAGTTTCAGAGATTCACTTTCCGTACGTAGTAGAATTCCAATCGTAACCTAGTAAGCCGTAAATACAACTTTCCTGTATTCTGTTAGAACCAACTGCGAAGAAAACTAAACAACAATTTGTTGTGTATACAATTTTTGTTTTAAATTATATAAGAAAAAAATGCTCTAATGCCCTGCTATCATAGTTAAATCCAAGCACGAGAAAGGAAACTAAACTGGACATTTTCACAGCACAGCGTTCTCTTTCTCGAGTCACTTTTAACAGAGAACCCGTATATTGCTGTTTAAAAAATATATTATATGGCTGTTTGAATGTTTATTAGAGTATAGTGTGGAAATCTGAAGTAAATCGGCCAAGAATTTTCCAAACTTTTGCTGACAAATTTAAATAACGCCTTGTCTTTATATAGTATATAGATTTATTGTATCGTCCAAACATTGATTTGTAAGGTCTCGTATTCCACTGACAGAGATACCACACAACACGTTTTCCTTCGTAACATTTGGCTCAGCGGTTTCCAAACCAGGATTCACCATTTAAAAATGTTCTGTCTGTCCTTGTCCATCAGCCTAGTAAATCTCCATCAGCCACATTTAAAAACACACTGTGTCATGTTGTTCGCACACGTTCTAATTTCCACAGCCTCTTTTATGCCTGAGTCCAATTTGCTTGAAGCGTGGCCTGTAAACTGTCTCTGCTCCAATACTAGTTTCTTCTTATACGTTAGGTTGTTTTCCTAGGTTTCAGTAGTTCATATGCTGGTATGTTCACTGCAACTCTGCGAATTTGTTCTAAAAAGTCAGTCCGCCCGAAAGACTTATCATAATTGGTGCGCTCACATCTTAACCTTAGGCCAACAAGAGACGCATCTTCTCTTTTGTCAGACATTTTGCCAACTGGTCGTGTATTGGTCATAGTCTCCGTGTAACTGTTTGAATCAACCTGCAATTGCTAATGTACTCTAGTCCCAGACTGTAGGGTCCTCACAGCCAAGAAACGTATGAAACCATTAACTCGATGTTACGATATTTATAACGTATTACTTCGCTTACTTATCTCTTTGTTATCCATTTGTGATATCACTTTCATTTTCTCCCTTTATTTATTGACAGCACGCGTTACGCGCTGATATGTATTTCATGCACCCAAAGTACGCGTCATCAGTTCCTTCCACTAACAGCTGGCAGTCCTCTTTTCCCAATATCTCACTGTACTAGTATTTATTGCGACGTAGTTCGTCGGCCAAACCTCGCAGGAAATTTTTTTCACTTCTGCCATTTATCTAGCGAAGATGGACAGCAGAGCAGGTCTCGGCCGCCTTCGTGGCCGCCGGGTGCTTGCGAACCTGCGAATGGACACATAAAGCGTTTCATGGCCTGGCGACGTATTGCTGCCAAGATCACGAAGGAACGACACACGCCATAAAACCTCTGCTGTCATAGCTCACGTTCCCAATGAATGAATCCATTTCCTCGCATGTCGAACGACCTCTGCCCTTTGCCGTAAGAGTACTCTGGCGCAATGATGTCGGTTAAATTCTGCCCCTAGACGTTGAGTACAAGGAGGCGATAGGAACAACTCGGGAGGCGAGCTAGTGAGTACAAGGGATTCTCAATCAAGAAGCGTCACATCAAACGGTGTTTGTCTACTGTAAGTTTTCAAAATGGCTTCAGGTGATGTTGACCTGGTCTCCTTATGAATTCGCTGCGATACTCTTTCGTCGTTGTCGTCGCGAAAGTACATCAAAGTCAGAGAAAGAAAAATAGACCAGGTCCTAGTAGGATTCTCGATCTGATGGTTACGTACAAATTTATATATATATATATATATATATATATATATATATATATATATATATTGATACTCGCAAACTCACTCATCATATATATATATATATATATATTGATACTCGCAAACTCACTCATCAAAACCTATAGGGTATTTCCCATTAAACTAGTATCATGAAATTTGACATAAAGCAAGGTTTCACAGTACAAGAAAATAAATAAAATCAGAAAATAGTTAATTTGCAGTTACATGACACGAAAAAAATTTCCTTTGGTATTCTTTATCCGACTTCAAAATTAAAATTGAAACATTCTCGTAGGTTTTGAGATTACTGGGGACCATTTCTTGCCAGTACCAATGTCGGTATATATATATATATATATATATATATATATATATATATATATATATATATATAGACAGTTCATCTATCCTCGGAATCAAGAACCTCGGTCATTTTTTCCTGTTACCGACATTGGTACTGGCAAGAAATGGTCCCCAGTAATCTCAAAACCTACGAGAATGATTCACTTTTAATTTTGAAGTCGGATAAAGAATACCAAAGGAAATTTTTTTCGTGTCATGTAACTGCAAATTAACTATTTTCTGATTTTATTTATTTTCTTGTACTGTGAAACCTTGCTTTATGTCAAATTTCATGATACTAGTTTAATGGGAAATACCCTATAGGTTTTGATGAGTGAGTTTGCGAGTATCAAAATATGTGCCATAAATGACCATATCTTTTGATTGCATTGACGTAGAAGCTTACGTTTATTACACTGTCAAAGGACCCTAGACCTTAGTACGTAAATAGATTTCGACTTGATATGTCTACTCGTTCCCGAGAAAAGTGTATCTCAACAACGGACGGACAGAAATAGTCGGATAATAAATTTAAAAAAAATGTATGATATACACTCCTGGAAATTGAAATAAGAACACCGTGAATTCATTGTCCCAGGAAGGGGAAACTTTATTGACACATTCCTGGGGTCAGATACATCACATGATCACACTGACAGAACCACAGCCACATAGACACAGGCAACAGAGCATGCACAATGTCGGCACTAGTACAGTGTATATCCACCTTTCGCAGCAATGCAGGCTGCTATTCTCCCATGGAGACGATCGTAGAGATGCTGGATGTAGTCCTGTGGAACGGCTTGCCATGCCATTTCCACCTGGCGCCTCAGTTGGACCAGCGTTCGTGCTGGACGTGCAGACCGCGTGAGACGACGCTTCATCCAGTCCCAAACATGCTCAATGGGGGACAGATCCGGAGATCTTGCTGGCCAGGGTAGTTGACTTACACCTTCTACAGCACGTTGGGTGGCACGGGATACATGCGGACGTGCATTGTCCTGTTGGAACAGCAAGTTCCCTTGCCGGTCTAGGAATGGTAGAACGATGGGTTCGATGACGGTTTGGATGTACTGTGCACTATTCAGTGTCCCCTCGACGATCACCAGTGGTGTACGGCCAGTGTAGGAGATCGCTCCCCACACCATGATGCCGGGTGTTGGCCCTGTGTGCCTCGGTCGTATGCAGTCCTGATTGTGGCGCTCACCTGCACGGCGCCAAACACGCATACGACCATCATTGGTACCAAGGCAGAAGCGACTCTCATCGCTGAAGACGACACGTCTCCATTCGTCCCTCCATTCACGCCTGTCGCGACACCACTGGAGGCGGGCTGCACGATGTTGGGGCGTGAGCGGAAGACGGCCTAACGGTGTGCGGGACCGTAGCCCAGCTTCATGGAGACGGTTGCGAATGGTCCTCGCCGATACCCCAGGAGCAACAGTGTCCCTAATTTGCTGGGAAGTGGCGGTGCGGTCCCCTACGGCACTGCGTAGGATCCTACGGTCTTGGCGTGCATCCGTGCGTCGCTGCGGTCCGGTCCCAGGTCGACGGGCACGTGCACCTTCCGCCGACCCCTGGCGACAACATCGATGTACTGTGGAGACCTCACGCCCCACGTGTTGAGCAATTCGGTGGTACGTCCACCCGGCCTCCCGCATGCCCACTATACGCCCTCGCTCAAAGTCCGTCAACTGTACATACGGTTCACGTCCACGCTGTCGCGGCATGCTACCAGTGTTAAAGACTGCGATGGAGCTCCGTATGCCACGGCAAACTGGCTGACACTGACGGCGGCGGTGCACAAATGCTGCGCAGCTAGCGCCATTCGACGGCCAACACCGCGGTTCCTGGTGCGGTGTGTGTGATCATTGCTTGTACAGCCCTCTCGCAGTGTCCGGAGCAAGTATGGTGGGTCTGACACACCGGCGTCAATGTGTTCTTTTTTCCATTTCCAGGAGTGTAGTTATATATTAACAATTTTGTATTTTTTCCTGTAGGTGTAATGCGAAACCTCTATTGTTGCTAAATTTCGTGATTCTAGGTCAACGGGAGCTATTCTATGTGTTTTGATGAGTGAGTTTTTCGAATATCAAAATATGTGACATAAATGGCCGTATCATTTGATGGTATTGACGTAGAAGCTTACATTTATTACAGTGCCATGAGATTATAGACTTAAGTGTGCGACATAAATTTTAACTTAATACTTCTACCACTTCCTGAGAAAAAGGTGTCTTAACAGACAGGCGGACGGAGAGACAGATAGACATTCGGATAAGAAATGACAAAAAAAAGGTTTTCGTTTGATATTACTACAAATTCACGATTTTCGGATTTGTTTCCTTTACTTGTGTTGTGAAACATTGTTTGTTGCCAAATTTCATGACTATAGGTCACCGGGAAGTACACTGTGATTCTGCTGAGTAAGTTTGCGAATATTAAAATATGTGACATATAAAGTGGCCATATCTTTTGATTCCATTGACTTAGAAGCTTCGTTTTTTACACCGCCAAACTAATTGTACACCTTAGTACGCGACATAAATTTCAACTTCATATGTCCATCCGTTGCTCAGAAAATGGGTGTTTTAACAGGCGGACAGACAGGCAGACAGAGAGGCGTACAAAAAAATGATCCTATAGAGGTTCCGTATTTATAGACAAGGGCACGGGAGCCTAAAACAGTGAATAACGCTGTCAACTTAATCAACATATCGATTTCCGTCTTTGAACCCGACCGATAGAGGAAGAGAGACTGAAGAAATGAAAATCTATGCTGAAATTGTTTTTGTATACAAATTCCATTCAAGAGACAGATAAAACCCAGCTGCAGAACTCGGAGCCTATCTTTATCACTGAGAACTGAGAATTGAACAGAAGGCTCTCCACTTCGAAACAACTGGCAGAGAGTTTTAATGTCTGCTACTTGCTTTGCCGATTTCATTCTTGTGTAACACCACATTTCAAAAGCTTCTTTCCTCCTTTTGTCTGTATTCAATATTGTCCACATTTAGTTTCATAGAGACTACACTCCAAGCAAATACTTTTAAAAATGACTTCCTAACACTTAAATTTATATTTGATACTAATAGTTATTGACAGAAAGGCCTTTCTTGCTACTGCAATCAAATATTTTATAAGTTCTTTACTTCTGCCATCACCAATTACTGTGGAGCCCAAATAGTATAAATCGTCTATTACTTCCTTTCTGTCATTTTCTAATCCTATTCCGTCAGTATAATCTGATTTAATTCGATTACACTCCTTACCTTTGTTTTCCTTTTGTTGTTGTTCATATTTTAACCTCTTATCAAGAATATCTGAACCCTGGTACTACTCTATTCTCTAAAAAATCAAAATTACAATCTCACCACAGCTATTTAAAGGAGATAGGAGCCTGGGATCACTGGTAATGGATAATTCTGTGATTATTATACAATTTTAATTTGGCTCAAAAAAATTTTATTATTAACTTCAATTCGGACATTTGCCCTCTTACTGATACAATATACAAATCTTCACTTTAACAGAATTACATAAACAAGAGTAAGAATCATATTATTTTGCATCCACAACCAAAATCATTGATAGTAAGGACGGTGAATAATCATTCACAAACAATCGTTCTTGTTTAACCATATCACTAAAGACTAATAACATTATACACTTGCAACCAAAGATACACAGCCACACAATACCACAACTCCATAAACAACAAGAGATCATAAATCTTAATAAAACTGAACTGCCCACATAAAGGACCACAGTGCAACATGCTTATACTAAAAATACAAGGTGGGCCTACCACGGTCGCAAAACTTGCACACAGAAATAAGAACAAGTTGCTTGTTCATTAAAGATACAAAATGATTAAAATAGGTGTTAAATAAGAATGGCTACTAATAACGCAACCAGTAAAATAACTTACAGAAACGCTAATATTATAATAGGGTGGCCTCAACTAATAGACATAATGACTCAGAATGATTCCCAAGTTGCACTTAACTTTAGAGAACAGCGTTAAGGCCCATAGCAGAGTCTGGAAGCAATAACGCTACGGCAGGCAGACAATACGAGCGTTCACTGCCCACAGCTTGTGCACAGGGTCACATAACAGGCGGTATATATTTATATACAGGGTGGTCCATTGATAGTGACCAGGCCAAATATCTCACGAAATAAGCATCAAACGAAAAAACTACAAAAAACGAAACTCGTCTAGCTTGAAGGGGGAAACCAGATGGCGCTATGGTTGGCCCGCCAGATGGCGCTGCCATAGGTCAAACGGATATCAATTGCGTTTTTTTAAATACGAAACCCCATTTATATTACATATTCGTGTAGTATGTAAATAAATATGAATGTTTTCGTTGGATCACTTTTTTCGCTTTGCGACAGATGGCGCTGTAATAGTCACAAACGTGTAAGTACGTGGTATCACGTAACATTCCGCCAGTGAGGACGGTATTTGCTTCGTGATACATTACCCGTGATAAAATGTACCGTTTACCGACTGCGGAAAACGTCGATATCGTGTTGATGTATGGATATTGTGATCAAAATGCCCAACGGGTGTGTGCTGTGTATGCTGCTCGGTATCCTGGACGACATCATCCAAGTGTCCGGACCATTCGCCGAATAGTTACGTTATTTAAGGAAACAGGAAGTGTTCAGCCACATGTGAAACGTCAACCACGACCTGTAAAAAATGATGATGCCCAAGTAGGTGTTTTAGCTGCTGTCGCGGCTAATCCGCACATCAGTAGCAGACAAATTGCGCGAGACTTGGGAATCTCAAAAACTTCGGTGTTGAGAATGCTACATCAACATCGATTGCAACCGTACCCTATTTCTATGCATCAGGAATTGCGTGGCGACGACTTTGAACGTCGTGTACAGTTCCGCCACTGGGCACAAGAGAAATTACGGGACAGTGACAGATTTTTTGCAAGCGTTCTATTTAGCGATGAAGCATCATTCAGCAACAGCGTTAACGTAAACCGGCATAATATGCACTATTGGGCAACGGAAAATCCACGATGGCTGCGACAAGTGAAACATAAGCGAAATTGGCGGGTTAATGTATCGTGCGGCGTTATGGGAGGAAGGATAATTGACCCCCATTTTATCGATGGCAATCTAAGTGGTGCAATGTATGCTGATTTGCTACGTAATGTTCTACCGATGTTACTACAAGATGTTTCACTGTATGACAGAATGGCGATGTTCTTCCAACATGATGGACGTCCGGCACATAGCTCGCGTGCGGTTGAAGTGGTACTGAATAGCATATTTCATGGCAGGTGGTTTGGTCGTCGAAGCACTTTTACCCGTTCTGACGTCCCCGGATTTCTTTCTGTGGGGAAAGTTGAAGGATATTTGCTATCGTGAGCCACCGACAATGCCTGACAACATGCGTCAGCGCATTGTCAATGCATATGCGAACATTACGGAAGGCGAACTACTCGCTGTTGAGAGGAATGTCGTTAAACTTATTGTCAAATGCATTGAGGTTGACGGACATCATTTTGAGCATTTATTGCATTAATTTGATATTTACAGGTAATCACGCTGTAAAATCATGCGTTCTCAGAAATGATACGTTCACAAAGGTACATGTATCACATTGGAACAACCGAAATAAAATGTTCAAACGTGCCTACGTTCTGTATTTTAATTTAAAAAGTTACCTTTTACCAACTGTTCGTCTAAATTTGTGAGCCATATATTTGTGACTATTACAGCACCATCTATCACAAAGCGAAAAAATTGATCCAACTAAAACATTCATATTTCTTTACGTACTACACGAATATGTAATAAAAATTGAGGTTCCTATTTTTAAAAAACCCAGTTGATATCCGTTTGACCTATGGCAGCGCCATCTAGCGGGCCAACCATAGCGCCATCTGGTTTCCCCCTTCAAGCTAGACAAGTTTTGTTCTTTGTAGTTTTTTCGTTGGACGCTTATTTCGTGAGATATTTGGCCCGGTCACGATCACTGGACCACACTGTATAATCCGACCGGCACTACAATGAGCGGTCCCGACAATCCATAACCGCGCCGACGCCAGGTAAGAAGCAGTCTTAACAAATGGCCTGCAACACAAAATAGATTTCAATGAAAAGAAGGTCAAATCTCAGCCACACTGGAACAAATAATAAGCACACCCCCAAGTTCGTACGGAGCAGTACTCTAACATTATCCGTCTCCCAGGAAATTAGCGGGAAAAGCACTTCTACATTAAATAAAAGTACCAAATGCTGCCGTGATAAATGATTAAACCATCAACTCTACGGCTGCCGGGCACGTACACAACCACAGCCAGTCCGAAAGCTGGCAATATGCGCTAAAACAAGTTAAAATTTGCATGAAAACCACTTAAAACATACACTCCACGGATAAACAGAAACGAAATGTGGAATATAAGTCTCCTTAAAAATAGCCACTTTGGAACCAAGTTCAGAACCATCTCTGACAGCTACCCATGCCACCATAAGTTTCAACAATCCTCTTAGTTGGATACAGAAAAAAAAGTCACACGTAACTTGGATCTTGGGAATTACTATCTGGGATGATGTTCAGCGTGAGACGACGAACCCACCACAATTTTGCACTTCAAGGCTCCCAATGATCGGCACCGTACATCCGGCGCGCCGAAAGACAAGGGCGCATGCACCACCTTTAGGGACGCGGGATTGTTTTCAGCAGAAGTTGGCTCGTTGTACGCCGACCGGAGACACCCCTGACACACGTTCACCCACAAAACCGCCGGGGGAGGAGTCAAAGACAGCAAGGCAGTCGAATATCGATATCAGCGATGGAAGTGGAGCAATCTAGCGCCAGCCACCGCGGCTCACCATCTATTCCAAGTACTTTGCTGTCTCTGAAAGAATTACAGAGTCCTCGACAAACCTTAGCTCTTTAATTTCTTCTCCTAAACTTCAACTCCTTTTCAAAGTTTCTCCTTAGTTTCCTTACCAGGCTTGACCTGTGTTCAGACTGAATAACATAGGGAAACGGCTACATCCTATCTCATTCCCTTCACAACTAACGCACCCCTTATAATTGCAGTCTGGTATCTCTGAAAGCTGAGAAAACCTTTTTCCCCTTTTATTTTAACACTAACAATTCCACAATAGCAAAGAATGAATTCCAGGCATCGCTGTGACAATCTTTTGTACATCTATAGGCGTTATAAATGTATGTTCGTCTTCCTCCGGTTTCCGTTGTAATATATACTGTCCAATCACATTAATGCGATCACCTGTCAGAAGCCTGAATAAGAACAGTTAGCAGAGCAGGCCACTGTGAGACATGCGGGAAGAGAGTCAGTCAGTCTCTGGATGGTACCGACACGGATGTGGAGCCTTGTCGACTCCTGTGCCATGGCCAGTGGCGTTAGGTTTCTTGGTTGAGGATCCGTGGCGCCTTCAGCTCGACCGAAGTAGTCCCACGGATTATCTTTTGGGTTTAAACCGGTGAGTCTTGTGGGCAGGTGTATACGGTAAACTCATCCTGGTGCTATTCGAACAACACACGCACACTGTGAGCAATGTGAGACGTTGTATTGTCCTGCTGGTAGATGCCATCCTGCAAAGGAAAAACAGTGTGTAAGAGTGGACACGCCACTCAAGGATAGACGCATACATTTGTTGATCCATTGTGCCTTCTAGGATGACGAATCACTCAGGCCGTAACGCCGTACACGCCAACGCCCATCTGTTCGATGGAGCATAAAACGTGATTCTTCTGAAAAGGCCACCTGTCACCACTCAGTTGCGGTACTGGTGTGAAAATTTCAGCCTGAACATCTGTCAGCATGGGTGCATGAACTAGGCATCTGCTGCGGAGACACATACGCAGCAATGTTCGCTGAACGGTCGTTGAGGGACACTGTTGGTTGCCCCTTGGTTCATCTGGGCGGTCAGCTGCACATCAGCTGCACTTCTTTTCGGCCGCACACATATCCGTATCCGTCATTCATCCCTGTCGTCTATGGACCATGGTGCCTCGGCGCCTGTTTTAGGTAACGCTAGTTTACCATGCACGGTTTATTTAACCACGGTTTATTTATAAAACTTAGGGGTTTTAGACATTGTGGCCCATAAGCCAATGATCATGCCATTTTGGACGTCAGATATAACGCTCCGTTTCCGCATTACGCCAAAGACTGCACTGCTTCCCGCATTCGCTCGACACGCTTTATAAACCCTCCACCGATAGTTGACCAGCTGCCATCTATGAGTCGTTTTTGCACGCTGACATCGAACATACTCGATAGTCACATTAATGTAAGTGGCACGTGAAAGTCGTAGTGTCGGTATTTTCTCGCATTTAATAACACTCCTCCGGAACTCAGTCTGATCTTTCCCAAGGTCATCTTTCAATTATTTTTTCAGTGAAATTTATTGACAGTTTAAAACTGTGTACTAGACAAGGACTGCAACCACCAAACTTTGCCCTTTGTGTTCAAGTGCTTGTGTACTGTTTGGAAAACTATGAATACCACTAAATCGAAATGCTTTAGCATTAACGGGATAGGAATATTACTTTTAGGCAATAAAATGTCATGTGGAATGAGACTAAAATACCCATAACAATAGATTCCTGTTTTATGGTAGAAAAGCTGGCCGCGGTGGTCTAGTGGTTCTAGGCGCGCAGTCCGGAACCGCGAGACTGCTACGGTCGTAGGTTCGAATCCTGCCTCGGGCTTGGATGTGTGTGATGTCCTTAGGTTAGTTAGGTTTAATTAGTTCTAAGTTCTAGGCGACTGATGACCTCAGAAGTTAAGTCGCATAGTGCTCAGAGCCATTTGAACCATTTTTATGGTAGAAAAATAGTGTTTTTTAAAAAAATATCATTTTTCCTTACCTTCAATCTCAACGATTCACAGCTTAATGTAATCAAACTGATCTGAAATTGAGACAGTCTCATTTAAAGGCAACTGGTAACTATTACTGAACCTATGGAATTCCAGTCCCAAAGAAAGGAGGTGTTGAGAAATTTGAAAATTACCGAACTATCAGTTTAGTAAGTCACAGCTGCAAAATACTAAACGAATTCCTTACAGACGAATTGAAAAACTAGTAGAAGCCGACCTCGGGGAAGATCAGTTTGGATTCCGTAGAAATGTTGGAACACGTGAGGCAATACAACTTTTCTTATAAAATAGATTAAGGAAAGGCAAACCTACGTTTCTAGCTTTTGTAGACTTAGAGAAAACTTTTGACAATGTTGACTGGAATACTCTCTTTCAAAATGGCTCATGTGGCTCTGAGCACTATGGGACTTAACTTCTGAGAACTTAGAACTACTTAAACCTAACTAATCTAATGACATCACACACATCCATGCCCGAGGCAGGATTCGAACATGCGACCGTAGCGGTCGCGCGGTTCCAGACTGTGGCGCCTAGAACCGCTCGGCCACTCAGGCCGGTCACTCTCTTTCAAATTCTGAGGGTGGCAGGGGTCAAATACAGGGAGCTAAAAGCTATTTACAATTTGTACAGAAACCAGATGGCAGATATAAGAGTCGAGGGGCATTAAATGGAAGCAGTGGTTGGAAAGGGAGCGAGACAGGGTTGTAGCCTCTCCCCGATGTTATTCAATCTGTATATTGAGAAAGCAGTAAAGGAAACAAAAGAAAAATTCGGAGTAGGAATTAAAATCCATGGAGAAGAAATAAATACTTTGAGGCTCGCCGATGACATTGTAATTCTGTCAGAGACAGCAAAGGACTTGGAAGAGCAATTGAACGGAGTAGACACTGTCTTGAAAGGAGGATATAAAATGAACATCAACAAAGCAAAACGAGGATAATGGAATGTAGTCGAATTAAATCGGGTGATGCTAAGGGAATTAAATTAGGAAGTGAGACACTGAAAGTAGTAAATGAGTTTTGCTATTTGGGGAGCGAAATAACTAATGATGGTCGAAGTAGAGAGGATATCAAATGTAGACTGGCAATGGCAAGGAAAGCGTTTCTGAAGAAGGGAAAATTGTTATCATCGAGTATAGATTTAAGTGTCAGGAAGTCGTTTCTGAAAGCATTTGTATGGAGTGTAGCCATGTACGGAGGTGAAACGTGGATAATAAATAGGTTAGACGAGAAGAGAATAGAAGCTTTCAAAATGTGGTGCTACAGAAGAATGTTGAAGATTAGATGGGAAGATCACATAACTAATGAGGAAGTATTGAATAGAATTGGGGAGGAGAGGTATCAAGACATCACCAGTTTAGTACTGGAGAGCAGCTTGTAGGGTAAAACTCGTAGAGGGAGGCCAAGAGATGAATACACTAAGCAGATTCAAAATGAAGTAGGTTGCAGTAGGTACTGGGAGATGAAGAAGCTTGCACAGGATAGAGTAGTATGGAGAGCTGCATCAAACCAGCCTCTGGACTGAAGACCACAACAACAACAACAACAACAACAATGGTGTATTGCACGTAAAGTAAGAGTAAAGGTGATTCAGCAGAAGAGAGTAGTGAGAATATTGTATAATGCACTTGGTCATACATTATACGCAAGACATTGTTTAAGGATTTTGGGTTTATTACATTCATTTTCCAAGACATTTACTCAATAATTACATAATAAAAATTAGTCTCAGCTGAACTGCAATTCGCACAGTTAGACTGTGTTTACTGTAAATTGACTGATTTCACTTGGGTCTAGCGGGGAGCGGAGGAAGTAAGCCCGGCTCCCACACAGAGCCATACACGGTTACGAACTGTGCGGGAGGTAACAAGCCACACTTGACTCCTACAGCGATGGCACCATAAACCGTGCTTCGTGCCTATATGGAAGCAGAAATCACGCACAGAAGTAAATAATCCCTTAAATGATGTTCGCAACACATCTCAAATGCTCATATGAGTCCTCAAGTTAAATAAAGAACGTAACTGCTGAAATAGCCAAATGGAAAGTAAACAGTACTAAATACAGTTAAGTGCTAAAAAGTATCACAGCAGACGACATTGGTTATCTCACGCAGTACTGTCAACTAGCCAATGTTGGCCACAGCCAAAAGCAATACACTACCGGCCGAAGCCGTCCAGCTTCTACCTATTTGGAACTAGGGAGCGGTCGACCAACTTAAAGTGAACACACTGTACAACGCAAGGCACACCGACTAGTCTCATGCAGACTTTGCCCTCGTTTCTAGGGCCCAGAGTAGAGTTATGTACTCTGGTGCAAGGTTATCCAACAAGATCGAGTCTAACATAAAGCAAAAAATTGAGAAGCCGTACCAATTCACAAGATGCTTAAAAACATACTTCGTTAGAAACGGTTCTATCACTTCTCTGAATATGTATTTTTAGGGACTGAAAACTTCTGTTAGATACAAGGCAAATATCAGTGCTCATTGTCAAACTGTATGAGTAGTAATAGACTGTAAATAGGTCTCAGCATTTCCATATGCTGGTAAATATGTTCTTTGAAAGTCAAGCACACGTGAAGCTATTAAAACCAGGTAAACAGTAGCTACTCTAACTGTGGCTTGTTGAAAGAAGTAGGTATCTTTCTAATTTATATGATTAAGTTTAGCTGGCATAAGCATGACTAGCACTAAGTAATGCAGTGGTAGTGTATTGTTAATATAGCATATAGATTAAGTGTATCTCAATTTCTCCTTTCTTAACGTATAACTGAGCTCGTTCCACATCCTGAGAGCTCTCTTTGTTGACGAGATCTACGAAACACGATGAATGAATGTAAATCTTCGAACTGATAACACATTGGATACACGAGAGAATCCTCTGTCCTGTGTCCCGCCTGCTTCGGATCACATATTCAGAGGTCCGATCAAATACCCCTCTGGCCATACAGATAAAGTTTTTCCGTGATTTCCATAAATCACATAAGGCAAATGCTTGGATGGTTGATTTGAAAAGGGCAGGGTCTATTTTCTTCCCCACACTGCCCTAACACGAACTTGTGCTCCATCTCTAGTGACGACGATGTAGATGGGACGTTTATTTAATCTTCCTTTCTTCCTTCAGTTAATGTGTTTGGACCGCAAGTGATACTGTATCCAGCATACTTTTCTGGAGCCAGATGAGTGAGTCGGCTGCCATTTTTTTGTTGCAGGCGCGGCTGGTAAGGAGTGCGGCGATGAAGCAGCTGCCGATCCTACGGACGCTCAGACATCCCAACATCGTAAGTGCTCTACCGTAACTTTACAGAAATTTGCTTCCAAATCAAGCAATTTAATTAGCTGATACTAATAATAAGCACATTATCTGATCAGAAGTGTCCAGACCCCTATTAGTGGACACTAATATGGGGTACACCTTTCGCCTTGATGACCATTTGAACTCTTCTGGGGACACTTCCAGTGAGGTGTGTGAAAGTGTGTCGAAGAATGGCAACACATTCATCCTCAAGAGCAGAAATTGGGGAAAGTAGAAATGTTGGCAATGTTGTTCTAACTCGGCCCAAACGTGTTCCATTAGTTTCAAGTCGGAACCCTGGTCAGACCAGACCATTTCAGAAATGTTATTGTCAGCAAACTATTTCCTCACAGACGCTGCTTTATGGCAGGGTCCACTATCATGCTGACACAAACAATCATTATTTTCAAACTATTCCTTTACTATATGCAGTACACAGTGCGGTAAAATATATTCATATCCTTCGATGTTTAACGTTTTCTGAAGCGGAATGAGAGACCACATCTCAACCAAGAAAGAAACTTCCATTCCATACTACACTATTCGCACTACACATGACGGCAGGTAACATTGTCCAGTCGTACGGAGTGTAGCTAACGACGAGCTGCTCGCCCATTGTACCCCATTTTTTTTATTTATAACGCACGATCATTTTGATAGCTGGATTGTTGATAGCTCTTTGGAACCTGTTTTTTATGGCTTTATCGTATCCAAGGACTTGTTTCGGACTTTCACCCATCTTCAATTTGCATAGTACAATAGATCTGCATCTGTAGCGTTTTTATTTACAAGATTTTTGATGCTACAGCTGCGCTTTCCAAGTTTTTGCACAGGGCAGCTGCTGCTTCCAAACTGCAGTCACTAAATAGTTATACTTATCAAGATTTAATGTATCATGCAAGTTGAAGATAGTGAAAGCCAAACTGCGTACTTGCATTAAATAAAACTATACAAACGAAGTGGTTGATTGCTGTATTTCTTCAAATAATTCAATCAACAGCCACTGAACACAGTCACCATTAATACCGAAAAAATTATGTTGTTCTTATTCACTACAGTGTAAATACTTTTTTGCATAGTGAAGCTGAGTCACAGAATAGAGTTAAAGCCTTTATAAATGAGTTACAATTTTCGTACCTGTCAACAGCTAGAGCCCGCGCCAAATACCGTTGCTGGTGGAAGCGCCAGACATCAGGGCACCTGTGGGAAGGGTGGTAGCGGTAAGGGTTGTGGGCAGGTATAGGGAAAATGCCGAGCGTTGGAGAGAAAGTGCCGTTCTAATCTGGAGCCTACACTCACATTTTTTGTAAATATTAAGTGTAGCCCCTCCGTGTTCACACTTGCATGGTGGCCATTCAAAAAGATCTGCCACCCCTGCTTTGGTTAGTATCTAAAAAGAATTTAGCCGAAAATGCAGCGATCTATTTTCTCCTGGCTTGTTAACCATTTGTAACTTTCAGCGAAGTGTCACTGTAAGTAGGCTGTTCAGGTTTTTATGTTGGTAACGCCTCGTAGTGCTCTGTATGAAGATCGCTGACTGCGCTGTGTGCAGTCTGTGGCTGGTTGGACTCATTGTTGGAATATTCGCTAGTGTAGTGTTGGGCTGTTGGATGTGAACAGCGCGTAGCGTTGGGCAGTTGGAGGTGAGCCGCCAGCAGTGGTGGGTGTAGGGAGAGAGATGGCAGACTTTTGAGAGGTTACTATGAGCGGACGACCTGGACGTGTGTCCGTCAGAAAAAGGAAATTTCTTTAATTGGATGCCACAAAATTATATATATATATATATATATATATATATATATATATATATATATATATATATATATAGTGTCTTCTGTAGTTAGAATTCTTTTATTTAGCTGGCAGTATTGGCGTTCGCTGTATTGCAGTAGTTCGAGTAACGAAGATTTTTGTGAGGTAAGTGATTCATGAAAGGTATAAGTTATTGTTTGACAGGGCCATTCTTTTGTAGGGAATATTGAAAGTCAGTTCCGTTGCTCTAAAATATTGTGTGTCAGTTTAGTGTTGATCAGAATAAGTAAAGAGAAAACTTAGTACTTTGAGTTTTGCCCAGCTGTTTGAAAATCAAATAATGTAAGAGTTTTTCCAGCACTGTCATTCTTTACATACAAAGGGGAAGTTTCATCACGAGTGGCGAATTTTGAGTAAAACCTACACATATCACTTGTGCCATGTTAAAATTTGTTCCTTTTGCCAAATACAGCGGAATTTACACAATCTCGCCTCATTAGTATGTTGTGCAGACGCAATTACGAGAGAATTCTGAAATAGTGGTTTATTAAGTTTATTAACTGAGAAACCTTATAAAAAAAACACATCCTCAGTACAAAATAAAGGTTTAATGTCTTCATTTACGTTGTTCCAAAACCCACTGCATTTCTCATTTCACCAGCTATCGATGACCCTTAAAAACTACATTCTTTCATCAAAAAAGTTTGTATTTAGTGGAATAACACCCTAGATAACGAAGTTTTTCATAATAACCATACGGAAAAATCCTCTCCTCTTTGCATACTATCATTTGCCAAAATCTCATCTCGATGTCTCAAACCGTTTATGAAATATGAGAAACGTTGTGGGTATTTCACTCTGGCTTTATCGTTGGGGCGGTAGGATCGCAAACGAGTGTGCTGCATCACATCAATGTTCTCGAGATTGGTGACAGATAGACGCCTCTACGCAAGTCTAAAAAAAATTCAATATGTTAGATAAATTTCATGTAAATCAACATATTATGTAATATGCACCAAACGCAAAATCATAGCTGCATCTATTTTTCACGCCAACTTTTTCGAATTTCGCGCAGTGTCTTACTTCCACGTGAGTATCACAATAACTATGACCGTTACCTAAATGATGGGCACATCATAATGAAGCTGATATATAAAGCTACTAGTAAAGCATTAATTATTTTTTTTTCAGACTGGTTTCTGTAAAATCGTTTGAGAAATATTGCGGGGCGTACGCCTCGATTCCGTCATGGCCTATCGGCTGAGGTGGTAAAACACCGTGAGCAAAAGGATATCAACTGCAATAACTAATAAAGTTGGAACTATCCCTATCTATGCTACGCAAGACGCCCCCTTCTACATTCAGACACCTGTTAATATATTTACCAATCTTCTAGAGTCATCAGAAGAAGAGTATGAATCAGCTGAAAGCTATGCTGAACAAAATGACAGTGATTCTGCAGGACCTTCATCAGTTGCAAACGGCTTTAATCAAACGGAAGTGAACTACATAATTAGCCATCTAAGTCTTCCAAGAAAGTGGCCTGAATTGTTAGCTTCCAGGCTGCAAATGAACACTGCCTGTTACCGCGAACAAAAGTCACATTCTGTCGCAAACGAGAAACATGTTTCCTGCCATTCTTCATAAAGGAAAACGAATTTGCTTTTTTTTTTTTTGCCAGTGTTGAAGGACTGTTCGTGAAACGATATACGGATTTGCCCACCAGGTGAATGGCGGCTATACAACTCCAAACGCAGCCTAAAATGTCTTCTTTTGCATAATGTGAACAAGTACAAGAAAATTCCCAACTGATCACTGAGTTGCTATGCTTGAAAATCAAGCGGCTGTAGGCACAGTCTTGGAGAGTATCTCAATTCTGCAGCCAATAATGGGTTATCTGCGTTTATCTCAAGATAAGTAATTCTCTTACACCAAATACCCACGTTTTATACGCCGATGGGACGCTAGAGATAAAGATCACACCAGGTGAAAATACAGCGACCTCTTGGTGAATGCATGATCGTTGAAGAAAGAAAATCATCACAGACCTTTTGGCTGATAGAAATAACATCGTACTGGAATCACTGTATATCAAACTTGTATTAATGAAGCAGCTAATCAAGGTTCTGAATAGACATGGAAAATGGTTTGGCTACGTAAAAAATGTCTTACATTGAGTAAGGAGAAAAAAACAGGTATATTTGATTGATATAAATCCGTCAGCTGATAAATGACCGGAAATTTCAAGGCTCAATGAGGAATCTGAGGCAGCTGAGTGGTCCTCATTCTGCAAGGTAGTAAAGAATTTCTTTGGAAACTGTAAGGCTCCTAACTATGAAGAACTACTGGAGAATAGACTCACTAGTTTTTGTGCACTTGGTTGTAACGTGAGCATAAAATTACAGTATCTCCACAGCCATTTCGACGGGTTTTCAGATTGTCTTGGTGTTGTAAGCGAGGAATAGGATGAGTGTTTTCTCCAGGAAATAAGTTCAATGGAAGAACGCTATCGTGGAGTATGGGCTATACGTACGTCGGCGGCTTGCTGTTGGAGTATCCAGAGTGTATTTCCGAGATCAATGCAACGGAGAAGCCACAGAAACGATGTGCCAGTGACCTAATGGAAGGAAACTAATGAACTTAACGCGACTTATGTGTAAATAAAAGATGGTCGTTAGATCAATTCAACCGCTTAATAAAAGTGGAAGTGCTTGAGTCATCTAAATGTCACCTGCATTTAATTGTATGTGAGTAATGTAGTTGTATATGTGGAACAGTGTGGTTAGATTAGCATATAACGTGGACAAGCTATATCTAGAAAGCTAGAGCTAATGGGACAAAAATTGTAAGCATTTTTGTAATAAGTGGCCCAAATATAACCAGGAAAAGGTCAAAATTTTACTGCTCCAGAATCACTGTTCCCCAGCGTTTTTAATTGACGCCACAGCATTCTACACTGAAGCACCAAAGAAACTGATATAGATTGAGTATTCAAATACAGAGATATGAAACCAGACAGAACACGGCGCTGCGGTCGGCGGCGCCTGTATAAAAAATGGTTCAAATGGCTCTGAGCACTATGGGACTCAACTTCTCAGGTCATCAGTCCCCTAGAACTTAGAACTACTTAAACCTAACTAACCTAAGGACATCACACACATCCATTCCCGAGGCAGGATTCGAACCTGCGACCGTAGCGGTCTCGCGGTTCCAGATTGTAGCGCCTAGAAACGCACGGGCACTCCGGCGGCGCCTATATCATACAACAAGTGTCTGGCCCAGTTGTTAGAATGGCAGCTTATCAAGATTTAAGTGAGTTTGAACGTGATGTTCCAGTCCACGAGCGGTGGGACACGGCATCTCCGAGGTAGCGATGAAGTGGGAAATTTGCCGTACGACCATTTCACGAGTCTACCGTGAATATCAGGAACCCGTAAAACATCAAATATTCGACACCGCTGCGCCCGGAAAAACATCTTGCGAGAACGGGACCAACGACGAACGAAGAGAATCGTTCATCGTGACAAAGGTGCGACCCTTCTGCAAATTCCTGCAGATTTCAGTGCTGGCCCATCAGCAAGTGTCAGTGTGCGACCCATTCAACGAAACATCATCGATTAGGGCTTTCAGAGCCAGAGGCCCACTAGTGTAAGCTTGATGACTGCACGACGCAAAGCTTTACTCCTCGTCTGGAGCCGTCTGCATCAACATTGGACTGTTAATGACTGGAAACATGTTGCCTGGTCGAACGAATCTCGTTCCGAATTGTATTGAACGGATGGACGTGTACGGGTATGGAGACAACCTCATGAATCCATGGACCCTGCATGTCAGCAGTTGACTGTTCAAGCTGGTGAAGGCTCTGTAATGGTGCGGGGAGTGTGCAGATGGAGAGATATGGGACCCCTGATACGTCTGGATACGACTCCGACAGGTGGCACGTAAGTAAGCTTCCTGTCTAATCACCTGCATCCATTCATATCCATTGTGGATTCCGACAGACTTGGGCAATTCCAGTAGGACAATGCGACACTCCATACGTCCGGAATTGCTAGATCGTGGCTCCAGGAACACTCTTCTGAGTTTAAACACTTCCGCTGGCCACCAAACTCCCTAGACACGAGCATTATTGAGCATATCTGGGATGCCTTGTAACATGCTGTTCAGAAGAGAACTCCAGCCCTCGTACTCTTACGGATTTATGGACAGCCCTGCAGGATTCATGATGTCAGTTCCCTCCAGCACTACTTCAGACATTAGTCGAGACCATGCCAAGTCGTGTTGTGACATTCTGCGTGCTCGCAGCGGCCGTACACAATATTAGACAGATGTTCCAGTTTGTTTGGCTCTTCAGTTTATATTTCACTTCATCTGCATGAAAGAGCCGAACGATGGCGAATAGCAGAACACGCAAGCGCAAATCGCAGCTGTGACCTTCCACGTCTATTTGCTCTCTCAGACCCGTCTGTGGTTGCCAGTTACGTTGTAATGTTGATGCATTAAGTTGTTCTGAAAGCGGTGCTGATATTCAAGACAATGAAAGCGGGTTAAAAGCTGTGAGCTATCCGGGGAAGTTAATCTTGCATTACTGAGCAACTGTTTCACCAGGTATCCAGTTTAGCTTACCAAATTCCCAACCAGACTAACATTAATTATAATCTTTTAATAATCATCGTACGACAACCGGTGATACATATATAAAAAGATAATTTAAATAAAAAGAAATAATTCAGTTTATATTTGGACATTTTTTTTAACATTGATCATTGTTCCGTTAAACTTTCAGCATATTAAACTTGATTCATAACTAAACTGGTGATTTATTTAATATAGTGAAAATGTGAGTTTGTAATCTTATGGAACACATCAAATAAGGAGCCGAGATTTGGAGACTGCATACATCACTACATTCATAAAATAACACACGAAGAACGTTGAAACATATGCAAGAGGAAATTAACCACAACCAACCGATTCAATTTTCAACCAAAGAAGTTACATTCGCAGCGCAATCCTGTCTGTCATGAAATTACCACACACTGGTATACTAAATTCATACTAACTTTCTGTGAAATTTTCCCGAAAAGAATAGCTGAGGACTACTTTGATGATTACACCACATGCTTCACGTGGTCAGCTTGGTTTACACAAGGAGTGTAACTCCACAATAATTTTGATAATTAAAATAAATTAAACCGAAACGCAATTTACAAAATAAAAACCTCGAACTGGTTACTATCGTCTTACTATTAACCTGATGGGTCAAACAATTGTATAAGCACGTGGTACTGGTCTCACAAAGAAACATAAAGAACCATAAATAAAAGTTGCTATATTGAAAAATATTGTCAAGACAAGACGTTATAATCTCACGCACATTCGCATTTAAGACTGATGATCTTTGTCAGAGTTATGGATCATCAAACACGTGGTTCCACTTTAATCACAAAGTAGTGACAAAGCAACTACTGGAAGATATTCTGAACTTCACACTCAAAATTACACTGCGTTGCAATTTAAAATAACATTAGATATTTTAGATCTAAACCTGAAATAAAGGTGATTAAATTTTCAGTTAGGCTGAACTTGAGAAATCCATTGTCCTACAGACTTAGCAGAGACGCGCTTAGCCAGAGATCTTACCACTTCAGACGCTCGCTGCGGACAGACTGCCGTGGGCCCCTACCAAGGGTGCTTCCAGATACAAAACGGAAGTGACCAGAGAGGCAGCTTCCTATACCAACATGACAAGGGACGGACAGGATCATACTAAGAATAGAAACCTCTTTGCTTTTAGAAAGCGCAGCTACCCGTTCCGACGTTGGTCCTACTGTTCTCTAGCAGACAGGCTTGTCTGCTACCATCAAGCATGCAACTAGAAATACATTTGCTCATTCATCCTTTCACACAGAAGGGAAGGGGGATGACAGTATCTTATCATGTACAGTATATAAAAGAAAGCGGATGTAGGTTCTGTATGAGACTGTGTGACATGAATTACATAAAAAATGTGTTTTAAAGTGTAGTAGTGTGACAGATCGTTCTTGATTATGTGTAAAAGTAACACGTTCCACTGCTCAGTCTCCTCCCAGATAGTCGGAAACACCACGGTAAATTTAGAAGTGGAATGTATGCCGTAAATGACAACAGTTTTAAACAATTAACATGAAAGAAATCCAACAGTGACCTTTCATAACCCCAATGCTCCGGGAAAAGAACGTGCAGGGAATTTTCTGGCCATTCTAAGACATTCCCAAGCAGGCTTCTCACACCCAACTTAAACTGAAATGTGAAGAAAAGGCAAAAGGTCTCCAGCTATTTGCTAAAACACAATAATTTCAACTCTCTTTAGAATCTACCAATTTCAGAGAGAAAAATAAAATAATCTGTGACACTTATTTAAAAGATAGTGTAGACCTAATTCGGTCAGCAAGTAAAAACAATGGTCCCTGTGTCATTAATATGAAAACAATTTCTGGTTGTTACCCTTATGGAGTTCACAAGTATTTGCTCATTGCAAGAGCTAACTGATTCTAGTAAAATTTGTGGCTGTTTATTAACAAGAAAACTTTATGAAAATAGCAAAGGTGCCACAGAAATTTAAAAAAACATGAAAATAACATTAGTATTATAAAGCAGAACATTACAATGCACAATCCTCAAAAGCAAAAAAAAAAAGATAATAAGAGAAGAAACATGTTTTACAAAGTGGTTATCGCAAGAATATTATATATCTTATAAAACTAATAATTTGTGGAATTAAAATAACTTTGTGGCACTAATTTAATCACTCTACTATATTTCAGTTAGTTAGCAAACAATGATCACTGTGTCGTCATACTGAAACTACAATCAGTTACGTGATTGTTACCCTTATGGGATTCCTCACTATAAATATGCCTCATGCAAAGGCTAATCGATCACAGTCCAATGTGAATAAATAGCTATCTGACTGATCAACGAAGCAATGCACAGGAATGATTTAACAAAACAAAATATCACAAATCTAATACATCACACAAAAATAAACATTAAGAATAGAACAGCTCTGAAAGTACAGTAGTCAACATCTAAAAACAAAAAAACAAAAACACCAATAAACAAAACACCTGCAAAATACAGGAGTCAATGCCTAAAAAAAACAATAAATAGAACACCTGCGAAATACACGAGTCAGTCTAATAAAAAAACACCAATAAATCGAACCCCTGCAAAATACACGAGTCAAAGTTTCTCTGAAAGAAACACACGTATATCCATTGGACTAAGAACCGTATAATCACTGTTCACTGGCACACTCAGTAGTTCCACTGTTCCGAGGCACAATATAAAGGAGGGGGGAGGGGTGGGCCTCGGCGCCGCAGCTGTCAGTAGGGATTTTTATCCATCTGTTGCGTGCAATCCCGCCGTCTCTGCCCTCGCATGAAGTTTCTCTTAGTGGCCCATGTCACGTACATCTCGATTTGGTTCATTGTTTGTGTTGTCAGATTCGTGCGGTATCCTCGTTTGACTCGCCAGGTTGATATTCCTGGGCAAGGATGACACTTAATGGCTCTTCTTTGTGGCACCCTTAGCGACCAGAGAACATCGAACCATGATTTACTGTCGCCTGACAGTGGGCATCCGCCAGGAAATATTGATAGGCGTCGTTGAAGTCTGCCAGTTTCTCTGGACAGTACGTGTCAAAAGGCTCCATGCCCTTTGTGTTGTTAAATTCTTGAGTTATCCTCAACTGGCTCGCCAGTTTGTTATTCCTGGGCAAGAATGACACTTAGTGGCTCTTCTTTGTGCCACCCTTAGCAACCACAGAACACCGAACCATGATTTACTGTCACTTGACAATGGGCTTCCGCCAAGAAATGTTGATAGTCGTCGTTGACGTCTGCAAGATTCTCTGGACAGTACCTGTCAAAAGGCTCCACGCCCCTTTATCCCCTGTCGTTTCACCGCGGCCGTCTCGTCACTGTCGCGTGCGTGTGCCTGTGGTGCATTGCCGGCAGATGGATTTCCGCGCGGTGGACCGCTCGGCCATCTCAGGTCACTGCCTCAACGAAGGGTCGCACCAGTGCGGTCGGCCATTAGCTCCGGGTGCAAGAGAAATTGTTTGCCCTGTACCCTTCTTTTGTTGTTGACCGCACTCCCGAAGTTGCCGGTTGACAGTGTGTCCTGCTGAGAAACCCGCCTGTTTGCAACTAGTCCTCCTCCTCGCTGCTCCCGCTGTCTCGTAAGAGTTTAGCTGGTTCGCTTTCACATTCTCAACTGCATTCACAAAAATTGTTCATCATAGTTATGTGATTACAAAATGTCATACATAATACCGCTTAGTATTGTCTTTCACAATTTTTAAGAAAAAAAAAGTGAGACTTAATTTTTTTGCAAATAAAAATGTTACATGAATTGACAATATAAAAATAAAATTTAAATGACTTGACAATATAAAAAAAATAACAGTGAAATGACTTGACAGTATGAAAATAAAAATTAAGTAAACTGACAATATAAAATCTAAATCCACATCACTAATGTGGTATGCTTCAAATTTAAACAATTCACTTGCGTTTTAATAAATCAAACGCTACTTATTAATTCACTAAAATGAATAGGATTATGCCTTGTGCAAGTATGGGCCAGGACAGCATAGGGTTCACATGTTATTTACAAACACACATGCACACCAGTTGTCTATACTACAAACTAACTACCGATAAACATGTAATACTCAAAATTCTATTTCAATCCACTACTAGTTAATCCAACAAGCTACTTCAATGCTACTTCAACACAGTGTTTATACCACTACAACATTGTTCTAATTCGTCCTCTTCTTGATGCTCGCGGCATATGTCTTGTCACATGATAAATATGGAGAAACTTTCCTTAAACATAGATAGTGAAAATAACAATGTTTATTTACACGCCAAAACATTTATACCAGTTGACACACCTGATAAGAGACTCACAATTGTACATTTATCATACTCATATGTTTATACATAAAACAGTAAGACAATTTCATCTAGAATTACGTTGTCACAAAAATTAATCACACAGATGACTCTGAGAAGGGTAAAAATATTTTCATCATACAGTTATTTTGCCTTTGGTGGTTATTCTGGATTCATTTCTCATGAATGGCAAAATTGTGGTCTCCTCTATTCTGTAAAACAGTTCCATCTTAACATCCTATCGAACTTATAACTGACACAAAAGATCCGAAACCCCCTGTAGTTTAAATGACAAATGTTTTGCTTCATCCTTATTACATTAAACCAAGCTTTCCTTCGGTCCCATAATCAAAATTATTAAATCTTCCTCTACCTTCGAGAGGGAAATTTCTTCAGCTCAACTCATATAGGCTGCAGTGCATCCCGCACCAGCGGAAACAGTAAGCTGTAATGCTCACAGCATCAGCAAAACACATAAACGTCACTTTTCTAGGACAAGTATTAACACAGAATAATTTTTCAGGCTATGGCTCAACATCAATCAATCCTACAAAAAGAGGATCCATATTTCTGTCCCATTCTCCATTTGCTGGAAAACTGTTCGTCATTTGACTACCACAATAATATTTAGTGCCCACATAAATTACCCAAACCACAGTTCTCCTTTCACCTTAAAGGGAATCAATCTACTTACGAAATCCACAAACAGCACTCTACGTACTCAGCTATAAAGAACAAAAAAGACATATATCATCAATATTAACATATCATCGCATATTGGAAAGCCATTGATTAAACAATCGTTTTATTGCATCCTGTTTTCGAAATTCTAAACTTACTCACTCCTTTCTCAGAGTTCTCCTATATTAAAATATTCATACAGTACGCATACTACAGTAAGAGATCCTCATTTATACTGACAGATATAGAATAGTAATAGATAGATAGTAGCACTGAAAGCAAAAAATCGGAAACAAGGCTACTAACAGCTGGGGACCTGGGTTTGCTAGACCCACAATACCCACAGATCGGATATTCCCCTGAGTTTTGCATTAATTCAACACAGATCTTGTTTCTCTCAGGAGCGACTCTTTTCAATTTACACAAAAAAACCATAAACAGCATTTTACTCGTTCACAAAAAAACCTTTTATCTTCACATTTGAACCAACCTAAATCCTAATTGCACAAGGAAAGAAAAAAAATCACAAACATCACTTCAATCAATCACATAGAAACATCTTTATCATTATCGCTCATTTGTTCCGATCGGGCACCTTCTGCACTGATCATTTGTCATTGCCGGTTTTGTTCATTTCCATTTGCTGGATTATGCCTAGGGTTAGCTGGCCGAATTTCAACATCATGTGGTGCTCCGCCTACAATCCTATTCCCACAGTGTTCATCGTAGTATCGATTCTGGTTGCCGTACGTGTTGCGTTCACTATCTTGTCCACGTCCTCGATCATTTCCGTTGTTCCACCTGTGTTCGCGACTGTTACCCCAGTTTCTATACGGCCGGTCCCGATTATTGTTCCGCTCGTGTCGCGACGACCAGTCACGCCGTTGATTAATACTACGGCCACGACTGCGGTCACGCTGCTGTGCCCCGTAATAACTTTGTGCCTGATTAGGCGGGCATTCTCCTTTATTATATTCCAACTCTTGGAGAAGTGTCTTAAACGTTTCCACGTCCTCTTTGCATCGTCCTGCAAGAATGAAGTGGCGCAAGTGCATTGGCAATTTGGTGATGCATATCTTAATTAGTTCCGCAGGCCCGTATGGGTCGTATAGAAGTTGATTCGCCTGCAGCATGTGGTCGAACAGGCGTGCTGGGCTGCCAAAACCAGACTGGTTCACATTTGGCAGCATAATTATGCCATGCTTGACCCTATCTTGTGCCGCTTCCGACAAATAGGCGGACAGAAAGGCTTGTCGAAACTCACGAGTGGAGCTGCAGTGTCGCGCTGCCAACCTCATGCGAATCGCGGTTCGCCTTCCAAATAGCCACATATATATTCTATCTTATGTGAACTTGCCCAGTCGGGGGGAAGACAGAATTCAAATTGCTCGAGCCATGCTCGTGGATGTATTTCTTTTTGCGAATTTCGAAATATCTCAAACTTTCTCACCGTAAAGAAATGTTTGGAATCAAATCCCCGCATTTCCTCCCGGTGAGGCCTTTGAATATTTCTATTTTTC
This sequence comes from Schistocerca cancellata, assembly GCF_023864275.1. Lineage (NCBI taxonomy): Eukaryota > Metazoa > Arthropoda > Insecta > Orthoptera > Acrididae > Schistocerca > Schistocerca cancellata. The sequence continues at coordinate 285,653,340 of NC_064633.1, read as the reverse complement.
TCATGTCTGCCCCTCAAAATATATTCTTCCCTGTAGCCAAAATCTCCCTCGTGGCCAGAGTCCCTCTCTGCACTGTTCGTACAGCACTTTTTAGTGCTATTGGCGAGTTCAGAATCACACCCCATGCGGCTTTCCAGATGCGCCACGCGTTCTTGTAATTTGCCTGTTACAGTTTTGTGCCGCCTGTTCACTTCGAACTGTCCCTTCTGAAATCTAAGGCGTGAACGCACTTCCTCGGTCTCCGTGACCGCTACCGGTGTAGTATTGTTATCACTCTCCGTCACCTTCATCGTGCCTACGATGTCCGCTAATGCCGCAATCTTATCAGGTATTTGTCTGTTGTCCTCTGCCCCAGTCTGCTTCAATTGTTCTGCTTGCTGTTCGAGTGCGTGAATCGCTTGACTGTTGTCTGCTACTGTGTTGCTAACGGACGCGGGGCAATGCGTTTCCGCCTCCTGGACCCTGGATGTGGTTCAAATGGCTCTGAGCACTATGGGACTTAACATCTATGGTCATCAGTCCCCTAGAACTTAGAACTACTTAAACCTAACTAACCTAAGGACAGCACACAACACCCAGCCATCACGAGGCAGAGAAAATCCCTGACCCCGCCGGGAATCGAACCCGGGAACCCGGGCGTGGGAAGCGAGAACGCTACCGCACGACCACGAGATGCGGGTCCTGGACCCTGGAGACTACCTGCTCCTGTTCCCTTTGGCATTCTTCTCTCAGCGCTCGGAAGTTCCTAAGTAGCTGTTCCTCGCTCTCTTTCGATTCCGCATCGCAACTCCGCTTGCCCTGTTCTAAGGCTTGCAGGCGCTCATTGGTTTGTTCAAATGTATGACCTAATTCTTTCATAATATCACTTTTTATTTCGCTTGCCAGATTGTTTATTCTTTGTGAGATATCATCGAACACTCTCTGCATCGACTTGCCGACTTTATTTGTCTGCTGGATTAGTTTTTCGTCTATTTGTTTGCCTAGCTCGCGGACCGATTTTTCAGATTTCTGCCACATTTGTTCACCTAGCTCTCGGATCGATTTTTCTGATACCTCTGCGTTTTCTTTATTTTTATGCAATAAGGCTTTCTTGAGTTCTGCCAAATCAATTTAGTTAGTTGGAGGCAAATAAATTTCTGGCTCTGCTGTGAGCCCGTTCGTCCTGTTTTGCATTTCATCTGAAGTGTTCCCCCATTGCATTTTCGGAACCCTCTGACGCGTTAATATTCGAAATCAAATTATCCTCTTGGTCCATGTTATTTAAGTTGTTGGACCGCGTCTGCATTAGTTCAATTTATACCCGGTAAGCAACACACTGATCAGAATAAATGTATCCCCCAAAAATTACGACAGTCACACGAAAGGTACTCAACCTAGTACGCACATTTTTCACACGCAAAACAATTTTATTATATCTTTGATCGAAGTCAGTGCAATTTACAAGCGATAAAAAAAACACACACATATAAAACACACAAATATAGAAAACAAAACAACAACACAAACAACACAACGCCGCTCAACAAAGCTGTGAATCTTTTGAAAGTCTGCTCCAAAACAAAGCAAAAGTTGTTTGAGCGCTGCAGAAAAAAAAATTAAGATTATAGAAGGCTCGCAATCTAACATTTCAGAGATTCCAGAGTCTAGCGGAATCGCAGAACACAGTCACCATGTGTAATGTTGACGCATTAAGTTGTTCTGAAAGCGGTGCTGATATTCAAGACAATAAAAGCGGGTTAAAAGCTGTGAGCTATCTGGGGAAGTTAATCTTGCATTACTGAGCAACTGTTTCACCAGGTACCCAGTTTAGCTTACCAAATTCCCAACCAGACCAACATTAATTATAATCTTTTAATAGTCATCTTACGACAACTGGTGATACATATATAAAAAGAGAATTTAAATAAAAAGAAATAAATCAGTTTATATTTGCACATTTATTTTAACATTGATCATTGTTCCGTTAAACTTTCAGCATATTAAACTTGATTCATAACTAAACTGGTGATTTATTTAGGATAGTGAAAATGTGAGTTTGTAATCTTACGGAGCACATCAAATATGGAGCCAAGATTGGGTGACTGCATACAACACTGCATTCATAAAATAACACACGAAGAACGTTGAAACATATGCAAGAGGAAATTAACCACAACCAACCGATTCAATTTTCAACCAAAGAAGTTACGTTCGTAGCGCAATCCTGTCTGTCATGAAATTACCACACACTGGTATACTAAATTCATACAACCTCTCTGTGAAATCTTCCCAAAAAGAATAGCTGAGGACTACTTTGATGATTACACCACATGCTTCACGTGGTCAACTTGGTTTACACAAAGAGTTTAACCTCCAACTGGTTATTATCGTCTTACTATTGACCTGATGGTCAAACAATTGTATAAGCACGTGGTACTGGTCTCACAAAGAAACATAAAGAAAAGTTGCTATATTGAAAAATATTGTCAAGACGAGACATTATAATCTCACACACATTCGTATTTAAGATTGATGATCTTAGTCAGAGTTACGGATCATCAAACACGTGGTTCCACTTTACTCACAAAGTAGTGACAAAGCAACTACTGGAGGATATTCTGAACTTCACACTCAAATTACACTGCGTTGCAATTTAAGATAACATTAGATATTTTAGATCTAAACCTGAAATAAAGGTGATTAAATTTTCAGTTAGGCTGAACTTGAGAAATCCATTGTCCTACAGACTTAGCAGAGACGCGCTTAGCCAGAGATCTTACCACTTCAGACGCTCGCTGCGGACAGACTGCCGTGGGCCCCTACCAAGGGTGCTTCCAGATACAAAACGGAAGTGACCAGAGAGGCAGCTTCCTATACCAACATGACAAGGGATGGACAGGACCATACTAAGAATAGAAACCTCTTTGCTTTTAGAAAGCGCAGCTACCCGTTCCGACGTTGGTCCTACTGTTCTCTAGCAGACAGGCTTGTCTGCTACCATCAAGCATGCAATTAGAAATACATTTGCTCATTCGTCCTTTCACACAGAAGGGAAGGGGGATGACAGTATCTTATCATGTACAGTATATAAAAGAAAGCGGATGTAGGTTCTGTATGAGACTGTGTGACATGAATTACATAAAAAATGTGTTTTGAAGTGTAGTAGTGTGACAGATCGTTCTTGATTATGTGTAAAAGTAACACGTTCCACTGCTCAGTCTCCTCCCAGATAGTCGGAAACACCACAGTAAATTTAGAAGTGGAATGTATGCCGTAAATGACAACAGTTTTAAACAATTAACATGAAAGAAATCCAACAGAGACCTTTCAACGTTATTACAGCGACGCCTGCAACACCTGACTTTTAACTTCATTCATAATACAGGGTAATTCAAAATTCTTGTTAATCGACTTCTCGTGGCTGTAGACGGGACTTAGTAGAAACGCCAGGTTCAAATGGTTCAAATGGCTCTGAGCACTGTGGGACTTAGCACCTGAGGTCATCAGTCCCCTAGAACTTAGAACTACTTAAACCTAACTAACCTAAGGACAGCACACATATCCAGTGTGCGATTTGTGCTTTTACCAGTGGGGGGGGGGGGGGGGGGGATGTCTTAGGGGGTTAGTATAATTACATACGTTACTAGCTTGGACCGCGGCGTTACCCATGGTTAAACAGTTATTTATAAATAGATGTTAATGCCGAAACTCACTATGCACACGTATACACTATCAGAAAAGCCATCCCTTGTTATATCTTTAAAAGTTCATTATAGGTAAAGCTTATTTACAAAATCATCTACATACAGGTATACGACGGGAATTCAAAAAGTAAAGGCACATTTGTGAAAAGCTGTACTTATTCTGATGATAGAAAACTGAAACATGCGTTATTTTTCTACGTAACCTCCCTGGACTTAATGTAGTTTTCCCGACGTTTTACGAGGTTTTTTTTTTATTTCATCAGAAAATACGTTTTTCGGTTGCATCTGTAACCAATTTTGCACCGCAGCAATGACGTCTTCATCACTTTCAAATCTTCCGTTAAGGGTCCAAACATGTGAAAATCACTTAGAGCCAGGTCTGTACTGTATGGTGGATGTTCCAGCACCTCGAATCTCAACTTCTTTTTGCGTCGGCTGTTCGTTTGGCAGAATGTGGGCGAGCGTTATCTTGCTGCAGGATGACACCTCTTCACAGTTTTCCACGACGTTTGGATCTGATTGCAGGTTTTAGTTTCGTACGCAACACACCACATCCACCATACAATACAGACCTGGCTCTAAAGCCTCGTTTACGCTGGGGCGACGTCTTGCAACATTGTGGCATGCTACGGAAATGTGGCGTGCGTCGCCTTGTAGCATGCTACAAAAGGCAACATCTTGAGGCGTATGTGGCATGCGGCAGGTTAATTTATACCAAAGCAACAAAATTTGTGCCACACGTGTGTCGGTCTTGCAGTATAAATGATGATAAAGTATCGCAGCGGCGGCCTACTTGGTACTTGCACATGCAGCTAACAACGGAAATGAAAACCAAAGGAAAAGAAAACGATGGTGGAAGAGAAGAGTATTTAAAGAAGGTCTACGAAATAGTATCCTAGGAACTAGAAGCACACGATGGTGCGTTATTTAGTAATATGTGCTTTCGTCCCAGGCGCGTTAGTCCGCGCCATTCCGTTGCCAAAAGGTGGCCTAACGGTAAATGTTCGCACAGGCACCGGGCCGGTCACAATCCTGTGTCAGGGCCCGGGGTGGGAATTTCAGCCCCCAGATCACCCAACTCTGCGGTACGACTGCTGCGGTATGACTGCCACACTACTTCCCTCGCAAGCTCGCAAGTAAACGGATGACGCACCTTAGACGAAAGCAACAATGACAATATGAGAATGGTGGTTTAGTTCTAAATGTTTTGAAATGCTTAACTACTACATAACACTTTTTCAAAATTAATAACCAAACATATTAATAATAAGACTGTATTAAAAACTTCCAGTGTTCGGCTCCACAAATTTAAATTATATGAGTTTTACTCCAGTGCATGGGAAATAAACATCCCAGGTTGGGATGCATAAACTAAAGCCAGAGGAGGGGATGGTCTGATGCAGAGGGGCGGAAATCCCCCCCCATCCCCCCTGCAAATCGCACACTGCACACATCCATGCCCGAGGTAGGATTCGAACCTGCGACCGTAGCGGTCGCGCGGTTCCAGAGTGAAGCGCCTAGAACCACTCGGCCACAAAGGCCGACTGTTTGTTTTCAGTTCACATTTTAATGGCTTCTGTTCACTGCATTTGCACAGTTGTAGCGAATGTGTTGCTAAAATTTAATGTTCTGCGTATCACATGGATATTGCCAAAGGGAGCAACAAAGATAAAGTAAAATCTAAGTGTTTTTTTCGTTCTCTAAACTAGGTAGCAAGGAAGCGTTTCTGTTAAACATAGGTTACCGTTCATCAGAAAAAGAAGAAATTGTCTAAAGGAGCTCCTGTAACCCAGTTATATTCTGAATAACTCTGAGCTCTAGAGTTTGGATTCTCCGCAACACAAACTTATTCGCCAGGGACTGGCGTCGAATATAGATAGACATTTATGACTTTTTCAGATACATAGCTTTGGCTGCAGCACAGATTTTAAGGAAGCCGTGATATATTTTGTCTAATTTGGGGCGAGTGCTAACTTGATGCATCGTAATCTGAGGCCGCACCAGCGATCGATACAGGGTGGAAGGATGCGCGCCTCACCACGCTCTCGCAGGGGCTGGCTAGTAGCAGGTAATTATGCTCCCAACTTAATATCGGCTAAAGGGTCGTGTAGAAGAACGCTGGTACCGCCTGCTTATTGCAAAGGTTTTCGGCCATAGATGCAGGAGATGCTTGACAAGAATCAGTTATTGGGTGCAGTTGTAACCTGTTAGTTCAAAATGATATTGAAATCGACAATCTCTTTAAGCGCATCGTTAAAGAGAACGTTATGTAGTGTCTTTACAGCAAGCCCGAGTCAAAAAGACAGTCCATGAGTGGTGGCCTGAAGATTTCCAATGGAAAAATGTTCACGGCACGGCCATCTGCATATTACGTGACGAGTCCGGTCTTCCAGGTGCGTTTCTTTTCGTGTACCCCGCCTCTTACCACATGCTTTTCGCGTTCTTTCTCAGAGTTTTTTCTTTGAATAATATGTTGATTCCAGCGTTTCGTCGAAGTATTAGCCCTGATGCAGTTTCGTAACGTTTTTAGTCGTATCACGAACGATGAGCAATGCCCCTGTTACATGCTTATTCAGTGTTCTAAACAGTATTACGAAGCTGCATTACGTGCTTAATCCACAACATGTTGCAGCTGATTTCATTAAAAACTGTTACTTCACCTAGAAATCAACAGTGATTTGTCTTAAAATTACGGGAGTTGCGCTTTCCCACAGAAGTTACACTACCGCATTTTTTCCAAAGGCTTTCTATAAATCTTGGTCCTAGTGTAAGTAGCATTTTAATAGCAGTTTCCATTTATAAACTGAAATTTCCAGATTTCTGTCGGTCGTTGACCAGTTCTATTTCGTGAATCTATTAAGAGGACGACGTCGATCGTTATATTAATCCTTCTTTAGAGCTTATGGCTGCTTGCAAGAAAATATATATTTTTGCATTATCTCTGCAGACGTATTTCTGCGTGACCATTTGAAGATAAGTATCATTAAAAAAGTTACTGTAAGCTGTAATTCAAAACATATACGTTTTTCCTTGAAATTTTTAAGCTTTATACACTTGCACTACATGAATAAGTACTTTTACTGAATAAAGTTGCAGCTATAGGTCCAATCGCAGTATATTGTAATCTCAAATACAGTGAGAATTACTGAGCAGCATCTGATTGAACCAACAACTCAAAAGCAACTGAGTATAAACAACTGTTTTATTACATTTAGTTACAGAAATGGCATCCGAACACCCTCCACAAGTAACACTGCAAAATCCAAAAAGTAATGTGCCACCTCCTTCAAGACACGGGATACGGTACAGAAAAATAAGTAATTCTAAAGATTGAACTGTACCTTCTTTTTTACACGGCTGCTAAGGATTTAAGTACCTTTGTGCGTCTTTTGCAGAGAACTGATGACTCTTGCTCTTCATATTGAGGGTAACGAAACCGTTAGCCTACCGACAGAGGCCCATTCACTTGGTAATTGTTGAAATGTCGCTATGTCCTGTTGCGATATTACAGAATCTTTCCATAGTTTTGATCACACTTTGAGTAAATTATTTATTTCTCCGGTAAACGCCTCACTGCCATGTTGATTACTGAATACTGATGCGGCACGCACATCTACGTATATTTCGTCATGTACTTCACAGAAAGCAGATACCCAAATCCGTATCTCCCGTGGATAAACTTATCCTGTGATCGCTGGTTCTCCATGATTCCCGGTCCACGGACCCATTTCATATGTTCATGTTAGCTTTGTACATCGTCCACACACATTAACGTTACCGCCTATCAATAGCCTGAATAACTACCTCTTGTAGCACGGATCACTGTAAGACGTGCAGGAAGAGAATGAAACTGGTCCTGAAAGATACAGACACGGGTTTGGAGCCATGCGATTCCAGTGTCATGGTCACCTGCGTTATGTTTCCATGTGGAGGACTCATAGCGCGAAGAGCCCTATCGTGGTGGTCCCGCAGTTTTCCGACAGGATTTAAATCCTTAATCCGGAGAGTCTGGTGGCCAGGTGTGTACGGTAAAATCTAGGTGTTACTAGTTATAATCCATTGTTAACTATCAGGTACAACAACCGCTTATGGATTTTTTTTAATAAACACAGTCTCGGTTGCAAAATTGTTTTTATTAATACCTTCCTCTCTTTCCTGAGCCTTGTCCCGCGGTTGTGCAGGGTCGGCCATGATTAATCGGATGTGGCATGTTAATGTAAGGGGTGGTCAGATGCCCTTCCTGTAACCACCCTGTACTGCCCAGGATGGAAGTAGTGTACCCCACTTGCCTGTGTCTATTGTAAACCATGGAAGAGTGTGTCAGACGTCTGCGAGTCGTGTAACTGAGGCGGAACGTGGGGACCAGCCCAGTATTCACCTAGTGGGATGTGGAAAACCGCCTCAAAACCACATCCGCTGGGCGGATTCTATTCGGGACCAGTGCGCCTACCCGAATCCAGGGAGTTGCGCTTAGCGCTCTTGGCTACCCTGGCAGGTGTTTTTATGAATACCACTTAACTGTAATTGGTATTAATAATAGCAATCTTGCAAACAAGAGCACCTTTATTTTAAAAAATCATTGAGGTGCTCTCCGTAAAAAGCACATACACTGCCTGCTGTGTGACATGCTGCACTGTCCTCCAGGTGGATGTCATCATGTCGAGGAAAAACACACTGCATTCAGGGACGGATATGGTCCAAAAGGATAGATGCACTCTTGTGTTGATCAAGTGTGCTTTCCAGAACGACGAATCACCCACGGAATGCCTTCCGACCTGCATCCTTCCGACGATTGTGGTAGGGTGTTTACTTTCAGACGTCTCACGCCGTATGCTCTAACGGCCATCTGTCCGGGGGAACATAAAACGTGATTCATCTGAAAAGGCCACCTGTCACCACTCGGTGGACGTCTACTTGCGGCACTGGCCTGAAAATTCCAGCCTTCGTCGCCGATCGACAGCAGTCCGCATGAATGCATGAATCAAGCGCCTCCTGCGGAGACCCATAAGCAGCAGCGTTCGCCGTATGGTCGTTGAGGAGAATTGTTGGCAGCCCCTTGGTTCATTGGTTGCACAGTTGCTCAAAAGTTGCACTTCTGTTCTCCCGTACATGGCCCGTGGTGCACCACAGTTGTCTCTGCGCTGGTTTTAGATACCGCCATTTCACCACGCACGTTTTACTTAACCGCGGCGGCACACGAAGATTACGAACTTAGCCGTTTCGGAAATACGTCCACCCTTGACCCGAAAGCTAATGATAATACCCTTTTGTACGTCAGATAAACCCCCTCCTTTCCGCATTACGACAACGTCTGAGCTGTTTTCCTCTTTCCCCCGGACGCGCTTAAATAACCTCTATCTGGTGCTGCCATCTGTGAGTGGTTATTGCACGTTGACGTCGAGCATAGGTTGTGGTCACACAAATGTCACTGGACCCTGTAAATAGCAAACAAAATATTAAATAACATTTGTTTTCTGTTGTCCGGTACAAAAACAAAGACATATCGCGGCTGACCTAGTCATTTTTGCCAATATGTTGCCTGATAAAATCGAAAACTCAGAAGCACTGACCTTCTTCAGCTAAGGCTGCTTCGTTTGGTCTGGTGGCGTGTAACGTCATTCCTATGGCGTCAAACAAGAACCAAGTCAAAATCTTGACGTTTCTAGTGAATCAAATTAAGTTTCACACAATTTTAAGTTATGCTCGTGGCCAGTTGCATGACGGTTTCAGCGCATTCAACTGACATTCGGAGTCCCTCAGAAACTGCGCTTCTGTTCCAGTGTAAAACACGTTTATAATATATTGTCTGAGCCGAGTTGAAAAAGAAGTGGTAGATTTAAAAACACATACAAACAAAAAACTCTAAGAAAACACTTAAATAAAAATCTAACAGAATGTTTGTGTGATACATATCAAGCGACATACATATCAAACGACTCCATTTCGTCAAAGGATTACGAAACTGAAATTGGTTTTCGTCTAGACAGTTACAAGTTTTGTCGATGTTGTAATTAATTAACAGTAATCAAATTCTGGCCATTTAATCAAGACTAGTTGTCAGAACCAAGCATTTTGACCTCGTGCTTCGACTGAAATATCTAACTGCTTCAAAAGGCTTTACTTAAAAAAGTTTCTCCGACCGTTGTGGTCGAGCTGTTCTAGGCGCTTCAGTCCGGAACCGCGCTGCTAAGTCTAGGGGACTGATGACCTTAGATGTTAAGTCATAGAGTGCTCAAAGCCATTTGAAACATTTTGAAAAAAGTGTCAAAATTAATATGAGCTTTTCCCTCAAATCACTTGGTGAAATCAGTTTTCGAAAGCTGTCTCCCATAAAATCTATTACGTCACTGCGAATAAGTGGTGGCTCTGACATCCAATTCATATTAGTAAATCTGGAGATAACTTCTAAAAGAGAAACCTTATGCGACAACTTGAACCACACAATGTAAGCTTACAAAGTATACGGAAAAGGACGCACAATTTCAAGCAATTTTATGTGCTCGCCACAAGTGTCTGTTGTGCTAAATTACAACATACTTTTATAACGTGAAAATTTAAATAATGTTAAAAAAGGGCCTTCCTTCCTTTTGCTTTAATCGACTAGGACAGATCAAACGGTCACAGCCGATCTCGAATTTATGAAGAGTGCAGCGAGTTCAGCAGAATTACGCCACAACTCGTAAATCAGACGATTCACTTGCAATTTACACTTCTCTGCATTTAAATGACGCAGCTCTAACACTCTTATAATTAACCCAACACTTACCAAAACTCTGCCGTGTGACTTCTTGCGCAAATTTGCGCGGTCTTGAACGGTATATGACAGACTATTTCAAGGACTCATGAGTATACAAATCGCTTTCCCGTGCCTTCTATAACTGAAGAAATGCTGCAGTAGAGGCAGCAGTACCGCATAATGCTCACCTCCTTGTCTGATCCTGTGCTCAAACTTTGTTCTTGCATCACGATTCTCATTTCATTTTTTTTCCCTCGGAATAACGATAAAAAAATTAATGATAAATATTACTGTAACTAACTTCATAAAATTAACCATTTGTTTTTTTTTAACCAGCTGCAAATTTTTTTGTTTTATATCAAATGAAAGCAGTGGGTCTTACAGTACGTTGCTTACACAGACAACTATTATGTTGGTGCATAAGTTCGTAGCGTATCCGTTTTGTATCTTGGTATTCCAGTTGTTATGGATTTATTTATCGATTGCCATTTTTTTATTTGTAGTTAACTGGTCCTTTTTGAGTGTACATATTGTCGTTTTGCCATTTGGAGATAGTGAGTTGAGCTGTGGACGCTAGAAAATGGAGTGCCAGGTGGAGAAATCGGAACTTTTCCAACATATTCTGCTGTTCAATTTCAGTAACCGGCTGACAGCAACGGAGGCAGATAGAAACATTTGTACCGTTTATGGGGATAATGGCACTGGACAGAGCTCGGCAAGAACATGAGTTCCTCGTTTTGAGCAGGGGCGTTTGACATTAGTGACTCTTCACATTCAGGCAGACCTTCGGAGTTTGGTGAAGTTAGTATAAACGCATTGCACAATAATCTACATTAGTGTACTTGAGAACTGGCAAATATGATGAACTGTGATCATTCCACCACCGTGCGCCGATGGCATGCAATGGGGAAGGATCAAAAACCGCGTGCATGGATACCACTTGCTCTGACACAAGAAAAACAAAGGAATGGTTTATTCCAAACAAAGCAGTTACTCCCCGTACAAAGATTGGCGCGTATCCGCAAAAGATAATGCGTCCGTGGCTCGTCGTCTAGTGGCTAGCGTTGCTGCCTCTGGATCACGGGGTTCCGGGTTCAGTTCCCGGTCGGGTTGGGGATTTTCCCTGCCCGGTGACTGGGTATTTGTGTTGTCTTCATCATCGTTATTATCATTCATGACCGTGGCTAGATTGGACTGTTAAAAATAAGACTGTGTAAAAAAAACTGGGACCTTGTACGGGCGCTGATGACCTCGCAGTTGAGAGCCCCACAAACCAAACGTCATCATCATCAAAAGATAATGCATCTGATCGAAGAGAGAAGGTGTGGTGCACTACGAATTGCTTCTTCGACGTGCAATACTCACTGCTGGCATTCACTGTCAACAATTGAGACATCTTGCACACGCAGTCCAAGAAAAACGGCTAGAAAGACTGTGTGAAGTGATGCTAACTCCACAGTAACACCCGCCCGCATTCTGCTAGACTGACAAAAAACACTACAAAGGAGTGGGGTTGGTAAGTCATTCAGCACCTAACTTATTTACCTGTTCTTGCGCCCTCAAATGGTTCAAATGGCTCTGAGCACTATGGGACTTAATATCTGAGGTCATCAGTCCTCTAGAACTTAGAACTACTTAAACCTAACTAACCTAAGGACATCACACACACCCATGCCCGAGGCAGGATTCGAACCTGCGACCGTAGCGGTCGCGCGGTTCCAGACTGTAGCACCTAGAACCGCTCGGCCACCCCGGTCGGCGCGCCCTCAAATTTTCGCCTTTGCTGCTCCCCATCTAACAACCTTCAAAGAATAAAAACGCGCTCCGAACATGGCTTGACGAGTTCTTCGCCTCAAAACCACGTGATTTCTACAGCTGTGGAATCGAAAATGTACCCCGGCGTTGACAAGCTGTTGTAAATAGTGAAGGAGAATATGCAGCTATTATTGATGTCTAAAGTCTATGTTATCTGTATCGGTTGTGTTTATTAAACTTATGCTACGAACTTATGCAACAAACCCATATTTACACAAAGATTTTTATATGAAGTGTTCGATACCCAATGAAATTGAAGGATTGCGGTTGTTTACTTTACAACGTGCGCACGATGTCACTTCACACCGATAAGGGTTATTCTAACGGGAAGTGTTCACCTTATTAGTTACAACAAACGACAACACTTGAACATTGAATAGCTATCGTGAGACACAGTACATTGAATACATCCCTCATAGTGTCAGTCAGCGGTAAACAATTCCAGTTGCTGATGACTGCCTACAAATTGAGATTCAAATATAGCCCGCAGTGAATAAAAAAGACCATTGTAGTTCTCTTGACCCAAACCACCGGGCACGGTTCTGCGCGAAGAAGATTGTGAAGGAAACACCTGAAATGGAGCATGGGTCACCGGCATCCAGTTCTCTTCACCGACTAGCGCAAGATTCGTCTGAAGCCTGATGATTGTAGGATAAGGATGTGGAGGCTACCAGGTACCAACACGCATCTCAGACTAGCAGCCCGCGGTTGACCAGGATGGTGGGACAGTCACGTTTAGGATCGGTACCGCGTTCGAACTCCTCTCGTCGCTACTGAGTGTAATTTTTCGGCTGTAGTTATACGTGGCACTTCAATCTTTTGTCCAGCTTTACAGTCAACATTCCAGTGATCGGTTCGTCTCTCAAAACGATAACGCACGACCACACCACGACCGCCTCGCGAATGTTTTCCTCCAGGAATGAGCAGTCTACCGAATGGAGGGTACTGTGGTATCTTCCGAGATGAATCCGACTGAGCAAGCTTGGGACGGCATGAAACTTATAATGCATTGTCACAGCAACCCTCCTCAAACCGTGGATAATCACAGGAGGATTCCCTCTGCAGAGTGGGACAAGTTTGATCAGAAACGTCTCGATCGCTTTTGGGGGCATATCATTGAGGATCTGAACATGTTAAAGTGCACGTGGTAGAGCTACACGGTATTGAATGTTACGCAACAGCATATTTTAGTTTCACAGATATGCAGATAAATGCACTTTCTAACAGACTGTCTTCATTTTCGTTTTGTTTTACTTTCATTTGACAGTAAATTTATGTTATCAGCTTTGTAGGGCTCATTACCTGCTCCTTTTCAATACGGACAGCAAAGAAGAGTAATGGTTACCGTTCCATCAGCGATGACTTCCGGAAGGCGTTCGATACAGTTCCACACTGTAGCCTGATAAACAAAGTAAGAGCTTACGGAATATCAGACCAGCTGCGTGGCTGGATTGAAGAGTTTTTAGCAAACAGAACACAGCATCTTGTCCTCAGTTGAGAGACGTCTACAGACGTTAAAGTAACCTCTGGCGTGCCACAGGGGAGTGTTATAGGACCATTGCTTTTCGCAATATATATAAATGACCTACTAGATAGTGTCGTAAGTTTCATGCGGCTTTTCGCGGATGATGCTGTAGTATACAGAGAAGTTGCAGCATTAGAAAATTGCAGCGAAATGCAGGAAGATCTGCAGCGGAAAGGCACTTGGTGCAGCGAGTGGCAACTGACCCTTAACATAGACAAATGTAATGTATTGCGAATACATAGAAAGAAGAACCCTTTATTGTATGATTATATGATAGCGGAACAACCACTGATAGCAGTTACTTCTGTAAAATATCTGGGAGTATGCGTGCGGAACGATTTGAAGTGGAATGATCATATAAAATTAATTGTTGGTAAGGCGGGTGCCAGGTTGAGATTCATTGGGAGAGTCCTTAGAAAATGTAGTCCATCAAAAAAGGAGGTGGCTTACAAAACACTCGTTCGACCTATATTTGAGTACTGCTCATCAGTGTGGGATCCGTACCAGGTCGGGTTGACGGAGGGGATAGAGAAGATCCAAAGAAGAGCTGCGCGTTTCGTCACAGGGTTATTTGGTAAGGGTGATAGCGTTACGGAGATGTTTAGCAAACTCAAGTGGCAGACACTGCAAGAGAGACGCTCTGCATCGCGGTGTAGCTTGCTGTCCATGTTTCGAGAGGGTGCGTTTCTGGATGAGGTATCGGATATATTGCTTCCCCCTACTTATACCTCCAGAGGAGACCACGAATGTAAAATTAGAGAGATTCGAGCGCGCACGGAGGCTTTCAGACAGTCGTTCTTCCCGCGAACCATACGTGACTGGAACAGGAAAGGAAGGTAATGACAGTGGCACGTAAAGTGCCCTCCGTCACACACCGTTGGGTGGCTTGCGGAGTATAAATGTAGATGTAGATGTAGATGTAGATGAGTGCATCATTTACCTTAACCCTTTCACCATCAATTGTTTTCGGATTGGAATATAATTAATGTGTAGTCATAATTAACAATATGAAAAAATATTTTCCACCATTTCGTTTTCTACCTTGGGGAGGGCTGGGACGTACTGGGTTATTCATAAGTACCTCTGGGTTTTCAGAAAACGACTGCGCCAAATCGCAAGACATACAGAAAACAGACATATATCAGTGGATAGAACCTCTCTCCAAGTTTTCAGCTCACATTACAGATGCTCATGGTTACAGTATATGACGCACCGAACATCAGTTCGTGCGAGCAATTCATTGACACGAATTGCAAAGCTGTTCATTGGGTAGCCTGCCTGGATGCGCGAACTATTGCGATGCGACAATATGGAGCAGATGGTTAACAATGAAACTTGAAGGCAGCACAGCCTGGGAAGAGACGGCATCATAACAGACATGGTCGCCAGCCTCAGTAGGGACAGCGGTTTTCATTTACGCTTGTTCTTTTCGTCTCCAGTTCAAGCTGACAATTAAAACTGCTCAAAATAATCGGTTTCAGAAATAAACGATTTCCGTTTTTTATTTTTGTTCTTCTGTTACTTCCAACGAACAACGTAGACGTAGAACAAAGACTGTACAATTCTAGCGAAAGTGAAGGAGTAGGAAACTACGATCGATATGGGGTTGAGGCTATGGCAGGAAACGGTCTCATCGTCTCCAGCAAAGATTGCAAAGGCGAAGGAGACGGCTGCTTCGACAGGGAGAGCAAAAGGTCACAAGTTGATGACTTTTGGATGGTATCATCTTTTCACCCTGAAACCACCACAAAATTAAGTGTTCAGTTATTATCCCAAGTTTGTAGCACGTCAACCAAGTAGTAGGTATATCAGTCAAATGTAGCTTCGCCTCCAGCGAACACTGTGGATGTTTCTTTTTTTTTTCTCCTTGACTGGTGTCTCTGAATTGTTGTACTTCCTTCAGTTTTTAATCTTTTAAATTAAATAGAGGATTGTACCTCATTCCGACCGCACTTCACAAAATACTTACCAACTAAGGATGGTACCATTCTGCAATACAACTCATACCCGATGACAAAATCGAGAATCTAACCTGTAGACCAGGCGGGGGCAAGTCTTGCATACTCCATATGCACACGAAACATCTAATAGGCCACGCCATATGCCAACAGCTACGTTATTGTCTCTGCTATGTTTTCCGATTCTTATACGAGTACCATGTGTTTCTTGCTATGTTCTAACTATAGACGTTATTGTTATAACAGTGCCGATCGCTTTTGCAGATTTGTATAATAATTCGATATTTCAAAGCAATGGAAATTTCCCGAGTAAATATTATTCGTTTTTAAAAAAGTTTTGTTTAGAAACCAAAAATTTTAGCACTGCTGCTGCGGCAAATGGACTTGCAGGTTTTTACAATTTTATTAATAAATAACGGATAGAAGACTGTTATATCCGAGACGAAACAAATACCGGAAAGTGTCGGTTATTCAAAACTAAAAGACAAAGTTAATAAACTGCTAGATAGTCTTGCTTCAACCTAGCAGTCAATATGTAATATGTTTCCACGCTCATTACATTGTTAAAGAGAACTAAGGCTGAGTACACAGATGTCAACACATTTTTCCAAAAAAGAGTTTGAGAGTCACATTTATTCCTAAAATTATAACCGGAAAAAGGACCAAAAATCTTCTTAAGACCCTCCATCTGTTAAAGTTGAAGCCGTATCCTTTTTTCACGGAAATTATGTCGTCTTCGGCGTAACTCGAGTTTGGAACGATCGTTTACTAGTTCAGTTAAATCACCTTTGAGTTTTCTTTGGCACACATTTCACAGCTGCCGCAGAGTAGCGTTAAAGTTAATGTGCAGCTATCATCACATTTTACCGTGCACGAGAACCTCTAAAATATGAAACGCAGATTTTCCGTTAACTTCTTTGTCCAGTCATGTGTCTGGCACAACTACTCCTTCGCCTAATAAGCAGTTTCATGGCAGTGCCAATAACGATCTACATGATTTGAGAAATATGATTTATTTGTGGATAGCCCAAGCTACTTCCAGACGTCCAAACCTTTGACTCCTATGTCGTAAGCCACAGCTTCAGCGCGTAGTTCAGCTCCTTCCGGTTCTTTTATTATTCTTTCAACGAACTCATCGTGAATACAAAGTCGAATATACTTGCTCCTCCCATATCGCAATTAAGCTGTATTTCACCATCAACCGAAGTATCACATCAACAGATGTAACTCAATCGACTATCAATATTCATCCTATCGAAGATGAAAACACGTACCTCTTCGAAGGTTCTGAATAATCCTCCTGCAGTCTCGTCGAGATTTGGAGATTTGAGCGGTTGGGCCAAAGAATAATTCTGTTTCCTCAAATAATTACATGAATGTTGAGCAACCAACACGGATTGTGAAAAACGTCATTCCAGTCAGTTATGCGTCAAAC
This sequence comes from Schistocerca cancellata, assembly GCF_023864275.1. Classification (NCBI taxonomy): domain Eukaryota; kingdom Metazoa; phylum Arthropoda; class Insecta; order Orthoptera; family Acrididae; genus Schistocerca; species Schistocerca cancellata. Next base: position 285,636,188 of record NC_064633.1, on the reverse strand, counting down.
TGGGCACCTGTTTAACCGGAAATCCCGTTATATTAATGTCAAAAGTAGATGCAAACACAACTGGGCTCTAAATTTGCTCTCAATTTGTTCAGAATTGAAGATAAGACGCGAGTACCTTGAAATGCCTGGCAGGATACATTGTCTTCAAATGCAAGAACATCGACGATTCACTGGAAGGTCAAACAAGAAATTGTCAGCCCGCTACAAAACTTATCGCCAATCGTGTTAGAATTACTGTGATTTCTGAAAGTGGTCTCATCTCTATCAGCAGAATGTCTGAGTACATTGGTACAGTTTGAATACATTTTGAGACAGATTGTAACATCACCTTTATTCTTTAATTTTAGTAACGTATTTGATGCGCAACAATACTACTGTTTTTTTTTTTAGTTTATATACATCTTTCATGAGACCATGTCGAGTTGATGTAAGTCCTTTTTAGTCAAATACACAAAAAATTGAGAGTTAGGCAGTGGGAAACTATTTAGACAGTGGGAATCTCAAACAGAAATCTTTTGCGGGAAATGAGGGAAGGATTCCCAGAACTTCATCCTTTTCACTCACATACGCAACAGGCTGTGAGTGGAGTAGAGGGAATCCCAATTACGAATCATTGGGAGAGAAATTTCTTTTTTGAAAAACGTTTCATTCCTTTGGCGGGCTGTTTTAAGACTTATCTTCATGCCCTTTATCAGCCAGATGGTTCCAATTTATTTAAAATATTTTACATTTGCCGAATTACATGCTAATACATTATTATTGATTTGAGATACTTATACATTGTTTGAACAGTAGAGTAATGATTTACAAACAATATCTTCCTGTAGTGCTACTACGATCGTAGTTTTGCTGACAATATGTAAAGGAGGATATAACGATTATACAATCGATATAAACGTATTTTATAACTCCAGAAATCTCATGAAACGTTGGTCTGATAATTATTACAAACAGTAAACATACGAAACTGCGAGAGACGGTGAGGCTCGCTATGCAGAGTTCCGCTGCTTTCACCTGTCTCGTTCTGGTTTTCATCCTGTTATTGTTCAGCGCTCTGTAACGTCCCATTTATTTAACAGGGCATTTTCTTGTGGAAAAAATCCTCTAGGCAGTTCGTGCCAGGAGTAGTATAAATCGAGAAATGATGTCTTGCTGTAGTAACCAGTAATTTACCGAGTGAATGAATGAATCCTAGCTCAGGCGGCGTCTTGGGTTTACGTTCGGCAAAAATGTAATAAAATAATCAAAAGAGTACACAATAGCTTCCAGCGTGACGAAATGGAACATTAATTATTTTGAAATGTCCTGGAGTTTACACCGAGGAAGAACGTCGCGTTCATCGCTTAGCGCAGAGGTCACAAAACTTTTTTCACAGAGGGCCGAATAACAACAAAATGACGAGCGAGTGCCACATCAACATTCTGTACAATACTTGCAAGCCAGAACGAAAGCTCTGTGAAGAAAGATACAAAACAAGTTCTGCGTTCCGTGTTCATCGTGGATGCGTGGCATACAGTGCACAAAAACAAGGACAATCAATATATTTATTTACTAAAAACGTTATCAAAGAATGCGACGTTAGCAGAAAGATAGTTACATCAGACCTTTTTTGCGCATACTCGTAACTCACAAACTAAGAAACAAAAATCGTTAGTCAGATTTTTGAAACTGATGTTTGGCTTTTAAGATATCATACAGGGTTTGTTTGATATTCCGCATCCAATCAAGAGAATTGCTTTCAAATGTCCATTAGTCAATCTCGCTCTATGTACTAACTGAACATACGTCATTTACGAAAACAGTTGTTCCAAACATTGACTCTCTGCCAGCGGCAAATTTCTTCAGTTTCGGAAACTTGGCGTCATTTAAGCAGCGGTAAAACTTAATAAGTTTTCCTTCTCTTTACTTCTCTTTCAACAAGTCATCTGGTTGCAAATCAATGAGTTCCAACTATAGCTCAACTGGCACATCGTCAAGGATACAATCGAATGGATTGTATAATAGACGAATACTATTCATTTCTGCCAAGATTTGAAAATCTATCTGGAGAAGGCGTCTTCAAGTTAAGAAAAATTTCCATCGGAAATCAAGGTTGACATCTTCGGAGATTGGAGCACAAAGCTCTTTAAAATAGTGAAAATGAGACAATTTTCTGTTTCAAGCCGTGCTACAAAACAATGACAGGTTTTCTTCGAAATTCTCTGATGCTTCTTTGGGGTTCACAGGCGAGTTCATCCCTTCCCTAAAGTTTATAGATCAGTTCATTCAAGTGAGATGTGATGTAGGCCAAAAGCGACAGCTTTCGCACCCAGGTGGGATCTGACAGCTGTGGATCAGCTCTGTCTTTTTCAGTGAGAAAAAGCTAATTGGTTTCGGTGCTAGTAAAAACCCAACAGGAATTGACTGCAGCTGAGCCAACTCACTGCTGTGTACTGTGGTAAGTCGCAGAATTCAGAATCAATTTCTTCAAGAGAATGAGTGCATGTCCTCGAATGAATTTCACGACAGGAAGGACCGGTTTCAGTACACAAGAAGTATCTAAGCCTTTCCCATACAGTGCTTGCGGATGTATGATGCAGTGTATGAACAGATCGCCCGGAATTTGCAAATAATTTTCCTAATGTGTCGTGACCATTGAACATAGTAAATTTAAGAAAAATAACACCCAGGAGCTTTTCGCACGTGTGAAGGTCTCCTAGTGCTCTTAACAAAATACTTACAATGAAGCGCCAAAGAAACTGGTATAGGCACGCGCATTCAAATACAGAGGTATAAAAACAGTCAGAATACGGCGTTGTGGTCGGCAGCGCCTACATAAGACAACAAATGTCTCGCGCAGTTGTTAGATCGGTTACTGCTGCTGCAGTGTTAGGTTATCAAGATTTAAGTAAGTTTGAACGTGTGTTGTAGTCGGCGCACGAGCGATGGGACACAGCTTCTCCGAGGTAGGGATGAAATGTTATTTTCCCGTGCTACCATTTCATCTTGAATGTCACGAATTCGGTAAAACATCAAACCTCCGACATCGCTGGTGCCGGAGAAAGATCCTGCAAGAACGGGACCAACGACAACTGAAGAGAATCGTTCAACGTGACAGACGTGCAATCCTTCCGAAAACTGCTGCAGATTTCAATGCTTGGCCAGCTGGGTCAGCGTGGGAACCGTTCAACGAAACATCATCAATATGGGCTTTCAGAGCTGAAGGCCCACTCGTGTACCCTTGGTGACTGCACGACACCAAACATTATGCCTCGTCTGGGCCCGTCAACACCGACATTAGACTGTTGATGACTGGAAACATGTTGCCTGGTCAGACGAGTATCGTTTCAAATTGAATCGAGCGAATGGAAGTGTACGGATATGGAGACAACCTCATGACTCCATGGACCTTGCATGTCAGCAGGTGACTGTTCGAGCTTGTGGAGACTCTGTAATGGAGTGGGGCATGTGCAGCTGGAGTCATATGAGACCCCTGACACGTCTAGGTACGAGTCTGACAGGTGACGCGTACGTAAGCATCCTGTCTGGTCACCTGCTTCTATTCCTGTCCATTCTGTATTCCGACGTACATGGGCAATTCCTACAGGACAATGTGATACCCCAACCGTCCAGAATTGTTGCACAGTAGCTCCAGGTACACTCTGAGTTTAAACACTTCCGCTGGCCACCAAACTCCCCAGACATGAACATTTTTGAGCATATCGGGGCTATTCAGAAGAGGTCTCTACCCCTCGTACTACAGGGATTTATGGACACCTTTACAAGATTCATGGTGTCAATTCGCTCCGGCACTACTTTACACTTTGGTCAAGTTCATGCCACGTCGTGTTGCGGTAGTTCTGCGTGCTCGAGGGGGCCCTAAACGACATTAGGCATGTGTTCCAGATTCTTTGATCCTTCAGAGTAAATTAAAATTGTATCACAACATCTTGTGTTCCCTAAGTTTCATCAGTCAAATGTAAGTACCGTAGATGGAGCGGGTCCGCGCCGTAGTTTGGTGACCCCTCGCTTAGTGCAACGTAGAACTGTGTAACCTCCCCACAATAAAATAATATGAATAATATTCACATTTTGCGTAACTACCCAACAGTGAAAATATGTGTAGCATTGACATTTAGTGAAACCTAGGAACAGTTTATTATTCCGTAACCTACCAATAATAACGTGACTAATTTCTCAATAACAATTGTGGCTCACTTATAACCTTTCAATAATTGACTGTGGAGGTAAATTTTGAACGTCAGCGGTGCTGCGTCATGGCCCTGAAAAATCATTCTGAATAAATAGAAAATTCTTACCTCATAAGGTCGCCGGATAACGCCTATATCTGCTCCTGTAAGAAATTTTTCTGACACAGCTCAGTGCAATGCTGGCCGATAGATTGGTCATGTATAAAAAGAACAACTGATTTTTCTTTACAATAATCAGGATGACTATCGATTGGAGAAATTAGTAAATTCTTTAAATTGAGATGAATAATTGTCAAAAGTTAATTTTTTTACGAGAAAGATTATTATTAAGAGATTTTTTAAAACATTTTACATGGGGCCTGATATAACAACAGTACATATGCGCGAGGCTGCTTTTACCTTCTACTACAATGCTCAGGCTCCGCCATCGCTCCCCACGACCGGCCCAGCCAACTCCACACACGCGACTGATAGCTACTACTACTACAACTGCTACACAGTTCCTACTGCATACAACACTGCTCTGTGGTCTGAGATTCTCTTACAGCTTACATATCGCAGGCAGCGCGTGAGCAATCCATCGAAATTACATCTGCTCGAGTGCGCTAGCAACAAAGTCCTTAATCATGGACCTCTTACAACTGCGACACGGCAGTCTCCTCGGTGACGTCAGGGCAAACTGACCAATGATAGCTTATCAGAGGCAAGTACCCTCTACATGGTAAGCTCCTGCCTATCTTGCTTTTAGGTCAGCTCAGAGACGTTCGGTGATATGCAAATGATGGGAAACATTGTTTTGGTCACTTTTATTTCAGTACGGTACGTATTTGCTGTTTCAAGTTTTAGCCTGTGGAGAACTTATCTGGCATGTGTTCACATACGGTCGGCAGAGTTAGATGCGTTGCGGTGTAGCTGTGTGGCAGATAACTCCACGCCTAGCGTATCTGCCGGCCTGGAAAACGTAGCGCGGCGCTGTCAGCGGAAGTCGCCACACCGGACAGGACCGAGAGGGGTGAGAAGCTGTCCGCAGCAGCGCAGAACTCGCGACACACGTCACGTGGGCGGCTGTGGCAGGAGGACAGCCCGGCGACAGGTCTCGTGTCCGAGTAACAGAGCCCAGCCCGCACCGCGCAGCCCTCAAACACGCCTACGTGGTCATGAAATAGGCGAGCTTCAGTGCCACCGCGTCCTCGTCGCGATGAATTTGTGAAAGCAGGTGATAAACAGTTCAGACCAGAAAAGGAAAAATGTAAGAATTTAGGCTCTCGCGGCGGTAACAAGGAATAAAATGCTTCCGAACTTCCAGCCAATGGCGTCAGATGATTAAAATGCCACTATCTTCCGACTAAGCACTGCTTGCTCATTGTTAAGTGGAATGACTGCTGAAGGCTGCTGATACGCCCTTACATACTAGCTGGCGCGAGGCCCGCGAGAAAGACAGGCAGTGGCGCGTGCGTCGCACCACGTGATAGCATCCTCTCTGGCGGGGAGCGAATTATTATTTCAGATGGGTTTAGTAGTTCTTAACTGCGCATTTAAATGCATGCAAACTCTCGATATAACTCGACGAAGTTAAGGCCTTCAGTGGTTACATTATCATTTTGATTTCTCGTGGGCCCTGCACGAAGCTGAGCGTTCGCTAAGTGTGGCAGACAAGCCGACTAGTGTGATCACAAGTTCATTGAGAGCCCCGTGTTTCTCGTGAGTCCGAGCTGCCGGCTATGACGTCACTGGTGCTCACAACATCATCATATGTAGGCATACATAGACTCCGCGTTTGCCATGCCCGCTAAAACCTCTTAATACGTGGATCCAAGGCCGCCTTAATTCGCAGTCCATCGTGTCATCAGTGCTTTTTCTTTCTATGACTTCTTTGATTAAACAGTCCCGTAAACCGTTAGTGTGAGCCACGAGTCACAATGATACCACCGACAAGGACAGGAAAAGAAAATTCCTTTTTAGCCGTCCGCAGCTCGTGGTCGTGCGGTAGCGTTCTCGCTTCCCACGCCCGGGTTCCCGGGTTCGACTCCCGGCGGGGTCAGGGATTTTCTCTGCCTCGTGATGACTGGGTGTTGTGTGCTGTCCTTAGGTTAGTTAGGTTTAAGTAGTTCTAAGTTCTAGGGGACTGATGAACCATAGCTGTTAAGTCCCATAGTGCTCAGAGCCATTTGAACCATTTTTTTCCTTTTTAGCCGTTTTGTGGTTCCTTGTCGGCCTAGATACGCCGCCTGCTGAAAAGACACAACATCAAATCGATCTTAAGGCCTCCCGACAAACATCCGATAACTACTGAGACCAATTAAAGATGGGGCAGATATCAGAATACCTGGAGTCTACAAGAAACCTTGAGAGTGTGGTCAGTCTTAAGTGGGACAAACAATACGTAATGTTGAACAACGCAGGAAGAAGCATGAGAAGTTCATCACCTCCGCTATTCTGAAAAATCCGGTTTAGCCAAGTATGCGCTAGAAAATGTTTACTGACTCGAATTTGACGAGATCTCTGTCAAGGCTCACATTTGCGGCTTCTGGGATTGTGTAACTAAAGACGCCATCGAAATAAAAATCGTCCATAACACTTCTAATAGCGGTGACGGCTTGCAGCTCAGCTCAGCGTCGGATCAGGAGGTCGCAAGATTGAAGCGGGCACAGCAAAAGCGAAATCAACCAGTGCCCATATATGTCGAGGCTGTGGGCACCAGTAACGCCGCAGGCGGCAACTCGTTTATATTAACCTTCGTACATCCATATTTAAATTGGACGATGGTGGGACATCATCTGGTATAATTTTTATTAAAAATCTTTTGTATTAGGACGTACCGCTAACCAATCAGCAATCATTCCCCTTGACGATGGGCAAGAAGTGCTTGGTCGAAAGCTCTTTGCATTTTAATCACTTGACGCGGCTGCAAGCCCGAAAACATTTTATTCAGTAGAAGAGAGGCTTTTCAAATGTGGAGCTACAGTAGAAAGCTGAAGGTCAGACGTGTAGTCCAGATAATGCGGAGGTACTGAATCGAATTGATCGGGAAATAAATGGATAGCACAGTTTGACTACCAGAAGGGATCAGTTGATAACACACCTTCTGAGGAGTCACTGAGTCGTTAATTTCCAGAAGGAGGGCTGTGTAGTATGAGAAAAACTTGAAGAAGGAGACCAAAGATTCACTACATTAGTCAATTTCAAATGGATATAGGCAGAGATGATGCCTGCACAGTGCAGTAGAGCGTACAGAGAGGTACCAGGCCAGTCATTGGTCTGCTGTGATCACAACGGCAACAATAGTAACAGTCTTGGAGTCCCAGAAAGGTGGCTTCCGCTCTCTAAACGAATAATGTTGGTTGGTTTGTTGATTGGTTGATTTGGTGGAGGGGAGCAAATACCGAGGTCATCGGTCCCATTGGATTAGGGAAGGATGGCAAAGGAAGTTGGCCGTGCCCTTTCAAAGGAACGATTCCGGCACTTGCCTGAAGCGATTTAAAGAAATCACGGAAAATCGAAATCAGGATGGCCGGACGCGGGTGTGGACCGTCTCCCTCCCGAACCACTGCGTCACCTCGCTTGGTGCGAATAATGTTCTTCCTTTGCGCACAATGGTATCTTTCATCGTGGTGTGTAACAATTGTGTGTTAAGCGTATACGTTGAATGTAGGTGACTAATGGGTGTGCATACAGTTTGATGTTATGTTTGTATTTGACGATGAGAGAAAGCAGACGTTGAAATCAGGTACCGGCACAAAGATCACTCCTCTCGAATGACACCAAGGGCCGCCGACTTCAGCAGTACCACAGGCTTCCATCTCATTAACACTAGTAAAATCGGGTTGTTGTTCATTCATCGGTCAACATTTTGTACAAGAAGGGGAATATCTTCAGAGTCATAACTGCTCAGGTTAAAGTGTAATAGGTAGTAAGGCCCATCAATATTTTGAATAATTTTCAAAAATTAGCCTATGAACGGATGTATGAAACAAAGTTCCTGCAGCAGTGTGGAAATTGTGTTTCCTTTTGTGTTCTTCTCATAAGGTTCAGTAGGTTAAACAAAGCATCGGAGTAGGTTTCACAATTGTGCTGATTAATACAATCAAAGAAAAAATTTTAACCTGCGTCCTGCCAGCTTCAATAAGCCAAATTACTTTACAACAAATGTTCAAAATGACGACCACGTTACAGATCATCCACCGACCAACCATGTTTTATCTCACTCTCTGTAAGATTGCATGCTGGCTTATTATGGAATTAAACGCTATAAAGATGTACTTAGTAGACTTGTCCACTGTTACTGCCGAACTGGATGCGCATTGGCCTCTCTGAATTTTTATAGGGAAAAAAGCTGTAGTGGGAGGTCAGGAAAACGCTCAGAGCAAGGGGCTGGGCAACCCTTCCTCTTACTTCCTGTCATAAGATGCCTATGAAGCATGTTCAGGGGAGGCAAAGAAAGAGCGCTGGATCACCATCTTCTTGGTACCATAAACCAATGTGAAGTTTCGAGGAATCTTCCTTCACAAATCCACGTAAGTCGTTCTCGAGACAAATACCTCGCACCAGTCAAGAAATGTGATAAAATGAGAAATTCATAAGGTGGTCTCCATCAACTACGCTCCAAGTGTTTATTGGGGCTCTCCCGTGGTAACTTCTCGTACGGGTAGTGCGTGGACTTTCAACAGCCCATATATAGCTTTTCAATGAAACATGATTCATCAGACCATATTATGATTCTGGACAATTGGAGACGCTCAGGTGTTTGACCTGGATTCTATCTCAATTGTCTTGGGTTACCAACATGTTACAACACATCTTTTTTTCAAATTTAGGATCCCATGTCCTTCTCCTTGCACCTGCCTGATGACTACCACCTGAGACTGTCACTGTTTCCTTCAGTTGACGATCGCGTTGTTGAACTTTTGTTTGGTCGGAAGCTGTCTCTTTGAGAATCTGCCCGCATACAACCAGTGGCCTCGCCCGGCATTCCCAAAAACTTGTACATAATACAAATAAAATTTTGGCAGTTTTGCAAATATGTAGTTACCGTACTCGAAGACATATTGTTTTCATATCGGTTGCGGACGATCTGCAAGTATATACAGCTGTTCCTAACGATGTCGTTTTATGCAACCTGCAGTGTTATAACTGGCCTTCAAAACCAAACGCGCCATTTTCATATTCTCTCGTTCGCTAAGCGCAAATTATTAATCCTACAGAAGAATGAATAGGACCTTTGTGTAGGAACTGTGATGTGGTTAAATTCTGTACTAGCATACATTTCGCTAGATATCGTAATTTTCGAGCTATTCAAGAAAAATGTGCAAAAGTGACCTTTAAACAGACCCCTAATGCCACACACAGCCTTCACTGGTCAGGATTTCTGATGTTGTTTAAGGCACTCCCTCCTACCACTATACAAAAATTTGCTACTGCACAAATTATTTCCAACATACTACCGTTTTCGGTCTTGATGGAGTAGCTCTATTACGTCACCACCTTAGTCGAGTAATTACAAATTGTAAAACTGACATTTGGGTAAATTTTACCTAACAGTTTTGTGAATTTTAACAGTATAAAATTAACAATTACATCGTTGAATTCGTCAGGTCTTCTAACTACGAATTTACTGTGTTTGCCAGAGTTAAATTTTCAACGTAATTCGTTTTAACGGAACGTTTACAAAAGTCGTTTTTCCTTCAATACCTTCACGGGCACGTTTCAATTAATAATGTTAACAAAATAGCCGACTACGCTGCGGGCATAATAGCCCAACCAATAGAGACCAATAGTTCGTGTTGTTGGCACGTTTTGTTCGAGGCAGAGCGAAGTGTCACGAACAATGTTGGACTGGTGAGGGATGAGTTGCGAGGTGGACTTGTGTTTGAAGGTCACTTTTATACGTTTTTCTCGAACAACTCGAAAACCGCGTCCTCCACCGAAAACGTATCCCACTACAAAATTTAACTACATTAAATTTTAAAAAAAAAACATGTTCATTTTTTCTGTAGAACTAATAGTTTGCACGTAGCGAGCGAGAAAATGTGAAAATATCGTGTGTGTTTTTTGAAGGCCACATATAAAATTCCGGGTCGTATAGAACGACATCGATAAGGGCTACTGAATCAGTCTGTACGTAGTGAGACCAACTTAAGAACCATAAGTAGCAATAATTGTACGCTACCTCAGATAGATCAGCTGTGTGGTTAGATCCTATCCATTTATTCAAAGAACTTTCGGGCTTGCTGACGGTCGTCATTTACTACATCCCACGATATTTCGACTAGATACCTGCCAGCCACCTTCGATTTAGCCATCGACGTCTTCTATGGCTGACCTGAAGATGATTGACAGGTGCCCGGTCGAAATACCGTGGGTTGTAGTTAATAACGAATGAAACGAGTCTGAACTTCTTTGAATATTACGTTCACTGGAAAAATTTTATAATTCCTAACCACAAGTTAACATCCTCCCATCTCAGTCAATTACTTACCGTTACAGGATGATAGGGTAGTTTTTGAAGGGATTCCGTAAATTTTCATTTTGGGTCATGGATTCCTGAGTGAAAAATATTCAGAGCTCACCAAAATGTGAGAAAGTAACCCCGTAATATTCTGAATACAATGTACATCATGTGTAATATATGGCAAAAGATCACCTATGTGGTGCGGCGTCTTCAGGCTCTTTATTTTCCATCTTTCGTAAGTGTGTTTCTAAGACTTACGATCCATCACACAACAATCCTCTAGGAATTGTCAAAACGCTTATTTTTTGTAATCAGCGCAACACACTCAGTGTATTACGGAAAGCAGAGGCAGCACTACAGTATGCCCCCCCCCCTCTCTCTCTCTCTCCCCTCCCTCGCGTTCTCTCTTTTTCTTTCACTTGCGCTCATTCACACACACACACACACACACACACACACAGATAAAAGTGCGCACGCACGGCCCCACACACACACTGGTTAACCTGCTTGAGTTCGTGCGTAAGCACGATAGCGAAACACTTATTCTCATTACTTGCGTTAAACACGTCGTTAGGCGCGGAAAATATTTTACAGATAGTGGTATGGCGGAAGCAGATAACAAACAAGCAAGAAATGCGGTCGGTGCAGTATTTGCGCTTAGAAACACACGTGCCCGCTAGAATGAACGAGAAAAACTAAACGACGCAGAGGAAAGCAAGCGTCATTGACGCATAAGAAAACAAAGGCGACGATTAATGAGCAAACCAGCTCTACGACTGAGCAAATTTCAAAGATATATTTCTTCAAACACTTAACAGAAGAAGTGTGTTACCTGCAATCCGACACTCATGTCGGAAATACGGCACAAAGAACCGTATTCCCCGCGCTCAGCCTCTGTTCTGTAGCAAGTAATGCTTTTGCTGGGAAATACAATAAATGCAGCTACGGCCACGCTTGGTCAGTACATCTGTTCCCCACCTTTTTAGTCCACTTTCTGCTCCGTTATCAAAGAAGTGGAGGCCTTTGAAATCGTACCACTGTATTTCGCGCTCGCGCAGCCGTTTGTTCTTTTCTGAACTCGGCGACTTGGCCGCCTGGGCAGCTCTCACTGAAGCAGGAGTGAACAGCACAACCCATAAAACGTATTTCAGATCGTCCGCTGGCGTAATAAAACTTCATTTCAGCTTTTACATGACGAAGGATATCTGCATGAAAAGGTGGCGAATAAAAACAGCGGATTAATGCAAACTCGAGAAGCGGAGGGCTAAACATATTCTTTAACGATGCTAAAACTCTCCAGTTCCTGAGTTATTGATGCGGACCACCCCACCCCCCTCCCTCCTCCCAGTTCAAAGAGAAATAAAATGACGAGTAAATAACGAAATCAAAATACGGTACATTGACGTGGGCCTTGGAGATCACACAGTTTGCAGCCTATGCTTCTAGCTCGGCACATCTAACTAGGCGTGCATGGTCCCGGATCCCTGGTTTATTTGTTTCTTTTCTCCAGTAACGAGTGTTCAGTCCTCTCTCAGGCACTCTAGCGGCCAATGAGCCGCGTTTGAGGTGTCTCTGTCTCTCGAAGGGCTCTAACAGGCAGAGTAAAGTAGTGCGGAAGTTATGCGTCCGTATGTACATGACTGCATTTTACACTTAATTGTTTAGTAGAGGGCTCATAGAAACATTTTCAGACGACTTCTCGAACGCTCCACTGTCAAATAGTACATGAAAAAATGGATACCTAAATGTTTCCGTAAACGCTCTGATTTGTCTTATTCTATTACGATAGTCATTCATCCCTATGTAGGTGGGAATTAGCAATACATTTTGCATTCAAAGAAGAAAGTTAATGATTCAAATTTCGTTGAAAGATCACGCCACAACGAAAATTGCCTTAGTTTTGATGATTGTCACCCCAGTCGTTTATCATACAGCTCGATACACACACCCTATTTTGCGGCAATACAAAACGAGCTGCCCTTCAGTGTATTTTTTCGACGTTCTTCATGAGTCCTACTTGATAAGGATCCCATACCATACAGCAAAACTCCAGAAGAGGACAGACAAGTATAATGTAGGCAGTCCCTTTTCGTCTTCCCAACAGCATCCACAGGTATTTAGTCGAATCCACAACCGCTAAAATAGAGTGTAACTAAAATTTAACGAACTTTTTTTTTTTAGAATCTCAAACTTTTGTTGTTTAGTTTCAGTCGTCACTTTCCTGCTATGCAGATAACTTGTCTAAATAATTCGGAAATTAGTTTTGAGCTTCTGTTGACTTTTCCATATGGTACACGACAGCAACATATACGGAAAATCTAATAGACTATCTAGTTACACGTCTATCTGAATCATATGCCAGATCCCGTGTCCAGCTTTGCCAGTGCCTTAGCTTATTATAGTCAATGATTGTTAAACCATTTCTTTGTTTATGTAGATAAAGAACAGTAGAGAGCCTGTTCATTGGGGAACTACTGACACACAATTTGAGCAACGGTGTCAAAGGCCTTCTGGAATACTAGAAATCTGGAATACTAGAAATATTGAATTAACCTGCGAGACCCTCTCGACAGCATTCATTACTGTGTGCCAATAAAGATCAAGTCGTAAATGGATCGTTCAGTTCGAGGTAATTCATATGTTCGAATACATTACAAGTTCCAAAATCCTGCTGTAAATCATTGACAGTAATATGGGCCTGTAGTTCAGCGAATTACTTCTGTTTCATTTCTTGTGTTTTGATGTGGCATTTACAACTTTCCAGACTTCAGATACAGATCTTCGTCAAGCGAGTGCTTGTGTATGACTGCTAAAACTGCAGCTATTTCATCTGCAGGCTCTGAAATGAACTTAATTGGTACGCAATCTGGACTGAAAAACTTGCTTTTATTGTCTTACTTTGCTTCGCTACTCCAAGAGTATATACTTCCAAATTACTCATGTTGGCACACAGTGAGACGAAATCTTGGGGAGCTATACTCACATTTCATTCTGCCATCGAAATTTAGGGTTTCTGCGATTTCCTTGGAATGTTCAGGGAAATGTCGATATAGCTTTTTCGAAAAGGTGACAGCCAGTTGTAAGGTGTCATTAGGGTGGTAGTGGTGGTTGTGCTTTAAAAACTGAATCTTTAATTAAATGTATTAAAATAGGCTTGTCTGTCTGATATAATTAAATTATTGGTCACCAAAATAATGATAAAGGGGTTCGATTATCTATGAAATTAAACAATGATCTCAGTCAACTCAATTTACTACACCCAACTACAAAAGAAATGGTTTGACAGTCACTGACAGTAATAAGTTAGAGCATTGACAAACCTGGACAAGGGATCTGGTATGTTATTCAGATACACGAGTATCTGGATAAAACAATTACAGTATATCCACGTAAGTCACACTGTGATTTCCGAAGGTTAGTGTTTAAAGGTAAAAAAGGCTAGAGAAGGGTATGAGTTTGAATCTATGGCCGGAGTTGATAGCATATTGAACCTTTAACTGCAAACATGTGTTCACAATGAAGACTGAAATTACTGAACATAGCTAAGAGTGAGTGACCAGGAAATTACCGCACGAATACAAGCAGGAAACAGGTCAAGGTTTGCTCTGGGAAAGCTGTTAAAGTCCAGGCTTCTATCGAGATCCTCAAAGACCAAATTCTACAAGACAATAATACAACCTGTAGTCTTATATGGAGCAGAGACCTGGACCATTACCCAAAAGATGGGAAGAAAACTGCTGACATTTGAGAATGTCATCCTCAGACAGATTTTTGGGCCAGTGAAGGATGGAGATGAATGGAGGAAAAGAATGAACAGTGAATTGCAGGAGCTATACAAGTCGATGGACATCGTGGCAGTAATCAAATAAAGAAGACTGAAGTGGTACGGACACGTAGTCGAGAAGGCCAGATCATCAGACAGGTAGTGGAGGAAGATAGAGGCAAAAGACCACGGGAAAGACCACGACTCCAATGGATTGATCAGGTTAGAGAGGATATGAGTACGCTGGGGCTGTCTGAACAAGAATACATGGACCGAGGGACTGGAGGAGGCTGATTGGTGGTGCCAACGACCGACTGCGGTTTGTGTGGCCAACGCAGCAAGTAAGTAAGATAAAAATGAGTGAACTTGCCCTACAGTTCGCCTCGGGGTTGCGGCCGGATCTGACTGTACTCACAATCTGCAAGTTGTGGCTGAAATGACTGCAAGGTCAGTCACTGGATCTGCAGCACAGACTTGCATCTAATTTCAGTTTAGGTGGATGAGAGCCTTTCACTGCCGAAGTGAGATCTGCCTGATGGCAGCTTGGCCGAAGAGTATCACGGGAGACGGCTCCTGGCTAAAGAGAAACTTTCAGCAGTCTACTTCCAACAGCGGAGATTCGGTTGTGTTTTTCTGGTGCCACGTAATTTTCATCGGCTGAATGATAAATACTGTGAGTGCCAACCAGTGAGAATCTATCTTGAAAGGTGCTAGTCTCCCTCTATCACCCACGTTTCCAGTGGTTAACCGGTTACGAAATTCGTGATAATTAGTGCTCCAAAACTGTGTCCTCCTCCCCTCCTCCCTCTGTCTAAGTTCGCGTGTTGGCCAATAATGGTGAACCTCTGTAAGTACAGACGTGTTTATTACTCTCACTTCTAAATTGCGCATGTTAACCAATGGTATCTGTTTTTACATTTCACTAGCTGGCCCGGCGAACTCTGTTCCGCCTTAAAGCCAATAAAAAATCAGATTTTGGATGTTAAGTTCAATTTTTTATTAGGAAATACAAATAAAAAAATATGTATTTTAATGATTGTTTATTCTTTATGTTTTTCGGTTCATAGCTTCCACTCTTTTCATTGCTGCGTTGATCTCTTGACATCGATCAAGTTGTTCTTCCATGTTGCCCATGAAGCATATTTGTAAAAATTTATGCTGTGCATCTTCGAGAGGTAGCAGTGATCCAATTTGATGGTGAATCTGTCCTTGTATCTACAAAATAAAATATTACTGATTTATAAACACTTTTTTTTAGAATTAGCAAACATAATACGTACGAATAAGTATAGTAAGTTATTCTTCTACTATATTGTGTGTAAGAACAAAAATAAATAAATAAATACTTTGAATGTCGGATTAAGTCCTCGTTCTTCGATACTGTCTGCCCCAAATGAGGTCATTTGGAAACAACTATTGCATTTTTTAGTGTTTGCAAGAAAATGACGAGATTCGGGTGTTTCGCCACAAAGCAATGAATGCAGTGGCTCAGGTGGCGGAGTCAATAATGGCAATTTCACTTTCCCATTAGGGCGGCACAATCCGTGCGTTTCTCCGGAAAACTTCAATGCGCCACAATATTCGCAAACAAAGTCCATCGGCCCAATGCAAACGCAAGGATGAAAGCAGCAATCAGTGCTGCAATCGTATCTAAACGCTGGTCGATTCAAATCATCACGTGATAAATCTCTTCTTGTGCGTCGAAAATAATCTACATGTTGATCTATGTTGTTCGCTCGACGATTTCGAATTGCCAACCGAGACGTTTCACGGGCTGCCTCACTTTGCTCTTGTGATTGAGAAGCACGAAGTCGAGCCATACTAACGCGGCGCTCTTCACGGGCAGTTTGTTGTTCTTCTTCAGTCCTGTCATTCGCAATGTTTTGTATCTTTCTTGCATTACGGCTTTGTCGAGAAGTATTCGATCGTCTTGGTCGCGGCATTGTTAATGATGATTCAAAGAAAATACAAATTATTTCTTTAAATTTTTAATTAATGATATATACTGATACTTAACCATAGACGTTTAGCTGTCATTTGCGTTTCGTTATTCCCTCTCAGACGTTACCTTAGCAGTCTGTGAATTTCAAAAATTCTGACTGCCAGCCGTACCGTGCACAGTATGAATGCTTCCGGAACTGTGAAAAAACAGCAAGCATCCACAGGCCACACACAACTTGTTAAAAAGAGTCTCCGTCTCCCCGCACAGGCCAGAGATACAACGTGCTGTGTGACTTCTAATGCAGCCGGTGCCAAGTTGGCTTACTGCAAAGCATTGTCTAGTCTGACCACCCGGGATTTGTGCACCTGCTGCGAATTCAGCTGAGGTTGTTGTGGCTCACGGCACAACCCCTCACCTACAACCAAATGCAAGATGCTTTCATAGAGATTTCGTACTTAGGTGTACATGCTGTTGAGTATAACAAATTGTAATCTACATCTAAGTACTGGCGGTCACTGGTATTGATTCATATTTTATTTATTGGTGGAATTAATTTATTCCGATTTTATTTGTCTTTTTATTTTGCGTCTTACATCAGTTACAGGATAGTTTGAGTAAAACAATCACGTAAAATCACCCCTTTCTGCTCTCTTTAAATTTACTCATTATTTCTTATAGCGTTAGTTCATCAAAGAAATTTGCCCTTAAATGGCACTGTGATTATGCGTAACTTGGCAGTGGTATCATGTACTCTTATTCGGCACTGTTTGTTTGGAGAGGGATGGAATTGTACCAAGGGTACACATCATTATTTATTATGTTCCGCACCAATCTAATAAGTCATCGCGTACTCTCTCCTTGCTGGCATAAAATGTGAACTTCTTTTATTAAACATATCAGATTTATCTAGTGTTCCAGCTCACAACTCGTTCACGCTTCTTTTCAAAATTAACATAATAATTTCTATTTCTGGCTTGACTCGTATTCACAAACATTTTATAAAAATAATGTATTATTACGTTTCTTGCTCATTGATTCACTGATGGCTAATGCCCACTCATACTTTTTCAAAGTTTAAACCCCAATTAATCATTCACTCGTCCTTACAACGATTTTATTAAATTTAACTCATTCTTACTTTTCCACGTGTACATAAATTAAGATACAGTAAACACAGTAAAACACTTTAAGGTACAACATCATGCAATAATATAGATATTACAAGATATACGTAATATTCAAGATAGATACAGCAACAAATGCGACAAAAAACAATGTAAAAGCCTTGGCATGCACAAAAAATATAAAACTGAATTTTTCATACGGAAATCACACATCTGTCCCTCTGCATAAAATGGTGTACAGATCTGTAAATAGTGGTGTGGTCAAACACTAAGTAAATATCAGTACAGAACTGGAGAGATCAAACCTTATATCATCCGTTCTCCGTACAAGATAGTGTTCAAATAAATTAAAACAAGAAAATTATTTAGCAGAGTTCATGTATTTCATAATCAAGATCCACAGGTCAGTGTCTGTTATACAACAATATATAAGACTGGCCCCGAAAGAAATCCACACAGAATTGTCATCAGTTTGAGGCACAAAACAAGTCCGTCACAAGAGATGGTTTGGTGTGAGAGGTATGAGAATAGTTACTGTGTTCAAGGTTCATGGCAACGAGTATGGCTTGGCACATTGACATCAGTTTGACAAGAAGTTGAACTGTGTGCAGTAAGAGATTGTACTCGACATAAAGTTTCTCCCCACTTTCTTCGTTGCACACAAATACGAAGCCGTAAGAACAGGTGTTCACAGTAATGGTGACCGCAATCTTCCTTACAAAAAGTCCGCCCTCGGTGTGATCATAACAGTCAACGCTAGTTCTCAGGTGCTGGTGTAGGAACAAAGTCGAAATAGTGTCCCTTCCTTCCTGAATAGTGTCACAAGATACATCAACACTGAGCAGTTACCATCTTTTCGCTCACCCAACATGAAACGTGATTAGTGTTTGCTTGATAAGCGCTCAACTACCTCCTTTCAGTCGACAGAAATATTCCATTCCAACCACAAGGGTCTACATTAAAGCCAAAAGTATTTCATCGCACGCAAGACTTTGGAAAATATGAGTATTGTTGGGATTATCTCGGTGCTCATGATGTGTAAATGACATGGGCAACATGTACTGCTTCGCTGGCAGCAGCTACGTGCAGTCTCCACGTGCCGTCAGCATTTTACATACATAAACAGGGCTGCTATTGGACGCGTTTTGTAGCAGTGAAGTCTCAGAACGTCCAGCTGTGAGTTCGCCCTCGATGAGGCGGTGAGTGGTTCCGGAAATCCCTTTGAACTTCGCTTGTGTGTGTGTGGGGGGGGGGGGGGAGGGGGGTCATCCAGCTGCAAGCAGGTAAGGGATGAGGATATCGTCCTCGCGTAAGCTTATCTTGGCTGACGGGCAGTGGATGCTCAACCTGCTGTGCCAGTGTCTTGCGCTGCTGGGCGTGAGTGTGAAAACGGCTGTGCCATAGCGCATTGTTTGCTTGTTCCAATTCTCTCGTCCCATCCACCATCTGCGGCTCTCTCTTGTCCCCTTCCAACGTGTGACTAGTGTGATCTCAAACAGTTTCCAGTACATATATTACTAACACAAATATAAAATGCAAACATAATCCCCTCTTCTTGCACTTCCTTCAATAGTGAAATGTTTTAAATTGTTTTGAATTTAATTCAAGTACTTCAGCAATTTTTATGCGTCATTAATATCATTTCTTGCATGGATTTCTACTCTTTCAAAGATTTATTAAACATTTCATTTACATCAGTTCTTTTACAAATTATTATCATAAGTTGCCGTTAATTCTTCACTCTTTCCAAAATTCATGTTTACATTTAATTTACTCTGTGACAATTTAATTGTAATTACTGAAATTTTCCAGACTCGTGTTTTATTCTTTATGTAATGATAGTTTCCTCAGTATTCTTTTGGTTGGAACTTACGAGAAGTTTGTTAGTGGTTAATTTGTTTCATACAGTTACTTATTGTTGACATATCTACTGGATAGCCCGGAGAGGTCTACCATTAGTAGTAGACGTCTCATAATTATCTTTTACCCAAAATAGATGTAGTGCCCACCCTAAATACTTTACTCATCTTCTATTCTCTTCATTCGCTATTTTTCCTTTGCTATGTCAAATCCTCTATACATCCATCACCCTCCATCTTATGAAATCGTCTTGACTCTTTTATTGTTGGTCCCCCAAATTGTGGTGATCCCTAATCTGAAACATAAGCACAAGCATAAAACAGTGTTCGACACCTACATGAGAATTTACAAGACAAGATCTTACATTACCCGCTTTTTAATTTGTTGATTCCTTACATTATGATTTCTTATTCTTCATGGTTATCTTATTTCTCCTTTGCAATTGTTCATGGCCTGTCTATCTTTTCTGAAAATCCTTGTTTAACTTATTCCTTCCTTCAACCTGCGTCATGTCAAATTAATTTGTTTTACTATTTTTTATTCGTTTGCTTTCGTCATGGTTTTCCTCCTAAAGTACATCTGTCTGTTCTGTCAACAGTACCTGAAGACGCACAAGAATTATCACATTTCACTCTCATTAAACTAACAAAAACTCACGTAAATCACGTATTGTTTTACTCATCAATTATGCTCATATTGCAGCATTCCTTGTCGTGTGCTAAATCCTCACAGCATATCGTTCCTTCACGTCTGCTGCTCTCAAACTCCCATCACTCCCGTCTTTACTACCTAACATCAAACACATAAAAATCAAACTCTACGGCTTCTTGCTATTCGTGCCTTTGCATCTGGCAAACATATAAAGTAAAATAAACCTCAACCAACACACCCATCTTCATCAAAGTGCAACTACAGCCAATGATTCGTTTAATGTTTCTCTTCTCAGTACCTGCTAAGCCATCTTCCTGACTTCTCCTACTGACACTGGACTTGTTCCTTGATAAAACTCTCCTTTACGATCTAATGACTCCTTTTTCTTACGTTATTTCTCATTATTATTACATCCTCTCACAACAGACCTGAGACTGAATGTAGTGTCTCTACGGATTTCTTATTCTTCTCATTCTGTAAATAATAATTTGACGTATGAAGTGTGATGATTTCCAATTGATTTTTGGCTTCACAATGTTTCTCATTCAACGACATTGTCATGTCCAATTTCCAGCACGCGGTAAGGTCCACAAAATGCGTAAAATAATTTGCTGCTTACATATCGACACATCCTTGATAGTAATAAATCATTATCGCCCATAGTAAGCTTTGCCTCCGTTATCGGTCCTTGCTGATTTTCCTTCCTCTTCTCTGCTTTTGCACTGACGTTTTCCTGAGCTAATTTTGCTATTACTGGGTGGCATTTACGCCTAACAGGTGGTTAGTCTCCAGTTTCTCTTATTTGATAATCTTCTTTTTCTGATCAGACTGACAGCCCACTACACAATTTTCGTCTACATGACTTTCCTAAGTATATTCACTTTCCTGAAATTCCCAATACATATTTACCATTTAATTATTTCCACAGAACGGGTTACGCCACAGATCGTCTCTGCAATCACTTTTGATACCTCTTTGTTGTTGTGCCATTTCTTTTCTGCTCCTATCAATAGCACATGCGAACATTTCTCAGCATCTGAAACGTGTTCATCCTTGCCCGTGTCCTCTTCCTCTTCTGGTGTGTTTAACAGAGCGCCAACAAATCCTCTCAATTAAAAAATTGAATAATCGTCTTCTTTTACGTTGCATCCTAAGAATTCTGCCTCCTCCTCTTCTGATCCACTGGTACACACGTCTTCCCATTCTTTGTCGTCTTCGTCATCTTCTAAATCATCTACGAGGGTAATCCCAAAAGTAAGATCTCCTATTTTTTTTTTTTTTTATAAGTACAGAACTCTGTTTGTGTGGCAGTTGGTCAGACTGTTATGAAGAGTGTTTCACGCGCTATGTGTAAACATGCGCACGCCGCGCTCAGGCGCTCAGTCTTGGCTTGACAGCCGTTGAGAATGGAGATCCCGTTGGATGTTACCGCCAAGTGCGAATTGCGCGCAGTAATTCGGTTTTTGAACGCAAAGGGCACTGCGCCGATTGAAATCCATCGCCAATTGACGGAAGTGTATGGTGAATCGTGCATGGATGTCAAAAATGTTCGTAAGTGGTGTAGAGAGGTTGCAGCTGGTCGGACCGAAATTCACGACGAACAAAGGAGCGGGAGACTGTCAATTTCTGAGGAGACAGTGTTGAAGGTTGAGCGAAGCATGCGTGAAGATCGGCGGACCACCCTGGATGATCTCTGCACGTTAGTTCCTGAGGTTTCCCGAAGCACCGCTCACAGAATTTTAACGGAAACATTGAACTACCGGAAGATGTGCGCAAGGTGGGTGCCACACATGCTGACTGAAGACCACATGCGGCAACGAGTTGAAGCTTCCCGCGCATTTCTTCACCGCCTTGCAGCCAAACAGGACAACTTTCTGGACTGATTAAAAGAACATTTGGGCGGAAAGCAATTCAGTTCCGACGACGAGATGAAAGAAGAGGTTCATTACTTTCTGAACAGCATGGCGGCGAGCTGGGATGACACGGGCATACAAAAACTGCCGTAGCGTCTACAAAAATGCATCGACAGAAATGGTGATTATGTCGAAAAATAGCTAAATGTTCAAGCTGTAAACTGATTTACACCATTGTAGAAATAAACAGGTCTATGTGGTTGTAAAAAAATAGGAGACCTTACTTTTGGGATTACGCATTTTCATTAAAACTTCTGTGATCGAGGCTGAGGTCACATCTACGGTCAAATCATCTGTTTGAACCTCCTCACAATCTCTTGTTGGTTCATGGATAATTTCGCCTACTGCTTCTTCCCCTTGTTCCTCTTAGCTCCCATCAACGCCTCTTCAATTTCAGTGGCAGTGATGCCTAACGAATGACTTCCTTCTACCAGCGTTTCTGCATTACCTAAGAATTTTTATTTAATCTTCTAATCATTTAAATTCACCAGTACAAATCCCTCTTTCAAATGTAGCTCGACGTTGTAATTTTCAGAAAGTAGAGTCCTAGTATATCTTTCACTGTAAAAAAATTTGCACTAAATACATGTGATCAGAACTCAAAATTCACTCGCACTTGCTCCTTCACCTCTGCATATTTTTCGTTCCTGCTTGCTGATTGTCGTGTTTCCAGATATCTTATTTCTCTTCATGTCCCCAGTTATTTCTCCTGTCATCTGGCTGATTCTGTGGTCCCATCGTCTGTTTTCATTTTGCATCTATCCCACCCATTTTCATTCCTTCGCAGTCGCTGTCCAGTCTCCATTTTTGGTTATTCGCTTGCTGATTTACAAATGGAAAGTGCATCAGAGTGCGCAGGTTTCTTTACTTCTGTTCGGAGGAGGTGGAGGAGATTAGTGTTTAACGTGCCGTTGATAACGAGGTCATTAGACACGAAGCATAAGATCAGATTAGGGAAGGATGGAGAAGGAAATCGGCCGTGCCCTTACACAGGAATTATCCCGACATTTTGCCTGAAGCGATTTAGGGAAATCACGGTATACTTATGCAGGATGGCCGGACGAGGGTTTGAACCGTCGTCCTCCCGAATGCGAGTCCAGTATACTAACAACTGCGCAACCTTACTTAGTTTCTATTCTTCGGTTGTAACTAAACTCTTATGTACAGATTCCATTATTTCTCAGCTTCGATTGCAACCTGACTCTAACAATAAATGCTGGGATCCACCTACATCGTGCCTGTTCCCAACGGAGATGATAATTTTCATCTGGATCTGATGCGGAACTTTCGTCAGACAAATTCGTATGAGCTCTGCCTCATAAGATAGCCTACGTCTAATAACTGATCTCTGTCTACCATCTCCTAGAAATAATGTATGGAATTCTGTCATTTCGAATCTGCATAATTTTCCATAATCAGTAACCCCAGTTTTACTTGATCTTGTTTTGCCTTCTACCAGTATTCTTTAAGGAAAGAACTTTTGAATTCTTTGTCTGTGTTACACTCTCCTGCAACCACTCAGATTCTCACCGGTGCCTTCCCTGTAAAGTGTGTGCGTAAAAAATTAATTTTCATAACATGTGGCCAAGATAGAGATATAGCCTCTTGGAATTGCCCAGTCCAGATCTTTGGGTGTAGGCGGTTCGATAAATCTGGAAAAAATGAGTATTTTCACACACATACAAACTGTTTTCTAATTTCTTTCTCATCTATAGGGTACAATAAGGTCTCCGCAGTTGCAGTGGTGATCACCAGCGAAGTTGAATGTGTTGGCACTTTCCTGATACGACGTAGTCTACCTGTATGCTGTGGGAAACCCGCAAGGTGCCAGCTGACTTGAAGAACTCCACAATTGTCACCATCTACAAGAAGGGCGACAGAAGCGTCTGTGGTAACTACCGGGGAATACCTCTACTCTCTGTCACTGGCAAAATTTTCGCATGAATCCTTTTAAATCGCCTCCAGACACTATCAGAGACCATACTACCTGAGTCTCAATACGGGTTTCGACCTTCATGAGGGACAATTCACATGATTTTCTGTGCACGACAAGTACAGGAGAAGTGCAGAGAACAGCAAAAGCCTTTACTACTTGTTTTCTACGATCTAGAAAAGGCCTTTGATATAGCTCCCAGAGAAGCCATGTGGATGGTCTTAAAACGCTTCGGCTGCCCTGACCATTTTGTTGACTTGATTGAAGCTCTCCACGATGATATGACTGGACAGGTCCTGTTCCAGAATTAAACAACTGGTGAATTCCCAATAACAAGTGGCAAGGATGCGTTTTTGCTCCAACATTATTTGCATTTTATCTGGCAGCTATGCCTTTTCGAGACATCCGTATAGAATGCAGGAATAGAACTAAAGTACAGGTTTGATGGACGATTATTCAACCAGTCCAGACTCCATTCAAAAAAGGTTCACCAGTACCACTCGTGTGACAGAGCTGCAGTATGCTGATGACAATGCTTCTCCAGCTCATTCACCTGCAAAGTTGCAGTTGTCAGTTGATTCCTTCAGCAGGGCGTACGAACGATTTGGTCTCGCCATCAATATTCCAAAGACAAAGGTGATGGCGCAGCCAACTCCTGGCTCCTCCGTTCCTGACTTCAGCATATCCATTTATGATACACCCTTGGAACAAGTGGACCATTTCCTCTACCTAGGAAGCATACTGTCATCTAACTGCTCATCTGGAAAATATGTGGAGAATATATTACGTGCTGCCAATGTAGCATTTGGACGTCTTACAAAGCGTGTCTTCCTGAATAAAGACCTAACACTGTACACCAAACTGATGGTGTACAAAGCTGTAGTCATTTCCACCCAGCTATATGGTTGCGAAACCTGGACGTCATATCGCTGTGACCTGAAGAAACTAGAACGCTTCAACCAACAGAAGCTAAGATATATCATGAACCTGAAATGGGATGACTAACACGGCTGTTCTTGAGAAAGCAAAAATGTATAGCATGGAAGCTCTTATCATTGGGCATCAACTCAGATGGGTCGGACATGTCCAGCGGATGAAAAATGACAGACTTCCACGCCAAATGCTGTACAGCGAAATGAGCACAGGTAAAAGGCCACGAGGTGCCCCTCTCAAACGTTATAAGGATCAGTACAAGAAAAATCTGAAAAACTTGAACTTCGATCCGAGTAACTGGTCCACAATAGCAGAAGGCCGAAGTCGCTGGCGCTCAGTTACCTCAAATGCTCTTCAAAACTTTGAGCTGGAACGTCGAAGAATGGAGAATGACAAACGCCGGAGACGTAAACTCCTCCAGGCTCAGCCACGTCCTCCACCTTCCATCAGCTGTAATGCCTGTGGCCGCCTGTTCCACGCTAGGATTGGATTGCTAAGCCATCAACGACACTTCCACGACTGAACCGTGACAAAGGAAATCTCAGGAGAGAAATGAAAACTCGGATACGATTATCAGCCGACGACGACCTATAAGCTGTCTTATTTCTCCTTCAACTCGATTCTTTCCTTCTTCACTTTGGTTTGTCACATTCACATCGCAGGACCAAAATGGTGTTTGTCCTTTTGGACATGTTCGCAAGAACAGACACCACATACATTCTCTCTTCTTCTACTACTTGGGTTCCTGCTTCCATCCACCTCTACCATTAACGCATCTAACATTTCTCTATTCTTTCGGTTAATATGGGTCTGTGTCTTCGAATATACGTAATGGTTCTGTGCTATCTGATGTGATTTCCTTGCGTGTCGATATCTGCTCAGCAGCAGGATTTTGAAACATGTATTGTGTTCGAACATTATGAATTACATTGGAGAGAAGGGTCTATTGACACACAGTCAACACGGTTTTAGAAAACATCGTTCTTGTGAAACATAACTAGCTTTTTACTCACATGAAGTGTTAAGTGCAGTTGACAAGGGATTTCAAATTGATTCTGAATTTCTACATTTCCAGAAGGCTTTTGACACTGTACCTCACAAGCGGCTTGTAATAAAATAAGGTGCTTAAGGAATATCGTCTTAGTTATGAGACCTACATAGTGAGAAGAGATCATCATAATAAAATAAGGGTAATCAGAGCTCGCGCTAGAAGATATAGATGTTCGTTTTCTCCGCTCGCAGTTCGAAAGTGGAATAACAGTGAATTATTATTCAAGTAACTTCCCTTGTCTTGCGCATGTGCATAGATAGCGGGTCAGGCTTGTAAGTCAGCGACCGTTTGTAGCAGCAGTTTATGGCGGGTCATGGCCCATCGAACATAGGCCGGTGTGAGGTGGAGCGTACACCATTAAGTTAAGTAGTGGTTTTGACTTTGTACATATGTACAGTTTGTGTTTTCCTTTTCTTTTTAGTCTATAAATGTATAGCTATGGTGTTCTTTTAATCACTGACAAAGGTCTTCGTAGGCACTTGTAGGTTTTATTGTTGTTCTGAAGAAGGTGTAGTTATCTACGCCGAAACCTGGGTTAACACTTAACACTAGGTGCTTTTTTCGCAATCGAGGCGGGTTTTTAGTTTTTTAATATGCTAACGCCACCTCACAGATACAACATGCAGAAAATGATTATGCTTCGAAACATAATACAATTTTTAATTCGTTAATTATTGATTATTCAGATGGCAAAAGCAAATCCTTCTTCAAAAAATATGTTGAAATTGGAAATTTTTTTGTGGATCTAACTGCGGCTTTAGGAATTTGATAACCTAAGTGGACCCCGGCTGAAGAGTACTGCCCCAGGTGGCTCCTGGCTGAAGAAAATGGCTCTGAGCACTATGGGACTTAACATCTGTGGTCTACAGTCCCTTAGAACTTAGAACTACTTAAACCTAACTAACCTAAGGACATCACACTCATCCATTCCCGAGGCAGGATTCGAACCTGCGACCGTAGCGGTCACGCGGTTCCAGACTGAAGCGCCTAGAACCGCAAGGCCACACCGGCCGGCCTGGCTGAAGAGTAATTTTCTGCAGTCCGCTCCCAGTTCGTCTTTCTGCATTTTCCTGGCGCCATGTAAGTTTGATCGGTTGAAAGATAAAAACTGCGAGTGCCAACCAGTGAGAGAAATGGTGCAGGTCTTCCTCACTTACTCTCATTTCAAGTGGTTAGCCAGTTGACTTTCCAAAACTGTGCCCTACTTTCTCCCTCTCTCTGCCTACGTTCGCATGTAGCTATTTTTATAGTTAGTTGAACATTTTATCTTGCAGGTTTGAGCGTCGTACCAGTGTCTCACAATCTTCAAACGTAACCTAAACTGTTTAGTTTTTTTTTATTCTCACTCCATTCTGTCAGACGTCACCATAGTGGTCTGTGTATTTCGGCGAATTCTATGTGGCTACCATAACGTCCACAATAGGAACACTTCCGGAATTCCGACAAAACAGCAAGCACCCCCAGGCCACACACAGCTCGCCACAGACACTTTCCATTGCGCTCAAACAACCTAGAGATACAGTCTGCATTATGACTTTTTACTGCATCCGGTGCCAAGTCAGCTTACTTCAAAACATGTCTAGTTTAACCACCTGGGGTTCCTTGTACGTGTTCCCGCGTCTTCCGCGAGTTCTGTTGGAGCTGTTTATCTGCTGACTTTTATGACCCACGGCGCATCGCCTCGCCTACAGGCAAATGCAAGATTGTTTCACACAGGCTTTTTATTGTGGTGTACATATAATTGGATACGGGAAATTGTAATCTGTGTAGTTAAGTACTGGCGGTCTCTGGTAATGATCCATATTTCATTTATCAGTGGGGATTAATTAATTCCAAATTGATTTCTCTTTTTATTTTGTATTTTACATCAGTTATGAAAGAGTTTAGGAAAAAACAGTTGGATAACGCAATTCCTCACTTGTCGTTAACTATCCGGTGTTTAAGAATTTCTGATGTTACTGAAATGTATAAGTGTCAAAATTTTGTTCAATGTCCATGGCATAGCAAGTGTTCGATAATTTCATAGTATTGTATCAGTACCATATCAGTATAGTATCAATATTGTTATCATCTATTGGTAATGCACAAAATAATGACTTTTTCTTACTAGTTGAATAAGAATTAAAACGCATGCAGAAGTACCCTCTGCCACAGGCTCTAAGGTGGTGTTCGTCGTATACACACAGATTTAAGTTTATGTAATATACGGGAAACACAAGTACAGTAGTAAAAATCATATACCACGTGGAGTCTTTAATAAACAAATAGTTTAATTTTAGACATAACATCTTAGGAACTCCATCGACTGGTCATGAAACACTAATTTTAATACAGCCCGAGTCACATTGCTTATTTTAGTTTCTGTTAACCGGTTTCGGCTACACCATCTTCAATTAAAATGCTATTGTTGTGGCAATGCAGGTAGCACTGAAGTAATGGTGCGCTATCCTGTGCAAAAGTCAGCTGTGTTTATGAAATGACTTGCTCCGTTTACGCGGTTGTTTTGTTTGTACAGCTGACTTGTGTCTAGTACAGGGCATCACCACTCCAATGCTGCCAGCACTGCTATCTCAATAACCTTCTTCTCCGAGGAATCAATTACCAGAAAATAAAATAAACCTATTCGTGTCGAGCCACAATTGGTGTGTAATGAACATAATAGGTTTTCAGAGCTATCAGTAATATTATATATTCATTACCTTGGAAAAGGGATTCAGATTTTAATTTATAATCGTAATTGGCTCATGTAGTTCACTTAAACGTAGTAAAATCACCGCAGTTTGCACTGTTTTTGCTTTTGTCTCTCTAATGAGCTTTGTAAATGAGTAAATCTGGTATAAACAAAAGGATGTGCAGTAATAATGTCACATATAGATACCAGAAATTTCATGTCAAGACCTAGATTTGTTGGAATTTTGATCTTACGTTTGTACTCGATTTCATACTCAGCATAGGTCATGAAGAAACAACCACAATTTCTATATTTCACCTTGTATTTTAAATAAAACCTGGAGACACTCCTGTCAAACAAGTGACTAATACGTCTCATATGTTATTGCTACTGATTCACTTTATCATAATCCATAACACATTTATGCAGATTGGTGAATATGCGATGTTGATAATACGAATGATATCAGTGATCATAGAGACTGAGCTACTAACACTGTCTCAATTTCCCACCACCCCTGTAGTTAATTGCATGTCCTGTATTTGTTGTGCTGTATGAATCTGACCCAGTCTTGGATGGACTCCAGAGTAGAAGGGTCGGGTGGGGGGCGGCTGGTGGTCAGTCCCTAGTGAGGACAGGACAGCCATCTTCTAAGGACGTAGGCTCTTGGGAGCAGAGCAGTGACCCCAGACACTGACCATCAGCTAGGCTTTTACACGGTGTGGCGCTGATGGGGTACGAGGGATCAACACTCCGCAGACTGCAACCACGCGCTATCCAGTCCCGAATTTTGGCTACAAAGGGCCAGTACAATTAACCATGTCGTACGCGTCGATTCATATACACTTTCTCGTGGGGAGCTCAGTAGCTGTTTATTGTTGAAAGTTTTTTCTTCTTCCCTTTTGGGGGAGGAAGTGTGGCAGTCGGATGACAGTCCACGTGGAGTATGAACTTGTGTCTGTGACAAGGCGGGAAGGTAGCTCATTGGGGGTCGAAAACAATCTGTAAATGCGAGTTCAGGACGATGTTTTCTAGAAATTTCAGAGGAAAATTGATGTCTGAGAAGTGAGAAGTGGGAGTTTGGAACTCATTTTTTTTTTCAGAACTGTAAAGGCCAGAATGCAGGTCATTGGATAACTTATAAAACACTTGCTAGGTGGGTTCTTGAGCTGCTGTTTGAAATAGAAATATCTCCTTGGGCAATCTTTGGCGGAGCCTTCTCATTTGTGGAGTATCTTCTGCACCGGATTCGCGCAGAGCAGAGAGGAGAGGTAGAATTTTTTGGACACTCTGGATGCATACGTGGGAGATGATTCTCGGCCCTTAGAGGCATGACAAAGCAGATATTCCGACTTCAGAGATGCGCCAGAAACCAGACTTGCTTTTCTAAGCGACATCCCACTACATGGCAGCTGGTGACTGGCGACTGGTAGCAGGCCACGTCATACGTCTTTCTGACAGGATCGGTCCAGTCACTGCACAACCATCCGCGGTTATGCTTTTTCGAAAATATTCGACGACTTGAGGTTTGAGAGAGCCGGTTCCCTTGAGTATTAAATTTTAGTGAAGGTATTTTATTAATTTCTTATGATCATGTTGTTCGTTGTTGGACGAGCCTGAGGGTGCTTAATTAAGTCGCTCTGTATTTATCTTGAGGGTTCCCATTGTGATTTTTTTGTTCTTCAGGACTGCCATCTTGAGTGGATTTAAAAACCGAGCTCCATACTGTATGACCATGTTCTACAGTTGTCCGTGTTATTTTACCGACTCGTCCATATTTACTAATCTTAGCCTATGTAGTACGTAAGGAACTACGGGTTTTCGTTCGTTGCTGCCGTGGCCTACTTTTCTTATTGACGGACGTAATGTTTTGTCTGTAAGTCCTACACAGAGAAGTGTTCTCTTTCTGCAGTGATTAATTGGCCTACGGAGACTTTTAGTGTTAGTCAAGCTACGGTCTGTTTAGTTATAAAGGGCTCAGGTCTTCCCCTTAAACTGGAGACCTAGTTTAAGTTAGGGCTCATGCTCATCAGCGTAGTCATAGTTCATCATAAGGACCTAGTGCCATAATTATAAGCGATGCCTAGCTCGTTAAGGATAACTAACTGTGTGCGCTCTAGATCACGCAGCTTAGGAGTAATTAGGGCGGCCGCTACTTTGTCTACTGTCTGGTAACTCTCGTTACTAACTGGCTACATGGAGAGATGCTAACTATATCACTACTTCACCATCAATGCTCCTTTGTTACCCGGTGTGCCTGTTGTTTTCGCGTTTTATTTACTGAGATCAGAACCTTGCTAATCTTTTTCTGTCTATTTTAAAGCAACGCTCAGCTGACAGTTTTTTGTTTGGTTTCAAAGTCGTCGGACAGCCGAGGTGTTGCTTGAAGTGAGACCTAGTTCCTCATTTCGATCTCTGTTGCAGAGCAAGTGTGTTCCGCTTTCCGTGTATCTTGCTCTCTAGACAGTCGATGGGGAGCGCGCCGGCGTTACCATGGACATCACCGTGGTCGTGCCGGTATGGGTCTTCACTTCCGGTACCTGACTCCCTCGAGGGACGTCAGCCGTTCCGAATTGGCGCCGCATCCGGGCAATTTTTGATGGAATTTGAGAAAAAAGAGTAAAATTTGAAAAGTAGTCACCCCTAAAGAACCTCAGTCGCTAACGCCCCTTCTCTCGTACTCCATGCCGATTCAGTTAGGCCATGGTATGGTCGAAAGAACTTCTTGGCCATCTGTAGAGGACGTCCTCAATAACTATGTAATTTCTGGCTGCGAAAGTTTATATTTTACAGAAGAACTTGTAGCTTCGCTTCCCGGATGATGTCGTTAGTGTAAGCAAAAAATGAAATCGCCGACAAAAACCAGCTTCATCGTACAAGCCCGTATACAACTTTCTAAAGTCTTAACAAGATATTTGGAGGTTCTCCTTCTATTGATCTCTCAGATGTGGCTTCTCAGTAGTTTACCCATGACATAGACTTCACTAGATATCGCAAGCGTTGGGGAGCCATCTGCGTCCATGTACGGTCGACCACCGTCTGTAAATGACGGAGATCGATCGGAGCTTGTTCTGAGGCATTTACGTTCCGCTCGACGGCGTCCCATATTTGATCAGCAGAATTCGAAACATGTGAACTGAGGACACACAAGTACCTTCATGTCAGCGGAGTGTTCCTCACACCTTGGTGCCACAATTAAGCAGCGAGAAGATGGTATATTATTGAAGATATACAAAGTATGTAAGCCGACCAAAGATGAATGTGGAATCGTTCCGGCGACGATACGGGCCGCAAATGGTTAACTGTAATGTATGACACTCCCTCCCTTCCTTTAGAAGTAAGAAATTTCACATTGACATTGCGTAAAAACATATACTGTTTAGTATGCAATGTACATTGAGGTGAAAAGTCATGGGATAACTATATGCATATATACAGACGACGGTAATATCACGTACACAAGGTGTAAAAGAACAGTACATTAGCGGGACTGTCATTTGTATTCAGGGGATTCGTGTGAAAAGGTTCCTACGTGGTTATTGCAACACTTCAAAAATTAACAGATTTTAATGGGACATTCCATTTCGAAAATCGTTAGGTTCCAAGATCTCCAGTGTCAAGAGTGTGCTGAGAATACCAAATTTCAGGCATTACCTCTCACTACGGGCAACGCAGAGGCCTACGGCCTTTACTTAACGACCGAGAGCAATAGCGTTTGCGTACATTTGTCAGTCCTAAAAGACCAACAACACTGCTTGAAATTACCTTAAAAATCATTGTGTGACGTACGACGAACGTATCCGTTAGGACAGTGTGGCGAAATTTGGCGTTAACGTACTATGGCAACAGATGACCGACGCGAGTGCCTTTGCTAACAGCACGACATCGCCTGCACGGCATATCCTGGGCTCTTGACTATGTCGGTAGGACCCTAGACGACTGCAAGAGCGTGGTCTGGTCAGGTGAGTCCCAGTTTCAGTTGGTAAGAGCTGATAACAGGGCTCGAGTCTGGCGCAGGCCCCACGAAGCCATGGACTCATTTGTCAACAGGGGACTGTGCAAACTGGTGGTGACTCCATAATAGTGTGGGCTGTGTTTACATGTAATGGCCTGCGTTCTGGCTATGTTCGTCTATTTGGAAATCATTTGCAGCTCTTCAGGGACTTCATGTTTCCAAACAACGACGCAATTTTTATGGATGAAGTGCGCCATGTCACCGGGACACAATTGCTCGCAATTGGTATGAAGAGCATTTTGGACAATTCGAACGAATGGTTTGGCCACACAGATTGCCCGACGTGCATCCCATCGAACATTTACGGGACATAATCGAGAGGTCAGTATGTGCCCAAAATCCTTCAGTGGTAACACCTTCGCAATTCTGGACGGCTATAGAGGCAGCATGGTTTAATATTTCTGCAGGGGACGTCGAGCGACTTGTAGAGTCCATGCCACGTCGAGAAGCTGAGCTGTGCAGAACAAAAGGAGGTCCGACAAGATATTAGCAGGTATCCCATGCCTTTTGTCACCTCATTGTATATTCAACTGCAAAAAAGGTGAACTCAGACAATTGTAAAAATTTCCCTTAGCTTTTTAATATGGCGTCAGTGTCCAGAGGCGTTGAAATGTTGCGTAATTTCATATTTGAGGTCCAGAATGCTAAATGACACATTATGAAATTAATATTTATTATGTCAGAAAATGTGGTTTATGTATCATTCCACATAAAATTTCACACGTAGTTTCATACGTCCAAATGAAAATGTTAGCTGCAAAACATATAACTCTTTTCATTGTCTATCTGCCACACAAAAAAATGTTCAAATGTGTGTGAAATCTTATCGGACTTAACTGCTAAGCTCATCATTCCCTAAGCTTACACACTACTTAACAAATTATCCTAAGGACAAACACACACACCCATGCCCGTGGGAGGACTCGAACATCCGCTGGGACCAGCCGCACAGTCCATGACTGCAGCGCCAAGACCGCTCGGCTAATCCCGCGCAGTGCGGGCTGAGACATGAGGGGTGTCACAGAAGTCTTTCCCTCATTAAAAACATGGATAAGACAGAAAATATAACACATAGACACATAATGTTTATCTTGAACTGCAGGTTAACATATTCAAATTGTTGTGTACACACACGCGCACACGCATACACAATTAATTAATTTTCACATGTGCACTTTTCGTTGCCCGAAGGATACCCAGGCGATATTCCAACTCCATCAAGGCGTTAATCTACATTACTTGAGGGATGGATGTTATGATTCAGTAATACTGCGCGTCATGCTGTGATGGTGTTCACTTGTGTTTGGTAACCATTTTTCTTTACATGACCCAAAGGATGAAATACAGTGGTTTTACGTCCGGTGATCGCGGAGGCCAGTTGATGGGATCACCACGCCCGTTCCATCTTCCCGGCAATGTTGTACCCAAATAGTCACGAACGTCTAACCCCCAACGAGGTGGTGCACCATCTTGTGCAAAATTAAGTCCGAAATGTCCTGAATCTGCTGCACAATAAAAATTGCAACAGATCCAGATAGGTATTGACTTTGATTTTAACTTCACAGAAGAAAAAAGTACCTATGATTTTATAGTGCATAAAACTACACCACACGTTCAACGTATGGCTCGCTCTAATGGTCTCAAGCACTGCGTGGGGATTTTGGGACTCCCAGATCCTAGCATTGTGTCGGTTGACAACACCGTTGAAATTAAATGTGACCTCATCTGAGTAAAGGATACGTTTCACAGAGTCGTCATCTTCCTCATACTCAGCCAGTGTGGCAACAACCAAGTCATAACGAGGGCTGTAATCCGTTGGTTGAAGGGACAAGACTTTGTACAGACAGAATTGAAGTTTTTAAGTTTTTGAAAACAGGCGCAAATAGCGCTTTGTATTTTCTATTTATCGTTTTCGCTCTTCAAATGAACCACAGCACCATCAGACTATAAACTGTAAAAGATACAAATTGACATTGTGCGACAAATTTACATTGCCGTTACATAAAATATGTATTCCATTTCCAGTATGGTGACTTACGTTTAAAGATAATTGACAGCATTAAAGACTGTTTTTCAAGTTGGCTAACAGCCCTAAAGATTAAACTGTCTGTACTGTAGTACTTAAACTTCCGTCTAAAGTACTGAATAAATGATGACACTGACAGCGCCAAAGATGAAATTGACTGTACAACAGTACTTGTAACGTCCGTGGTATAGCGCATACAAACATAATTTACAGCTACAGAAAACCAAATTTACATTTTTAATTTCCTTCGAAAATGGTTCAAATGGCTCTGAGCACTATGGGACTTAACATCTGAGGTCATCAGTCCCCGAGACTTAGAACCACTTAAACCTAACTAACCTAAGGACATCACACGCATCCATGCCCGAGGCAGTATTCGAACCTGTGGCAGTAGCAGCAGCGCGGTTCCAGACTGAAGGGCCTAGAACCGCTCGGCCACAGCGGCCGGCTGTATATAGGCATCTCATATTTGTACATGCTGCTTATCTTTCAAACAATGCGCGTACATCTGTAAAAATTAAAATATCTTTCAAAATACAGTATAAAAATACGTATCTTGAAATACCTTCACACGTATGCATTCAAAACTACAGTTTCTAAAAATATTTCTTATAGGATAATAAGGCAGGTATTATATTTTGGATTCTTATGTACAGCAATTTATCAGATAAGTGGAAGAACCCATGTAAATTAAATCCGGTTTATTGGTTTAATAAATTTTGCCGGTTTTCGTTCTTTTCTGCGAAAATTCCTAATTCTTCCAAAACATTTAACAGAGAACTTTATATGCGGTGT
Source organism: Schistocerca cancellata (assembly GCF_023864275.1). Classification (NCBI taxonomy): domain Eukaryota; kingdom Metazoa; phylum Arthropoda; class Insecta; order Orthoptera; family Acrididae; genus Schistocerca; species Schistocerca cancellata. The sequence goes on along the minus strand of NC_064633.1, from coordinate 285,600,873 downwards.
GGACAATTTTCATACTATCTTGAATCTCGCCTAATGTATGTTTAGCTGTTCTCAAATGTTCACCCAATGCAGTACGATTTGAATCGAAACTGCAAAGTTTCTTATAACGAATTTTAAATGCTCTTGTAGTTTGGCCAATGTACATGCTCTGACGATTTTGGCAATTCATTTTATATACTTCTAAAGTACTGTACTTGCCCTTATGTACATTTTGTTTAGTGCGTGCCTAAGGGAGATGCTAGTTCGAAAACCTACTTGAACGTTCTATCTTGGGAACCATTTCACAATATGATCTGTTATAGGACCTTTCTATGTGAGTGTAATACACTTCTTCTTTTTTTTTGGGCTTTCCTATACGATTGTTTTTCTTTCGTTTAACATTCTTCTACAGTGTGTGGTACAATTTCATTATACACTATGTGATCAAAAGTGTCCGGACACCTGTCTGAAAATGACAAGTTCGGGGCGCCATCCATCGGTAATGCTGGAATTTAATATGGTGTTGGCCCACTCTTAGCCTTGATGACAGCTTCCACTCTCGTATGCATACGTTCAGTCAGGTACTGGAAGATTTCTTGGGGAATGGCAGCCCATTTTCACGGAGTGCTGCACTGAGGAGAGGTATCGATGTCGGTCGGCGAGGCCTGGCACGAAAACGGCGTTCCAAAACATCCCAAAGGTGTTCTGTAGGAGTCAGGTCAGGACTCTATGCAGGCTAGTCCATTAAAGGGATGTTATTGTCCTCTAACCATTCCGCCACAGGCCATACATTATGAACAGCAGCTCGGCCGTGTTGGAAGATCCAATCGCCATCCCCGAATTGCTCTTCAACAGTAAGAAGCAAGAAGGTGATTAAAACATCAATGTAGGCCTGTGCTGTGATAGCGTCACGCAAAACAACAAGGGGTGCAAGCCCACTGCATGAAGAACACGAGAACACCTTAACACCACCGCCTCCGAATTTTACTACACACGCTGTAAGATGACGTTCACCGGGCATTCGCCATACCCACATCCTGCCATCAGATCACCATATTGTGTACCGTGATTCGTCACTCCACACAACGTTTTTCAACTGTTCAATCGTCCAGTGTTTACACTCCTTACACCAAGCGAGGGGTCATTCGAAATTTAGCGGCGTGATGAATGGCTCGACCATGAAGTCCAAATTTCCTCACCTCCCGCCTAACTGTCATAGTACTTGCAGTGGATCCTGATGCAGTTTGGAATTCCTGTGTGATGGTCTGGATAGATGTCTGCCTATTACACATTACGACCCTCTTCAACTGTCGCCGGTCTCTAGCAATCAACAGACGAGGTTGACCTGTACGCTTTTGTGCTGTACGTGTCCCTTCACGTTTCCACTTCACTATCAGATCGGGAACAGGGATGTCTAGGAGTTGGGAAATCTCACATACAGACGTATGACACAAGTCACACCCAATCACCTGACCACGTTCAAAGTCCGTGAGTTCCGTGAATCGCCCCATTCTGCTCTCTCACGTTGTCTAATGACTACTGATGTCGCTGATATGGAGTACCTGGCATTAGGTGGCAGCAAAATGCACCTAATATGAAAAACGTATGTTTTTGGGGGTGTCTGGATACTTTTGATCGCATAGGGTATCATGTTCTTGGCAATTGTTCCTTAATGCTATCTTTATGATTGCCTGTAATTCTGTAGATCTCTCTTCGTCTGTGAATGGTAACTGTAATATTCTGTGTAAAGCTCTATTGGATGATATGAATTATTCCCAATAATTATACCTGAATATGTAGGCTTCACGTAAACTTTAAACATATTTTTCCCGTTCGATCTACTAATTGACAATTTGAGAAAATTGATACTACTATCAGTTTCACGTTCAACAGTGAACTTAATTTTTGGGTGCATTCGGTTGAGTTTATCTGTTACTTCATTTAAATCTTGCTTGGTTCCTTTAAAGAGAACTGTACTGTGTCAACATGCCGGTGATAATACAGTATTTTCTACTTTATGTCGGGAATTTATCAGAAAGCCTAATTTCCAAGTCATTAGGAAAAATTTCTGATAAGATACAGGGTAAACTATTACCCATCACTAGACAGCCTCCCATGTGGTAAATTTTTCCATCAGTGTTAAAGTACCTGAAATCAAGGCTAAATTGCAACAAGACTTAACGGCTCTACAATCTCACCTACCGCCATAGTTAATGCTGTAGTAAATTACGCTTAATTATTTCTAATGTTTCATCAGTTGGTATGTTCGTAAACGTATTAGTAACATCCCCAGAGAGGAAAATCGCATCTTCTGGGATAGTCATGTTTACTACAATGTCAGAAAATTGGATGCTATTTTTAACGCTGAAAATTTTGTCAAATTTGTACATACTTTTAAGTTCTTTATTGAGTATGAAATTTAGTTCGCTATTGGGAGGACATTAGTTATTATTAATAAATATAATTGACTTGCTAGGTTTATGTATTTTAATGTGAACTCTTGCAGTGGGAAGCCTTAGATTCATTAACTTTAATCTACGTTTTTCTCGTGGGTCCAACAGAAACGGAGAGGCATCAGATTTTCTTTTTAGTTCTGTTTGGAACTTATTGAGTGGGTCATTACTGATTTAGTTTCTGCCGTTCTGTTCGAGATACTGTAATATTTTGTCAGTGTAATGTTTTTCATATAATAGCACTGCCGCATTACCCTTATCATATTTTATGACTAGAGCTCCTGCATCTAGAAATTTCTTATTTAAAGTTTTTGCTGTGGTAAGTTCCGGTATTTTAGAAGTATTTGCATTTAGTGGAAACTTAAAGCCTGAGCAATTTAATTAACATTTTCGGTGAATTCAGTAGCTTAAACTACAACGAATTTGTTTTGTTAAAAGACTTTCCATAGCAAATTTTACATTTTTGAGAACACTTTAACTTTTGACACTGCTTTCATTCTTGTAGCATATACGTATACTTCCTAATATTTACTTTGATACAATTTTTTCGATTTTTATTTTCTTCCCCATTTGATCCCTTTGCCTGTTTAATCAAATTACATGTTTAAATTTGTATTGTCTAATGCAATATGCTAGTGAACTACATGCGTCTTAGGTGAAATTTCATTGGCGAAGTATTTAGACTGCGAGAAAGCTTTCAGTCTGACAGATGCGTGTACGTGGCATTTGTTTATATACCAGAATTCGTCATACTACCATATTCCAGGTCCATTGTGGGGCCTTGCTTACATGTTTGCGGAATATAAGTAATCATTTCAATTCGAGTTAGTATTATTGAGTGTTGAATGATCCACCACTGGTAAGCGGAGATCTTGCTGTTTTGTACATCACAGTTAATGTCTTCGCGCTGGTCAGCAGTACCGTCATGTAATCGACGTCTGTTCTATTTCTCGCAGACACTATATCTAACGTCATGTTGACACTGACTGTGCTAAAATATTAGCATTTCCCGTTTTGGTGGCTTTCAGTGAAGAGCTGATACAAACAATTGATTTCTTAGCAAGCTTGCAACTGTTTTGCATTTTGTTTTTGATGAACAATGTCTGTAAAGTTGAGCGCCACCACGTACGCTGACATTTTGTGAAGTTATTGCGAACTGTCGGTAAAATGGAGTCTGTTCCGGGGAAATTGACTGGCGGAGGCAGGAAATTTGGACTTAATGCAGTTACTGAAAATCGTTTTCTGCCCGACCTTATATCAGTTCTACTAGCGTTCTGCCGTGCTTTCAGTTGTGATTTCGACTTTCATGACCTCTGCGAGCAGTTTACTAACGGTCGACAAAATGGAGTCTGTTCCGGGAAAATTGATTGGAGAAGACAGGTAATTGGAGTTCAATGCAGTTTTCTGTTGAATAGTGCTCAGAGCCATTTGAACCATTTTGCTAACAGTGAGGAAATGTAATACGACAGATAGTTATTCCTATACTTTCTGTCTTTTTTTAACAGATGGTTTGTGTCTCACTCTATCGCGAGATTTCGAGCAGTTGTGATAGCTCGATGATTTCAGTTACTCAACGATTTTGCATAGACTTCGCTTTCATAAGTGCCACGAAAAAAACTCCGAGAAGATCCGTTCCGTATTCGTCACGATGGATCACGGACATCTAACCACGCAACGCTTGGTTTATATCGAGGTGCGGGACAGAATGCACGCAAGTACTGGAATCCAGGTATGCTATGCTCGTTTCCTGTTCCTCATTGGGTACCTGTAAATTTCGAAGAGTGAGGGTTTCCAGCAATCAAGGTATATGTCACGATAGGATGGAATTGTTCTGTATCATTAGTCCGTTGAACCCTCGATCATATGTGCAGTGAATTTTTATCGTACATGCTTAGAATAAAATACAGTTGGTTATAAATAAACTTTCGCTACTTGATGGTCCCCCGTGAGAAACGAGTGATCGTACGACAATGAAACTTCGTAGAAAGGACATACGGAAGAGAAGTACCGAATAAACCAAATTAAAGAAAAATATATTAATTTCCATATGAGAGTGTAACATTTGTTAATTGCATACCATGTTTAGGTTCCAAGCTAAAAACGTTTCTCAATGTGACAACCATTGGGATCCACGACAGCCTGGAACCGCACTATCACTAGAGATTGGTCTACTGCTGCCCCAAATACCGAAGGATCACGGAATGTTCTGGTGTCGTAACACAACTCATGCACTACTAGAAGATCGCTCATTGCGTCCAGCATTCTCAGCCAGGGCTAAGGCTCAATTGGCCGTCGGCCTCTCCTAGAAGCAATTCCCAAATAGAGAGTTAATTCGGACTTGCGAATCATGTTCTTCAATCCCGGTACGGAAAGAGGACCTTTCCGTATTCCTTTCATACTGCGATACTCGCAAAGCGCAGCATCACTATTGCTGTTGTTTTTCACAAAACAGCTTTGCGACTAAAGCCCTGCACACATTGTCCAGACCCATGCTGACTGTCTGAACTGTAACGTACACTGATGTTTCCTTCAACCGTACGTCGTCGTTCCGGTACCGGTGCCTCACGGCAAATCTAAACACTAACACTACTAACAACGCAAATCCTGCAGCCCACAGTCTGAACATCATTCCTATAAGTTGGGTAAATATGATAAATAGTTTTCCGCTGAAGCACCGATAGTTTACTTACAACTATCCTGTCTGCTTTGTGAAATAATATAATTATTTTCCGTTAGTAACGCCTGCTTTGTGCAATATGTAATTTGTTGTAAATTGCATTATTGTTTATATAGTAATACCAGGTTGTTCACTACAATTTTTCAGTTAAACAGTTTTAGTAGTCGAGGAACACTGCCTTTTTCCAGGAATCAAATAAACATTTGTGAACCAGCCACAGAGGATGTCAAGCAGAAATGATCGACACTGCTTTTTTTTTTAATTTGTGTAAGAATTGCAAAAGAGATGCATTACCCGAAGCAGGTAGCTCTATTTATCGGCATTTAAAATTGATAGGAGTGGCTATCGTCGAGCGACTTTTGGAGCTGGAGAACTAAATATGTTTCGTTGATGAAGAACTGTACCACGAAGTAGAAGCTGAAGGGGATGAGATATAAGACGTCGAGGCTAGTGAATCATAATCGTTTCTGAAATTTCCGCACCGCATTCAAGCTCTGCTTCATCAGTGCCGGGTGAGAATTCGTATGAACGGTAATAAAGCAATCTCACTACGGAGGAATGCCCCTTGAAGTTAAAATAAAAGCAATAACGTTGGCCAAGAGCACTGCAAACACAGCAAAAGAAAGTGTCAACAAGCCCGTGAAAAGATAAGATTTAACATTGTGCGTTCAATGGTTCAAATGGCTCTAAGCACTATGGGACTTAATATCTGAGGTCATCAGTCCCCTAGACTTAAAATTACTTAAACCTAACTAACCTAAGGACTTCACACACATCCATGCCCGAGGCAGGAATCGAACCTGCGACCGTAGCAGCAGCGCCGTTCCGGACTGAAGCACCTAGAACCGCTGGGCCACAAAGGCCGGCTAACATTGTGGGAAAGAGACATCATTAAAGGAAGGACTAGATACTACACAAACCAGTGCATGAATAAATATACATTGACCGATTTGTCGAATCTCGTCATCGTAAAGCGAATGAGGCAATGAGCATGCTTAAGCAATGGGCTGGAGATGCAACGCTTAAGTATACGACCACTACGCAATTGGTACATCTTTATATTGTTCTTCGGCATGTCACGAAATACATATTACACAAGGAGATAGAAAGTATCGAACATCCACAGAAATATCCAGCACGCAGACAGCGTCACATTCACATATTAACGGTTTTAATTGTGATTATGAGGCCAACACCGACCAAGCAGGATGCGAATATCGGACGAACATCCAGCGCACGTTACTGTATAAAAGATTAAAAAAATTAACCATTGTCGCAGTCGTTAGTATACATAAAATCACTCATCCGTACACGGCACCATACCCCATCATAGCATCTGGAAAATTGTTGTTTACAAGAAACTACTGGTAAATTTTGTTTTCGCTTCATACAAGAGGCCAACCGTTGCAAATCATTACGTTTATCGTGAACTTTATCTATGGAACAAATGGCTAACTATCTAACTACAAACAATGATCATATCCGAACTGTTCCTCTACTGTATGCAGTATACAACATTGTAAAACATGTTCCTATCATTCTGGAGCCTTTTCTTACGCCCAATAAGGGGACTCACCCTAACCAGAAACATCCCCCCCTCCCCTTTCCCTCCGTTACTGTAACATCTTGGCGTTCACAAGATACATGATACAACGTTATCCAAGCATTCGCCAAATTCAAAGGCTTCCATCGGACCAAGGGACTGTCACAGGGTACAGCGTGATTCATCACTTCAAACCACCGTTTCTTACACCACCTCAAGCATCGGTTAGCATTGACTACATAAATGCTTTTGAGGAGCTGCTCGACAGTTGTACCCCGTTCTTTTGAAGTTGCTACTCACATTCAGTGCTGGCAGAAATTGGAAACTCACGAGTGATTGCCTCAGCTGATTTCATGTTATTTTCTACAGACACCCGCTGCTATGTTCGGCAGTCGTTGCCTGTCAGTACATGACGTCTCTCTGGTCTTGATCTAGCTGTGGTTGTCCCTTCTCGTTTCCGTTTGGTAACGACAGTGCGCAATACAATTACACTGTCAATTTTTCGAAAACCCGTAATTACCTCCCATTGCGACGCAAACGTTTGAAATTTTAGTCAAAGGTGCCTACAACCTATTTCTGTAATGGTGCAAAAGCGTGGCACTGTGGAACGTCAGCCTCGGGCTCGAAGACGCTTCAGCAGCAAGATGTAGACATATGCGAAAAAAAGGCCAGAATTCCGAAGTTCAGGTGACGTGTAAGGTGGATTAATGACGTCGCAATGGCAGCAAATTTCACCACAATTCTGCACAGCGTCACCGCAGACCTGTCACAATATAGGAAGGTTGTCACACCCCCTCATATCCACATTTCACCCGTACTTTGGACGCCTCTGCGCTGGAGGTCAAAACCGCGACCACCAACGCGTTTCTCTTATAGATGACCGAGGAAAACATTTCAGACTCAACGCCCCTTAGAATCGACACGAAAAGGCCTCATGGGGTACCAGAAAGTGAGTCAATGAAACCACCCTTTCCTTGAGGCGTTGCTTCCCAACTCATTTCTCTTTCGAAAACTACAGTTTCCAGTGTGTTGAGCAAAAGGACGATATCCTTGGTCCCGCAAGACACTGCTAACACCCCCAGACGGAGAACGGCAGAAACATCCGGGAGTGTCAAAAGTGTCAAAAATTGTCGAGAATTTCGTTCTACTGCTCATCATACTGCAAACTGTTGTTTTCGGCCGCGAAATGAGTAGGTTCAAATGGCTCTGAGCACTATGGGACTTAACTGCTGTGGTCATCAGTCCCCTAGAACTTAGAACTACTTAAATCTAACTAACCTAAGGACATCACACACATCCATGCCCGAGGAAGGATTCTAACCTGCGATCGTAGCGGAAATGAGTAGGAATCAACACCTTTAGGAAATGGTGATTTCATTGACGACAAAGCCACTTCGCGTCGATTCTGAGAGGTGTTGTGTCTGAAATATTTTCCTCGCCACCCACAACAAGACCGCGTGATTTCAATGTTAGTCGTCGCGGTACTCCTTCATTCGCAGAGGTGTCGAAAGAGGGGTTGATGCGTGGGTAAGAGGGGATGTGACAAACTTCCCATCGTGTGATAGGTCCACGGTGAAGCTGGAAAGAATTGTGGTGAAATTTTGTGCCAATATCACATAGTTAACCCACCTTACACTTCGCCTGAACTTACGAGTTTTGGCCCTTTTTTTCGCATGTGTAGAACCTCGCTGTTTGAAGCGTCGTCCAGTTCGAGGGCGAAGTCGCAGGACGCCACACTTTTGCACCATTAGAGAGGAATCTTGTAGACACGTTTGAGCCAAATTTTAAACTTTTGCGCCGGCCGGAGTGGCCGAGCGGTTCTAGGCGCTTCAGTCTGGAACCGCGAGACCGCTACGGTCGCAGGTTCGTATCCTGCCTCGGGCATGGATGTGTGTGATGTCCTTAGGTTAGTTAGGTTTAAGTAGTTGTAAGTTCTAGGGGACTGATGACCTCAGATGTTAAGTCCCATAGTGCTCAGAGCCATTTGAACCATTTTTTAAACTTTTGCGTCGCATTTGGAAATAATTACACTGTTTCGAAAAAGTGACCCTTTAATAATGTTGTGCAGTGTACATCTCCAAATCTCAACTTTGGAGCTTAACATGGGTTGGAATGTCCTTAGTGTATTTATTATTCAGGTGACATCATATGTCTAGTCCACGTTGAAAGTCGCTGTGCTCCCCTGACCGACCCTTTGTCCTCTTACTGTTTCTCTGCTAACACATTTCTCCCGGCCCCATTTTATACTGGATGGCTATAACTATACCGACGGTGTTCGGAATGCGGCAGTGCTGATTGTATACATCCCAGGAACACTTGTGAAGTACGTCGAAAAAACAATAGTTCCACTTCCCGTCACCAGATGAAAAAAAAGCGCTGTAAGCAGTCAGAATGTGAAATGTTTCCTGTTTTCATGTCAGTATGCTGTTCGTCGCTTGGTAACGTTTGTTGATTTCTTTTGTGAAGTGACTGTTGGTATAAAGGGTTAAGAAGATTGACGTTTTCTGTCGAAACGCAATGGTTATTCGGAAAAAAGATCTGCTGGCAAAGTTGTTTTATCAGAAGGCAGTAATAGCAGCGCTGCATTGTGGGAATATCATCGACAGAAACAGTTGCAAAGTAGCTCCACTTCAATAAATGGGCTAAAGTAGATGATCAAGAAATTTTAAGAAACAGGTGAATTATGTGGTACAGCAGGAAGAGGGAGGCGCCTCATTCCCATGGTAGCTGTTGATGAAGTTGCATGCTGTAGCTGTAGCCCAACGTGCAGCACACGCCTCAGATTCTGCAGCCATTGCTCGAGCTGTCACCTGGGGATCCCTCTCCCATGGTCAGCTGTTCAAAATATTTTGTGGCGCGTTTTACAGTGCTATCCAAGATTCATAATGTGCACCAAATGAAGACACAGGGGATAGGCAAAATAATGTGAACATATGTACTTACTTGGTAGTAGTTTATTAATAAGGAATTGGAGCCCCATTTGTCCATAATACAGCTGCGATTCTTCTTGGAATACTGGCATATAACGATTGTATAGTCTCCAGTGGAATGTTATGCCACTCTTCGATCACAACCGCTTCTAGCTCCTGTAGTGACGAGGGAGCAATATTGCTCTGCAATACTGCCCACAAGACTTTGACGATGTTCAAGTCCAGGGACTGTGCTGTCCAGGGAAGACGCAGCAGTTCAGTTGCAGGCTCCTCATACCACGATTGTGGTGCATTACCGTCCTGAAATATGGTGTCATTGTTGGGGAACAACGTTTGAATCATGGGGTGCACCTGAGCACCTAAAGTGTTCACATTATCGTTGGCTGTAACATGGCTTTTGAGAATAATGATGGGACCAGCAGAATACCGTGATATGACTGCCCACACCATCACACATCCACCTCCATGTTTAAACATTGGAATCAAGCACTCAGGATTGTAGGCTTCTTTTGGCGCTCTCTAGACGTAAATCCAGCCCGATGTTGGAAATATCTAGAACGTTGACTCGTCGGACCATATGACGTGTTACCACTGATCAGCCGACCAGGATTTATGCTCCTGACACCATGTTTTACACTTTTTCGAGTTGGTTGTTGTCACAAATCGTTTCGGTATAGCAGCTCGTCTATGAATATTCGCTTTATGGAGTTGTCGGAGGACAGTGTAGATTGATGCAGAGTCTCGAAGACGGCTATTGAGCCCTGCTGTCACTTTAGCCGCCATAGTTCTGTGTTGTTTTGACGCAATTCGTGTTAGCGCACGACGATCTCTGTCATTTAGTTTTGATTTGCGCCCACTATTACTTTACATGATGATGTCATTCCATGTTTTGTGTAGGCTGTCATGACTGTTGGAACAGTTGTTCTTGAAGCATTAAATAAGTTGTCTGTCTTGGTTACTGATGCTCCAGCTAATCGGGCCCCACAATCTGCCCTCTTTGGAAGTCTGTTCCGTCTTTCATTGTTCTTCGCCCTCGGGCTCTGAATGCAGATACGAAGTATGCACTATTCATGAACAAGCACAGTCCAGCGTGATACGTGCCTTACTTGCGTTGTTGATTGTCAAACTCAACCATCCCATTGCTACCACTAATCACATTATTTTGCCTGTCCCCTGTATGCTACAACGTTGTGACTTCGCCCTTCATTTTTTGGCATGCGTGGAAGTGGATGTCATGTTGGGGAGTATTCTTTGGACGGACGAGACACATTTTACTCTGCATAGTGCAGTGAAATATACTACTCCGCTACATGTTGTGAAGGGACATCCATTGCACTCAGCTTATGTGACTCTGTTGTATGGTTTCACATGCTCCTTCATTTTCGGTCCGTTATTCTTTGAGGAGATGACACCTCACAGACTAGTTAGGTTTAGAATTACGTCTGCACATTGTAAGAACCTCTTTGCGCAACACGTGATTCTACACTACTGGCCATTAAAATTGCTACACCATGAGGATGACGTGCTACAGACGCGAAATTTAACCGACAGGAACAAGATATTGTGATATGCAAATGATTAACTTTTCACAGCATTGACACAAGGTTGGCGCCGGTGGCGACACCTACAACGTGCTGACATGATGAAAGTTTCCAACCAATTTCTCGTACACAAACAGCAGTTCACACGGCGTTGCCTGGTGAAACGTTGTTGTGATGCCTCGTGTAAGGAAGAGAAATGCGTACCATCATGTTTCCGACTTTGATAAAGGTCAGATTGTAGCCTATCGCGATTGCTGTTTATCGTATCGCGACGTTGCTGCCCGCGTTGGTCGAGATCCAATGACTGTTAGCAGAATATGGAATCGGTGGGGTCAGGAGGGTAATAGGGAACGCGGTGCTTGATCCCAACGGCCTCGTATCACTAGTAGTCGAGATGACACTCATCTTATCCGCATGGCTGTAACGGATCGTGCAGCCACGTTTCGATCCCGGAGTCAACAGATGGGGACGTTTGCCAGACAACAACCATGTGCACGAACAGTTCGACGACGTTTTGCAGCAGCATGGACTATCAGCTCGGAGACCATGGCTGCGGTTACCCTTGACGCTGCATCACAGGCAGGAGAGCCTCCGATGGTGTACTTAACGACGAAACTGGGTGCTCGAATGGCAAAACGTCATTTTTTCGGATGAATCCAGGTTCTGTTTACCGCATCATGATGGTCGCATCCGTGTTTGGTGACATCGCGGTGAACGCACATTGGAAACGTGTATTCGTCACCGCCATACTGGCGTATCATCCGGCATGATGGCATGGGGTGCCATTGGTTACACGTCTCGGTCACCTCTTGTTCGCATTGACGGCACTCTGAACAGTGGACGTTACATTTCAGATGTGTTACGACCCGCGGCTCTACCCTTCATTCGATCCCTGCGAAACGCTAAGTTTCAGCAGGATATTGCACGACCGCATGTTGAAGGTCCTGGACGGACCTTTCTGGATACAGAAAATGTTCGACTGCTGCCCCGGCCAGCACATACTCCAGATCTCTCACCAATTGAAAACGTCAGGTCAATGGTGGCCGAGCAACTGGCTCGTCACAATACGCCAGTCACTACTCTTGATGAACTGTGGTATCGTGTTGAAGCTGCATGGGCAGCTATACCTGTACACGCCATCCAAGCTCTGTTTGACTCAATGCCCAGACGTATCAAGGTCGTAATAACGACCAGAGGTGGTTGTTGTGGGTACTGATTTCTCAGGATCTATGCACCCAAATTGCGCGAAAATGTAATCACATGTCAGTTCTAGTATAATATATTTGTCCAATGAATACCCATTTATGATCTGCATTTCTTCTTGGTGTAGCAATTTTAATGGCCAGTAGTGTAGTTGTGCAAGAATGCAACTGTAGCCACACCACTATTTCCAGGAACTATGGGGCGACACCACATGTCACTTGTCAGGTGAAATATTTACTTTGAGAGACCTTCAGCAACAAACTCATCATCTCTTGGTAATTTCAAGATGTGTGGCCTTCCAGATACCCCGACTTAAATCCACGTGACGCCTATTTGTGCGACTATATGAAAGATCGTCTCTATCACGGATGTATCCAGACTCTTCCTAATATGAAGGATAGCATGCGATGACGTATCACTCTGCTTACGCTGCATATGCTGCGAGCAACTGTCGACCGTGCCACGTTATGGATACAGGATGTCGCTCAGTGGCGAGACCGTATTCAACACCTGTTGTAACTTGTGACCATATTCTACTAAACGTACCAGAACCACCGTTATCAAGTGGTTGATCATTCCTCCTCTTTTGCTGCACCCACATCATATTCTATCTGCTTACAGCGCTTTATTTTCACCTGGTGATAGGAGGTGAAACTATTATTTTTTCAGGATATTCCGTGAGCGCACTGATTAATGAGCGTACCTAAGATGTTTCAGCGCCCTGTTGTGTACAACCCTCACCGCAGCACTTGGAAGACCGTCAGTTTAATTATAACCATCCCGTGCTTGCGGGTCACTCGCTCTTGACGCTTAGCGGCGAGTTTCACATTATACATGGGATGACGTTGCAGGTGCAGGTGCGCGACGTGTTGGAGACCGAGTCGGAGGTGCAGCTGGTGGCGGAGCTGATGTCCGGCGGCGAACTTCTGGAGCGGCTGGCCGGCCGTGGGCACTACAGCGAGCGAGACGCCGCGGCCGCCGTGCGTCAGTTACTGTCTGCCCTGCAGGTAACCGCTCTGTCTGTGTAAATGAAAGGAAAAGAGCGAGTCGTGCGGTATTGGCGGCTGAGAGATCCCGAAGGCCCGAGCGGTACGTAACTGTAATGGACCCTGTCGTGACCAGACGTTGTGTAATGAGCCACAAAAAAAAAAGGATACAAATGGCTACAAGCACTATGGGACTTAACATCTGAGGTCATCAGTCCCCTAGACTTAGAACTACTTAAACCTAACTAACCTAAGGACATCACACACATCCATGTCCGAGGCAGGACTCGAACCTGCGTCCGTAGCAGCAGCGTGGTTCCGGACTGAAGCGCCTAGAACCGCTCGGCCACAACAGCCGGCTTAATGAGCCACAGACAGCACACAAACTTGCTCCCATATGGAGAAGTGATAGTTATATGCTACGTCGCTGGTGCAATTGAAGTCCCTTCTAGTGATAGGAAAACCGACAGATTTTAACGACCGATGGGCCAATCGATTGTTTATCTGCTCATTCCTTTTTTTCAGTGTGTCATGTCCCGGCATAGTTTCCCTACACCAACTTTTTTTTTCTTTCGAATTCGGTGTTATCTGCTTGGCTTAGCCAGGATCTTAATGACAATATGGATTCAGTTAGCTTGTTTGTCACCGTTTATAGCGGAGATGATAGAAAAGAGCTCCCTCTGATTGGGATTAGTGTTCGGTTACAACATGTTGGTAATTCTTGTGGAGTTAGTACGACTGATCTGCTGAAGTAGCAAGTTATTACTTTTAGTCAATTCGTTTATTGTTCTAACCAACACAATTGTTTATTCAAGTATCAGATCAAATCCGTTAACAGAATGTCAGTTGCAAGGTGTAGGGGACTGATGACCTCAGATGTAAAGTCCCATAGCGCTCAGAGCCATTTGAACCATATGAATGTCAGTTGGATGCAATAATCACTAGGAAGGACCGTTATCAGAAACGAGTGCTTTCATTGCCATTCCTTCTGATAACTACTGGCCAGTTGGCCTAAATCATAAACCGTGAACATTTCGAAATAATTCGCTGTCAATCAGTGGGCACTTGGTTGGGTCGGGTTGTTTGGGGGAGGAGATCAGACAGCGAGGTCATCGGTCTCGTCGGATTAGGGAAGGAAGTCGGCCGTGCCCTTTCAAAGGAACCATCCCGGCATTTGCCCGGAGCGATTTAGGGAAATCACGGAAAACCTAAATCAGGATGGCCGGACGCGGGGTTGAACCGTCATCCTCCCGAATGCGAGTTTAGTGTGCTAGCCACTGCGACACCTCGCACAGTAATGGGCACTTGCCCTACAGTAAAGGAGACAAATACGAATCTGTAACTTGTTCCTGCTATTTAATGAAATTCCTCTAACTTACTTCTTTGAAACAGAGACAGGAGGTTGAACGCTATCCTAATGAATAGTGAAAACTTCTACTTAACTTTCAGTTGTCACGTAGGTGCTACTGAGCAGCGTCAAAGCACTCCGGCTGCACTGATTACTCCCTGAATCTCTACTCTCCTTTAATCTGCCCTCTCTGACCTTTTTTTCCGTTTTACAATGATCCTGGGTACACACAGCCCTCTGCAATATCTGTCCTGAACATTCCCTCGGGAGCTTTCCTCGACATGTGTTTGTTGAAATGTGAGATTATCATTCTAACTTCCACTAGAAATTCTTCCATTATGTGCATCAAAAGGTTACCACTGATGCCTGTGACCTCGAGCCTCATAACCTTAGCGAACCATCAAAAGAATCCTCAGTGAAGTGTTTGGTCGGCCGGTGAGAAAAAAAGCATTTGATTGCGTCGGGACTCGTTATTTCATTACCCTGAAAGCCTGTGCCCACTTCTAGTTATGATTAATATGTAACTAAAATTGTAAACATTTTCTGATCTTACATGTAATTAAAATTATTAACATTTTCTACAGCCATGGCAAGTCAAATGAAATTAGTCTCTGCAACCATGTAAGCTATAGCGAATGCTTCCCCTCACTCTCTGGATTTGAGTGATTTTATTCACATATTTCTTCAGCTTTTTCGATTATACATGAACCATGACTAGCCCTAAAGCTCTAAAAGGGGGAGGGGGGTCGTGGTTAAGAAATGTTACATCGCTACATGGTAAATTTCACTACTCCAAATTTTATTCAACCAGAATCATAGATTTATAAATTATTCGCCAATTTATTTCTATTTTTAGATCTCAATTGGTATGTTACGTATAATATAAGTACAAGATGTCCTGTTTTATAACCTCTAATGACAATTATATTGCTCAAAATGTTATTTGAAAGGAATTCATAATCTGTTATGCACTAGTTACAAATTATTGTAATTAATATAACTCCAAAATGAGAAGGGAGTCTTTTGTTTCGAACACTGTTATTTCAGTCTAAGCAAGACCTTGCTCGGTTTTCCACAGTCACCCACGGAATCTTCTTCCTTTACCCCTTTTGTTTATTTGCAGCTTCAAACCCTGTGCCCTACATCATTGTCAGGGGTACAAACAACATTATTTTCTCCAACAAAATCATCCTCTTCGTTAAATTCTCCATTGTGTATGTCTTCATCAGCTTCTTCAAACGAATCATCCAGTAGGCCCATGTTAGGGACAAAAAAAAAGGAAAACCTCAAAAGCGTCCATATTGTGCCAATTTCAGTAGCAAGAGTTGATATTAGCACCGAAGATGGTCATTGTCATACAAACTAGTACTTTTCGAACTGTAACTGCTTGATATTTCACCTAAGATGCCACGCTAAGGAAAAAATCTAAGCGATAAAACAATTATGTCAACTATTAGAAAATAGGCGCGCCATTACTAAAGTCCGTAATATTTACTATAAGAGCACAAGTGTCAGCAAACCCCAGTATTCAGGCAATAAATAAATCAGCCATATGTCAGTTACATCTGTCGGTGTGTTACTAGCTGTCGATGTGGACTTGTTTCTTGACGAAGATTATCGTACACAGTTATTATTATGAGAAATTTTTTAAGTACTATGGTGGACTAAAAAGAACAAATTATTTTTGTTCGAATTATGGTATATTTTTCCTGTTGTTTGTGCCAGCCAAGCTTGATATTGCTAATTGACCGAAACTAGTACCGAATTGTGGAAAATAAAAGACAGCTGAAGTTTTCACCAAGAATTTTAACATTGTTAACAACAGTGTTTGCCGTATAGGTACTCAAGAGCATGTGTCGCTCATGTGCCCAGGTTTGTGGGAACCGCGAAAAGATACCAACTCCTATTAAAAATTGTGCGGGGGTTTAGTAATCTAGCTCTAGAGGCTTTTTAGAGACAAATGCTCAGTTTTCTATTATTTGTCCATCTCATCAGTTCTGAGTCGTTTGCACGTAAAGAACTGTAGGCGCGGTTTCCTCAAAAGTGGGGCGTTGTTGAGCCAAAATATCTTGGAGTCCTTCATTTTAGCTTGTGCACAGACGACCTGCCAAATTGAGTCGAATCTGTTGGCCGCGTCTGAGGCCTTCCCCTTGTGAATATTCTTTTGAAACTGCCATGGTTAACCAATAATACATGATGCTCCTAAGGCGCAAACGGTCACAGGAGCATACTGTCGAAATCTCGTGAGGAAGCGTGGCAGGATGCTGAAAAAACGGATAATTTTGCTCCATGGCAGTTCATTATGTACACTCCCTGTATTCTCTCGAGGCTGCATCATTTCACCCATTGATTACTACTTCTTTTCTCAGATGAAGGAACCATTGCATAGCAGGCATTTTCAGAATGACAATACGTTTGTTTTCGAAGTGGAATATTTGCTGAACAGCCAAAATGCAGATTACTAAAACATAAGTTTCTGTCGAGTCATCTATCGTTGGGAAAAACGTGTTGGACTAAAGTGTGAATATGTATAGAATTAGACAATCAATATACACCATGGTCACAGCTCGATTTATTTATTTTTTTTCGAGGTGGTAACTGAAACTTTACCTTCACAATCTTAATTTTTGTGAATCAGTTGATGGTGATCAGGAATTGTTACCAAGGTCTCATCTTGCCCTCCCTAACAATTCAATAGCATTTTACTCTTGCAACCCAATAGGATGTGCTCTTGAACCTATGCAGAGCCACCTGTCTGCCTGTGATTACAGAGCACCACCCATTATTCTGTCATGTGACAGGCTACCCTTGTAGGTGGCCTGTGGACTGTGGTGCAGATGTTGCTGTGGACTATATTCGTAGTATGATGCAGCCATCCTTGCACAAGTGCTATGCACCCTGTTCGATAGACAGTGCATTAGAATGCTCTCAGTGACTCTAGCCTTGATGCAAGTAGTTGCTAAACCCCACAGGACACTGTGCTAAAATTGCATCCAGGAAGTGTGGTTGGAGGAGCTGTATAATGATCTCAGAGGAGCTTCTTGGCCGAAAACTTCGTGTGGGTGCAAGCACAGGGTACATATTCTTAACATTTGATGTACGTTCACTGGTGTAGTGACTGCTTATAGGCTAGTGATGAGGAGGATAGGTGAGGAGTGGTATGAATTGTTTCAAAAATAGCCACTTCTGTCTCCTACTGAGGTAATACTTTTTGTAACCATATAGCACAGGGGCGTCAGAAACTTTAAGATGTGTCTCTTGGAGATATATATACATTCGTCTTCCATGTGCTGGAAACTGTTGTTGCTCCACATTTGTTTTAAATTCTTTGGCGTCTCACCATAGTATGATAGCAGGGATGCCGACTTATAAAAAATATTTGGGAGGGAGGGGGGGGGGGGGCAACTGGGGGTCTCTCCCTGGGAAGTTTTCTAAATTTTAGATGAAAAATAGTGAGTTTTAAAGTTGTTTAAGCATTTTAGAGTCATATGATCAACATTAGAGCCCCGAAAACTGGACTCTCGATAATTCGACACTCCGGAAACTCGACAAGCTTGACACATTTTTTGACTTTGAAAAAAGAAAAACATAAACGTGCATGGCATTTTCGTAAAAAGCTAATTTAATTTACAGTAATAATCATGCTTATAGACTATTACAGAGCAGGGAATATATAGCTCTGAAAAGACTGAAACTATATTTAAATAAATCCTAAACTATCATTAAAAGAATAAAACATAAAATATTGCTGTTGCACAGTAATAGCACTTCGATTAAAAAGTGAAATAGCTAATTTAAGCTTACTTTGCATAAGGCTCAGATTTCATTAAATAAAAACAATATCTCAAAGTTAATGCTTTAATACAGTTAATAAAGTTAATACAGTATGCCTAATACTTTCAGTCAAGAAGTATGTAAATAGCGGGTTTTAATTGGGTCTTACACCCCAAAAATATTTAAACTAATACAGTACTATAGTAATACAGTTCTAAACTAGTAATAATATTTCGAAACTGAAAATTTATCATTATGCACGTATTCAATTTTCTATTTTATAAAGATTTTAATATTGCTCTAAATGCCGTTATTAGGGCTAAAGTGCCTTTAGAAACGTGCAAATGTCGACCGTCTGACTGGATTCCTGAATATGAAGTCGGTGACTGGTCGGATATCCAAAACATCTCGGTGGGCATGTGATTGGAACTACTTGGAAAAGCTTAATCCACTTTACTGCTTCACATAACATTTCTCCAACTGAAGACTTTTGCATAATGTACTTTCTTACATCACGCATGTTTTTTTAGACCAGTTGTTTTTTATTAGTAATATCGGCTAACATATTCAAGTGTAAGCGCCGTCTCTCTATGTCTAGGTCATTTTTGAAAAACTCAGTTGATTTTTCCAAATTTGCTTCACCTCTGTTTACTAAAAGCAAGCACTCTTGTTCAACTGCAATGATCTGTGTGAGTCCAGTTGAAGCAAACCGCTCAGTAACGCAAGATTGCACCATTTCACGAACTTCAATGTAAATAGCTTTGTAGTATTCCTTTGGGGTTTTGAAAGTGCGTGGTGAGCTGGCTTTCTTGTTTTCATACTTCTTTGGTATACTTCGATTCCGAAGAAGCAAAGGACCATCAACTTGTGAAGGTTTTTCTTTTAAACACAATTCCCAAAAGTGTTCAAAACTATCATGCCTTACATTCAATATAAAAATCAAGCCCACGTATATTTTTTTCCTTTTTCATTGCCATTCTCTACTGGGTCCCTTACATGGCAATAAAGACGTAAAAAGAAATATGCCTTGAATTGTAACATTGACTCACGGCAGCCTGCACATTTGTAACCTACCTCTGTTTTGTCCTATGCAGAAAATGTTTAAAAAAGCTCTATAAGCTCTTCAAAGTTTTTCATTATTCTCAAGATACTAGAAGCTCGCATAGTCCATCGCTTCGGGCAAAGGGGTAGTAGACCATGTTGGTCGTTGGCGTTCTCATAGCGTATGCTTTTTAGAAGTCGCATCCTCTTGTTGGATTCCCTTACAGTGTTTATTAAAGTCCTTGGCTAAAGCCATAATATCCCTCATAGACGTCAGATGGCGGAGACTGTCTACAACTGTCAAGCCTAAACTGTGAACAGTGCAGTACACATAACGTTCCTTTCGTTGTATATCCAACACTAACTTTTTTAGTCCTTTGAACTTACCTCTCATATTCGAGGCACCATCATAGCACTGTCCTCTTAAGTTATCAACTGATTAATCACGACGAGCAAAACGGTCTTTTAAAATCCTAAACAGAGTTTGTGATACAGTGTTGGGGGTCTCGTATAAGCCAATGAAGTCTCTGTTGATGATTAAGGAATCATCGACATTACGAATACAAAATGACATTTGTTCGTGAATCGAAGACTCACTTATTTCGTGAACCAAAATAGAAAAATGTTCAGGCTTCTTGATTGAAGCCAATAAATGCATCATTTTTTTTAAGAAAATTGTAATTGATTTTTAGCATCTGCCTCTTTGCAAGATTTGCAAAAAACTTTTTCGGTAGATGCTTCATATTCTAGCCACGTATATTTGATCAACCAAGACTTCTGAAGTGGTCTTCCCTTACCGGATTGTCCAATTTTCGTCTGTGAACGGTTCTCGCCCGATGACAACGAATCAATTGATGACACAATAATTGCTGGAGGTTGACTTGAAGTATCATCAACTTCCAAGCGCGCCTTTTTGATAACAGATTTATCCACAGCAAACTTAATTCACAATACACTGAGAGACTAAAGTAAACGAATAAAATATGGTCATACAAAATAGTCCACTAGACACTAAAGTCGGAACACTAAACACGTCTGCAGCATGCACTGAACGAAACTACCCACACTGAATCACTATGACAGCCTCACTCACTCTCATCTGATACTTTCCCCTCTCTGGGGAAGTGTTTGGGGGAGTTTGTAGCATTGCGGCTTTTACTCCACTTTGTACTTGTGTGTGTGTTTATTTCTGTGATTTTTGGTTGTCTGTGCGATGTGATGATTGTTCTGTATGTGTCTGGTACTTGCCTAGGGTTGGCGAGATGATTGATATTATGGGGGAGGGAAGAGGATCAGGAATTGGATATAGGGATTTTCTCTTCGACTTAGTCATTGAAGATCGTCATTGGGCGTTTGTGCTTGTCACGAGACGTGTCATACCGACCTAGGGCGTGGATAAGGACGTTTCCTGACCTGGAAGGGCTTTCATAGAAGGCCCTTGCCAGATCTTGGAAGCGCTCTTTTAGGTGTGGGATTTCAACAGCGGCGTGCAGATCGTCAATAGGGAATCTGACGAGTAGGCTCAGTGCCCTCCTGTGGGTGCAGTTCTGCAGCCTCTGGAGTTTGTCCAGGTGTTGCTTCGCCACCTATCCCCAGACAGGGCATGCATACTCCATTACTGGCCGTATCAGGGCCTGATATACGTTCACACCCACAGAGCAGGGAAGGGAACTGGTTGAGTTGAGGATTGGTTATAGGATGGGCATTCTGGCACAGACCTTCCTGTGGACCTCGTCAAAGTGGGGTTTACACGTAAGACAAGAGTCCAAGGTTACACCAAGGTACTTGGCGGTTCTGCGCCAGGGGAGTTAGGTTCCGTTTAGGTGAAGGGTGAAGGTGTGTGTGTGTGTGGGGGGGGGGGGGGGGGGGACGTTGAGGACTCCACGCCTTCCAAGCCTCCGGGTGATCAGCATAGCCTGCGTCTTTTCAGAACTGGTGGTAATGCTCCAGCGACGGGCCCTAGTTTCTGTGTGATCTAAAACCCTTCGTAGCCTATGAATGCCAAGGTCCTTGTTTGCATTTCATGTGTAGAAGGCTGTCGTCTGCGTACTGCGCTGTGTGCACCACGGGGGCCGTTGGTGTGTCCGCAGTGTACAGACTGTACCAAACGGGTCCCAGGACCAATCCCTGTGGCACCCCAGCACGAATACGCCTTTTGGTGCAGGTGGCGGTTTCTACTTTGACAGAGAAAGTCATATTCGTGAGATAGCTTTTGATCTGCTTAACTGTGCTCCCAGGGAAACCTTTTGTGTATAACTTGTAGAGCTGCCCTCTATGACATACTGAGTCGAAGGCCTTGGCTATGTCTAGTAGCACTACCCCGCAGTAGCTTCTGTGGCTGAAGCCCTCTGTGGCTGCTTGAACCACTCTCATGATCTGTTATGGGGCAGAGTCGTTCTGCTGGAATCCAAATTGGAAATCAGGTAGAAGTTGCACTCTGGTAATATGTTCCTGTACGGGTTTTAGCAGAAGGCGCTCATAGATCTTGCTGAGACTTATCAAGAGGCTAATCTGCCTGTAGTGCAGCTACATTTTGACATGGAGGTTGCTGTCCTTTTATCAGCTGTCATTGTCTGTGCACCAGCATGTACACAATTTTCTATATACACTGTCAGAAAGAGGTTAGCACACACTTTTAGAAACATTCAGTTCACTCAAAATTTATTGTTGCAACAGTGCATATGGACTAAATGAAATGACTACCTTTACAGGTCAATAGCACAAGAGATTATTAGGTACCAGGTATCGACCCATGCTGAAACTCCCATATTCGTACGTAATGTAGCCTCCTTAGGCGTCAATGTAGGTATCGACCCTGGCATCCAATCGGTTGAACAGATCGCGAATATTGTACTGGGATGTGTTACACTATGCCTGCTCGACCCATTCACGTAGTTCTGTAAGAATTGTTGGTTGGCGAGTTGCATGAGTCACTTTCCATCCATCATATCCCACAGGTGCTTGATTGGAGACAAGTCCAGAGACTGCACTGGCCATGGAAGTCGCTGCACATCCTGCAGAGCATGTTGAGTTTCACGATCACTGTGGGAGCGAGCATTATCCTTTTAGAACAACACGTCACTTTCCTGACACATCACCTTCCTGTTCCAAGAATAGCAAAAGAACAGGTCTAACAACATTCTGCACATACCGAGTGTTTGCTAGTGTCACCTTCAGAAATACAAAGGTGAACGAACGACAGTTGTAGCGTATCACACCCCAGACCATAAGGCCTGGAGTGGAGCAAGTACATCTCAAACAAATTCACTCTATGAGACAGTGTTCAGCAAGTCTACGTCATATGCACAAATGACCATACTTGCATGCAGGCAGAATCTGCTTTCATTGTTGAAGACCACAACATGCTGTACCATCATCCAAGTGATCCTCTGGCAGCAACAGTCAAGCCATACACATAGTGCTGTCATACGAGGGGAAGACAGGCTAGGAGAATGCTTGCCCACAGTCCCGCTGCTAATAAACAGTTCGCAAGAGTTCGTGTAGACACGTATGGCCTTACAGGCCCTTTTATCTGTGCTGTTATAACTGTTAAACCTGCCAGAGCTGCCCTCACGTTGATCCTGACAGGCATCTGTGTTCTGTCCCCTGTGGATGTGAGAATGTTCACATGACCACTGATACCAGCATCATTTCACAACTGACGTAGCACCTCCAACTTGTGTAGAAATTCTCCAAAATGACCATCCCACCACTTGGAAGCCCACAATTTGACCCCTTTCAAACTCGCTCACATGGCTGTAGGAAACATGGCTGCATCTCCATGGCATGGTTGGCTGCTTGCTTCAGACGTTTGTATCACACTGAGCCTTCTGGTTGTGAGTATTCTATATTAAATGGTAGACACAGATGGTGCTCTGGTAGGTATTCCACTATTTCCTAACCTCTTAATAGATTTTGGTCATCCTATAAGCATATCTACTTCTGTATCTGTGGAGAAAGGTGATAGTTTTCCAATATTTCTTTCTCTCTTTTAATAACAATGAATACATTACTCCGCACTGGATGTAGACTATTACATCAGTTGTGAAACTGCTGGTTGTGTTTTGTTAGTATTTTAAAATTTGTTCCCAAAAAAGAATGCCATAACAAAGAACTGAGTGTACATATGAACAGTAAGTAACTAAAACGCACTGCATGTTACACACTAATGATAGGATTCTAAGGGCATAGCATGCTGATGACATTCTGTTTCCAAGTACATTTGTGTGTTCATGCTACTTCAATTGACAATCAATACTCATTCCCAGAAATTTTGCATTTGTTACACAGTCTATAGAGGTGCCATCTACATTTAATTTAACATTGTCATTTTCCCTCTTCAAACGGAAATTCATGGCATTAGTTTTCTTTATGTTCAATGTCACTTTATTTCTTATTGGCCAATCATAAACTTCCTTGACAGTTTCATTTGCTTTCTCTGCAAGGAGTTCTCCTGTTTTCTCAGTGACTATAATATTGCTATAATCAGCAAGCAGAACTTTTTCACGGTGAGTAACACTACTGGAAAAGTCTTTGATGTATATCAGTAATAGTATTGGTCCTAATATGCTACCTTGCGAAATCCTTATATTAATGTAGTTTGGTTCTGATTAGTGTTTTACTAAATGTTTATATCTATTTGAAATATGTGTTATTTCTACTCTTTGTACCCTATCTGCTAGGTATGATCAAATGATCAAAACCAGTCAATAGCTACCCCTCTTATTCCTAATGCTACTAATTTATTTAATAGAACCTTGTGGTCGACCGTATCAAAGACCTTAGAAAGATCCAAAAATATGCGTGTGACACATTCATCTTTGTCAAGAGCATCAAGTATAACTTCTGTGAATTCCACTATGGCTGACTCCATATTTTTACCACTTCGGAAACCAAACTATGATTCGCTTTTGAGGTAATTCATTCATCTGTCTTTCATAATTGCTTCTATTATTTTTGAAAATGGTGACAGATGGGAAATGGGTTGGTAATATTCCAAGCAAAGGTACAACTCTTGCCAGTTTTAACAGCTCTGGAAATGTCCCTGATGTGAAGGATTCATTTATTATATTTGTTAAGGGGCTTTGTATAATATCTATGCATTGTTTCAGTAAACACATTGTTACTTCATCTAAGCGTACTGACTTATTTTAGTTTTTGAACAGTTTTGTTGACTTCATTTTCTGTGATTGGAAGTAACATCATTGTATTTAGTGCAACATTGTTTACAGGTGTTATATTTGCTTTGGAGAAATGCACACACAAGCTGCAACCTCTAGAAGAGTGTGTCTATGGTCCTCTGAAGACTTACTATGATCAGACCGCCACAGTGTGGTTAAAAAATGATCCTGGAAGAGTCATAATTCGATTTCAGGTAGCTGAAATATTTTGTGAGGCGTATGGGAAAGCTGTTACTATTAGTAATGCCTTTAGTGATTTCAGGAAAACTGGAATTTGGCCGTTCAACCCACAAATATTTCGGGCACATGAATTTTTGCCTTCTTTAGTAACAAACATTGATGAAAAGCACAAAGAGACTGGTAATGGAGGAGTTACAGTGGAGAATACAGTTGAGCCAACACATTGAGAAGAACAACATATCCAGAATGACTCGGCTTCAAAAGCAGACGTTACACTTCCATATGGTTCTAATGAAAATAGTGAGAATAGTCCAGATACCCCTCTACCAGATCTAAGGGAAACATACTGTTCCGAGACCCAAATGGTTCAAATGGCTCTGAGCACTATGGGACTTAACATCTAAGGTCATTAGTCCCCTAGAACTTAGAACTACTTAAACCTAACTAACCTAAGGACATCACACACAACCATGCCCGAGACAGGATTCGAACCTGCGACCAAAGCAGTCACGCAGTTTCAGACTGAAACACCTAGAACCGTTTGGCCACACTGGCCAGCGCTTCAAAGACATTTGGTGTTCCAAGAGCTATGTTATGTCGAAGAGATATGGAAAAAACCAAACGTATCACTGGAGCAGACAAAGGCTTGGGCCGATTCATCCCTACATTTTCTAAGAGACTTGAAACATTGCTGGTCAATCACATAAAAGATTTAGAATCCTGAGTGTTTGGTCTTACATGTAATGCTATACGAAAATTAGCTTTTCAGTTAGCAGAGCAAAATAGAATATCTCACAGATTCAGCAAAAAAGATGAAATGGCAGGCTGGGATTGGCTTAGGGGATTTCGAAAGAGAAATCCAGACATTGCTCTCAGAAAACAAGAGCCTACTTCAGCAGCTATAGCCCAGTCTTCTAACAAATCGCAAGTAGAAAAGTTTTTAACATTCTTGAACAAACATTACAGAAAAATAATATTGAGCCCGCAAGAGAATGTAATGTTGCCGAATCAACACTTTCAACAGTGCAGAAACCTCAAAAAGTGTTTGCACCAACAGGTAAAAAAGAAGTTGGGACAATCACCAGTGCAGAGAGAGGACAGCATGTTACTGTTGTATGCTGCATGAATTCATCAGGAAACTTTATCCCGCCAACTCTACTTTTTCCAAGGAAAACATGGAAGCACGAGCTTTTATATGGCGCACTTACAGGATCACTAGGGCTGCCTAGTGGGTCTGGCTGGATGACAGGAGATTCATTTCTCACTTGGCTTAAACATTTTCAAAAGTATGCAAATGGAAGCAAAGATAACAAGGTTTTATCACTTTTAGATGGACATAGTACGCATAAAGGCTTAGAAGTAGTCACTTACGCGAGAGAAACCAGCATAATTATGATTTCTTTTCCTCCTCATTGCACACACAAGATGCAACCTCTAGAAGTATGTGTCTATGGCCCTCTGAAGACTTACTATGATCAGTCCGCCACAGTGTGGTTAAAAAATGATCCTGGAAGAGTCATAACTCGATTTCAGGTAGCTGAAATATTTTGTGAGGTGTATGGGAAAGCTGCTACTATTAGTAATGCCTTTAGTGGTTTCAGGAAAACTGGAATTTGGCTGTTCAACCCACAAATATTTCGGGCACACGAATTTTTGTCTTCTTTAGTAACAAACATTGATGAAAAGCGCAAAGAGACTGGTAATGGAGGAGTTACAGTGGAGAATACAGTTGAGCCAACACATTGAGAAGAACAACGTATCCAGAATGACTCGGCTTCAAAAGCAGACGTTACACTTCCATATGGTTCTAATGAAAATAGTGAGAATAGTCCAAATACCTCTCTACCAGATCTAAGGGAAACATAGTGTTCCGAGACCCAAATGGTTCAAATGGCTCTGAGCACTATGGGACTTAACATCTAAGGTCATTAGTCCCCTAGAACTTAGAACTACTTAAACCTAACTAACCTAAGGACATCACACAGAACCATGCCCGAGACAGAATTCAAACCTGCGACCAGAGCAGTAGCGCGGTTTCAGACTCAAGCCCCTAGAACCATTCGGCCACACCGGCCGGCCTCCGAGATCCAACATATCCGAGTTTCACCACAGGATATATTACCAGTCCCATCAGCTTCTGGATCTTATGTTCGAAGCAAAAGAAAATGGGATGTTTCCCAAATTTTACCAGTAGTCCATATCTATTAAATTTACGAGCAAAGCTTGCGGGAAAGCAAGCATTAGAAGAGAGAAAAGCGGGAAGAAATGCAACAAGATAGCTGACATTCAGGGATGAAAGTGAAGACAAAGGAGATATTTTGGGTGGAGATGCTGACGAGGACGATGCTCCTTGTATTTACTGCAATGACCGTTTTAGTCGTTCTAAGCCTAGGAAGACTTGGCTGCAGTGTGTAAAATGTGCCATGTGGGCACATGCTGAATGCGCAGGTCTTCCTAGGACAGCTAAGAGATTTGTATGTGACATATGCAAAGACTGAATACTTTATGACATGATATTTTTACTAGGGTAAATGACCTACACAGCTTTCATTTTACCCCCTGAAGTAATTTTACAATGCTGATTTTGTGCAAAACATATTTTCTTTTTTAAAATATCTTGTGTACTAAAACATGTGTTTGTTAGTTATCTTCATGTTTGCAACTATAAATATAAATAAATATGCAGTACAGAGTCAGTTTTGCTTCGGGTGTCTTATTTTAGGCCAGGTTCCCCTATATGGTCCCAGTCGATCAGTGTATGAGGTCTCCCTGGTCTTGGTTTAGTTGTAGTTGCTCCTTTGTATCTTCGCTTCACAGTCTCATGACCACCAGTCAACTTGGTCATCTTTAGAAGGGTTGAAATGTCCCTGTTGAATTTGTTACTCAGGTAACATCAGATGACTATGAGATACATATTCAAAGTCACTGAGGACTCTTTACTGATCTATTCTGCTGTTATTGCTTCTCTACTGTCAACACAATATTCCCTGATTACTTTACTATTGGTTATCCATCATGAGCTGACTGCAATTTAATTAAAGACAATTGCACCAGATGCATTTTGCTTTTATTTATAAAGCATTTTCCGTGGTTATTGTGCAAATTGGATGTATAAGTTTGTACATTCTTTGTTATTTTAGGTTAAAAACGTTTTATTTATTTATTTATTTATTTATTATAAAGCTGGTGTGCAAGTTACTTTCGATGTTACCTTACATATTCTACTTAATTGTTCCTTGCTAGCAGCGGTTGACGTTGAAAGACTTCAATTCACATATGCACTTGGTAGTCTTTCCATTCTATAGTATTTCTTGTGCTGCACTGTTTACACTTCACTTTTGTAAACCGTTTCTCACTCTGCACAGTAACAGTGTTCATTTCTGTTTGTTTCTTTTCATTCACACTGTGATTGTTGCCAACCTGTGAAACTACTTTGTGTGTGTGTGTGTGTGTGTGTGTGTGTGATAGAGAGAGACTTAGTGTAAATTAGGTGGTTGTTGGGATGTTTAAGGGGGACTAAACAACGAAGGTCATCAGTCCCCCATTCCAAAATCAGGCGAGCCGAAAATCCACGGAGCAGGTAAAAACCAAAGGGGGAGGAGACGTCCCCCCAGGCGCTAAAAGAACACAAATGGAGCAACAAACATTACAGACAAGAACAGGACAGAGGAACACCAGACAGAAAGAAAGAAACAGAAGAAAGGAAGACGGCCGGAGACTGGTTGACTGACCACGAGAACAAAAAAGGGAAAGAGCCAACCATCTCACGGCACACCAGAACAGCAACAGACACAAGGACAAAAGACACAGAAAAGGAAAGGTGCAGGACCTCCCTAAATCGAACCATAAAACGGACTACCACGGATAAAATTTAAAACGGCATCAGCCATGGAGGCATCGTCAGATAAAATCAAAGCCAAAGTGCCCGGGAGATTAAAAGATTGCCGGAGTGTGCGCAGTCGAGGACACTCCAGCAAAATGTGGCCGACCGTCAGCCGGGACCCACACCGACACAAGGGGGGATCCTCCTGACGCAACAGATGGCCGTGCGTCAGGTATGTATGGCCGATGCGCAGCCGACACAGGACTACCGAGTCCCTGCGAGAAGCCCGCAGGGAGGAACGCCACACATCGGTCGTCCCCTTGACAGCCCGCAGTTTATTCGGGGCTGTCATGCCACGCCACTCAGCAGCCCACACCCCAATCAGCTTACGGCGCAACACCATCTGCTGGTCGCGAGCCGTAAGGCCGACCTCCAAAGCCGGGGCGTCGATCGCCCCTTTGGCCAGCCTCTCTACACGTTCGTTCCCTGGGATGCCAACATGACCGGGCGTCCAAACCAGGACCACCGAACGACCAGAACGGGCAATGGCGGAAACAGTCTCCTGAATGGAGGACACCAGAGGAGAGGAGGGATAGCAGCGGTCGATGGCCTGAAGGCTGCTCAGGGAGTCACTGCAGATGACGACGGACCTACCTGAGCAGAAACGCATATGCTCAAGAGCGCGCAATATGGCCACCAGCTCTGCAGTAAAAACACTGCAGCCAGCCGGCAAGGAGCGCTGCTCAACATGAGCAGCATGAGCAAAAGAGTAGGCAGTGCGACCATCAACCAGGGAACCATCAGTGTAGACAGTCTCACAGTCCGAAAATGAGGCGAGGAGAGCAAGAAAACGGCGACGGAGGGCCATAGGCGGAACCGAGTCCTTAGGTCCGTGTGCCAAATCCAGACGGACGGATGGCCGGGACAAACACCAGGGAGGCGTAGGTGCACGGACCCGGAAGGGAGGCGGAAGAGGGAATGAACCCAATTCCGACAGCAGGGACTGAACGCGGACAGCGACGGAATGCCCAGACCTAGGTCGCCGTTCGGGCAGATGGAGGACCATAGCAGGGAAAAGCAGGCGACGATTGGGATGATCTGGCGAGCAATGAACGTGGACAGCATAGTCGACGAGCAGACGATGGCGGCGAATCCGCAGCGGGGGAACCCCGGCCTCCACCAGCAGACTATCCACGGGGCTGGTGCGAAAAGCGCCAGTGGCAAGCCTAACCCCACAGTGGTGTATGGGGTCTAACAACTTCAACACTGAGGGGGACGCAGACCCATAGGCCAGGCTCCCATAATCAAGCCGGGACTGCACAAGGGCCCTGTACAACCGCAGCAGCGTGCAGCGATCTGCACCCCAAGATGTGTGGCTAAGGCAGCGGAGGGCGTTGAGGTGCCGCCAGCATTTTTGCTTCAGCTGAGTAACATGAGGAACCCATGTGAGTCTGGCATCAAACACGAGTCCCAAGAAGCGGCAAGTGTCCACCACTTCAAGCAGGTGGCCGTCGAGGTAAAGTTCAGGATGAGGGTGGACCGTCCGACGCCTGCAGAAGTGCATAACTCGAGTCTTGGGTGCAGAGAACTGAAAACCGTGAGTCAGAGCCCATGATGCTGCCTTGCGAACGGCGACTTGCAGCCTGCGTTCGGCGACTCCCGTAGTCGTGGAGCTAAATGAGATGCAGAAGTCGTCGGCATACAAAGAAGGAGACACCGACGACCCCACTGCTGCTGCCAGACCATTAATGGCCACTAAAAATAAGGAGACGCTCAACACCGAGCCCTGCGGGACCCCATTTTCCTGTATGTAAGAGGAACTAGAGGTGGCACCGACTTGCACCCGGAAAGAGCGGCGCAATAAAAAGCTTTGAAGAAAAGCCGGGAGCCGACCATGAAGACCCCACTCATGCAATGTGGCGAGGATGTGATGCCTCCATGTGGTGTCATACGCCTTCCGCAGATCGAAAAACACGGCAACGAGATGCTGACGTCGGGCAAAGGCCGTACGGACAGCAGATTCCAGCCGTACCAAATTGTCCACTGCAGACCGGCCCCGGCGGAAGCCACCCTGGGATGGAGCGAGGAGACCGCGCGACTCAAGGACCCAACACAAACGCCGCCCCACCATACGTTCGAGCAATTTGCACAAAACGTTGGTGAGGGTAATGGGACGATAGCTGTCCACCGCCAGTGGGTCCGCACCGGGCTTCAAGATGGGGACAATAACACCCTCTCGCCATTGCGACGGGAACACGCCTTCGCTCCAAATGCGATTAAATATCGCGAGAATGTGTCTCTGGCAGTCCCTGGAGAGATGCTTCAGCATCTGTGCGTGGATGCAGTCCGGTCCTGGTGCTGTATCAGGGCAATCGGCGAGGGCAGCGAGGAATTCCCTCTCGCTGAAAGGAGCATTGTATGTTTCATAACGACGCGTGTGGAATGAGAACGGCGTCCGCTCGGCTCGCTCCTTTAGAGAGCGAAAGGCGGGGGGATAGGAAGCAGTCGCAGAGCTCTGAGCAAAGTGCGCGGCTAGCCGTTCAGCAATGGCGGCAGCGTCCGTGCAGACAGCGCCGTCCAAGGAGAGCCCAGGGACACCCATAGGGGTCTGGGAGCCATAAATCCGCCGGATCCGGGACCACACGTGCGAGGACGAGACACGGGAGCCCAGGGAGGAGACGTACCTCTCCCAGCACTCCTGCTTACGCCGTGCAATAAGACGGCGGGCGAAGGCACGGAGCCTCTTAAAGGCGATGAGGGTCTCCAGAGACGGGGGCCGCCTATGACGCTGGAGAGCCCGCCTACGGTCGCGAATAGCCTCAGCAATCTCCGGCGACCACCAGGGGACAGCCTTCCTCCGAGGGAGGCCAGAAGAACGGGGGATGGAAGCCTCGGCCGCTGAAATGATGGACGTGGTTAAAACACGAACCACCTCGTCAATGTCACCCTGTGGGGGAGACTCAATGGTTGCAGCGGAAGTAAAAGCTGCCCAGTCAGCCCTGTGGAGAGCCCAGCGGGGCAAGCGCCCAGAAGAATGACACTGGGGCAGTGACAAATAGATGGGAAAATGGTCACTACCACACAGGTCAGGGTGCACTCTCCAGTGGAGGGATGGGACAAGGCCAGGGCTGCAAATAGAGAGATCGATGGCCGAGAACGAGCCATGGGCCACACTGAAATGCGTGGGAGCACCGGTGTTCAAGAGGCTAAGGTCGAGCTGAGCCAACACATGCTCCACGGCCCGACCGCGAACATCGGAGACAGTCCCACCCCATAGAGGGTTGTGGGCATTGAAATCACCCAGCAGCAAAAAAGGTGGCGGCAGTTCGGCTATCAGAGCAGCCAGGACATGCTGTGCGACAACACCATCAGGTGGAAGGTAAATACTGCAGACGGTGATAGCCTGTGGCGTCCACACCCGAACAGCGACAGCCTCTAAAGCTGTTTGTAGAGGTACAAACTCGCTGTGAAGAGAGTTAAGGACATAGATGCAGACGCCACCAGACACCCTTTCATAAGCTGCTCGGTTCTTAAAATAACCCCGATAGCCACGGAGGGCGGGGGTTCGCATTGCTGGAAACCAAGTTTCCTGCAGAGCAATGCAAAGGAAAGGATGACGGCTGAGAAGTTGGCGGAGCTCAGCTAGATGGTGGAAGAAACCGCTGCAGTTCCACTGGAGGATGGTATTAGCCATGGATGGGAAAGGCGTGAAGGGACTGGGGGGGCAGATTACGCCTCCGGGGCCCCTGCTGCTACTGAGTCACCACCTGGACAACAGCTATCCACTGCATCCGAGGGACTGGCGAGATCCATGTCCTCAGCGGACGCCAGGATCTCCACCTCATCCTCGGACGCAGAGGGAGAAGGTTGCGGTGGGACAGGTGCCACCGCAATTTCAGGATGCTTGGGAGCCTTTTTCTTTGACTGCTTTGCGCGCTGAGCCTTAGGTGGTTCTGGCTGGGAGGGCCCCACTGGGTCAGTCTCTGGGACTGAAGACGACCGTGACGCCCTACGACCAGCGACCGGTGGTTGTTTGACAACCTTGCGGGTGTCCACTTTGGCACTGGGCAAAGTCTGGGATGGGAGGGCCCCAAGGGACCCCTTCCGAGCGAGAAGAGCCGAAGAAGGCTCACGCTTCTCCGGCTGTGAAGGGGGAACAGATGTCCCCGGTGGTTGGGGTAGTGTTGCTCCTGAAGTAGATGGAGCAGGAGCAACAGGGAGTGAAGTGCCCCCCACAACCAAGGGGGCCGGTGAATGCTGACCGAGCTGAGATCGAACTGGTGTTGCAGCAGCGGCATAACTAGTTGGCATTGGCACAGGATGTAGCCGCTCAAATTTCCGCCTTGCCTCGGTGTAGGACAGGCGGTCCAGGGTCTTATATTCCATTATCTTCCTTTCTTTCTGGAAGATCCTACAGTCCGGCGAGCAGGGGGAATGGTGTTCTCCGCAGTTAACACAGATAGGAGGCGGGGCACATGGAGTATCAGGATGCGAAGGACGTCCACAATCCCGACACGTGATGCTGGAAGTACAGCGAGATGACATGTGCCCGAACTTCCAGCATTTAAAACACCGCATCGGAGGAGGGATATATGGCTTCACATCACAACGGTAAACCATCACCTTAACCTTTTCGGGTAAGACATCACCCTCAAAGGCCAAGATGAAGGCACCGGTGGCTACCTGATTATCCCTCGGACCCCGATGGACGCGCCGGACGAAGTGAACACCTCGTCGTTCGAGGTTGGCGCGTAATTCATCGTCGGACTGCAGAAGAAGATCCCTGTGGAATATTATACCCTGGACCATGTTCAGACTCTTATGCGGCGTGATGTTAACTGAAACATCCCCCAACTTGTCACAATTGAGCAACCTCCGTGACTGGGCAGAGGATGCCGTTTTGATGAGCACAGAACCAGAGCGCATCTTGGACAAGCCCTCCACCTCCCCGAACTTGTCCTCTAAATGCTCCACAAAAAACTGGGGCTTGGTTGACATAAACGATTCCCCATCAACTCGCGTACACACAAGGAACCGGGGTGAATAGTCTCCACTGCCCTCTTTTGCCATACGTTCCTCCCATGGAGTGGCCAGGGAGGGAAATGATCGTGGATCGTATTTCCTGCCGTTGAGGTTAGACCTCGATCGCTTAGAGACTGCTGGTGGTGGCCCACCAGCGAGAGACGATGTACCACGCTTCATTGCGGGTCATCCGCCCTGATGCCACCTACTCCGACCAAGGGCCCTCCCCACGGGCGCCACCCAGCCACAGCAAAGGCCACCTGGCAGGATGGCCATTGCCGGGAGTCCCGATGCCCCGGGGCGATGGGCATCTACTCCTTGGCATACGTGGGGAGTTAACGGCGCAGGCATCAGTAGAGCGATCCCTGTGTTGTCAGGGGGCTACAACCAAGAGGGTACATGGCGGCCCCACCACAACGGACTGGCTACCGTACTGGATCTTAGGTGCAAAAAATGGCCAAGGTCGTCGCCGCAGTTAAAAGAAACGCTGCAGAGTGCAGTGTGGTAATCGCCCAAGAGATCGAAAACGAGCGGGACACCATGGCAACGACGAGAAAGACGGCTAAAGGTCTAATTGCACGAAGGATAGAGTGCACCATGTAAGGCGCCCTTCCCCAATTGGCTCGCTCTTCGGAATAATTTAGAAAGATGGAGGTCAAACCCGAGAGGGGACCATCACATAAGGCCGAAACATGTGAGACTCCTTTTAGTCGCCTCTTACGACAGGCAGGAATACCGCGGGCCTATTCTAACCCCCGAACCCGCAGGGGGTGTGTAAATTAGTGAAATTATCTTGTACGTTATGGTATGTTATGTAGAGATTTGGGAGGAGATGAGGGGGAGATTTTTTGTTTGTTGTTGGGGGACTGGATAGTGACTGTATGACAGAATCTGGAAGGAGATGGTAATGGTAAATGGAACTTGTGGCTGTATGTGCATATTTAATGTTCTATTAAGTGATCAGTCAGTTTAAAGAGTGTGTGGTTTGCCAGGTTGGTCTGATCAGTTGTGAGTTGTTTCTTTTCTTTTATGGTTTTCTGAATGTAGTAGTTTTCTTGTAAGGTGAGGAGGTGATTTTTGTTGTTATTTATCCTAATGGTTTCCATTTTCATGTCTCATTACCACCAGAGACATAGACATGGAAATCGTTAGGACAAATAACAACAACAAAACTACCACATTCAAAAAACCATAACAGAAAAGAAACAACTCATAAAACATAAGATAAACTTGGCAATTCACAAACTCTTTAAACTGATTGCTCACTTAATATAACATTAAATATATACATATAACCACAGTCTCCATTTACCACTACCATCTCCTTCCAGATTCTGTCCTACAATCACCATCGAGCCTCACCCCCCATCCTCTCCCGCCAAAAAAGAAAGTACGTTAAAGGGTTGGGTTGGCAATACTTACAGCTTGAATGACAACAAACAAACAGACATAAACACTGTTACTGTGCAGTGAGAAATGGTATACTAAAGTAAAGTGTAAATAATTCAGCACAAGAAATACTGCAGAAAGGGAACAACTGCCAAGCACATATGTAAATCAAAGTCATTCAACATCAACTGCTGCTAGCAAGGAGGAAGGAAGTAGAACATTTGCAAGGAAACACTGTAACTTTCACACCAACGTAACAAGCAAGACACTGTTTTTAACCTAAAACAACCAAAAATGTACAAATGTATGTATCCATTTTGCAAAATAACCACAGAAGATGCTTTATAAATAGAAGCAAAATGTGTCTGGTGTAGTTCTCTTTAATTAAATTTCTGTCAGCTTAAGATGGATAACCAGTAGTAACTGATTTTAACAGCTGCTGCTGAAGATGGCTATGCAAACAAACATATTCCCCGATTCATTTTCTACTGGGGGAACCACTCTCATGACATTTAGTGGTCCATTATGCATTATTTAATCCTGAAAATCAGTGCTGATGATGTCCAGGATTAAATCTGAACCTCTCTACAATATCTCATGGCATGAGGGCAATTGACACCTTTGAGGTGATCAGTCTTCAAGATGGAGACAAGCTATGCAGCCTCTTGGTGGTATTTAACAGGAGTAGTCTGTGTGCCAGCATAATTTTCCACTCTCTCACTTGTATATCTGGTGGCAAAAAACTTCATACCACCACCTCTCCTCCTCATGCCAACTAAATGTTGGTGATGAAACTTTCTTCCACCATCAGGATTCAGCTTAAAAGTTAATAACTTTTCATCTCAAGCATGAGATTTTTAAAATTCCTCAGTGAAATTGTGTATAAATAATTTAGTTTTGAAATATATGTACATTAGTCTGAATATTACATTTAAACTGTAACTTAACAGATGTGACAAATCAAAAACATTCATAGAGCCTTGATGATATTTTTGAATGTCACAGACATGTATGGCACAGCCTACATGAAAATGTATTGTATTAAATATAAACTACAACTGAAGGTAAACTAAGAAAATTATCAGACAAACTGATGGCATGTTACATACTAACACATCATTCTGACAAGGAGTCTGAGTCACCAAATAAAATTCAGTGAAGATATTCCTTTTCAATCTGTGCATACTTCAGTATAGTCTGTGTATCTGCTGCTGATGTACTTACAACCACAAAAGGAAATTTATTTTCACTGATAACATTTAATCTGGCATGAAAATGGATGGAGATTGTTCATTGGTTCATAGACAGTACGGTACCATCAAAACAGAAAGTTATTGTTTTCATATGAACAACATTTGTGTAAATAACATATTAAGCTTCACATAGGGAGGAGATAGCATCAGGAACAAAGTTAAACAACAGGAAATTTTAAGGGTATACAGAGAGACTTCAGAGGCTACAGAAGTATGATGCAAGCAAATTTTGCTGCTCAGAAATGCCATTTATTTTAATTTATCACGACCACAGCATCATAACTCTTTCTATTCTCACACAAGTAATTTAATCAAAAAGTGCATAATCTACCTTTAAACGCATATATAAATATTACCTCGGAATGGAATTTGTTTACTCTTCAGATTCATTAACATATCCACAAAAGTTTACAAATGGCTCAAAATTTTAATGTTCTTGATAAAACATTACATTCTATTTCTACCCCCAGTGTCAGTACAGCTACAGACACATATTTTAAGAAATATGTTATAAAATCATTTTAATACCATTATTGTTGTAATGGATTTTATAATACATCCTAATAATTTTCAAGAATGTTGTAAAGCATAAACCTTTGAATAATCTATACACACATTCTGAATTTTTTACTTTCTTTTAATAATTTGCATATAAGACAGGATTACTATTGATTTCTTGCTTTCAGATCCCTTACGTTATATTGCATTGTATTGACAGTACCTGCATGGTTCTGGTGTGGTTCATGGTGATCTGAAGCCGGAACATCTACTTTTTGAATCTGAAGATGAAAACTCTTGCCTCAAGATGACTGACCATGGCCTAAACCATCTGCTTCAAAAGAGGCATCCTGGGTTTCCAAGGAGCTATTCTGGTTAGTTCTACTGCAGGATATTGTTTTACACATACTTATTAAACACTTTGATTATATAATGGAGTAGTGTATTCAAAGCTGTAAGTACATAACTTATGTAGCATGCAGGGTTTAGTATAAAACCTCTTGTTATATATCATATCTAAATGGAAAACTTTCTACTTCCAATTACTGCTCTCTCCTTGTCCTGCACTATCATTATGCAGCTTACGAACCCCTAAACTCAGTGATGCATCCAGTTTAAAATATTTTCTTATTCTTCCTTTCTCTTCAACTGAAAAAAATCCCATTTTTTCATAAAGATTAACTCAACATAAACTGTTGAATTAAAAGGATAAGATATCATTACATTATTCAATACATTTCTAGATACAAGTTTGTTAATGTCTACATGTGACTTCAACTATAATCTGATAAAAAATTACAGTAATAAGTCAAGTACAAAAGCATTAGTCACTTGAGGTATCGTATCTATGGAAAACAAAATAAACTAGAAAAAGTAAAGTGCTTGTTACAGTTAAACTCAAAAAAGTTCCTTTATTATCTAGGATAGTCATAAAAATTTAGAAGTTTACTTGTACTGCAGTATTCAGATAACAAATAACATGGCTAGTACTCTCGTTGAGCTCATAGATTATAAATCATGGGAGGGACATCTTTAGAGACAAACGACACTGATCACATAGAAACTTAAATTGTATACTTTGGAATCAAGAACAAATGATCAGAAATAAATATTTAACATTTTATAAATAAAAACAACTTACATCTGGCAGCATCAACTTTAGCCTCTAGTACCTTTTCAGTCCCAATGCGTGTATTACAATAGCTCATAATTTTTTTCCACTCTCTGTCAAAATATCCCTGTTGTTTATCGTATACTGAGAGACAGAGCTAGGACTCAACCAGTCGTTTACCTTCAGTTTGTATTTGGGCTTCACATACCACTGACTTTGTTGTAACCCAGTTGAAATAAATCCACAGGAGTAAGATCCATCCATGGCATAGCCTCCATTTTCCAACCAGTTATGAGAATGTAACATAATTGGATAGATAAAAAATCCACTCACCACGCAGCAGCTGGAGAACTCACATGTAAAGGTATTTAAATTTGCACTGGCTCCTCCTTCTGGTAGAAGGGCTGAAGGGGAAGGGACCCCTCTACCTTCCCTTCAACGCTTCTGCCAGAAGAAGAAGCCACAGGCTCCAAAAACTTACAAATTTATATGCTTTTAACATGTGTTATGCTGCCACTTGGTGAGTGGATTTTGTAGTCGCCACCAGAAAGATCGCGGGAGGCGCACATTGGCACGGCGCGTCACGGACAGTAGTTGCCGCAAGTAGAGTCCCGTCCACCAGAGGGCACGCGAGAATTCGGACGCGCCCTCTGCCGGCGTAACAACAACAACAACTCCGGCAGGACAGGCAGAGCGCAGTCAGTCAACATTGGGCATGCCTAGGACACAGTCCCGGTCTACGCTAAGTGAAGTGCGACGTAACGTGAACAGTGTTACTACACAATTGGCGTAGACAATGGCCAAAGCCTCTTTTTCCACCTGGGAGTAATGGGCCTGCGCGGGACTAAGCGTTTTCGACGCAAACGCCAGTGGTTGCTCGGAACCATCTGCGTTGCGATGGGCCAGGACCGCCCCCACCCCATACTGTGAAGCATCCGTAGCCAGGACTAACGGCTTATGGGGATCAAAAGTAGCCAAACAAGGGGCTGACGTGAGGAGGCCCTTCAATGAGGTGAACGCTCGCTCGCATGCCGGCGACCAATCAAAAGGAACACCCTTGTGCAGAAGGCAGTACAGGGGGTGGGCTATAGTGGAAGCCCTGGGAATGAACCGGTGGTAATAGGCTATCTTGCCTAAAAAAGCTTGTAACTCCTTCAGCGATGTGGGCCGAGGAAGGTTGACGATACCTTGGACCAAACTTCCTAGTGGCTGGATGCCATGCCGAGAGATGGTGTAGCCCACATACTCAATGGACGGTTGGAAGAAGGTTGACTTCTGCAGGTTGCAACGCAAGCCCACAGACCTGAATTTGAGAAAGAGGGTGCGAAGGTTGTGCAAGTGGTCCGTCGTGCTGTGGCCCGTGACAATTATGTCATCCAGGTAATTAATACAATGAGGGATTGTCGACGTGACATGCTCAAGATAACGCTGGAATATCGCCGGGGCACTGGATATTCCAAAAGCCAACCGCTGGTATTGGTAAAGGCCAAACGGGGTGTTGACGACTGCCAGCCGTTTGGAGTCCTCATCAAGTGGTATCTGATGATAAACCTCCGACAGATCGATTTTCGAAAAATAGTGGCCTCCCGCCACGGCGGAGAACAATTCATCAGCACGAGGCAAAGGATAGGTGTCCACCACCAATTGGGAATTAATGGTGGCCTTAAAATCGCCACAAAGACGTAATTTTCCAGAGGGCTTCTTGACAATAACGAGGGGCGAAGCCCACTCACTGGAAGAAATGGGAAGAACGACCCCTAGGGCTGTCAGCCGGTCTAGCTCTTCCTTTACCTGAGGGCGGAGAGCCAAGGGGATCTGCCTCGCGCGTAGAAAACGCGGGCGAGCCGACGCCTTCAACGTTAAGTGAGCTTCAAAATCTGAAACACGCCCCAGACCCTCCTCAAAAATGTCTGGAAAGTCTGAGATCAAAGATTCTAATGAGTGATAGGGAACGTCTTCGGAGACCAACTGTATGGTGTCAGCGATAGAAAAACCGAAAGCTTGAAAGGCATCCAGGCCAAAAAGGTTAGCGGAGCTCGCATCACTGACAACAATAAAAGTAATAGGCCGAGTGACTGATTTGTAAGTCACGTCGGTAGTGAATTGACCCAGTAGGGGAATGAACTGTTTACCATAACCGCGTAGACGCCAGTAAACTGGCGCCAACGGGGGCGATCCAAGGTCGGAATACGTTTGTGCATTCAACAACGAAACTGCCGCGCCCTTATCTACTTGCAGTTGTAACCGGCGCGACCGAACTGACACCTCGATAAAGAGTTTGCGTGCTGATGCGTCGGGAGCCTGGCCCGATGAAACTTCCTGAATGTCAACGTCCATGTCCTCTGTACTTGCTTCCTTCGATTCCTTTGAGGCTGAGCGGCAAACTTTAGCAATGTGACCGTTTTTATGACATTTGCGACAAACGGCCCAACGCTGGGGGCACTTTGACCGATCGTGATGTATATAGCACGACGCACAGGACGGCAACAGGGGCCGGCGGCCGGAATTCTGTTTACGCGCCGCGCGGGAGCGGCCGTAACGGCCGGATTGTACCGCTCGCACGTCGTCCACCCCGGACACAGTGGACGCGGCCGCGCCGCCCTGAACCTCCGCGACGTCGCACCACGCTTCCAGCTGTTGACCTGCTGCGTGAGAGACTTCATACAATTGAGCAATGGACAGGACTTCTTCGAGGGAA
The DNA here is from genome assembly GCF_023864275.1 of Schistocerca cancellata. Classification (NCBI taxonomy): domain Eukaryota; kingdom Metazoa; phylum Arthropoda; class Insecta; order Orthoptera; family Acrididae; genus Schistocerca; species Schistocerca cancellata. Next base: position 285,560,244 of record NC_064633.1, on the reverse strand, counting down.
GGGTCTTCTAACTGCAGGGCCCGTTGCCGGACCTCCCTATCAGGGGCCGAACGAACAATGACGTCGCGTACCATAACCTGGGCATACGACTCCCGCGACTGCTCCGTGACAAAATGACACTTGCGACTAAGACCGTGCAGGGTTGCGGCCCACGCCCGGTAAGACTGATGGGGCTGTTTCTTGCATTGATAGAACTCGACCCTAGCCGCCACAACATGCGTGCGGCGGCGATAATATGAAGACAGCAATGAACACAATGCGTCAAAAGACAAGGATGAGGGTTCCTGCAACGGCGCCAGCTGCCGCAAAACTTGATACAGCGAGGGAGATATCCAAGACAAGAAGAGAGCACGACATACCTCCGCATCGGCAACATGAAACGCCTGGAAATGCTGCCGAAGGCGATGTTCATATGCGTCCCAATCCTCCGCCGTCTCGTCATACGGGGGAAAGGGAGGAGGGAACGGCGCCGGAGCAGACGGCGGGGAGAGCAACGCCGGAAGCACTTGTTTCATGGTGGCCATGAGCTCCGTCTGCTGCGCAACCAAAACCCGCACCAAATCCTCCATGCCGTGGAGAAACTGCGAAACCGGAACAACGACGCAACACGCGAAAGAACGACCCTACTCGTCGCCAATTGTGTAGTAACACTGTTCACGTTACGTCGCACTTCACTTAGCGTAGACCGGGACTGTGTCCTAGGCATGCCCGATGTTGACTGACTGCGCTCTGCCTGTCCTGCCGGAGTTGTTGTTGTTGTTACGCCGGCAGAGGGCGCGTCCGAATTCTCGCGTGCCCTCTGGTGGACGGGACTCTACTTGCGGCAACTACTGTCCGTGACGCGCCGTGCCAATGTGCGCCTCCCGCGATCTTTCTGGTGGCTACTACAGATTTTTTTATCTACACAATTACATTTATTCTCAAAAAGTAATTATATTTGGTGATGTACTTGAACCAATTATGAAGTTATCTGTCATTTATGATCTCACAGGTGATAATATTGAAATGACATGCTGCAACTTCAGATCAGATCTCACAAAAGTAAGAGGAATAGTCTCAACAGCTGCCACAGAAAATATTGAATGAACACTAGGTACTGTTTACTATAACATTAAGATCACAGCAAATAATGTCCTACTAGATGATCTTATAAAACTACAGCCCATGATTTGATAAAGCAGTGCTGATGAACTGAGATGAATGTAGGGAACAGATTTTCATTGCTCCAGACATAGCTTTTGTGGTAGTTTAGTTACAGTTGAAAGAAGCCTGTGAAAAATTTGTACTGTTGGAAGTTCACTCCTGGAGTACTGTGGTGGATAATGTATTGACAGACATTGCTTGCATACGATGTTCGTGATATGGTTGCAATTGCTACTCTACCAGTACTTTGCTTGCTGTTTTCTTTGAAACATAAATTTCAAATGGAACAGCAACAAAGTTCAGCACACTGCAACTCCAGTGGATCTGTGTACCTATTCATAAACACTGAAGAAGTAGAGCTTCATTAGTTTGGTTTTGAGGAGGGGACAGTATACAGTAGCTGTTAATGAAATATTCACGAAGAGAATTGAGAACCAAATCATGAACAAAATATGGGCCAAATAGTCATAAACTTGAGAGTCAAAGAGCAAGTTCATAAACAAAGGGGAGGCAAGTCATACACAGTTATTTGAATGTTACTTACCAGGCTCTGCCTGTTACAATCTTTTGGCATACCACAAGTGAGAACATCTGAAAGCCACAGAGTTGAGACCAGTAGCATCTCTATTATATCATCCAAGATCATGTCTCAGAAGTAGAGTATTAAAACTGTGTATTGTTTTCTCAAGCTAACACTACCAATTTTGATGTAGCTGGTATTTACTTGTTATGGAATATCTACTTCTAAATCTATACATTGCAAATCTCTGTGAAGGCAGAGGGTACAGCCCACTGCACCAGTTACTATGGCTTCCACCAGTTCCACTCACGTATGGAGTGTGGGAAGAATGATTGTTTGAATATCCTTGTTCATGCAGTAATTATTCTAATCTTATCCTCATGATCCTTATGTGAGTGATACTCAGGGGATTGTAGTATATTCCTAGAATCATCATTTAAAGCCAGTTATTGGAACTTTGCTAACAGACTTTCTTGGTGATAGTTTACATCTATCTTCAAGTGTCTTCCAATTCAGTTCCTTCAGTTTCTTTGTGACACTCTCCCATGGATCAACAAACTTGTGACCATTCATAATGCCCTTCTCTGTATATGTTCAAGATCCCCTGTTAGTCCTATTTTGTATGGGTCCCATACACTTGCGTAATATTCCAGAACCAGTTGTACCAGTGATTTGTAAGCAATCTCTTGGTAGAGTTATTGCAGTTCCCCAGTATTCTACCAATAAACCAAAATTTATTTTACCCATGACTGAGCCTACATGATCATTCCATTTCACATCCCTACATAATATTACACCTAGGTATTTGTATGATTCCAGTAGTGACTCATTGATATTATAGTAGAAGGATACTATGTTTTTTCCATTCTGTGAAGTGCACAGTTTTACATTTCTGGACTTTTAAATCAAGTTTCTAATCTTTGCACCACTTTGAAATCTTATCAAGATCTGATTGAATTTTATGCAGCTTCTTTCAGACAGTACTTCAACATAGATAACTGCATCAGCTGCAAAAAAGTCTGAGGCTGCTATTAACATTGTCTGCAAGGTCATTAATATACAGCAACAACAGAAAGAGTCCCTAAATGGTTCCCTGGGGTACACCTGAGGTTACTTCTACATCTGATGATAGCTATTCAAGATGACATGCAGCGTCCTCCCTGCTAAGAAGCCCTCAGTCCAGTCACAAAATTCACGCCCTATGCCCATACATTTTACAATAAACATAGTTTGGTACTGAGTCAAATGATTTTTGGAAATCAAGAGATACTGGATCTACCTGACTGCCTTGATCCAATGCTTTCAGTATATCATGTGAGAAAAGTGCAAGTTGGGCTTCACATGATAGATGTTTTCAGAATCCATGCTGACTGGCAATGAAGAGGTCATTCTGTTCAAGATATCTCATTATGTTTGAGCTCAGAATATGTCCTAAAATTCTACAACAAATTGATGCCAAGGATATTGGACAGTAGTTTTGTGGAACACTTCAATTACCTTTCTTGTAAGTGGGAGTGACCTGTGATTTTTTCCAAGAATTGGGCACAGAGACTTGTTTAAGGGATCTAGACAGATTACAATTAGAAGAGGGGCTAACTCAGTGGCAAATTCGGTATAAATAAAAGGCACTGGAGCTTTGTTCAATTTTAATGATTTCAGCTGTTTCTCAACACAACTGACACTAATACTTATTTCCTTCATCTTTTCAGTGGTATGAGGATTAAATTGGGGTAATTTTCCTGGGTTTTCCTTTGCAAATGAACATTTGAAAATTGAGTTAAGCATTTCAGGTTTTGCTTTGCTACCCTCAGTTTTAGTTCCTGTCTCATTTACTAGGGACTGTACACTACCTTTGGTGCCACTGACAGCCTTTACATATCACTAGAACTTATTGAGGTTTTGCAAAATATCATTTTACAATATTATGCTATGGTAGTCCATGAAGGCTTCACACATTGCTCTTTCGAAAGCCAAATGTGTTCCATTCAGCATCTCTCTATCTGTAGCCCTGTGTTTTGTTTTACACCTATTATGCAGTAGTCTCTGTTTCTTTAGAAGCTTCTTTGGAGTAACCGTATACCATGGGGGGTATCTCCCATTATGAAATATTCTACTGGGGACATTTCTGTCCAGTGCATGATCTAGTATTGTTTTAAACTTGCCCCATTGTACCTCTACATGCACCTGCCCTTTGATGAAAGTTTCAAGATTCGCATTGAGATATGATGGTACTGATTTTTTAACTATTTATTGTGTTTTTATGCTTGTTTTAGTTGTCCTTTGTACTTTGGTAATCATTGTTGCCACAACCCCATCACGGTCACTGATACCAGTTTTGATGTGGACATCCTCAAAAATGTCAGGTCTATTTGTTGCCATTAAATCCAATATATTTGCATCATGAGTGGAGTTCTGAACTATCTGTCCTAGGTAATTTTCAGATAAGGCATTTAGTAACATTCCACAGTATGTCTTATCAGACCAATCACTAAGGAAATTGTAATTTCCCCAGTTAACTGTTGGATGATTAAAATCTCCACTGATGATTGCAGAACTTACGTACAAGTGAACTGAGGTTTTCTCTAATGTTTTGGTTACATCAGGAGATGAGTTTGGTAGGCAATAAAAGGCTTGAACTATCATTTTATGTCCATGCTTGATATTGAGTCTTTTCCACACATTATCATATGCTGCTTCAATTTCTATCTCGGTGGATTAAAGTTTCTTGTCTACTGTGATGAATATGCCACTTCCATTTCTACCATTTTGATATATACTTAAATTTTCCCCAAAAAACTCACTACTATCAATGTCAGATTTCAACAAGCTTTCTGTACCTAATATTATGTGAGCTTCACTGCTTTTCATGAGCAAACTCTTGCTCTTTGTTGCAAATGCTGTGGGAGTTAACTGTTAGGATTTTAATACTCATAACTGTGGGAGGCATTTCTGACACTCTTACTCTGGTACTTCTGGGCTTCCTATTCCCATTGTTATCCGTATTGGATGGAGCGTCACCTAATCTAAAAAAACTTTATGTGCACCCCTCCTGCAGTCTGCTACCTAAGTAGCAGCCTCTGATGTGTAGTGCACACCTGGCACATTTAAAGGGACCACACAGAGCTGTACCCTATTGTGCAAGTCCAGCAAGTTGCAGCTTGTCTTATCACAGAATGTCCACAGCCTCAGGTTAAGTCTGTCCACTTCATTCAGAACCAAAGGGCAACAGTGAGTTCCCAGGATATTCTTAAAATTGTGAGGTTCATTGAAACTCCGTGCAAAAGGCAGGTCCACATCTGGGTAGATAATCTGCAAGACACTGCAAGCCACTGTTTGGTGCAAGGTGGAGGGTACCCTGTACCACTACTAGTCTTTTCCATTTCTGTTCCACTCGGAAATAGAGCGAGGGAAAAATGACTATCTATTTGCCTCCATATGAGCTGCAATTTCTCGTATCTTTTCTTCGTGGTCCTTATGTGCAAGCTATGTTGCCAACAGTAAAAGCATTCAGCAGTTAACTTTGAATGCTAATTCTCAAAATTCACTCAGTAATGTTTCTTGAAAAGAACATCACCTTCTCTCCAGGGATTCCCATTTGAGTTCCAAAAGGTTCTCCATAACACTTATGTGTTGTTCAAATGTACTGGTAACAAATCTTTTCAACCATCTCTGCCAGTCACTGAAATGACTCAAGTATGACTTTGGAGCCTATACTACAGGTATCATTTGTTCAAACATACACCATAGTCTTCAGTTGGTTGCACCCTGTTCCCTCAATGGCTGCTGGAATAGCCTCTTCAACATGTTGAATGAGGCTCCAGGCATACACACTGAGTGCACCTAGTGTCCTTTCCAGTCCCTTGCTTCCATTTCCCAAAGGGGTACCACCATTTGCCATGTGTTTGAAATGCTGAAGATTAATATACCCCTACCCTTTTGTGTTTGCCTCTTCTTCACACTAGAAAAAAAAAGGTTCCCTCAAAATGGGTGAAAGACAGCACCTCAAATTTGTTGGTTACAAGGACTGATACAAGATCCTGAGTCTTTCATGCTCCCAATCTACCATTGATATGCCACTCACAGTCAAGTTGATGATTAATTGCAGAGCCTGTACTTTCTGCAGAGGAGACAGGATCCGCAGGAGAGGACAGAACTTGGGGTACCTCTGATATCAGTGTCACAGGTATAATACTCTTGAATGCCCTTCCAATACCTGATTCACAGCAGGGCAATTGTCAGGGCAATTTCCAGCTTTTTATGAACATCAAGCAACTCATCCCATGTTCATGCACAGCAGTCACAGTGGAGCTGCATTTTGGCTGGAGCAATGTATTACAAGGCAGTGAACAAATAACTTTAAATTAAGCCTGTTCATTATCTTTTAAACTGTTGAGCTAAAAGTTGCTAATTCCCTATAAGAATTGGAGCAGTTACGTGAAACGAGATTTCTTCAGTAGCTTATAAACACGAGCTTTGTATATATTGCTCATTCAGGTCTTAATACTCCCTAGAATATTCACTGTCCTCCATTACTGCTTTATATCGAAATACTAAGCTTAGGATCCTCTACCATCCATCTCATTTTATGCTAAAACTTTTGGACATCCTGTATATGTACAAATTATGTGATGTTATTATGTTAAGAGAGACAAAGTGGCATCAACTAAAATTTTTGGGTGCTAATCCTAATACTATATGTATCTACTTTCATTTACATCATCTCAGAATCATCTTCAGTAATTGCAGGGGCAACAGTCTGGATGATTGACTGATCTGGCCTTGTAACACTAACCAAAACGGCCTTGCTGTGCTGGTACTGCAAACGGCTGAAAGCAAGGGAAAACTACAGCCGTAATTTTTCCCCGAGGACATGCAGCTTTACTGTATGGTTAAATGATGATGACATCCTCTTGGGTAAAATATTCCGGAGGTAAAATAGTCCCCCATTCGGATCTCCGGCCGGGGACTACTGAAGAGGACGTTGTTATCAGGAGAAAGAAAACTGGCAGTCTACGGATCGGAGCATGGAATGTCAGGTTCCTTAATCGGGCAGGTAGGTTAGAAAATTTAAAAAGGGAAATGGATAGGTTAAAGTTAGATATAGTGGGAATTAGTGAAACACTAAACAGATTCAGAAGGATGTAGGTTGCAGTAGGTACTGGGAGATGAAGGAGCTTGCACAGGATAGATTAGCATGGAGAGCTGCATCAAACCAGTCGCAGGGCTGAAGACCACAACAACAAAAACAGAATCATCTTGCTTTCAGACAGAGATCCTTTCACTGTTTATTTACTATGTTTATCACCATTGTGATTTTAGTCATTTAGTAGACAACAACTCTACATTCATATTACATTTTAGAATGCCTTCAGTTGTAATTCCAGGAATCTTTTCTTTTTCAACACTAACTGCATATGAACAATTACAGTTCAGTCACTGTAATAGAAAATCCTGATAATGATACAAGACATGAAAATTGACCATTCACAGAGTAGAGAAAGAAATGAGCTGTGTACAGACTCATGACAAGACCATTAGATCTCATCTCAACTTTAAAACTTGCAGTTTTCTGCAGAGCATGGACACACACACACACACACACACACACACACACACACACACACACACACACAGACACACGCGCGCGGGTGTGCGCGCGCGCTCAGAGAGAGAGAGAGAAATGTATGACTAATAGTGCAATTACTATAGACTTTCACTTAATACTCTAAGACAGTATAATTTTAAGACTGACATCAGGGGTTTCTTCAGTGCAGTTTAATGGTTTATATATGTACAGAGTATATATACAAAATAATCAAAATCTTGTATTTTTCAGCTCCAGAAGTGCTGCTGAATAAAGGATTTGGACCACCTTCTGACATCTGGAGCCTTGGTGTGATTATGTACATCATGTACGTCATTTGCCTTTATATGCTTCAAGAACTAATTTGCTAAGTATTTTGCACTTTTATTTGTCAATTCTGTTAGCATCTATGACTTTTTGGAATATGAATTTAGCTGCACTCTGTATGCTTTGTGTCATTTCCAGATCAACAAAGTCTATAATCAAGGCAAAGTTTCATTGTTCATCACTTTGCCTTGTAGTTCCCATGGTGAGAATATTCTCCTTTTCATTTGGCAAATAAGGTGCTTGAAATTTTTTTTTTTTTTATAGTTGTAGGATGTTTAAAGACCAATCCCACACAATTTTCTGCTTTTTGTTATGGTAGTATGTTTTGCTTCAGACAGTAAGACATTATTTGTACCTGCCTCTAGTTGTTGTCAGAAATTTTCCATTCACTGGCTGATTTTAAGTTTTGAAAGCTTACCTACTATATTAATAATGTTTCAGGAGACTCCCTTCAGCTGTCACTTTATGGACAGTCTCTTTCTTTACACCTTCTGCAGTTGCTGTGGGACAGAACTTTAAAAATGAGCTTTAAAACTATTTTGAAAGAGTGTACCAGGCAAAAGTCCTAAAGAAAGATCTTGAGGTATATGAGGGAAACAGATTCCCAAATACACTGCATGAGCTGTACAATATTAGTCACATTGAAATCAATGAATGGATGGATAGAACACTCCGGGATGGGCTCATGCTCAACCATATCTGCCTCACTAGAGTGAAGAGTAAATCATGATGATGATGATGATGATGATGATGATGATGATGATGAGGATGACAATTTATGATGATTTGTTCCTTCTATATCTATTCCCATACCTTTCAAACAACTGTGAAGTACATGGCAAAGGGTGCTTCCCATTAGACCATTTATTAAAGCTTTTTTTCCATTTCATTCAGTTACAGAGCACAGGAAGAACAACTGCTTAAAAGCATCTGTGTGCACTTTAATTAGTGTAATCTTGTGTTTATGATCCCTACAGGACTAATACATAGGAGTCTGGTCCTGAAAGTTATCAAAGTGTTGCCTTAACTAACTGTGTAGTAAAGATCCTGTAGCACATGGTAAGCCGCACCTTGTTTACGCCATTGAGACCAAGGAATTTTTTTGGCATTCTCAGTTTAATGACAGGAGGCATTGATCCATTGTTGACAAATTGACATTGCTGCAGATGACTATATCACAGTCTTTCCTGTGGAGACAGCACCTAGTGGGCATATTTTTTTTATATAGACAAGTATTACGAACTACTTGGATGCACAAATATTCTCACACAGCTCCATCAATGGGGTTTCTTTGCAAGATTGCCTGTACTCATACAGTTTTTCCTATCACAGTGGTTTTTTAGATGCCAAATTGTTGAAGCTCTGTCTGACAGATTTTATCAGCAGAATAGTGTCCCTCAAGACAGTAGTTTAAGTGCACCTCTGTTCTCAGTTACTATTAACGGTATAACCTATATGGTATGGAACTCAGTGGAGTGTTCTTTGTTTGTGGGTGACTTTGCATTCTTTCTTTCCTCTATCAACCCAGTAACAGCAACTCACCAATTGCAACTTGCAGGTTGTAAGAATAGGTGACTTGGCTCATACTGATTTCATATTTTCTACAGTTAAGTGTGTTTGTGTGGATTTTAACCATTCTTGTTGTCATTTCAGTATATCAGGCCTGCAAATGAAGGACACTAATTTAATTTTTTTTTTTTAAATCTGAGATTTCTGGGCCTCATATTTCATTCAAAATTGTCGTCCTTAGTCACAGGTCCTGGGGAGTAAACATGGCACATCCAGTTTGTAAAGGTTTTGTATGGCCCTGGATGCACTTATGGAGGCATCCTTTATGGATCAGCAAGACCTAGTTACCTCAAGATTGTTGATGCTATCCTCCACGAGAATATTAGTCTGGCCACAGGTGCTTATAAGACCAGCCCTATATGCAGCCTCCATGATGAGGCTGAGGAGTTACCATTTGCCATCCAGTGACAGCTCCTTATAGTGAATCATTCTTACAATTTCTCTGCTGTTCCAGATTCACCAGCTCATCAAACTGTTTCTCAGCATTCCATGAAAGCAGTTTTCACAACTACTTCAAGAACAACATAGCCTTTTTGAATCTGTACAATGCATAGCATTGCAACACTTAATGTGGGTCAAATAAGAACCCTGACCCAGGAATGGAGCCAATTGTCACCTTGGTTACTAAAGAAGCCAGAATAGTTTTAAACTTAGTAAGATACAGGACAGTTGGTATTCTTGCATATGTTTTTAATTCAAAGCTTAATAAAAGTTTATGTAAACACAACAACTATGTAGCTGTAGTGACAAATTGGTCAGTAGGGGAGATTCATGTGGCTATTTAGTGGTTTTCCTTGAATACATCATACAGATTCATTTACCAAATGAATTTACTATATAAAAAGGGTATTCAGTAAGTAATCCACCACTTTTTTTCTGAAAGCAGGTTGGTTTATTCAGGGTTCCAATACACAATATTATTTCTCATTCTTTTGGCTACAAAACCCTATTTTTCTACATAATTTCTGTTCAGTGCACTGGCCTTTGCCACCTGACTGGGATGGCCTTTGGTGCATAGTATCACTCCGCTGGGCAGGGTTCGAGCCAATGTCTTGCTGCATCAATAAACTCCTCATCGTCCACAAACTGCTTCACATGGAGTGCATCCTTCACTAGGCCAAACAGATGGAAGTCAGAAGGTGCAAGATCTGGGCTGTAGGGTGGATGAGGAAAAACAGGCAAATATAGTTTTGTGGGCTACTCGTGGGTGTGAATACTTGTTTCAGGCCTTGTACTGTCACAGAGATGGAGAAGTTCACTTGCCTTTTTTGCATATGACATGAACGTATCCTCATGTTCCAAAAATGCAGGAGTCACCACTGTTTGCAGCTGGCAGGCACATGGGAGATCAGACAGGTTTGTGTGAACTTGTTGCTGTGATGACAGATGCCTTGGCCAATGACTCACCATGCTTTTGTTCACGGCAAGGTCTCTGTAGAGATTCTGCAAGTGCCTACAAATATCTGTGATCCTCTAATTTTCTGCCAAAAGAAACTCAATGACAGCTCTTTGCTTGGAATGCACCTCTACCAGAGATGCCGTTTTGAAGGCTGGGAATAGTGCTCCCACCTACCACAACTTCATGAAACTATAGAGGCTGAAGTAGGAAAACTCCACAAAGTCACACATCAAATTATATATATTTTCAACTGAAATTAGCTGAGAAAAAAATGTGCTGCATTACTTACTGAATACATCTCACATGTTGCAAAGTTTTATGTGATCTTGTGGACACTGAAGCAGGTGATACTGTAGCTAAATACTGATTCTGATCATATCTAGCAGGCAGTGTACAAAGACTAAAGATAATACAAACCTCAAAGAGTGCTAGACATACACAGACAACATTTATTTATACAGGAATTCCACAGAATAACATATTAGGATAATATTGTTCCTCCTATACATCAATGACTTTTCCAGTGGTGTTAGTCAAGGGAAAAATTCAGTGTGCTGATGATAAAAATATCAGTCACTAAAAAACAGGATAACTCCTTGAAAAGAAATCAAATGATTTCTTGGAGGAAGTTTATAGTTGGTCAGTATGCTGTAAAGTGAGACAGTATAAAGAAAACAGATGCCATGAAGTTAAGATTCTAGAGGGAAAATGACTGTTAAATTAAATGCAAATGATACCTCTATACACTGTGTAAGTGACACATAATTTCTAGAAATGAATATTGATTCTTTGTTGAACTAATGTGAGCACACCAAGATACTTGCAAACAATATGTCAACAACATGTTACACCCATAGAGTCCTATCATCAGTGTGGCACAGCCAGTGTCTTATAGTTAAAACTGTTCATATATACACTCATTTGTTAGCTATATAATTGTTTTCTGTTTTACAACTTCTACTGATAAATAAAACTGCAAAATAAATTAACCAAGATGATTAAAGATATTACTAAAAGAAAACGTTACTCAGAAAGCCATGGAATGTACAATACTAATATTCATCCACTCTCTGAGTTCAATATCTCACTTATCATAGACAAATGCTGGATCAGTTTTGAGGTTTGTAAACTGGAAATTCCAGCACATAAACAGGAAAATCAATCTTCATCACTGTGGTCCTGAGGTAAGCCGATATGATGTGTAGTGTTACATTGTGAAACAATGTGTGTATTTTGTGCACAGTGATTAAGAGTGAGAAATGAATGAAAAATTTAGCACTAGTCTTTCACGTTATCAAATAATTTCTTTACAAAACAGTATTGTACACTGCAGATAAACCAAATGATATAGCACTGTTTTAAACATGCTAGCTGTATATTCAAGAGTGTGGATGTTCCAGTCTTCACCCACCCAACCTGATTAAGGTTTTCCATGTATGCTATTTTAGTAGTTCTTAAATTTTAATACCATGACATTTTCAGTCTCCTTGTAAATGTAATCCATGGATGAATAGAGCTACTACCAAACAATGAAAAGCCCAGGTTGAATAATGACAATGTTATGAAAAGGACATATTGATGCTCACCACACAGATGAGGCACTGAGTCACAGACAGGCACAATGAATGACTGCTAAGCGTTTAAGCTTTCCACCAAAAGACCTTCTTCAGAAATATCTCTGAAGAATTCATTTTGCCTGTTTGCAACTCAACATCTCCTGTATGTGGTGAGTAGCAATCTACCCTTCTCATGATAGTGTTGTTAGAACTGCAAGTACTACTGCTATTACTACTACTACTACTACTGCTACTACTATGACTACAGATGTGGCAGTCAATGCCACCAGTTAGGTCATTGTACTGTCTCCCTACAAGCTATATACATGTAAAAATCCTGAATGCTTGGTGCTTCGCAGTTTTCAGATTTTTATTAAGGGACATTATCTATACACCATGAGTTGCACTATAAATATTTATTTGGTAAAACCAATTTTCAGGTTTATAACTGATCATCACTAGATATTATGTATCTCTAAAGCAGTGACACACATATCCCTTAATGTGATAGGATCCAAAATCTGTCCTATTATGTAGTACACAGGCTGACATCAGTAAAATACAAGACAGCCTGTATAATATGTGACAGGATGGATTTCAGATTCCATCACATTAAGTGATATGTGTGTTGCTGCTACAGAGGTACATAATATCCTCCTGATGATGGATTATAGACCCCAAAACTAGTTTTGGCTCTATTGAGGTACAGGGTCATTCATCAGTAGGAAAAAGAGTGGCTAAAGGGGACAAACAATAAGTTGTGGTTAGGAAAACCAACTACTAGTCAGTAATGGGGTGCCACCATCTGGTCCCTGAGATGACATGAAGTCCTTCTCATTCATCTTCAGACAGGACACTGTCTGATGACACATGGCTTCCTGCTACGGTGAGAGGGCCTTCTGCTGTATGGTTGCTGTGTTGTACAGATTACAGTACTCCACATTTTAACAGAATATATTTTATATTCAGACATGAGGACAGAGATTAGTATATGACCAGATCTGTTTTATATTTTAGTTAACAATGAGAAAAATGTGATACAACTTTTAAGATTTTGTGATATGTCTGACTTGCTCCACAAACTGTTAGAAAGAAAGTTTTAATGCATTACCATTGTCACTAGTTCATCCCATTTTTTAAATTTTTTTGGTAAGTTATCATCCAGACACATTTCTGATATTTTTGAACCTTTATCCTATGCTTTAGTTGGGATATTAATAGCACATTTTAATATTGACAACACTGCACAGTTTACTCTGCTCATGCCTTGTTAGGTGTGAGTGAAAATGGGAGAGAGTTTTGTAATTTTAAGTATTGACTTTCTTCCTACTTTTATTATCTTAATTTTAGCATGAGTAAGTACAAATAATTAATAGCAATTTAATAATAGTAAATTATTAATACATTTGTCACTGAAAATGAAATGAAATTTGTCACTATTATAACTGTGCTTCAAAATGAACTAAGGTGTAAACTGGTTAGTAGCACTGAATAAAGTATTGTATTCATTTCAACTGAGCAGCCAGTGTGGAAATTGTTTTTTTTTTCTTTGAATTTATTGAGTGTAATGTCTGAGAAGAAATGTTATTAGGCCACTGTGTGCTGCAATCAGAAATTCTAATTATAGAATGAAAGAGCTTCAGAAATATTTGTAATGAATGTCCCTTCAGGTGAAAGCATCAACAGAGGCTGTTGAAGGATACTGATGCACAAATTGTTAACCAACAATATCATAGAAATGTGTAATGGGCAGTCAGGTGTACATGTTGGCCAGAGAAGGAGCAGTACTTTTTGTTATTTACAAAAGCCTTACATAAGCCTCACCATATGATGTTGGGCAGTCTCCTGTTGAAATGTGACATGTGTAATTGTCTGAAGGAGGGATGTTACCTCATTCTCTCAAATATCCCTTATGCAGAAGTTACTATTCAGACTCTCCTGAATATGTAGGTGTTGAGATCACATGTTGTAACCAACAACTTGGGTTTGTCTGCCATACAGCTCAACATTTTAGACTGCCAGATTATGGTCACCATGTTAGCTTCTAATATGTATGTGATGATATCAGCAGGACACCTTGAAGCAGTACTCATCTTAACACACTTCATTTTGCAGCCCAGTATACCACTGATTCAGCCACATTTCTGTCATAGTCTGCGGCATTTGTGTTTCCTGGACAGTGGAAGCTAAGCCAATGGCTTGCCTCCAGTCTGGCCTACATTAGATGCATTCACACTGATTATTCAGAAAGGTCCACACCTGTTGCAGCTTTCCATCACAATGAATCAAGCCTTATTGTTTATTTAGGTTTGGTTTTCAGTACAAGACAGAGCTTAGCTGGTGCTTATTTTAGCAAATAGCATAATCTAGTTCCCACTTGTCGTGTTTGACCCTAACCCTACACAGATTCCACACACACATCACTGTCATAATAAAATGCCCAGTATTAGACATAATGCCATGTATGACAAATCAGCTTCCCAGAGACCAGTCATTATGCTCATTGCAAAATCTCTGACAAACTGATACTGTGTCAATATTAGAGAGACATTCTGGTAGTAATTTACAGATAGTCACTTTCTTTGAGGCCTCTTCATTATCTGAGCTTGGTCTAACACTCCAAGTAGTTCTACATGAATGCCCTCTCTATCCAGTCTTAGTCACTAATTTCATCTTAAGTACACTTCTATGTTCATCTCATTATATTTCAGTGTTAACTTAATCCGGGGCTTTTTCCACAAAAAGGTGTAGTTTGTGTTTGTCACCCAGCTGAGTACAGTTATTAATTATGTTACAGTTTTGTGTTTGTACATTATATATTATAAACGTATTGCTACCAGTACTTCAGTTTTATTTCTTTAAAATTAAAAATTTTCAGAACCTTTTTTAAATAGTCTCACATGAGACAATACAATTCATAATATTGGTGGCAGGTAATATTTTAATAAGGTAATCAGTG
Organism: Schistocerca cancellata; assembly: GCF_023864275.1. NCBI lineage: Eukaryota > Metazoa > Arthropoda > Insecta > Orthoptera > Acrididae > Schistocerca > Schistocerca cancellata. The sequence continues at coordinate 285,545,187 of NC_064633.1, read as the reverse complement.
ACAATAAGACTTTTGTGGGAAATATAAATGATGCCTTCATCACTTATTGTGTGTTTTTATTTTTCACAGGCTTTGTGGTTTTGAACCATGGAATGATAGCAGTGAAGCTGAAAGAGACAGCTACATGTTTGAACCCCCAAACTTTACTTCTCCATTGTGGGAAGAAGTGTCTGACAGTGCCAAAGAGCTTATTACACAGGTACTGACAATAATATTTAAAAAGTATTTTACCTAATTCAGTAATGATTTAATTATTATTCAGCTGCATTTATCAACTAATTGAAGATAATGTTCACATTTCAGAAGTAATGATCTGACATTGATTTTCATTGTAAAGTATAATATGTAGGAATGGAGGAGCAAAGATGTTTTATCTTTTGAGACATATCTGGTAAGTTCCAAAGAGCATTAGCTTTATTTTCACTAAACCACCATCACAGCTACATGCTTACTCTGCAAGCCACCACACAGGTCATGATGGAGGGTACCATGTAGCATTACCAATCTCCTCTTTTCTGACTCAGAAATGGAGCAAGAGAAAAATGAGTCTCTATACACCTACATATGAGCACAATTTCCTCTTATCTTTTCTGACTGAAGTCAACCATTTACCTTCCCTACTACCACCCATATGTGTTCATTTCATTTTTTATTACTTTGCAACATTATGCATACATATTTAATGAAAAGAACTGTGTCAAGCAGCACACCCCAATATGATACTGAGACATTACAGAATTGTTTTTCCTACTCATCTGCACTAACTTATATTTCTCTACATTTAGACCAGGCTGCCTTTTGTCAAACAAAAATTCTGTCTGTCATCCTGTATCCTCCTACAGTCACTCAATGATGACACTTTCCTGTATATTATAGCATCATCAGCAAACAATCACAGCTTGCTGCTCACCCTATCAGACAGACTGTTTTTGTAAATAGAAAACAAGAGCAATCCTATCACACTTCAATGGGTCTTTAATGATGATGCTTTTGTCTCTGACAAACACTCACTGTCCAAGACAACACACTGTGTTCTGTTGCTTAAGATGTCTTCAAGCCACTCCTTTATCTGGGAACCTACTCCATGTGGTTGGATCTGCATTAACTTTTTTCGATGTGGTGCAGTGTCAGTTGCTTTCCAGGAATCTAGGTATACTGATCCTGCATGTTGCCCTTGATGCATATTTCACAGGTTATAATGTGAGAAAAGGGCAACCTGAATTCTGCGAAAGCAATGGTTTCTAAATCTTTGTTGATGCATGGACAGAAACTTTTCTGTCTCAAGGAAATTTATTTTATTTGAACTTAGAATATGCTCACTAATTCTGCAGCAAACCATTGTTAAGAACATTGAGCTGTAATTTTGTGCTTCTGTTCTTTTACCCTTCTCATATGTAGGAGTCACCTGCACTTTTTTCCAATCATTGGGACTTTGTACTGGAGAAGAAGTTCTCAATAAAGACAGGCTAAGTAAGGAACCAATGCCAAAGAGTACTCTCTGTAAAACCAAATTGGGATGCTGATCCAGGTCTGGCAACTTATTTGTTTTCAACTCTTTCAATTGCTTCTCAGTGCCAGGGATATCTGTTTCTATGTCCTCCATACAGTAATCTGTGTGCCAGTCAGATCCTTCTGCATGACTGATTTTTCAAACATGAAATTTAAAACTTCATTTTTCCTTTTGCTGTCCTGTATTGCCACACCATATTGGACAATGAATGACTGTATAGAAACCTACAATGCACTTAGTGATTTTACATAGGACCAGAATTTTCTGAGGTTCTCAGCACAATGTTTCACTGAGGTATGAAGGTGGAAGTTTTATGCTTCATGTGTGGTTTTCTTGTACATACACAAATTCTACTAATTTTTGCCTGTCATTATTTACACATCATTTTTTGAACTGAGAGTGCAAGATTCTAAGCTCTACAGCATTTTTCTGAATTTTATCAGTAAACCACAGTGAGTCTTTTCCATTATTAATTCACCTGCTTGACACATACTTCTCCAGAGTGCAATTTGCAGTCAGTTTAAACTTTTTGCATCTACATCAATACTCTGCAAGCCACCTGACAGTGTGGACCAAGGATACCTTGAATACCTCTATCGGTTCTCCCTTCTATTCCAGTCTTGTACTGTTCATGGAAAGAAAGATTGTTGGTATGCCTCTGTGTGGGCTCTAACCTCTCTGACTTTATCTTCATGGTGGCTTTGAAAGACATACATTTGAGGGAGTAATATACTGCTTGAGTCCTCGGTGAAGGTATGTTCTCGAAACTTCAACAAAAGCCCATACCAAGCTACTGAATGTCTGTCTTGCAGAGTCTTCCACTGGAGTTTACCTATCATCTCTGTAATGCTTTTGTGATTACTAAATGATCCTGTAATGAAGCATGCTGCTCTATCTCTTCTGTCCACCCTATCTGGTACTGATCCCACACTGGTGAGCAATATTCAAGCACTGGGCAAACAATGGTCATACGACACTCCCCTGTGGCACACCTGAAATCACTCTTACTTCAGAAGATCTCTCTCCATTGAGAATGGCATGCTGCATTCAATTATCTAGGAACTCTTCAATCTAATCACACAACTGGTGTGTGTCCAATGCTCTTACCTTGTTCATTAAATGACTGTGGGGAACTGTATCAAATGCCTTGCGGAAGTCAAGAAACATGGCATCTACCGTATTTACTCGAATGTAAGCCGCACTCGAATCTAAGCCGCACCTGAAAAATGAGACTCGAAATAAAGGAAAAAAAAAAAAATTCCCAAATCTATAAGCCGCACCTGAAATTTGAGACTCGAAATTCAAGGAGAGAGAAAAGTTTTAGGCCGCACCTCCAAATCGAAACAAAGTTGGTCCATTGTAATATGAGACACAATTTAGGTCGAATGAATGACGATACAGCTACAGTAGTTTGGTTCGAGTCGAAAGCTTAGCAGTTAAGCTTTACCAGATAGCCATTGCTATGCGTCAGGCGCTCTGTCTGTATTTATACGGATACCCTTTCTTTTTCACGTGCTTCGTCTGGTTTGAATCGATTGTTTATTTTGCTTTGATCTGATAAGTGCCGTTTTCTATGTTATAGGTGTTTACGTCAGTCACTCCAAGCTCAAAATGCATTACTATACTGTGTCATGCATTGTTTGTCGCATTCTGATAGTGCGTGTTTACGGCCTGTTGCTGCTCGCGGCATGGCTTGCTTTTGTGTGCGCTACCGCCGCCTACAATTAAAAAAAGAGAGGAATCGTCTCATTAGCGAAACAATGGCAAGAGACTGCTATTTGTTGTTACTTACACTGCTGCTTTCTTTGATAATGATCAACAAGAACCAAATAATAGACTGCGTATGATAGAACACGTTCTGAACGAGAGTTTGGCGAAAATTTTTCTCCGTTTGAAAATCTTTGCGGCCGCTTCTTTAGTACATCAAATTCTGCACAGAAATTAGTCATCTTAGATTTAAAAATCTAGTCAGTTGCCGTGCTTCATTTCTGACTGTATCACTATTAGGCATAAGAGTAATACGAATATAAACATGACATGATACGTATATTCTTCCGCGTTTGCTGTTGTCTCACTCTAGTTTCGTAGTTTATTTGGCAGACAGGATTTAAATGAGATAGAAGCAAACACGAAAGAATACATGGCAAAATGTTTATATTCGTATTATTCTTATGGTGAAGAGAATACTGCATGTGATTCACATTTCATCAGGTTCCTATTAGCAACCATTTCTTCTCACAGGTAGGAAAAAATTCAGAACGTAGAGTTGGCCATATTGACAAAAATCCCAGTATTACCAGTCGGATTTTCGTAGTACATTGAAATTCGAAGATGAACAATACGGAATTTGTATTTACTTCATTGGATAATGTATGAAAATGCAGTGGTCGAAACTCGGGCGGAGAAAAAAAGCTAGTCTTCCAATTTTTTTTTTTTTTTTTTTTAATTTTATTTACTGACGCAGAGGTTTTGGCGCCAGTATTTATCTTTGTGCCTACAAAGGATGCTTGTGTAGCGCTACATATATTCGACGGAAGAAGTTAGTTGTGGCGGCTCCTATCAACATTTTTCAGAACTTCAGCTTGCTTTGCACTCGATTCTAAGCTGCAGGCGGTTTTTTGGATTACAAAAACCGGAAAAAAAGTGCGGCTTAGATTCGAGTAAATACGGTACCTGGGAACCCGTGTCTTTGGCCCTCTGAGTCTCATGGACGAATAACATCAGCTGGGTTTCACACGGTTGTCTTTTTTGAAACCCGAGCTGATTCCTACAGAGTAGATTTCTAGTCTTCAGAAAAGTCATTATACTTAAACATAATACATGTCCCAAAGTTCTACAACTGATTGATGTTAGAGATATAGGTCTATAGTTCTGCACATCTGTTCAACGTCCCTTCTTGAAAATGGGGATGACCTGTGCCATTTTCCAATCTTTTGGAATGCTATGCTCTTCTAGAGATGTACTGTACATCACTACATGAAAGGGGGCAAGTTCCTTCATGTACTCTGTATAAAATCGAACTGGTATCCCATCAGGTCCGGTGACCTTTCCTCTTTTGAGTGATTTTAATTGTTTTT